>NC_141732.1:70071168-70793668 GCF_971803275.1 Cyanistes caeruleus
GAGCCAATCCCTGTTTTCTTTTTAATGAAAACACCTTGCATGCATATCCTGTCCATGTACATACATATGTATGTACAACTGTCTAGATACATGTGTTAAAACACATAACACCCAGGGAAAAATGAGATTCCCTAACAGAGGTAGCATAAGAATACAACCATCCTTCTCTTAAAAACTGAAAACTCCTTTGTTCCCAATGAATCTCTAACCTACCAGTAACTGAGTGATAGCCCATGTCCTTCAGGCATAGCTCACAAATGCTTGTCATTGCTGCTTGTTTGGAAGCAGACAAATAAGAGTTTAGCAGATCTGGGACTGAATCTCTAAATCAAATTTTTCATCTCCCTATTAAGAAAAGGAATACCAGCCCAAAACAGTGGTTTTATTTCTCCTTTACTATGTTTTTATATTCTGTTTAATGTTTTTGATCTTGATACTGCTAAATAATTTTCACTTCTCAAAATGAGATCAAAAAGTCTACAATAAAGCTGATTTGAAAGTATTGTTAATTTATAATTGTTTGCTGAGTAAGGGATGAATGCTGTTAGTGCTGTGCTGTGAGAACCCCCTGGCTGAGTTGCTGCATCAAGAGAGACTGGGATTTTATCCCAGGTAGCTGGAACTGCCTAAAGAAAACATAGAAGTTTGGCTTTTGAAGTGGAATGGTTTGGGCCAAGTTTGAGTTACATCAAAACATTTTATTTGGAGGAGACTGGCAAGAGCAAAAGAAGCCCTCACCCCTCTCTAATGGCAGCTCAGAGAGACCATGGGCTGCAGAAAGGTGAAGTTATCCCTGTTCCCAGGCAGAAGTCCCTACACAAACACTAGCTACAACAAGGATTGACAGGTCTGGCACTGCATGCCCTGGGCATACTATTATGGTCTCCCTTATTTCATGTGAATTTAAATGTTAAAAGGACAGAAGATTTGGGGGTTAAATTAAATAGTTATCCCTCAGCTCCACCTTGGGCACTGGCACTAAAGAGAGATTGGAAGTTAAAACACAAACACATTTAATCACACAATTGCATTCTGGAGCTCTTAACTGAGGTTTTCCAAGATCATACATGAGAGGAAAGATGAAGATGAAATGACTCACCATCACCGTCTGCTGAGGTGCAACCACTTTCCCCAAAAGTGGTGTGAAGGAACATGGCAAAAATGCTCAGTACAGTGCTGGGCTGTGTCATCCTGAGCACGCTGCATGCGTGCAGTGGGGCTGAGTGCGAAACCACTCCTTTATAGGAGCCCCGAGCACCCCGAGCCCGCCAGCCAGGGGAAATGTAAACATGCCTACGCACAGCGGGGCTGGTGGCAGCGGGCAGGAAGCCAAAGTAAAGATAACTGCTGAGCTTTTACTGTGAGGCAGCTTCCTGCTTCTGGACTGAGCACCTTCTGGATCAGGCCCGCCAGCTCATTTGGACAAACCCGGTAAAGACCAGTGGGAAAGGGAGCACACTTCATGAAAAGTGCTCCTGACTCGGCTGTGGTGATTTGTGCTGCTGGTGCTAAGAGCATGGTTTAGTTTTGGCATCCACGTTGCTCCCAAAAGAGGTGCACAAGTCCAAGGGATAAAAATCTTCCAGGTATGAAACACTAGGTACGATTGCTTTTGTTTTTTCTTTACCAGGATCAAAAGCAGCACTGCCAGCAGGTGATTCTTTACTCTTGTGAGACCCTAGCTGGAGCACTCCATTCAGCCCCAGCATAAGAAGGACACATGTTGAATCAAGTCCAGAGGAAGCCAGTAAGATAAGGAGAAGGCTGGAACACACCTCCTGCACAGACAGGCTGGGAGAGTTGGAGTTGTTCATCCCACAGAAGAGAAAGCTCTGGGGAGATTTTATCATAGCCTTTCAGTAAGTAAAGGATGCTTATAAGAAAGAAGGGGAGAAATTATTTACCATGGCCTGTAGTGACAGGACAAGGGGCAATGTTTTTAAAATAGAACAGGGCAGATATAGATTGGGCATACAGAAGAAATTCTTCTGAGGGTTGTGAGGCTCTGGCACAGGCTGCTCAGAGAAGCTGTATCTTCCCCATCACTGGAAGTGTTCAAGGCCAGCTTTCAGTAATGTGGTCTAGTGGAAGGTGTCTCTTTACATGGCAGAGGTGTTGGAACAAGGAAATTTCAAAGCTCCCTTTCAACCCCAAACCTTCTGTGATTCTATGAAGTCTACATAAGACAATCCTGACCCAAGAAAACCTGTGATTTGAAAGACTAATCCTGCAAAACCTGGCTCCTGAGAGCAATGTGGCACATCTCACATTTTTTTCAGGTTTTGGACAAAGCAAAGGTGGAAAGTGAAAGACAAAGAGGTGTTAGATATTTCCTTTGCACCCTTCCTGTGGCTGAACACACCGACGCACACTGGAGTGTAAAGCAGGGCTGGGCACAGGGCTGACTGATGTGGCTAACTACAGGTGAGCTGAGGGCCTGAAACAGAGGAGCAAGCTCTGGCACAACCCTGGCTGCACCGAAAAAAGCTTCAGGTTGGAGGGGTAAAGGAAGCTGAGGGCAAAGCAAACAGAAAAATAATGACAGTATAATAAGGAGGCTTAATATGGAAGCCACATCAGTATTTTTTTTTGCAGGGAAATAATTGAAAATGCTCACCAAAGTGGAGAAAACTCAGGTCTCATAGCTAGAAAAATTTCCTTCTTTCCAGGACATCAGAGACTGTTCTGCAGTGTCTCTTGCTGCTATAGACAAGGGGCACTAGGTAGCCAAGGCACTCTTTCTGGACTTCCCTGCCCAGTTTTAATAGGAAGAAATGGTCCCCTTTCCACAAGAGCTCAGGGAGGCTGACTGGAAGATCTCCAAAATCTGTATCAAGTCCCGCCTTATGGAGCCTCCCTGGGGCTCCCCACCCAAGCACTCCCTGCAGGTGCACTAAGCCCAGGCAGGCAGAGAAGAGTGGGTCTCTTTGGCCAGACATGGGCATTTACTGTGTGTATTACTGTGTCAGGACTCTCCTTGTGTCACTTCTGTCTGGCCAGGGCAGAGCACAATTTGCCTTGTCCTAACAAATTAAACTAATTAACTAATTAACTAATTAAAAAGATGAAATCTAAACACCTAAAATGCACTTTTTTCCTCCACTGAAGAGAGTGCCCAGGGTGAGGCAGGCTAGATTTCTGCTCAGCAGATTCATATCTCCTACTCACCAACAGGAGAGGGACCTGTCTGGCCAGCCACACAAAGCAGGAGCTGGACATGGTGAAGGGCCATGGAGCCACTGGAGGTGGCACCACCATGGGCTGACTGACTCTCACTCGAGAGCTTGATTCCTTTTACAGAACAGTTTGTGCCACGGCTAAATTCACAGGGTATCCCTTCAAGAAATTCCCTCTCTCTGAGTCAGCTCGAGAACTTCAGCAGTCACTTGTACTCATCTCTCATGCTCAAGTTTTCTGTGCTTGACCAAAGTACATTGCAGCCAAACTTGAATTAGTGAGATTTTGAGTCCTGGTAATTTCTCACAACTAAGGCTTACCCCTTGCTTGCTTTAGAAAAGACTAGTTGAGAATTTCAACCCTTTTCTTAATAATCTTCCTTGTCATATTATTCTAAAATCCCTCAATGTAATTTCTACCTAATTTTCAGTCAGAAATTTCATTAAAGAAAGGCTCTCCTGTGAAAATTGGTCACTATCCAGAAATGACACCTTCTCACTTTAAATTTGTCTTGTTTATAATTGAGTGGGCTATCACTTTGATCTTTTTTTTTTTTTCTTTTTTCCTGTTTCAGTTGGAGCAAACTAAAAGAAAAAGTCTCTTCAGACATAATATTTTTGTTGAACATGAATAATCTTATTATCAGAGCTGTGCTGCTCAGGGGATTTCCATGTTGTCATGGCTGCATTTTGTCTGGGTGGGGAAATGAGGGACCACAATGAAAAGAAAAAAACTAGTATCGAGAATACCCTGAAGCAAAAGTACATTTTGTTTTACTTCTGCACCTCTGCTTCAGAAGCTGTTTCATTTCTAGGAGTTATTTGAGTCTATCCATCTCACCTTGTTGCCTTTCTCTGATGTCTGGGACGTAGGAAATGAAATCTGTGAGTCTAAATCATAGAACAGCTGAAGGGTTAGTACTCAGAAGAGGCTAAAAGAAAGATGGATTACTTTTCACTTGCAATAAATTTTCACTGCTTCTGTCTCCTCATTGCAGATTCCACAAAAAAACCCAACAAACCACCATCAACTAAACCAACCCACAACAAAAACCCCTTCTGGTTTAAATAGGTAACTTTAGAAGGTCCACCAAAATGTACCTGTGCTTTATTGATGTGCCAGCTCCCTTTGGGTCCCAACACTGTTTTGGAGCTTCTGAGTCATTGCATGGCCTCTTACGTTTTTAGCCATTAATGAAGTCCAGATTGCAACCTCTGTGACTATGAAAAGGAAGTTTTTCAGTGCCCTGTGGTACACAAGTGTGGGCTGTCCATACAGTGTATCGGCTCCTAAGCACTTTCTGCTGCCCCTACATATCCTCCAGTGCTTCCTTGGATTATCACTTTTGTTGTAGCTGTTGACTAACCAGGCAAGTCATCCACAAGTTAGCATCCATCTTTGTTTCTTATACTGTTTGTTGACTCATATTTGCTTTTTTTTCTCCTTAGGTCACAAAAGTATTTTTTGATTCTGCTTTGGCTCCAAAAATTGCAGAAAGTTTCTGCACACGTGCTAAATTCAAATCTGCTATGAGTATGTGTTTAGAAAGATGAAGTGAATAAATCTCTTCCTTCTATCAACAGTACTTTTCAAAGGCTTCAGTTCAGGGAATTCCCAGAACTTCTGTGAGAGAGGAGTGGAGTGGATCCTCCAGACACATCCCAGGGTGCAGCACTAGAGACAGGACATGTGTACACTTATGGAAGGAGGATACAGAAATCCTTGTGTTTGAGGAGCTCAGTGGTGTGTCCTGGTTAGATACCCATGGGTACCCATGGTCCATCTTGGGACTGGGTGTGGGAGGAACTTTTTTCAAGTTGGTCATAGCTGGCAGGAGCTGCTGGGATTCTTGGCCCTTTTTAAGGCACGGGGGTTCCTCTGCTCCCTGGGCTGTCAATAAATGATCTCATTATATTACAGAGTCTCATCAGAACTTGTATTATGTAAATGCTCAAACAGCCTTCATACTTTGACTTTTATTTTTTTAACTAGATATACCAGGAACCAGCTTCAGATGTAAAGAGAACATTAAACATTAAAAAAAAAAAAAAGAAAAAAAAAGAAAAAAAAAGAAGTCTAAAATCTTGTCTTTTTTGTTGCTTCCTGACATTTTTACATTTTTTGTCCTTACCTGCTTCATAAATCTCTTTGCATCTCTGCCTTCTCCCTGGCAGAGGCATCCCTCAACAGTTCCTCAGCTGAAGGTCTGTGGGTTAGTCTTGGGCTGTTTTAAGAAATGTTCTGCTGGTCCAAGAGCAGGAGCATGTGGGAGCCAGTCTTGCTTAAGGCAAAATAGCCATGAACATAATTGAAGCCTTGAGTGAAGAAAAGAACCCTGAGATTAATGGATTTACTCTGCAAGACTTTGTGTTTCACTTATCACCAAATTATTTTGGTCTGCATAGTGTGAGAGCAATGCTGGGTGGAAGATACACAGTTTGTCACCATATGGTCCTGAAAAATGGACCCTTGTGTGACAAAGAGAAGAAAATTTTGGAATTTTTTTTGAACTGTCTTTGTCTTTGAGGTTTTGCCACTTAAGATGGCTTTGAACTTCCTCAGGGTTCATAAATTGGCACCATAATAAAAAGGAGGACTGTTATACTGAGAGAAAAATACAGATAAGCTGGAAAAAACATTGCTGGTTGAAGTGTAAAGCAGGAGGAACTGATGTGTACTTTGGTCAGGCAATATTCAAATATTCTGAGATCAGACTAAAAAACAACAAGACAGACTGAAAAAAGTGAACTTTTTTCTCCCCTCCTTACATAACAACAGATACAGCACCAGCAGAAACAAGAACAGTCATATTAATAGGTCTGTACTACTTCTATTTGTTTGCTAGTTTCTAAGTCTTCAGGGTGCCCAGGATATTATTTTCAACTGTCCTCTACAATAACTAGAGTTAAACCATAAAGACATGAAAGCTTAAATTGTTTTCATGTTATTTGTTTTAGGTCTAAAAGAGCATCTGCAAGATGTATTACTTTTGAGATCTGGTAGGAAAGCACCTGTACTTGCTCAAATACATGTTTCAGACACAATGTTGGGCCAAAACCTTGTCATTTTGGTGACAATGGGGCATTTTGTGAATGTATTTTAATTCAGTAAAATGCTTCATTCTGACCCGTGCAACTTTTAAATTAAAGTTTTAAATTTTAATTATTTTTAATTAACTTGATTTTAGAATCGCCTTTAGTTTCCAAATGTGAATTACTAAAAATTGATTTGGTTTCATCTGAATACTTTCTTTAAAAATCTGTCCACACCAGATGTAGTTTCTTTTGGATATTTAATATTTCAACATAGCCTTCCTGCATGCAGACCCCATTCCAGAAATAAATGCCAAGGGAATGTAGGAGGCATAATTCCAATATATGACTAGTACATGACTCAGAGCTGAACTCTTTTGTATGCTTCAGATGAAAAACAGGCATGGACCTCAGCAAAGAGGAAAAAGGGAAGGAATAAACAGAGGTAATGTGATGGCACGTCCCTGTAAAACAGAATAAGTGGACAGAAATCATCTTGAGGAAGCTGAGGTTGGTGGCATGTGTGAAAGAGCAAGAGGAACCTGAAATAGTGTTTGTAATACTTATGTTTATTGTGCTCTGGATGTGGGGCTTCCCCACCACCAGGTAAGAGGGAGGGAGGTGGGGACAGTGTGCACCCAGTGAGAGTGGCAGCACCTCCTTACTGCTCCCCCTCCCCACCTGGGCAGGTGCAGGATGTGCCTGGCACGGTTCAGTGTGCAAGTCCTGCCAGCAGTGGCTCCTGCATGGAGGTGAACAACAGCAGGAGCTGAAACTGCAGGGAAAACAGCCAGTGTCGAGTGCAGGTGTTGTGGCAAAGGCAGGATGCCCGTGGCCCCCGGGGAGCTGGGGATGGGTGGGATGGGTGGGATGGGAAGGACCGTGGCTGCTGGGCTGGGTGCCCTGACGAGAGGCTGACCCTGCCTTCACACCATTTCCGTGGGTTTTGTGCTGCAGTCCTTGGGTGGCAACCCCCCTGTCCCAGTCCTCATGCCTGCTCCCAGAGATCCTCAGGGAGAGGCACATCCTCCTGGGATGAGCTGAGGAGAATTATAGGTTTCTGAACCAAGGTTTGTGCTGTTTAGGTGAATTGTGGACCTGGATAGCAACTTGGGTGGATCATGCTGCCAAATATCTGCCAGATATCTTTAATAGCTGCATAGGTTCCCTTTGCTTCTCCTTACACATCTCAGCACATCCCAGTCTTCCAGTGGCTCAGCAAGCAGCACTGAAAAGGCAGCTACAGCCATACTCACTGTTAGCCACAGGGATAACAGAATTTACTGGTTAAATATATCATGATTTATTGTAGCCTTTTTGGTAAAGCTAGAGTCACCAAAATATTTTGAAGAATGTTTTTTATAAAACATGTACCTTAAGCAAACGAGCACTAGATAAATATTAGATAACAAAAGGTCACAAAGGAGGGCAATAATTTATATGCTTTTACATTTGAATATGTTTAAAAATCTCTTCCTGGTATAAAACCAGCTTAAAAGTAGTGGTACTGAGAAAATCAGACAAGAAAATGAAATCACAACTGATTGTAAACAGGTAGTATCAAAGGTAACAAAAAGGTATGTATTTAGTGTGGCTTGGTTTGGCCCAAGTTTCATGCACTGAGATATTTAAGTGTTCAAAATTAATTACATCTATGTTGTATCAATTATATAGAAGTAATGTTTGAGATATCATTAGATTGATGTCTGTAAACCACGGGAAAATATATGTGATCTGCCTGAAAGATAATCCTTCTTTTAAAATATGAATGTGGGGGTAGGGAAATCTCCATAACAGGGAAATATAATTAAAAACACATTTTTCTCCCCATTCACGATGCCAGATTAGTAAGAAGAAAAGGAAACATGCAGTAAAGGCACTGATTTCAGAGGGCTGTGACAAGACCCCATCTGGCAGAGCTGGCATGAGGATCTGTTGTCATCCTGTAATAACAGAAAGTATTCAAAAGCTGCACAGAGATGTGCTTTTGGATTCCACGTGAATTTAGAAATTCACGAACTCCATCAGATTTCAGTGCTGTCCAGGGTAACACAGGATGCATTCTCCAGGCTGGCTCTCAGCCCAGCTACCAGCAACGGGCTCTGTTGCTCCACTCTTCTGTCTGTGCCCTTTCGGAAGTGTCTTTCTTTTAATCTCTGTTAAAGCTTGCTCCTGGCTGCTCTTGGCTGTCTACATTCCTGCTGCAAAATACCCATTAGCTGTCTCACTCCCACTCCTCCCATCCCTCCCTGCCCCTCATGCTCCACATTTCTCTTTGGTCAAGCTCAGGGACAGGACTGCTCTTCCCACATCCCCCAAGGCAGGGTGCCATAACCACCACCTCCACAAGACCAACAGGCAATGCTTTGTCCTGCTTCTGCCAGGGCAGGGAACAAAGAATTTAACTACTGAAGAAAAAGTGATGAGCCATGGAGAAAATGTAGACCTGCTGTATACCTCCCTAATCCCAATGCACACATTCTTATTTGCTTCATATTTCTTGTTTAATTTTTAACTGTCTCCCCATGTGGATCACAGCAGGCAAAACCCCAAAACCAAGGATGATTAGCTTTTCTTTCTCTTGAGAATAGAACTGGTCTGTGTTAATGATGTAAAAGAAAGGTGACCTAGGACTGAAATCTAGAGCACATTGTCTGCTTAACAGAGATCTTCAGGTGTGGGGTCCAGCAGTTCTACATAGCACAGCAGAACACTGTTAGACATATTATTATTAATAATAATATCATCATCCTCATCATCATCATCCCTATTGTTATTATTCTCATACTCATTACTATTATTATCATCCACATGGCAATTGTTTGTGAGTGATTGCTGCGACAGTGAGTCTCTACTGTGTAGCCATATGGGACTAACAAGTCTTTCCAGCTCTCCTTTGCTTCACAGTAAAATACATCTGAAAAATGTTCAAAGATATACAAGGAATTTCACCACAGCAATGTAGAAGATGTAAGGAATTTCACCACAGCAATGTAGAAGATGTAAGAAACAATATAATCTGATTCAGTGAGAATTTCATATCTGAATGGGAGAACTGAGTGAATAGTAAAACCAAAAAATCTGCTGCCAAATATACTGAGCTTTCAATGCAATATATTAACTGGCCCAGCAATATTCTTAGCTTAGGAAGGTTGATGGTACAGACACCACCTCAGATTCTGTACACATGTAGGTATGAAAGCTGGTTGCTAAAAAGCATTATTAGCACACAGCTCTGATCCCCCTAATTTACTGTGCTGAGAAGTGAGTTCAGAGGACTCTGTGTCAGCACAGCTGCATCACCACTGTTGCTCACACCCTGGATCCACACAGGATGTGCTCCACTGAGTGCTGTGAATGTACCCTGTTCAAGGTAGAACAGACTGTCCTGATGTGGTCTGTCCTGCAGAACAGCATAGTCCACAGAATATCACTCTCTCTTTATAAGTTCTAATTGTGATATCTGATTTATTACATTGTTTCTTCTCAAGATCTGAAGTGAAAGAGGAATTAATGCCTCAAATGGCAACTTTCAGACAACAGACCTTGCCTACTTTGGTTTCTAAAAATAAATTGTCAGAAATCCCTACTCACACTGCTAGTTGCAGTCAACAACGAAATTATAATTTTATCATGTTTTTGAACACATAAACTAAACTTTAAGGCTTTAAACTTTTAACTCAGTAAAGCAGGTCTTCCTGACACAAAATTTTCCTTCAGCTTTTTGCTGAAGTGCCCAGACCCAGACACAATACTCTCAGTAAGAGTCTCACTAATCCTTGTGTGGAGGGACATTGTCTCCACTGCAGTTCTCCACATTCTAGTGCTTATACACTCATTCTGCATTTACTGGTAACACCTGCTGAATTACATGGCCACAGCCTTCCCTAACTTCATTTTGGAACCATTAGCCCCATGAACTCAGAGCTTTATCTAATAAAAGGGCTGTGAGAGTGCAGACATCGACCAGATGACATACAAAATCTGACTTCTGGGAATGTAAGGCTGCTGCTTAGCACACCTATTTTAGTCAGGTCCATTCAGGACACTAATTGCTTCATTTCATGGGGCTGTTATTGCCTTGCCCACATACCTTCCCTACAAGCTGCAGTCAACTTTCCAGCTGTGGTGTGCCTAACTGGAGTGTCCAGCATGGGCTAAACAGACATTTTTAACCACAGTTAAAAATTGTTTCATTAGGGAACACATTACCCAAAGTGGTTCTGATGAGCAAAGAAGTGGTCATTATTCTGTATAATTCCAGCACAGAGATATGTTGCCTATATAGAGAGAGTAGAACAAAATTCAAGGAGAGTTAAAAACTGTAGTGTAAAACAGCTCTCAGTGTCTGCAGGGGCAGCAAAAGGAGGAGAAGTTGACCCAAAGTGGATGTCCTACCCATCTTACAAACTCTGAGTGACCATCATGATGCTTGTGGAGAGCTCTGTCAGGAATTGTGCAGTGTCAGCAACGCAGGAATGGGAGCATGTATCCCACAGAGAAGGAAGATGAAGGCCTGACCAATTTTTGGGTCTCTGCTCACAGGCATGGTGCAGAACACACCAGCCCTGAAGCTATGGCTTCTTGTAAATTAAGGGATGATCCCACCTGCAGCGTTATGGGGCTTGTTCCTTGCTGTGGGTAGAGAGTAGGCCAAGAAGGGCCCTTTTGTTTGCTATTCACCTTACTGAGCAATATTACAGGATCACAGAATCATTAAGGCTGGAAAAGACCTCCAAGATCACTGCAAGCAGTCTTTGGCTGAACCACCCTCATAACAGCTAAACCATTGCACCACCTACCATGTCCACTTATTTCTTGAACACCTCCAGTGATGTTGACTCCACCACCTCCCTGGACAGCCCATTCCAATGCTTAACCACCCTTTCCATGAAAAAATTCTTCCTGATAGCCAACCTGAGCCTTCCCTGGCACAACTCAAGGCCATTTTCTCTACTTGCCTGGGGCTGATGCCTAGCTGGCTACACCCTCCTTTAAGGGAGTTGTAGAGCGATAAGGGTCTCCCATGAGCCTCCTTTTCCTGCAGAATAAACACCCCCAGCTTCTTTAGCTGCTTCTCACAGGATTTGTGCTCCAGACCTTTCCCCAACACCTCAGTGACTTCCTTTCTGTGAGAGGCTCAACTGGACATGGTGTTCAAGGTGTGGCCTCATCAGTGCCCAGAGCAGGGGCACAGTCACTGCCCTGGCCCTGCTGGCTGCACTGTTGCTGACACAGGCCAGGATGCCACTGGCATTCCTGGCCACCTGGGCACACACTGGCTCATGTTCAGCCACTGTTGACCAGCACCCCCAGGGCCTTTTCCTCCCAGCAGCTTTCCAGCCACTCTGTCCCAGCCTGGAGCTGCAGGGAGCTCCTGTGACCCAAGGGCAGGACCCAGCTCTTGGCCTGGTTGAGCCTCACACAACTGGCCTCAGCCCATGGATCCAGCCTGTGCAGATCCCTCTGCAGAGCCTTCCTGCCTTCCAGAGGATCAGCACTGCCACACAGCTTGGTGCCCGCCCAAACTGGCTGAGGATGCTCTTGGTTCCCTCATTGAGATCTTTGCTAAAGGTACTGAACAGGACTGGGCCCAGTTCTGAGCCTTGGGAAGCCCCACTAGTGACTGGATGGAAATACTAACTTTGCTGGCAAGATGTCTTTGCAGTCAGCAGAGCTGCATGTGCTGCAGGAGGAGCCAGCCACATGCAGATCCTCAGAGGGGCTGGGCAGTTCCCCTTCTATCCTAGCATGTGTTCTCTCTTTCACAGTACTAACCAGAATAATCTATCACTACACAAGCTGATTTCTATCCACTATAATGCATACAGGGAAGATAAATACATGCTGCTTCTTACTGTCTACCATGCATGAATTAAAATGCATCAGACTGCTGTCTGACTTGCAGGAATGACACCGAGTTTTGTATGCAACACAGTTTTAAACTTAGTTTTCTCTCCACAGTGGTTTAAATGCCTTAAAACTCAAGGCAAATGTCAAAACTAAGTCAGAAATTGATCAGTCATATGAGCTGTTCCCTCATATGAAAAGAAACCAATGTTGGTAAAAACAATAAACATGGATTGCCTGCAGGTTATGCAGGCTGCCCAACCTTTCGGTGACCTTGGCCTGAGGTTTGTTTGTTTGAACATGGAAACACACCTACCTCCCCTGCTTTCACTTTTGAAGGCAAACACAAGCCCAGCCTCAGAGCAGCTGAAGCATATCTGCATTGGGAGCCATCAGGTCAAGGTGTTTGTTCAAGGCCAAAATGTTCTTCTCCTGAACTAAGATTGTGCTAAATCAGCTCACCTCATAAAGGAAAGAAAAAGTGGAAAAAAACAGGTAGTGATTTAAAATTTTGAATATTGAGCAGCCAAAGAGAAAAACCAAGCCACAACAGACAGTAGCTACTGAAATGTGCACTTGTTAGAACCCAAGATGCAAGTGATCAGTGAGGTACTAAGAGCAGGTAAAGTAGGAAAGGATGACCATGGACTTAAGGATGGGGCAGTGATACTGTTAATATCCTGTTTCTTCCTGTGATCAAGTGGAAAAGGAAATAATGAAGTGGTGATGGTCTGGGGTCTGAGCTCTCCATTCTGCACAACTCAGCTGGCTGGAAGAGCCAAGCCACTGCAGTGAAGGAAGGCATCTCCATCTGGGCATCTGGGCACAGAATAGAGCAGGTTCCTGCTCCTGTGAGGAGTAGGAAAGGCCAGGTGAGACACTGAGACAAAGGGCCCTTTCACGCAGCGGCGCTACCAGGCCCAAGGCAAGCCAGAAGGCAGGATGCTGCAGTGCCTCATGGCTTGCAACCTGCTCTGGTAGCAGCAATACACCAAACTCACTAATTAGAGTGCAGTATCAGTGTTCAAACATTTCTTCATGTCACAGAATCATAGAGCCACAGAATTACAGAATACCAGCAGGCTTAAGCTTGGAAAAGGCTTCCAAGACCGAGTGAAACCACTAGTGCAACACCACCAAACCCACCACAAAACCATATCCCTACGAGCCACATCTATGTCTCTTAAATACCCCCAGGCATACATCATGACTAATGCCATCTCTCCTTCCCAGAAACTGCAGCATGACCAGACCTTCACCTGGGCAAACTGAGGTCAACTTCAGCATTTGCATTCCCTTCCTTGAATGTTTCAGATCCAGTTAATTTTAATAAATTGTCCTCCATGGACTGAACCACACTTGGAGGAAAATCAGAAATTTTAAGTGCTGGATGCTCTAACCATTGAGAATCAGGAGTGTACAGTGAGATCCTCCCCACCACAGATACATCATTTTTTTATGTCTACACGGTAATGTTTTAATTATCTGTAGAAACTCCATTTTACTTACCAGTGAAATTTTTTACTGCTTGCCAATGTTTCACTAATTGGCTTCTCCCATCAACACCCTTCTTCTGCATGCTAAAGCACTCATCATTTGTGAATGCTTTTGTGAAATGAAGTTTGCAGGAAAAGGGAGTTGCCTTGCAAATGGACTGGAATCACAGCTTTGCACTTTCTCAGCTGTTACATTTACATTTCTCAGCTTTCTGATTATTATAGGGAAAAAAGTTCAAAGTGGTATTATCCAGTTTAACTCCTACTCAAGGAAATATTTTCAAAGTAATAAAGTAAAAGAGAGGGGGAAAAGCAATTTCCTCTCAAAGTGGGATTTGTGCTTTACTGGGAAGCTTTCAAAACTCCCATGATAAATGTTTTGTTACCAAAAGTTTATCTTGATTTTCACAGCTGATCAACACCTTACATTTATCTGTTACAAGCTGATAACTACCTCTAAGTACTTAACCATATATTTGAGTAACTAGAAATGGATTTCTATCTCTATTTCAGGAACTATTTTGAGACGGACTGTTCATGGTTCCTTACACAGAATAATGTTCCTTCTATTTCACAGTCCCTTTCCCTGTGGGCCTACATGTGGCAGTTTTATTGATTACTGTGGATTATCATTCAGCAGTTAAGGGAAAATGTATGTAAAATATTTTTGAGAAATGCCCATAACTGGGAGTGATTTTATGTTGATTCACTCATGGTTTAGACTATGCACAAGGAGTACTGATTTCTCTCTGCTGTTTGATGCAGCTACCTTCAGCCTCACAGCAAAGAGGATGTAGACACCATCACAAGCATACTTTGAAAAAACAGAGTGGAATCAAGATATTTATGGCACACTGATTTGGAGCTACTGATAACAAACCCCACAAAATCTTACTTTTTAAGATCAGTAAACACAAACTTCATTTCACAAAGAGGAAACACACTCTGCAGTTTGGACTATGAATCCTGCCAGCATCCTGATCCTTTAACAAACTTGTTTATTTTTAAGTCCACTTGTCCATCAAATTCAAATTCCTGAAAAGGATGAGAAACTTGAAAGAGGAATTGAGCATTTTTGGTTAGGCAAGTAAATTGGAAAGGGCACCAGTGTTTAAACAGAACCACATGGTTTGGAATACTTTGTACTCCTGCCCTATAGAGACTTAATGAAGACAATCTTGTTAACAGTAATTAGTAGCCAGAAGTATTACATGGATGAATATGCATTTCCAGTGAAGTCATGGTAGCTGTCAAACAGCATTTGGGAAATCTATTACTTAGAAAGTAATAACAATAATAAACCCTTTCATTTCTGATCCTTTCTGAAACCACAGAAAGGCCATACCAAAAAAAAAAAAAAAAAGCTTTCTTGATCATGAGAACTTTTTCATTTGCACTTTTATATCAGTTTCACTTTATTTTCTCTGAAATTGCTCACACAAGTAAAACCATGACGAGAACTCTGGATTTCACTGTGTAACCAACTGCAGCAACAGGGAATGTAGTGTGGAAAATGTACCGTGAATCAGAACAGCACATATTCTGTCTCTGCCACAAATATGCAGCTTTGGGCTCTGTATAGGTAATGTTCTCTATGTGTCCCAGGCAGCTTTGCTATCTAACAGAGGCTTCTGCTGTCACAGAAGTTGTATTTTAACAAATGCATGCAGAATCTAGAAGTTTCCTGACAATTGACTCATATACAAATGAGAAAATGGTGTTCAGATAGGAAGCTATCAAAAACCTATTTTTTCCTGTTTATGTAGTGGGGCCAATACTTAGAGATTGAAAAGTTTATTATAGTCCTGGACACTGTTATATATAAAAATTTCCAGCCCTTCATGTGCACTGAATTTTTCTGTTCCAAGGTAAGAATAGGCAACTGATGAAACAAAGGGGTCAACATCACCTAGAAACTGAGAAGATACCAGCACTGAGGAATGTTGAGAGTTTAACAACTTTGTCTGCTTTGAACTCAATGTTTAGTTGGGCTGGAAGTCATTGTAATAGAGATTTTGGAAACAGAAACAGACTTGATAACTGTTTTGTTGTTGATCCAGGTCCAAAAATGTTGCTTCCTGTGCTCAGAGGCAGTGAAACACTGCAGCGAGGGGGTGACTTCCTGTGCAAGGGATTTTGTCAGACACCAGTGAAGCAAAGACAGCTTCCAGTACCTAATCCATGTAGCTTTCTATCTGTCTTCATCTATTATTAACAAATACTTTTTGGAGGAATATTATTTTTATATAACTACTTGAAAAATTATGTCAAATTTAGTTGCTACAAACAACTGCGTTATCCACGCAAATGACTAAAAATATGTAGGACTGATACATACAAACTTAAAATTCATCTTCCAAAACCTAAATTAAGTTTATGAGTCATGAGTACATTGCCATATCTCTCAATCAGTTTATGAATGCCTGGCAAAGATGAAAGGAGCTAAGTGTTGGGTTTTTTCCAAAAAATATTTGAAAATAATAATTTCAATAACTACAAACAGTGATGAATTTGATAGCTCTTGTCATGCAATTTACTCTGAAAGCCTTCCATCTATCATAAAACCACAAAAATCTAGTGCCTTCAAATCTGCTGCAGGAATTTACTACATTTGAAAGGACAGTCTATGACTCCTATTTTAGACAGTGAGCTCCAGATTCTTACCCTAATTGAAACTCAGATTTCTTACCAGGTTTCCCATCCTAAAAGAGATACAGAAACTCATGTGAGCATGTTTTGTTCCATGTCTTCTTTTAAACACGTTACTTAATAGACTGGTTTTTTTAGTGGAAAAATAAACAAAAGTATTTCTGAAAAAAAAAAAAAAAAAAAAGAAGTTTGCCTAGGTAGATTTTTTTATTTACCCTAAAGAAGCAGAAGTGGTTCATATAGGTGTGGGTGCGACGTGACACTTTTGCCTGTGGTCTATGTGCTAGAACTGTTTTATCTAATGAGCCACTAGCGTGCAAGCAACCTGCTGTTGGCTGTACGTGTTGGGAATGAATGATTGTGGTCTGCATGTTTCTCATAGATCAGCACTCTACAGTTACTTAATTGCATAAGAAAATCTGTCTTTTGAAGAAGTTTCACTTCTCACAGGTGATAATGGAAAAATCTGATGCTTGGCACGATGCGCAGTTCTTTTCCCTTCCCCTTCCTTAACCCTTCCTTTCCCTTGCTTAACCCTTCTCTTCCTGCCCCTTCCTTAACCCTTCACTTGCTTTCCTTCACCATTCCTTTCCTTAACCACTTCCTTCCCCTCCTGAACCTTTCCCTTCCCTTCTCCAGAACTGAAGAAAAAAAAAAATGCATAACTTCCCACTACATGTCACCACCACTTTTAAAAAAATAATTTTTAACAGAATAGCTTAACTGGACCAACTTCATGCCCTCTCTAATCCTCTACAGTCACAGACCCTCTGAAGAGGCAGAGAGATGCTTGCTCTTTCTAATTGCACAAAGACAAGAACCTATGTGAAAAAAGGAGAAAAGTATAATTAATTAATTTATAATAAATAATAAATTATACTATTATTAAAATTATTTATTATAAATATAGCTAACTAATGCTATTGATTCTGCATTTAAAAACCACACAAGGCCTTGACAAGGAGGATGAAGAGGTCCTCCAGTGCTGCACTAGTCTGACAATATGTATTTTTGCCATCTTTTCAGATAGGAGGAAGAAAATTGACCTGATATGGAGTATCCTGATGATATTCACTGTTTCAGTGTTTAAAACATGGGTTAAACTCATATATGTAAATGATTTTATCTGAGTTGCTGCTGCTACAGCAATTAGTGAGACAGTAATTTCATTTGTTTTGTCTATCTGAAAAGTTTGCAAAGCCCTTCACTTTTAAATAAACATGACAGTCAATTTAATGCAGGGACTTTTTAACCACAGTAACGCATGAGGACCTAAATTAGGTCAGCTTATGTTTGTGAGTTTGTTAGAAGTGTAACCTACTCAGTCAAATTAGGTCAGCTCACAGTGTCCTGCTTAGTGAAATGTGGCTCTAGAGGAGGAGATGCAAAACCTTTCAAAACAATAACTGACACAGCCAGAGCAACCTGGGAGTACATCACCTTCTCTTCCAGGTCAGCATACCACATTTGGCTGTTATAAACAGAAGTGAGAAAACATACATCAAATATCTTTCCTCAGAAACGTGATTATGCATCTCCTCCTCCAGTACCATTTACCTTTTTATTTCAATTATATGTCTGTCTGAATACAATTGCTTTATCAGATAAGTGACTAACATCCAGGAAATTCTACAATATATTCTCTTCACAGAAAGAAAGCAATAAAAAACTCGCATTTTCTCCTTAATTAATTCCACAAAAGTATTCCAGTCTTTCTAAGCATTATTTTGTTCATATTCATGCATTCTTTGGGTAAGGAGAAGCAATAAGATAACATATATTGACATATTCTTTTTAGTTATAAACATTCTTCCCTCACTAAGCCCTTAAACATGCTTTTGTTTCCCTAAATCAGCTGTTTGCAATCAGTGCGTACTGGGTATTTACATTCCTTCATTGATTAATACCTCTTTAATGATACAATTCAACTAGAAAAAGATTGATTTACTATCTTACAGCTGCTGCTTAACATCATAAATTCCCTATCAATAATGCTGACACACACAAAACTTTAGTTAATAAACAGAGAGGTGCATTTCACTACAGCAAATGTGGCACTTCTTACATGAAGACAAAATATCTGATGTGCAAAACCTTCTATGGCAATAGAAATTGACAAAACTTTTAGCCAGTCATCCCCAAAATCTGCCTGGCCTCCGTAATGTGTACGCTACTCTCAGTTGTCTTTATTAGCCTTTTCAAGAGCAGTAGTTTAACAGAGCCAGCTCTATTAAAAAGTCAATGCAAGAATGCTATCTTGAAAATCTCTGACAAAATGTTTCTAAAACACTGTGCAACTACTGCCAAAAAATCTAATTCTACTTGATTTAATGTATGGATTTGTAAGTTTTTGTTATGGGAGCTGAATTTGCAGTTCTAAACATAGAGGAAGTAACTGTTCAGAACTGGTATAGCACTCCATTTAACCACTTAGCCTGTTCTCCCACTCTGAGAGTGCTTAGACCACTTACAAACATATATAAATCTAACCTAGATGTGAGCACACTGTTTCATACCTAAACCTCCAAGAGTATTAATGCGGTCAAGATCAAGCTGTAAAACTCATTAGCAAAGAATTAAACATAGTTTAAATACTTTGCCATCAAATGTTCTGTAGTAAAGTGTTAAGAATGATAACCCAAAATACATTCCTGTATTTACAAAACACAGGAAATTTTGTATGTATCAGCATCAAAAGCCTCCATTGGGAATTAGTGAAGTTAAACTGCATCTGCAAGATACTTAATCAATCCTGTTCTAGCTGCATTATTAGACAGGCACTGATCAATGAAGGAACATATGGTATAATATAAATACCCAAAATGGCACTTCCCCTGGACTGGCCCCAGTCCAAGCAGAACATAACTGCTGTCAGTAGAATATTTTAAAGCAAATTGCATCCATATTCTGCAATTACTAATTTTCTAATGGCATCTTTAAACCTTTGTAATATATTTGTTTGAAATTAGCCTTTTTTACTTTAAAAACACATCAGAAGTCTTTGTTAGCAACTTACTGGGCAGACAGAATAAAAGATGGGAGAATAATTGCTAATAGCTGATTTCTAAAAGGCCTTAACAGGACTGGAACTGCAAAGTCTGACCAGATACATGGGATGCCTGATTCTAGAATGTAAACTCATTATTGCAGAGAAAAATCTGTACAAACATATGGGGTGAGGCATCAGAACTCTTTTTTTCCTCTATAAAATAAGGATTAAGAAAACATGTCATTTACCTAGCTTCCAAAAGAAAGAAAGCTTTTCAGCTTAGAACAAAAAGCATAACAAAGTCACTGGACTGCAGAGGTAGAATTCAATCTGAACAAGAGTGGGATGTTTTCTAGAATTGCAGTATTAAAATAAATCAGTGTCTGATGTTCTGCATGATCTTTCTCATATTCTCTTGCAATTATAAATGAACACTTTACTAAAAACTGACAAGAGTAATTACTAGGCTTTTTTTTGAGAGTTTTGGGATGAAGTTTCTTGCAGCCAAAGGTCAATCTGCAGATGTAAACTCAGTTTAGTTTAAAATCAGAATAAAACACTCCACTGATTTCAGTTGAGAGAAAAATTCACCTTATGAATATAAATACTCCAAAACAAACTCTTGATAGGAAACAGTCTTTGATTTTATCTGTGTACCACCTTTTTTTTTTTTTTCTCTTTTTTGAGTTTGTCCTCATTTTGTTCCTTACCTTACCATTGTTTTTGTTGTTTGTATGTTCAGATGTGGGTAGTGGTAGAGAAGAGGAAACCTGTTTCTTACTTCTAATTCATCTGTTTCTGAGAAGCCACCCTAGCCCTTCCTTTGCTCAGTTTTGGATCTTTTAAGGAGTCTTGCATTTTAACCATTTGGGTTTACAATCAAGCATGAGAAGAATGAAGTAACAGAGATTTTTCTTCTTTTTCTTAGAACAAGATTGAAGATCAATTCAAACCAGAGTAGTTTGCTTAGGGAAAAAATAAAGCTGTGCTGATTGTCAAGTAGCCTGTACAATTCAGATAATCAGAGGTGAAAATATGCCATGGGCTAATTTCATGAGCTATGAGTGCTCATTAATTCAACCAATTTTAAAGGAAGTGGTGGGGGAGAAAAAAAGCCAAATAGACTGAGGTATATTTCTTTTAAAGAAAAAGTCAATTGTTGCTGAAAGTGTTAAGCAGAAAACATGAACCTCTGAAAATTAGGAAAATAAGGTTCTATTGGTTCTTTGAGTTCCTTTGGAAAAGAAGCTGAAACCTTCTGTTTCCTGATCCATTTGCCAATGGCAGAGAAGAAAAAGGGCATTTTTTTTGGAAAACTATATTTTGACTCCTAAGGATGTGTGTATGCTTCAGAAAAATTGCCAGCCCTTTATTATTTTAGCAAGATTACAATGTCTAAATTAGGTCAATAAACTGCAGTCAGTTGCGACACCTCCATATTTTATTTCACTTGGCTTGGCTTCATCTTAGGCCCAGTTCTCTTCAACATCTCCATAAATTACTTGGATACAGGACTCATAGGGATATTAAAAAAGTTTGCAAATGATAGACAACTGTGAGGAGCTGTTGACTCCCTTGAAGGCAGAGAGGCCTTGCAGAGAACCCTCAATAAATCAGAGATGTGCAGCCGCCAGTCACATGGAGTTCAGCAAGGGGAATTGTTGGATTCTGCAGCTGGGATGGGGCAACCCTGGATGTACAAACTGGAGAAGGAGAGGTTGAAAAACAGCACTGCAGAAAGGAACCTGGGGCTGTGGGTCCATTTGGGCAAGTTGAACAGGAGCCAGCAGTGCCCTGGCAGCCAGGAGGGCCAGCCCTGTGCTGGGGGCATCAGGGACAGCATCACCAGCCAGGCAAGGGAGGGGATTGTCCTGAGCTGAGACTGACAGGACACCTCACTCCCTCATGAGGGGAAGAGGAGAGGCAGACACTGATCTCGGTGGTGACAGTGACAGGACCCAAGGGAATGGCCTGAAGCTGTGTCAGGGGAGGTTTAGGTTGGGTATCAGGAAAAGTTTCTCACCCAGGGCACTGGAACAGGTTCCCCAGGGCAGTGATCACAGCCTGACGGAGGTCAAGAAGTGCTTGGACAAAACTCTCAGGCATGTGGTGGGATTCTTGGGGATGTCCTGTGTAGGGCCAGGAGTTGGACTTTGATTATCTCTGCAGATCCCTTCCAATTCAGGATAGTCCATGATTCTATGATTCTGTTAGACATAACCATACTGCAGAACTCTAACCACAAAATCTTGCTCCTTCTCTTTTAGGCTTCCTCCCAAAAACAATATAAATGATGTGTCCAGTTTAAAAACATTCTGGTTTCATTTTGTCACTAGTAATCATTACCAGATTAAAGAGGAAAACATGATGCTAAATCAAGTATAAAACATATACTGAGTGTGAGCTGTTATGGTATTGTAAGTTTTTGTTTTATGTTTAATCGAGGCCCGAGTATACACTGAACCTTGAATTCCAAGAGATTTCAGCACATGCAGTTTTTACAATACTGTAAATACTGATTGTATTTTTGTACATGCTGTTATTTCCATTAACAAATTTTAAATGCCCAACAAATATTCTATACTGACATATTATTTATCTGAAGTAGTAACTTTTCTACAAGATGAACTATGATTAAGACCTTCTCCTAAACTTTATCAGAGCTACAGTACGTGTGAAATTCTGCAGTGGATCAGATTTTGAGTTCAACGGTTATAACTTTGCACATTAAAAAAATAATTAAAAAATCATCTTGAGCACTGGATGCCATTTGCTGAAAAAGCTGCAATTCACAGTTAACCAGGATGCAATTAAACTTTGTCACATTAAAACGTCATCCTATCTGTAATTAAGCAAGAAAATCTTTATGTATACATGTATGTATATATGTGTACATATATATAGACATATGTATTTATAGATGTGTACATGTATACATATATGAATATATATATATACACACATAAATTTAGGAAACCAAGGAAAGGTGAACCTCTGTCACAAGAAAAGTGAGGAAAGGTTAAGGTTTTGCCTAATTTAAACCATTAACGGTGCATGGGCACACTCTTTCTTCCTGACAAGTACTGCTGCTACTTTTTAATTAAGAGGTACAACATTCACAGCCCAAGATAAGTACAAGTTTTTCACAAAGTACAGACAACCACTTTTTTACGTTAATGTAGTATGGTTGTGAGCTAGAAGCTTGTCAAGCCTTTTACGCTGCTAAGTCAAAACTCTGCTATTATGAAGTATAAGGATGTCCAAAGCATTGCCCCTGAGGCCAAAAATTTGAGAAGTCTTGAATGTGAAGTCTTGGATGCAAGTGAGAAGCCTCCTAAATGTCAAGTATTGATGTCTTCCTGGTACTGGGAGGTCCAGAATTGTAGTCATCACTGTAAACATGATGAGTGCTAATTGCTTGAGGATAATGACTTTTCTCCATCTATTGCAAGCTGTGTTCCTGTTAACACATGCCAGGATTGCTCTTGCTGCCAGAACACACTGCTGGCTCATGTTCAGCTTGCTGTCCACCAATATCCCCCAAGTTCTTTTCAGTAGACCTGCTCCTTAGAATTAATCATTATGAGAGGCTGCCTTTGCTAAACAGGCAATCTTTTGCATGTTCCTTCTTGAATTTTCAGGGATGTTCTGTGATGAGATGTTGAACAGCAGAATTTTCATTATACATTTTATTTAAAATAAACTTTAAAGAAAATATTTTTTTCCTACTGCCAAGGATATTTTGTAAAACTGGGAATTAAATTAAATTGTTTTTCTACTTGCAAATAAGCACATTCTTTTATAGAATCTATTAAAGGTAATAAAAGCAGTATCAACCTAGGTAATCTTTACTGATAAGCAATATCAGTATATAATGAATAATAATATGAACAATAATAATATGAACAGTATAATATGAACAATACTACAACTTGTGAAATTTTCTGATTGATGTTGCTTTAATTTCATAACTATAAAATTGCAAAGAAGTTTGTGTAGTGTGCTTGATTTTCAGATTGCATTTATCCCTCTGTTCTTTCAATGGTTTGGAGAGCTTCTCTTAAGCTGTCTTCACACACTTAGAAATTTCAACAGAGCTAAGAGGCTTTTAACAAACCAGCTGGCTTTACTTAGGAAGAGTAAAAAAAGAAAGTGTGTCTGAACCTCATGCTCAGTGGAAATTTTGAGGTAAGGACCACAGAACAGATTGAGGAACTTTTCTTGCTATTATGGCAACAATGTGACATCACTCAGCTATTTTAAAGCAAAATAACAAAACAAAACATAACTGTCTTTTAAAGTGATCTGGTTACTTGCAAAATTCTTAATCTTCCTGTACCAGGCTCTGATTTCTAAGGGACAAATCTGGAGGTATTCTACCTATATAAAGGAATGGATCATAGCCATGAAACAGACTAATATGGAGCCTGAGTTCTGTACAGAATGAATTCTTGAGATTGATTTACACTGGGAGATTTTATGCAAATTAATAAAAGTATAGAAAACATCCTAATTCAGCAGCACCTTTTGGTTTGCAGCTTTTTTGAAAGAAGATTTTTCCACAGATGGAATACAATTACTTTTAATTATTATGAGAGCATTGATAACATAACCTTTGTTCCATCTTTTCTAAATCAAACCATCCAAGGTATTTTCTATGCAGCATAGACAAGAATATCTGACATAAGTATAATTAAGGAGTAAACATTAAAAGACATCAGGCTGTGAAAACAGGATTGAGCATGCTGCATACAATTAACTGAAAGCCAAACTAGCCTTTCAGGTACAGTTTTAAACTCTGTATGTTAATATCAAAAGGGCAGTTATTTCTTCTTTTAGTTCCTATCACAAACTGTGTCTGAAAGAATTACCTATCTGGATTACAACTCTCTGATGAGGAAATTGGTTCATTTAGCTAGTTGCTTCAACTGATCATCTACTATGAAAAATTATAAATCTATTAAAAATCTGCTAGTTGTTTTGAAGCCAAGGGTTCCAGCCATTGAATCTTTGTGGTGTCTACCAGAATGAAGATAGGTTCTTGTAAAAATGATATCTGAAATCCCAATTTCCTTTGGTGAAGTAAAGAGACCAAGCTCTTCGTACTTTCTTATATAAAACATGATTTCCTACCATTCTTGACAATATTCTCTGAATACTTTTTAGTTTCAGCTATCCTGCCTGAAGTGTAGCTATCAAAGCTGAACACGATGTAACTGTAACTCTCCTGCTCCATCTGAATGCAAAACTACTCAGCATTCCCCCTCCGTAACAACAAGGACCTCTTTCATGTCTGGGTCACAGCTGGGCTGGAACTCAAAATCTCTTTAATAACTCTTGTGATACTCAGCCATACTCAAGTTGAAAAAATACATTGCAATTGTCAGGGCATACATTCTTTGCTTTGTAAATGACACCTTTACTTTCCCATAGAGGAGTATGTGCTCACTGCATGAAGCTTGACACCTCATATAACTTAATTCACTTTTTACTATTTTACACTGCTCTGCAATCTGCACTTAATTTCATTATCATTATCAGTAATGATTTTATGTCACATTCTAAATCACAGGTAAAATATATGAGCAGTGTATGAGAAGGGAGGAATACATGAAGAATCTTAACTATATAGCAATATATAATTTTCAGTAGCTGAAGCTTCTTCTTTCTCTCAGGTTTATGAACTGCAGGGAGGGTTTTTTGAAAATAATACCTTTTTTGTTTGCTCATGGAGATCACTAGTATGCAAAGGCAGAATTAAACACTTAGTAATTAAAGCTGTTTTTTAATAAGAAATTAAATTTGGAAGAAAAGAAACAATTTAAAGATTATGAAATATGCAAAAGACAAGAGAACTCCATTATAATTGTTTTTATTCATTCTATATTTTAATATGGAGTAAAAACCCAAATTCTTGTGTGAATATATACAGGTAATGTTTAAAAAATATTGGGGATGAAACTGACTAAATTGTATATGTTCTGTGAAGAAATTCTTCTGGTAGAAAGAATAATTTGTATGTATATCATAAAGTCTGTTGTCACATCTAAAACAAGGATGTTGAGGTTTTAGCATGGTTTGTGGGGGCACAACAAAGTTACATCTGTTTCTGTGCTGGTGTGGTTAGCACAAAATATGTAGTCTGAAGAGATATTAACATTTTTTGCCTGAAGCGATAAGCTGACTGGCTTCTTTCCTGAGATTCATACATCACATATAGATGCTTTGATCTGCTATCCTTAGACTTTCTTTTCAAAATGTTAATTTAAATTTTTAATTCAAAATTTAATCAACAAAGAAATAAACCTGCCATTATTGGCATCGGGCTCTAAAAATCTGAAAAAACATTTGCTGTGAGATAAATTTATTTATCTGGTCTCTTAGTTGTTGTCTAACCTTTCGTCTTTTTTTTTAATATGCTGCTATTGCATTTTTGATACACAATTGTTTTATAACTCAAAAAAGCAGTCTAGAAATCTCACAAGGATCATCATATGTGGGTACTATACTATCTCATGCACACTTGGCTAAAAAGTAATGAAGATATATTAAAATGAAAAAATATTCTGTGCAGATAACATTCTCAGCAAAGGGTAAAGGTTTGTGGTCCCCTGTGGGTTATATTATTTCAATGGGATTATTTGTATTCTTAAAAAGCATCATATGTTCAAATACTTTGCTGAATCAAACCATGGAAAAGAACCATTAAACATTTTGTACAATTTTATGAGGGCAATGATGAATACAGAAAAAAATATACCCAGAATGAATGAGCAGTGTTCACATACAAGCTACTAAGACAGTGAAGAATGCTGGAGGTTTGCTAATATCTTGGGCAGCTGACAGACTGAAAATTAGACCCTATACTGAGTTCAGATAATCACAGTTATAAGTTTCCTATGTTTAGTGTTCAGAAAACTTGACTGTAGTCAAGTGTAGATCAGTAGAATACCAGAATACCACTGAAAACAGAGATATTTTTACGCGTCTCCGTTTTCAAATCTAGGGGAATTATTTACAAAGGGTATTCTGAAATGTATGTCACAAAGATCCATGAAAAAACAGTTCCTATCTACTTACAGTCAGCCATCACTAGACACAAGAGAACGGAGAAATTGGATAAAACTGCATTTAAACACAAAGATCCTGTTATTCAGGAAAACCAGTAAGACTCAGACTTCATATAGAAAAAGCTGAAGTGGGTGTTTCTTTTTCTATATGAAGTCTGAGTCTTACTGGAGTATATGGTGCCCTTGTGTGTCAATAAAAGCCGTGTGTCAATAAAAAAAAGGACTGCAAGCAGGTCTTTAGCAGGTGGTAGAGTTGAGATGTACTGCAAGGTTAGAAAAAGAAAGGTTCAGTGGCAAAGATTCATCATCTCCACTGTCAACAAACACATCATTTTCATGAATGTGATGCCCAGTTTATCCTCGTCTCAGAGGAAATTGTTTTCATTTATTTTATTAGCTAGAAGTTGCAACATGTTTTAAAAAGATTAATTGATTACAGCATTTAATTAATTACAAATAATTAATTAACTGTACATATAACAAAAGCTGAATAGATATCTTAGTGCATTTCGAAGAATGGGACATATTCTTTTCTTTAACCAAATCTTAATGAAGACACTACCAATTCTATCTAAATTCAGAAATTGGTTTAATTTTATTTAGAAATATCATCAGACTATTTAAGATGAGCAAACTGTAACTTTTCCTGTTGGTGGTTTTGTTGTTTTGATTTTTTTTAAATTTAAAGTAACAGAAAACATGTAGTTGGAATGGGATTTTGCCCTTGCAAAAATAAACAGAAAAACTTTTCTCATGGAAGAGAGGACTGGACCTGAAAGACACATTTCTTACAGAATTTGGGAAAAAAGATTTCTAATGTTCATGAACAGTAGTTTTTCATACATTGATGTCTTCACACCTGTTTTGCTCCTCATCAATTGATTGTGCTTCTTTGGATCTTTGGAGAAAGACTTTAATATCCTATGAAAAGGAAAAAGGAAATGTTAAAAGTGATTTTATGTTGCAGCCTGTAAACTGCAGTAATAGTACCTTAAAACTTGCAGTAATAACACCTATTCTATAATAACACCCTGTCTATCCATGAGGTGAGTTTACCACTGACTAGATTATGGTGAAAAACTAACTTCAGTGGAGGTAAATTATATATTCCCCACGTTACAGATAACGTCTTCCAGCAGGGCACTGGAACTCATCCAGCTGAGGTGCTGTAATATCACTGAGATGATGTTTTCATGTTATCCACAGGACTTCATTGCCTTTGGTGGTTTTACAAAAAGTGCTGTGTTAAAATGCAACTCTTAAACACAGATCTTAAACATCAGCTTAATATTATTGCTAAAGAGAGGTAACAAGACTGTTTAAACCAGTAAATGTTACTGAGAACATACTAAGACAAAATTTTCAATTAAGAGTGTTTTTTTTTGTCATATTTCAGTCTGAACTTAAACAAAAATTCCAGGAAATAGATATAAAAGAAAATAAGTAACTAACACTTTGAATAATATATAACCTCAGTAGGTTAATTTTGTGCTTAGTTCTTTATAGCATACTCTCTGATTTGTTAATTTTCAATAATTTTGTATTAGCAGAATCTCTGCATATCCCATTTCAGCAATACTATCCATTGTAGGATGTGTAAGTAGGATGAACAAGAAATTTCTGTTAAAAAAAGTAACATGCTGAGCATTCAAAATAAAGATAAATATTTAACTTTCTAGCATTTTCTAATACTGTAAGAATTCACATTTTTTCCTTTAGAAGAATAATTAGCTGTCAGATTTTTAAGATATAATAGCATTTTTATGTACATGTATTCCAGTATATATTTTGTGCATATTTTGGAGATACAACCTTTCATTAAACGCAGGAATTGCCTGCATGTAATGATGCCTCACAAACTTGCAAAATGTCAGAAGCATTGCAGTGAATACAGGACTATGCTAAAAGAAAATATTACCAGCCTTTGGTTTTAGAGGATTTCACTAATATTTATCTTTGACTCTAGGAAACATCTCACTGTAAGAAGGCATTTTTCAGCAAATTAAGTCAGAAAACATAGTTTCAATCCTCATTTGATAAAAATAACTGTAGTACTAAATACTGTAAAGAAAATAGGGATAGAATGCTCCAACAGTTTTGCTATGTCCATCTTTAATGAAGGAAAGTTATTTTTTTTAATGCGAACACCTATTATTTGTATTTTTTTAATATAAGAAAAAACATCTTTTATGTAAATTAAAGTTTCCAAGATTATTTAGGGGTGGGATACATGATCAAGAGAACCATAGCATAGGTCTCTGTTTTTAAATGAAGTACTTAAACACGGAGTTAGATTTTCCTTTTCTTGCACACTGAGACATTTGAAACACCACATGAAAAAAGCTTCTCAAGTTTCATAAGTATTACAGTTACAGCTTATGACTAGACAGTGCATCAGCAGTGCTTTTTTCTGTCAAAACCTTGATACCTGGTTCAGTTCATAAGATGTATTTAATATAATCTGTATGAGCTCTCCCTATGACAAGAATCTCTTTTACTTTGTGAAATGATACATGGAGTTCTGCATGTTTGTTGTGTAATATTAAATGGCTGTTGTGGGTATAAACAGGTTTTGTAATAGTTCTTCAACATAGCAATAAATGTTTTTTCACAAAGGCATGTTAACTACACATTAATAGAAATCCTGCTTCAGTGGAACTTCTATCTGAAAGAGTATCTGAATTATGTTACTGAAGTGATTAACAGAATGAACAACAGTAACAGCAGTAACTATATGACAGTTAATTTAGATTGATTAAGCAAGGGCCTGTGCTAAATGTATTCAAATCATAAACACATAGAAATATGACATGATATCCCTATCTTCAAAAACAGAGCCTTTTTTTAAAGGACTATTCAGGATTTGAAGGCAGAAGAAGAAATGTAACATAATTTATCCAGTTTATCATAATGTTTTTGATATTAATAAACTCCATGCTAATTATCAAACTACCTTGTCCTCAGTATTTATAAGAATGTAGTCCACTCAAAATCACATACTGCATTAAGCATTAAGAATTACAAAAGTAGAATATATCCCAGACTCTTTTTTTAAATTTATCACAATCAAAATGCTGAATTATTAAAATATGTGGTTGTTTCTGTATTACTGTATCTGTGACAGTCTCAGAACAGATGGTAAAATTTTTAACAATAAATAATGAGGCCAAAGGAAAACCCCTTAATTGGCCAAATCGAATAGACAAACACACGCAGTGGAAAAAGCAGATTGTTTACTCCTCCCATCTGAATCAGCTGGTCTAATAAAAATCTTCTCTCATTCATTACTAGAGTTATTTAAAGGAAATTTAATTGAGCATGTAATGAAGTACCTTCATAAACATGCACTTGTAAATGTCATCTGCCTATTCTCAAGGAATAAATTTCATCTGGTAAGTGAAAAAAATGTGTTGATAATGGCAAACACTTGAAAGTTCTAGTTAGACCCAGAAAACCTTGTAATCAGGACAGAAAAGACATGATGAAAAAGTAATAGAATTTCTGGTCATATTAATTTGTAGATGTTTGTACTAAGGCTGACAGAAAGGTCAGAAACATCATGCAGGATGTTGCCAGCTCACTAGCAGAGAAAACAAAATCCCTGCAAAAGACAATATAGCTCACACAGAAAAAAAATTTTTTTGAGCTATGACAGATAGTAATACCTGACATTGAACAGGTCATCAAGATCCAAAAGAATCAGGTATCCAACTTAAATATGAAAAATTGTAAGCTAGACATTCCCTTTATAGTTCTCTACAGAACATTTTACTTTCTGTTGTTTACAACTGCATTAGTAGAAACATTTTAACTTTTAGAAACCACACCCTAACTTGCTATATTTATCTTGTAAAAGATCTCAAAATAACAGCACTGTGGTTGACTTTCATTTTTATAGACATCTCTAAGGAGAATTTCTGCAAAAATAATTGATGCTAAAAATATTGTCTTGGAAAGAAAAAAGTTTACCTGTTCCTCAAATAGGGAATTGATACAGGAAAAATCATCCTGGAGTCCATATGGAATAGACCAGAATTATAACATACTTAAAACAATGGATCCTGGGTCTCTGTACCTGTTTGCTGGTGAATATAGCACTTCTTTTTGTAAACTTGAGTATAGGTTTCACGCATAAAACAAAAGTCTGTATTTCACATTACAGTCAAGGAATGCAATAATGTGGTTTTAGTACAGAAGCCATAGAGTACTCTAATTGAGATACAGTCAGTATAGGCCTTTTCAAAAGGAATTTTGAATTACTAAAAATGAGAACTGAAGCTCTGTATCACCTAACTGTTGAGTCAGGAGATACAGACATCAATGGAACCTGCCAATTAAGCAGAAAAATGTCACATTTAAATAAAATTACACCAACATATAAACAAGATGTAGGAACTCCTCTGGGCTAGAATATGTGCACTGAAACCCTCAGTTACTGCTAAGATTCATATCCACTATCCTAAAGCTTTTCTCATAGACCAACAATTTTTATACCTGAATTGCCCTGGATATATCCTACCAGCCAGAAATAGCACAGGCCAGAGTGAAAATGTTTTAACAAGGAATCCCTGTAAATTGCCTAGCATATAGATATGGCTTTACTCAGTTTGCACCCTAATTAAGTTTTTCTTTAGTTTCATCACATTTAGTCTTCATGAAGAGGGTGCATTATATTGAATACTACAAAGTCAGTGAGTGCATAAACAGTTCTTAGGGAAGAAAACATCTAAAGAGCTGGTTTAAAAAATGCTTTGGTCTACAGGAAAATCAGTGAGGTTATAAAAAAACCAAATTATAAAATGCAGTATTCAATTAAACAAAGAGTCAGGAAGAAAGAATGGGGAAGGGAAGAAAAGGGAAGGGAGGAATGACCTAACATTGCCTAGCATCCATCTTCCCAAACTGGCTGCAACATCAACATAGGCAGGATGGACACGTGGATAGTTATAACCTTCAATAGTCTTGTCTTTGTCTTACATTTTCTATCACTTTTTACTGTAGCAAATGGAATTTTAACCCTCACTTTCACTGAGTAAAAATTCTTATATTTTATCTTTTACTATCTTTCACTAAGAATGATTATGAGTGATATAATAAACACTGGGCAATTCACACCCTACAAGTGAGGAATATAATTAAGAAACAGCAAATCACTCCTAAACTATCATGTATCATGTATCTTATCCAGATTTACATTTAGCAGGACACTATGTGGGTGATCATCTAAACCTTGTGATGACTCTATATTTGATGTGGGACACAACCTCTCATCTTCTCATGGTATTTTCTTACACCCGGTATATCACGTACTTTTTGCATAGTTTGATACCTTAAACAGGGTGATTCTCTGGGCCAAACTTGCCTTTTGTGCAACTGTTTTAATTGATGTTTAAACATAGGTGCAGGCAGCAGGGAAGAACACTTGGACCTGTACTGCCTCTGCATGCTCTTTTCTGCTGCCTGGTTGGCCTTGGAATGGAATGGGATCTACCACATATCCTACAGTGCCCTGCAGTACAATCCTGTTGGGAGGATAATTCAACCAGACTCCTTTTTGTGGATGGGGAGAAAGGCAAAGCCTAATCAGACAAGGCAGTGGAAAACTTGGAGGCAGCTCCAGGCCAACAAAACTTGTACAAAAATTGGGTCAGAAAGCAGCCCCATCTTTGCTGGATGGAATTTTCATGGAAAACAAAACACTTGTGTCCTGGGGTGACTTTATGATACTGGTACCTTCAATCGTTTAGTTTATGTTATATATTAAGTTCTGCACCTTTAAGACTGGGTTTAAGAGCAAAAGAGAGAGAAGAAAACAACCTGATCTACCCTAAAGCTGCTGGGCTGTATAGCTGATCTACACTGCATTTTCTATTGGTAGTATGTACATTAATTACACGTACATTTCTGGGTTAATGCAAATTTATGCATGTGTGCTTAAAGCCTTTGGTCCCAGACAGAATACTTACAGGAAGTTTGTATTCTTGGCATGTGTTGATCAAATCTTCCATGAAAGGATGCTTCAAAAGGAGTTCAACTGCAATGGGTGTCAGATCTTCAGCACCTAATTCTTGGTACATCTTAATGAAATGCTTCAAATAAAAATAATACGTGGTCAATTTATTGTAAAAAAACCAGTGGAAAAGCATAAAGATCACAGCATATTTTTTTAATGTATGATGCAAGCTACAAAACCATCCTTGAATCAATCTGCCTACCTTATCATAGCTTTCTGCCTTCTTCAGACAGCTAAATCTATGATAGCCTTCATCTTTACTTCCTCCAGTGTGAAACACTTTGAGTAGACATGCCACTGAAATAATTCCTTCACCTGTGTCATTCAAGACTTCATTTTCATCCTCTATTAAAGTCTTTTCATTTGACAATATGTTAGGGCTTGAAGAATCCTAAAAATTTAGGCACAGGTATCACACTTGGGGAAAAACAGTCTGTCAGAAGATGATCTGTTTCACCTAAATGCCCATTAAGAACCAATGAATTATAATTCCAAACTTCAGTTCTTAATAAACAACAGTCATCATCTCACAAAAAATTATCTACTGCACTGTAGGATGGAGGTATAGATCCTGAAAGTCCAGAAATATCCATAATTTTGGCTTTATCAAAAATTTAATAGACAGCTTTTTCCATGAATGTGGCCAACATTGCACAGAAAAATTAGTATTTCTCAGAGCAACAAAACCTAAAAAGATTTAATAGTTACAAACAACAATACCAAGAACTTTTTGTTTATTTAAGCATTAAAGTTAATAATTCTGGATATTCACATGAAAGAAGTATGAATTTTCTAGTCCAAATCTAGTCAGCACAAGAACTGTGTTTTGACCAACAGTTAGCCAGCTCTCCACAGATATAGGTACTTTCTAGTTTATGCAGAAAAATTAAGTTTACTTTAAGCAAGCAATTAGGTAACTTTGTAGTGATATTACAGCTGGTCAAAGAGAAAAAGACCCCAAAAACTAAACAGATAACCCTCATCTCTACCTGCTGTAGAGATTTGTGAGCACAAAGATGAGAAAGGACCTCACATAGGTGAACAGTGCTTTTGACTAGATTATGCCACATTGTAGATTAACCACTAAGCAGCAGGAAATTGCATGTAATTGAACAAACCATTTCTTTCCTCATTAGGAGGGAGAGAGACTGCTGAGGTTCAATCATACTTGTGCTATGTGCCTTGGGCCTTAATACATTTCATTTTGAGGAGGAGTAGTGTAATTTACAGTCTTTTAAACACACAATCAAGATACAACACATAATCAACACATAATCAAGATTACAGAAATATCAGCACTGAAGTTTTTGGGTCTCTCATTGCATTGCTTACACTGAGCTGTGAGACCTACACAACCTGTAATAACCTTATTTAAACTTAAAACAAAGTTAGTAAAAGAAGTCTCAAGAATGTTTGTCTGAGCTTCTCTTAACAACATTGAAAGCTTCAGATGTATTTCTGCAGGCAAATACCAATGAGAAGTCATTACAATTATCAACACAGAACAAGAAAAAGAGAAGAGGCAAATTAGGTGAAATTCAGTAAGTGCCTATGTAAGAGCCAGCTACCTAAGATGTAAAACTTCTTAGAGATGAGCTGGATAGCTCTTTATATTTCACCAATGAATGTTCCACTGACAATATTTACTAAATTTCCAGTACCTGGAGTGAGAATTGGGATATTTAGATCACATGTAAATGGCCACAGGGAAATAACAGCTTAGGTTCTTAATTTGATGATGAAAACCACTTTGGATGTCTTCAAGACTCTGTATTTGATGGAGCTTGGCTCAAACATGACACAATATCAAAGCACTATTTCCTTTTTGCCCCCTCGTGTTTGTGGAATAACTGTCACGAAATTCACTCTACTAAAGTCTATAGAGAAAACTAATGTAATTTACTTCAGTGGTACAGGATTTCTTTTATTGTCCTTTGTCAGTATTCAACATTATTGTTTCAGTGTGTAGGCATGGGGCACAAGGCTTCATGAGGAAGAAAGAAAATATTAAAATGATGTTTTAAATTTGGTCCAGTGATTCTGTGCACCAGCCTAGATAACTATAAAGTCAAAGAGAATCCACACAAGCAAGATTTGTTTATTATCTAATTCTTATATATTCCCAGGTTTCTGAGGGACTCTCCAAGGTGAATTAGGCACACAATCCGTATGTTCGCTACACTGTGGGACATACATCAGACATAGCACAGATTCTCAGAGCCAATGGCTTGAGTGAGAAAGCAGGCATGAGGAAATGCTCAGGTTAGATGGGACATCTCTCTCCTCAGAGATCCAGTGAATTCTGGGTTGAAGGCAAATGATCCCATTCACTCTTGACTTACAACCTCAAGAAGTTGACACGTAGTTGATAATGTTGATGTCAGTGATCTTACCTATATTCTACCAAACTTCCAAAAACATCAATGCAAACAGAAAATGGCAAAGAGGAGAATAGGTTGTGTAGCTTTATATCCAATGAGACGAAAATTAGAACTTGCCACCGAAATATGGGAAATTAATACCACAATATCTAATTGAGAGCATTCTGTGCACTTCTTCCTATGAAATGTGGAAAGTATTATTGTCTTATTCAGTCTCTCCAGTGTACAAAAACAGTTGTGATAAACAGAACACAGGGAAGTGTAACTTCTGTTGTCTGAAATTACAAAATGCTATTTTGCATATGTATATGACTGTGTAGCTCAAAATAATGCCTTTTCTATACTGTTTCTAGATATCTCAATTGTACTTTAAGTCCTGTGCAAATGCTGTCACTGTGGTTGTGACAGGGCAATAAATCATTTTATTCTCTTGAGCAGCAACCTCTTTCCAAGGTGTGTACACGTAAATAATTTATGTCTCAAAAATGACTTATACTTCAATAAGTATTCAATAATAAGCAATTGATGCATGCAGTAGGGTAATTCAAGTGTTAAGACTTTAACAATAAAAACATACTCCAGAAATACTAATAATGTTCAAATGACAAGTTTCATTTGATGTAACAATGCATTCATCATGGCTGAAAAAGTTATTTTAAATTTTTTTTGTATGAAACGAATTATTATTAAACCTTCTGATTTACTGAAAAACTAAAGATTTGGAAATAACACAACAAAGATGTGTCTGAATACCCCAAAGAAAAGTAGTGGAAAATAAAGTAAGACCAGTAATAATACCAGGTCTTGCATTTTGAGTTAACGTTTGTGTAAGTCAGATTCCAGGGACTGACAGCTGGTCAATTAGGCAAAAGAATTACTTCCATTCATATGCACAAGGAGTAGTCACCAGTAAATATCTTAAACTTTCATTACTGGCAAGCAAATTTCCAGACTTTCGAAATAATCCTTCTGAGTTTTATTACCAATGCAATGTTCCCATGAATTCAGTGAGACTACTTGTAAGGACTGGAGCTACCCAGGATATGCAAATATAGAGAAGTCTAGTTAATTTATAATTTGAAAGTACTACTACTACTATTCTCTAGTACTTTTCTGTAATATTTTACCACACATGGAAGGGAAGCTTTCTTTCTTCTGTGAATATATGTTCCAGTAGCAATGCTAAGTGCTCTGTATACACCCTCCACTGGATCAGAGTGGGAGGCGAAATAAAGCAGCATCTCGATATAGTCCAGCAGAGCAATGTCTTTTTTTGTATCCGCAAATAAACTGAAGAAAAACTATAAAAGGGCAAAAATAAGCAAATTAATTTCTATATATGGAATTAAATGAAAGACAAATCAAGGACTGTAGAGAAAAGAATGGAATATAGTTATTCTATTTACTATAATATGCAGTTATTCTAATTACTGCTAATAAGAGCTACTATACTTAAGAAAATGTTGAGACTACACTGATCAAGGCTGTGATAAATCATGAATGTGTGTTAAGTAATGCAAGGAAACAGAAACTGAGTTTCACAGAAAAGGGCGAAATTAATAAAACCTTGTATCATGACAAATATGTTCAAAGCAGTTTTTGTATTCAGATTATTATTAGCATCCTCTTTCATGGAAAATTCTGTGAGCTCAGATGCAGTGATCATTGCCTCCATTCTTTACAAAGCTGCTTGCTGTGTAGCAAAATTAATGCCATTCAGCCAAAAAGAGGAGTAATTAAGTATTTCTGAGCAGACTATGATTTAGTATACTCAAGGCTGATTCTTGGATTCCTCTCTACATTATTCTGAAGCACCACTTGACCTGAAAAAAATACCAAAAAAATGCAGCACTTACTGAAAAACAGAGACCCAAAAACCTGAAATGAGACCTCTCATGTTTAAATAGTGATCTCTTCAAAATACCTGTGTTTTCAGTTACCTTTATGAGGTGGTTTATCCTTTCTAAAGACACAGGTTCTTCGCAACTTTTTGTTATGTTTAGATCTTCATTTCCATTAAACCATAAGCCAACCTGATTTTACAAATAAATAAATAAATAAGGTTGTTTATTTTCACACGTTGAAATAAGGTGCTCTTTATATTCTAGCTATTCAACACACAGGTTACTAAGGGCTTAATTTCTGGACCTAATCAAACTGAATTTGTTATTAATATACAATGACCTAAGAATAATTAAGTAGCTGTTTGTACGTTGTAACAGATACTTGAGAAATTACTGAAAGTCAAGTAGGATAGAAGTGAATGTATGCTTTTGAAAAAAGTGAAAATTAACTATGTAGTTGTGAATCTATGCTGCTAAAGAAGCAGAATATGATATGGAGTTTCTATTCATGTTCTGGTTTCTTCCTTTCAGGATTTTTTCTAACCCCTACACCTTTTGTCCAGACTGTATTTATAGAAGAAACTGTCCATACTGTCCACACTGTCCATACTATTCAGTATGGTGAAGGATAGAGGCAAGGCTCTCCTTAGCTTGCTCCAACAACAGCAAGCACCAAGAGTCCTACAGAGCCAGAGCTATGACTGTAAATTAAAAGTGCTCAGAATCAATTCTGTAGTACTTCCTCTAGACACAGGATCAGCTAGATCTGGATAGGCATGAACAAACTTCCTGCAGAAAAACTCACTTGTGTGAAACCACACCAGGGTGTACAAAAAACCATCACAGCAGGGACAACCCAGCACCATTACCCGGAGATGGGGCCCAGCACTGCGTAATTAACCAGTATAGGTGCAGAGAGAGAGGGCAGCTGAAGCAGCTCAAATCCTCGGTGGAAGGTTATTCAAATCTGTTTTTATTGCATATTTACTACCTTGTAATATTTAAGTGATTAATTTAATTGCTTGGTTAATATTATATTTTAAATTGGATCCTATACTGAAAATGTACATTCTTGGCCTGCATGTCTTGTTAGCTTATTTGTAAACTCTTCAGTAAAACTTACAACAGAAAAATAAGTGCACATGGACCTACATTTATTGTGGGTTTTCTGGCTGTGTAGAGTTTATGCATTAGAAAGTCTGTGGTGGGCAGGTATTGGCGGGTGCTCCTGGAAGTTTTAAATTAATCAAAGAAGTTCTGAAAATGACAGGCCTCTGGACTAAGACAGCCTTTATTTATTTTTCTTTAAAATCCAATGCTTGGTGATTGGAAAAAAAATTACAATAAAGGTCCTATGAAATTTATACAGAACAGTTGGGAAATTATATTTATTACCTTATTATACTTATTATCACCAAACAAATATAGAAACTGGCAAGACTGGAGTATCTACAGACACCTATAAGTGCATATATATATGATACTTCATAGCTAGTATAGTGTGAGAGGGTGAACCAGCAAGTATCACTCTAGGTATTCTTAAAAATGCAAAGTAAAAGTAAGTGAAAATAGGCATAATTTTGCTGAAAGAACAAAAATGTACTTATAATACTCTTTCAGAAAAACCTTGCTGAACTATTTGACAATTGAAATAGAAGTTGTCTTCAGAAAACTGATCAAATAATTTTATAATTTTCCATGTATTCAAGTTTTGAGGAATAATCTTGAGAAAATTAATTATTGGAAAAAATCTAGAAACATTTAATTAAAATGAAGCTGATGAGATGAAACTGAAATCCTTATTTTTAGTTAGAGGAAATGATCTTATTCAGTGTCAAGTGAGTTAATAATCATCAAAGTGCATGAAGAATGATTTCTTTAAAACAAAAAGGATTTTCACTTGTGATTAATTAATGGGAAAAGTAGGAAAATCAAGATAAAAGTACTTTTAATTAGCCTGATTTGTGGAACTGTGCATGAGATACATATTAGGCCATAAATTTCCTGAAAACACTTTCCACTAGAAAGCTCCTTCAGACCTAAAGCATTTAAAATTTAGACTGAGTTTCTCAAGGTGAATAAATCAAACAACATATCATTCAATTCAGGGAGTTTAACAAAATAAAATTTGATTGAAAAAATAAGAGGATTATAACCTGTGTATAATGTTCCTGTGTAATGAAGCCTGATCCAGTGACATCAACAGACTTGAAGCCATGCAGTGTTTGGAGGAGTTGTGTCACAGATGGCACAGGCCAAGGCTGTGCTGCTGCCAGCAAGAATCTGCGCCAGTCAGTAAGTTCTGAGTTCACTGTGAATTCAGATGCCATGTTTTCTAACTATAAAACCAAAATAGCAAATATTGTCAAATGTGTACATAACAGTCTTTCAATATATCCTTATATCCTCATATATCCTTAGACATTTTCCTGGACACGACGTACAAGGTTCTGCAGTGAGGTTTCACATTTCTATAAAGGGCAAAACAAAAAAAGGCCACAGGCCATGGTCTACTGCCATGTGCAGTTGATATCTCTCTAAATAAACACCCTGAGTGCCCAAATAGGTATCTATATATACCTCAGCTTGTGCTTTGAGAATTTCCTTTTGTTAGTTATCCATGATAAATTTAAATCTCATTTAAAAATGGTTCTTTTAAGGAAAAAAAAAGTCTATTATTAAAATAAAGTTAGGATTTATAAGCACTAAAAGTTCTCAAAGAATACAGAGCATGGGATACATGCACATTTGGTCTATTAATAGACAGTATTTGACTGATAGCTTTCCATGGATAATTAATTCCCTGTGCTGACATTACGTTTTTATATAGTCAAGATGACAGATGTGACTAGTTTTCACTAAACTTACTGGAACTACACCACTTTAGTATTAAAATGTTTTACTCATGCAGTTCATCTGTGTGAAGAATATATGAATAAAGTGGTGAAATCCTGTGAAATTCAATTAAAATCTTAATGTGAATCATGGCTGACTATCAGAAATAGTTATCAAAACATGCTGAAACAAGTAAACATTTTTATTCCATAGGTTTACCAGCAACATCTGAAAGAGAAATGAATTCAGTATGGAAGATTTGGAAGTTTTCATGTTTCTCAGTCTGAAAACCTGGATGGTGTCTTAAGAAATTATATAATTTGCAAATTATAAATAAATAAAGTGCTGACAAAATGTCTGGCACAGTGACTTCCATGATCCTTCCTTAGTGAAACAGAAGAATTTTAAACAAAAACTGGCAATGCCCAATAGTATTATAATATTCATTTTATCATACTAAGGGCAATGCTGCATCTTCTACACAAAACAACACTTGAGCTGAAGAGAATATAGGGGTTAACTTACATCTGCAAGTGTTAAGTTCTTCCATGTATCAGGAAAGCAATTTAGTCCAAGATTCAAATTAACCAAGCCACTAACAGTCTCAATAAATACTTTCTTTGGTATAAAACCTAATAAAAAATCAATATAGAAATATGTTTAGCCTTTTAAATAGACTTTTGTTAAAAAAAAAAAAAGGTCTATTTTAAAATTTTAATGCCCATATGAGAAAGCCATTTAGTTTCCATTTATGGACTATTGATAATGCTAATATTTTCCAAACCAAACATAAAATCTCCTCATTTTAAAACGAATCATATGTGACCTATCTAATAGCAAAATTTCAAATATTTCACTGCACTACAATTCTTCTGGTACTTGTCCTGATCATCATTAAGATCACTAATCCATCCTCACTCATTCACAGACAACAATCTCATAGATTTCTGTGTATTGAATACCTACCAACGTTTTCTTCCACTCTGCTCTATTTTAATCAATCATAAGTCTATCTTCACTCTTTAAAGCAAGTGTATGCTAGAGAATAGGGTGAAACACAAGAATTGTTGTCTGTTGAACTCTGAAACAAAATTTAACTGTTTGAAAAGCCTCTCATAACTCACATTTGGGAGTTAAAACTAGCTCCACTTACTTTATTTTAAAGAAATCCTAAGAAAAGATCAGTTAAGTCCAGCAAACCCTATTCGTTTTTTTAAGCAGGAATAGAAACTTCAAATTTCATGTATGGTATTAAAACACAAAATTATGCATAAAAAATTTTAACAGACAGACATGGGTCTTTTCTTTCAGAATTGGACTTTTCTGGGTCAGTGAGAGATCACTGCAAAACCTCTGCAGTAAAACAAAACATGTAAAATAAGTTTCAAGTTATTTAAATTTTGAGAGATAAAGCTGATTTGGTTAGGTTGTGATCAATTCCATGGCATCAAAACAGGAGTTTTCAGATTACCTTTAATAGCAAATACAATCAGTGAAATACTGGAAAGACTTACTTATATTTTTCCTTTTTCCAGTTAAACTTCTTGTCTGTTTGAAAAGCCAAAGCTGTTCACATTCTATGGCTAAGACACTTTGTTTGAAGTGAAACAGTGAAATGAGATTTAGGTTTATTAAAAAGATATGTGATAGGAATATGAAGAATGTGTTTGAATATTAATTCCATTATGTCGCTATTCAAAATCAAGTTGCCAATTTGAATTAATAGTCTGCATCTCTGTAGATCTGTTTATCTCCAATCAGGAAAACCAGGATTAATGCCCTCAACACATCTTAATACAGCAGAGAGATCCTACACATATTTAATCTTGTAGAGAAGAGGACAAAAATAGATTTAGGAAGCTCAGTCTGTTGGGACAGGAGGAAGGAAGGGAGAACCACCCGGACTTGAAGCCTTTGTATCCTCCCACATATTTCAGCATGAAAGCAAAAGCTAGGAAAAAAATACTGTCAGTGGTAACAGTGTTCTGATGACACATCTTGATAGTTTTTGAGTTTATCTACATTGAGAAAGAACATCTTCTAAAAATTGTGATAAACCATGTGCTGTTTCCTGAAGCAGCTTGGATTGCTAACATAATAATTTTAAGGTAGACAGAAGTTTGTTTTTTCCATGAAAACTTCAAGCCTCAAGAATCAGATCATTTCCATATAGCACAATGAAACCTCATCACAGGAGCATCATTACTGGGACATTTCATCTAAGATTCAATAAACCAGGTAACATTTCAGTGGTTCACGGGGAAAACAGGATATGGTCCATGAAGGAGCCAGTGAACAACAAAAAACAACAGGGAAATATTTTACATCTTCTTTGCAGTCTCAGATTTTCTACTGATTTACCATAAAGAGCCCAGCTAATAATTTTTATTTTGTTTTCTGCTAAACATTTCCCTTTCCATTTGTTCACTGCCAGTCTAAATTAGCTTTCATGATGTCACACCACCTTATGTTTTAAACTCTTTAACCCCTACTATGATTTCCCTACAGGACAATAAAATATGTAGTTCCTATCTTTTTTTATGAGGTTCTGACTTCCTGAAATTTGATTTTCTTCATAGAATTCTAAAAGGGTACTAATATCGTCATATCACTTTTAGTGAAGGTACCTGACTTCAGAAGCATATATTGAAAGTATTTGAGGGACAAGGAATTTAAAGAACTTGCATCAAAACTAATGTCTGAAATTATTAAAGGATTGAAATTTAAAACATTAATCACAATTTACATAAACTATATAATTGCTTATATTAACTATAGAACTGCTGATGTGCTGTAGGGCAACTTCTTTTACTTTACTACTTCCTCCTGAAACATCTGACAAGGGACAATTCCAGTTATAACAGTTCAAAAATTTCAAATGGACTGTGACTTAATTCCTCCTATTGACATATGTAGAAGGAATGAGAGTCTCAAATGAACAGAGGAAATCCCTCATAAACATGAGGGATGAAATATATTCCTCACTGTTTTTAGATATTTTGTCTATACTTGGTGGATTTGGCTATATATTACAGAGCACAGAACTGGTTTTGAGTATCTGATTATAATACCAAACAAGAGGTGACTCATCATTTCAGCTCAAGGGCTTCATGATCACAGAGAGATGCTGAGAGTGGGCAGCTACACAGATGGTACCCAGAAAAGAATACCGGTGTCTGCAAATGGTATTCTGCAAGCAGTGAAAGAAAATAATGTCCTCTAGGAAGGAAAAAGGAAAACAATTCCCAGAATTGGCTTTTTCCACTTAGAAAGTCTCATTTTAAAAAAGGTATGCTCTTTACAAAATCCTTTTATAAGTACAAAATAAAAGAAACCAAACCTAATAAGTTTTAGTTGAATAATGTAGGAGAGTGAATAGAAAATTAAACATTTTTAATTAAAAGGAGTAGCAGGCATCTTATAAAAAGAATCAGTATTCATGAAGATTTTGAAAAACTGGAGAGATGGTCAGGTCAGTAAGTAAGTTTCACCAGAAACAGATCAAAGAACTTTCTGGAAAATGACTGCATAAATTGATACATTTATTACATTGCAGATAAAACAATTCAGGAACAGACTTTGAGCACATTGAAGAACAGGATTAGAATTCAAAGTGAACTTCAAAAAGTCTAGAATAAAAGTACACTATCCAATAAAGATAAATGTCAAGTGCCCCACTGGGCTGACAAAATGAACTGAATAAATATCCCAAAGGGAATCTTAGTGACAAAGTAAAATTTCTATAGAAAAGTCTCCAAGGATTACAGCAGATTACAATATTATGAGAAAGTACATAGGAAGTAATTGAAAATAATCCTTTTTTTTCCCCTCCCCCCTAGACGTAAAGTCTTCTGCTACAATACAACTTTGGAAACTCTAGATCAATAAGGATGGATGTAAACAAAAGACATCTCAAAAGAAAGCAGCAAGAATCATCACCTGCTTAGAATATATCTCCTGAGACGTGAGGTTGAAGGAATTATGTTAGATTCATGCATGAAAAGATTATGAGAAAACATGCCTCCACCCTGCAGCATGAAAGTGACTTTAGTGTTACAGATACAGAACTACCATTTTTTTGTTTATCTTTCTTTTTTTTTTGTTTTCAACTGTGTAACATCCTTGGGACACATTTTCAAACTTTTTCTAATCTGAACATAATTAAAAATCTCCATTTGAAAACTTTGAGGAAAAAGAACCCTCTTGGTACTTATTATGTGATTTAAAAGAAAACTGTCTGAATTCAAAATTCTAATATATAATAAACCACATATCTAATAAGGTAATCCATTAAATCCATCCTGTTGCTTATTAGGCAAAGTATATCTAAGCTTTTTTTTTTTTTTTTTTTTTTTTTTGTCTATGAAATCACAAGTACAGATATTTTATACAACACACAGTAGTGATCTCTATTTCTGATCTCTTCAGATTAATTCTCCTGGAGTGGACTAACATGCTTTAATCAGGCATTCCTTCAAAACCTACTCAATTTCTGACACACTGTTTATACCCAGAAGTAGTACGAGCATCTTTGCAAAACACCAAAAAGAGACTGTATGTCTCGTATATACACACACACACACACACATATATATATCTGTGTGTGTCTGAGATATAGCATACACAGTACAGAGCAGAGCTGAGTAATGCAGTAGGGTGTGGGATATTGGGAATCTGCTATTACTACATACATTTTATATTGAAAATAGAGAGTTATCTTGATTTAGCAGAGAGTTGATTCAAAGGCAAATGACCTCGTATTCATTTCTCCCAAATTACCTGTAGTACATCTTCATTTGCTGTTGAAGGAACCAAAAAGGGTCTTTAATGATTTAATTTTAGCTATCTTTTGATATAAATCACAGCTATTTCCTTAATGGTAGAAATATATTCTGCTGGTATGCTTTACCTTTTGAAATTATCAAGTGAAAAGGTGCATTTAGAATACACAGAATTGTGAAAATACATATTCTCTAAATCATACTTATTCTCAGTTCCTAGATTAAAAATCAAGATACAGTATTCTAATTGCAACCCTTAAAAATATTCTTACAAGGAAATAAAAAGTAGTTAAAGCTGTGAGGTATATTAATCATATCCTGTCTGTAAGAGTATTTGTTATGGTAAGACTAATTCATGCAATTAATAATCAGAAATGGGAAGATGGATCTGTTCTGCCTGTCTAGGAAAGTCTTCAGAAGAACAAGTCTGAGGAAGGTCATGTTAAAGTTTATCTGGTTTGCACAATCCATCAGGGTTTGTATTGGAAGAGCCAGATTTAGAAATAGCATGGTATCTTCTAAAAATATTTTCTACTCTACCCAATGTTATGGAGTCCATGCTCTTCAACATTTGCTCTGCAGAAGCTGTATCTGGTGAAGCAGAACTGGCAGCTTCCATGCAGGTAGCCCAAGCATGAGCTTCACTACTCTGGTGTGTGTTTATAAATTCAAGTTTGAAGTCATCAGTGCCAGAACAAAAATTATGAATATTTTCCCCCAAATCCACATTATGTTTCCGACATGGTACACAAAACATTATTCCCCTTTCATCATCATATTTTAACCAGGAGTATTTTGTTAGCCATATTTTTGGAAACTGGTGATTCCTCTTTGTTTTCTGACGTTCCAAATCTTTCTTCTCTTTCCCTCTGTCACCAGCTTCTCTGTTGCTAGCAGAATTAGTCTTGCTTTTAAATTGCTTCAATGCTCTTATGGCTACAATTTAAAAAGAAACAACTAAATAAAAAATAATTTTTATTTGATAAAATATCAATTGAATCTTTTATTTTTTTGTCCATTTTTATCTTGTTAATTTGGGACAAGAGTGTGACTTGAAAGAACAGTCATGAAACAGCAAAAGGAAAGAAGATCTACTCTTAAATCTCTTGAAGGCTTCCCAGGATTCTTGCAAGAATTTGTCAGTTTTGATTTTGATTATTAGACATTTGTCAGAGTATGCAACCCATGAAGTGCAGCAGCATCAGTGTTATTTTTGAAACAGCGAAGAGGGAAGTTATGAAGTGGAATTCAGAATGGTCTTTTAGGCAAAATGTCTCCAAAAACTACTGCTGCAGTCACAAACTTATTACTGTGTCCATCATACCTGGCATTAGCAGAAATGTTAGCTTGGAGGAAGTCTGTAAATACATAATCAAAAACCTGACTATGTCAGAATGCCTAAGATGCTTACATAGTAGCTGACATGATCTGTATTTGTATTTACCTGCAAATGACAGTATTACTGCTCTCAGAACCATATATGCATTCTTAATGCACTGAGATTGTTCTCATCTCGAAAATTTTATTTCTAGATCCCATTTATCTCCTACTTTTGCCCAGTAATTTAATGATTCTTTTAGTACACCATTGCCATAATTTTAGGACTTTGAAAAGAAAGCAATCAAACAAGAAAGAGAAACTGCATGCAGAATGGAAGCAATAAAATGAGAAATCTATTTGTTCACTGGGAACTAACCAAAGTAACTCTGCAGATGACCTAAAATCTGACTCTCCACCCTCCTTATTGTGATGGGTACATCAAGAAGAAAAATTAATGAGTACATTAAGCTAATCATAGAGAGAAATGCTATTTCTAGTGCTTTAAAATGTCTTGAGAAAAACAGTTTTTGTATGCCACTCTTTTCTATTTTAGAAGAAGGAGCAAATTTTTATATACATATAATACACAACTTGTGAGAACTGTTTGTTCCCATTGTTGAAAAAAGTGACAACTTGTTCCATTCTATTCTAAGCATCCTGAAAGGTCATAATATTAATAAGTTAGGAACATGCATTAAATACATTTTCAGTATGAATTATTCTTGTAAATAACTTAAAATCTGAGGTAGCAGCTGTGGTCCACATGGACAACAAAACAAACAGACTCAGAAAGTTTTTCTGACATGTGCCCAGGTACCATGAACAGAACTGAAAAGAGGAAGAGAAATATTCTTAACACAGAGTAAAGATTAAAAATCTTCACTAGACAGACACAAAACCACAAGGTAAGGTGAAAAAGAGGTGGAGGGCTGGAGAATTGGACCTGAAACTTGAGAAGTAAAAAGGTTGTAAGAGACAGAAACATTTTAATACCTCTATAGTGCCTACCACTTCTTTAGGCATACAGAAACCTGTGGAAATTTGCTGGTGATTAGGGAAATAGGAATCAGAGTAGACCTGTGATGCACCATTAAGGGTAATATTCCCTGTACGATGAACCTTCAGGGTTTCCAATATTTTTTTCAATTCACATGGAGAAACTGCAAATACAGGAAAAGTTGGAATCTGTCGCAGTGGTACCATGGAAAGAATAGAGGATACAAAAGGAAACCAGCCTGTACTACTTATGAAGCAAATTATGAAGCAACTTCTTCCTATAAAGTTTGTTATCAAATGAAATCAAGAAGAAAACTAACGTGGGAAAAGCTACACTAGGAAGAATTGGTTTTCATTAAAATCTTCTTAAAAGGCAGTATCATTCTCTGATACACAGAGTGACTGGCAAGCCTTTACATGTTTCAATAAACAGTGAAGAAACTTAAAAAAAAAATGCCAAAAAAAAAAATTAGTGAAGATATAACAGATTATTACCACTAGTGAAACTGAAAACAGAAAAAACAAACATTTAAAAAGCAGCATGACATCAGCATAAGTTTACACTACAGCCTGGGAACCAGGACTGTGACATTTTAAATGGAACCTGTGACATTTAAAAAAAGAGCAATCACTATGCCTCAGTTATAAGGGTGATATACAAAAGAGACCATTTCTTAATGATACACCAGTCAGTAGAGTATTTTCTATAGGCACTGTATAAAAATAACTCCATAAACTGATGAAGTAGTAAATCTCTATTAAACATTCAGATTATAAATTTACAAAGGCAACAAAATCCTAAAAGATTGTAAACTTATACTAGAGAATTATGTTACCAGTTATTCCCTTACCATAAAATTTTACTAAAATATTTGAACAGATTAGTATTCCCTTCTATTTTCACTGAGAAAACTGTTTCCATAGCAGTTCCTGCCTAGAACTTTGGATAATAATCCTTTGCAAATTACATACCAGACTCTGTAGCAATTTTATATGGATGAATGAGTGAAATAAACCCTGAAAGCTGAATTATATTCTTTGAACTTCAGGACTCTAAAAGGTAGTAATATGGGATACTTGTACCCTTAGATGAAAAAGATGGGAGTCTCAAAAACACGATACTTTCCATCCAAGTTGTTGATAGACTCATCACTCCCTATAGGTCAATTTCACTGTAAACATTTGCATAATCTATTCACTAATTATTACTGCTGCTACTATATTATAATCTTCATTAAATAGCAAGAATTGGGACTTTAAACTTAGAAGCACTGAGAATTAAGGTATTTTGTTGCTGTACAGATGTAGTGAGGGATGAGGTCCTCTGTCATGCTGACTGACATCTTAAAATTTTATACATATATATACATATATCTATCAATCTATATATACACATATATATACATATGCATACATACATACACATATTTTTTTTTTTTTCAAATGCACAGAAACATGTTAAATATGTTCCACAAATTTTTGAAATTAAATAGCATACATGACTTAGTAAGAGTCACAAAAAGAGGTGTAAATTAAACTATTGGTGGAATTACTAAGTTTTCACCTAGAAAGAAATACTTCCTCTGTCCACAAATTTAAAACTTTAATATTTTCAAGTTTTAAAAACCCACATTGAAGATAAATAGTCCTTAAAAGATATGTTAGAGATGATGAAACTATTCCTATGCTCTCATATGGATTCAATCTCTATTTGTATCAAAGCCAGGCAGTTACTATTCTTAAATTGTTTCTACAGAAGTGCTTGGGGAAAGAAAGCATAACATGTAGACATTATCGAGGGTCATTATATAATTCTGTCTCCATAAAATATTCCATTGAAAAGGTAGCATTTCAGCTGAACACACATTTTAATATAACTGTCTGCTCCCAATCTATCAACACGGTAAAATTCAATTCACAAGTTCATAATTTGAAAGCAAACAGCAATGCAACATGGACATTTTTTGTCCCTTATAATTTAGCAGACTAGTAGTTTCAGAAATCAGTGTTTTAAACAATTTTTGGTTATTTGATATAGAATTTTTTTTAAACCTTACTGGTATCTATTTTATCTAATTACAGAATCATTTCTGTAATTAAACTGTAATGGGTCATAAGGATCATGGCTGTGAAAAAGAAAAAAAATTAAAATGCCCTTGTGTGATTCAGTCATAAGATGGAGAACAAATCTGGGATAGATTCTACTTTGATCTGCTTGGTAATGCAAAACCACACCCAAACTGAATTCTCTGAAACAGCTCTGGAATTAAATGGACACATTCCATATGTGTGCGCTAATTGAAATGACAAGATGTGCTTAGAGAAGATCACAGTGCTGAAGGGAATCAAAGAGGATGACAGACAATAATAGATATTTTAATTTTGTTGACTATAAAGGCATGCATTCAAAAAGACTGTAAGAGAGAAAATAAAAAAGGTGAATGTTAGTGGCTCCATTTAAGACTCATCACAGCTCTTCCTATGAAAAAGTACTCCTATGAAAAAGTACAGGGTAATATATTAGAGCACTGTTCAAAACTTGATCAGAGAATTAGTGAAATTGATTAGTGCAGACTCATGTTGACTTTGGGCAACAGCACTTGGGATAATAATAAAAAAAAAAGTAAATTGTTTTCTCAAATGAAAGACTGTCAGTAGGTAGGAAGGTCCAGCACAGGCTAATTTTGTCCGCTGATGTTTAGAATGGAGAATAATGTGCTTCCACAGAGAGCCAAGTGTGCAGGACTGCACAAAGTTGTCTGTGAAGAATCGTCAATTCTTTAAAACTTTAGATTCCTAGGAAACACAAAACTGTTTCATAAGAATTCTTCCATGAATATCGAACATTTTTAAAGTATACTGGCACTCCTACTTTTAGCTTTAATTTTGGTAATTTGTTAAATATATCTTGAAAAGACTTCCTTTTGACATTTACCAAATAACTTGAGAGAAACCTGTTTACGTGTTAATTTCTTCTAATAGAATCACTCCTCCTTTTTTACTCTTCGTTTGCTTGCATTTCTAAGTAAAAATATGCTTCATGCAATCTCCATGATGCTTTAGAAAAGCCTAATTTCCACTTTTCAGAACAACTTTAGGAAATCCATTATTCAGAACTACCTCTATTCTACTACAAGGAGATTGGTAGATTTATTCTATTTAGACTTGCCCAATAGCCTATACTTCATGTGATTTTTTTATGTGGCTTTCAACTATGAATGCTGAGAGATATGCTGGGGTGTGTAAGAATAAGAAAAGATAGGATATTTGGCAGCAAATCTAGATCTGTTTGGAGGTTCTCCAAGATAAGGCTTTGTTTGTTACTTTTTGGTATCTCCTTTAGAGATGCTGATCAACAATTTCACTACTGCTGTGCTGGGTGCTTTAGTGTTTTTTACTCTTTTGTTCAGTGAGAGACCAACTACCGAGATGTGTATTTTCTGTTGACCATTCTATTGAACAAGGGGAGACAGAAGGCTATGAAAAATTTTCCTATGTTTTAGGAAAGAAAGGAGTCTATAATGAAGTGGTTGCCTTAGGAAACCTATGATGTGATTTATGTTGTCTTAAAATGTGTAAGAGACTGGGAGGAAGTATTTTAAAGATGATTTGCACAGCTTGTGCTTTCCATCCTAATTCAGCTATCCAAAAAAGGTAAGTATCTTAACTTAATAGACACCAAAGAGAAGATAAATTCATAGGGTATAGCACCTTATTTTAAACAATAATTCTTTCCCATTGTCTCAGAGAACAAGCAATAGCATTCTTTTACTGTTTTATGGCAGCTAAGGCAAGAAATTTCCTCTTTCAGATAGTCACACAAGTCATGTTGGGTCTTTTTAGTGAATACAATACTATCAAAAGTGAAATATTGTAGAATGATAAAGACTTCAGTTGTTTTCTTGCTAATTATTACAACTTTACAAAGAAAATGTCTGTCTTAAATATGTCAAGAATAATAAAGTTTGTAATAGACAATTTTTTTTAGATTTAAGTATTTCAATCATGAGTGATCTAAAACAAAAAAAACCCTCTCAAGTGCAAGTACCAATCAAACTGGTATCTGTGTTTCACTTCCATGGCCCAGTAAATTATTACAAACATACAGATTCCTAGTTTTGTGTCGCATTATATATCTGCAATACTGTGTGCAGAATAGGTCTCTACAGGACATTTTGAAATGCTTACACCCACATCTACACTCCTACACTAGAGACAGGATGATATGCATCTCACTGAGGGAAAACTGTAAATATCTTTCTGCCTAAACCAGTTTTATATGCAAAAGAAAATTGGAATTGCTGTATAAATACACATGAAAAGGATTTCCCAATAAAGAACTAAACCCAACTTCATTGTACCTTTGTGGCCTTACTACATGGGAAGAGTTAGATCTTGAATTGCAAGCACCTGTTTACACATTGTATTTCACAATCTTAGTGGCAATAATACTAAACTTATAACCATAATATGGAACACTGGTAATGAAACAATCTGCAAATACATGTGTAACTACTTTCCATCTGAGTTTAAAACTGCCTTACCTAAATTACTCTGTAACATTTATACAGTCTCAGGAACTATTGCAAGGCTTTTTAGGCATCCGAAGCCTTGAATTCCCATAATTAGAGGGTAGACATACAATAAATGCATGTTTAAAGGTAGAAAAAATTACATACCTGATCTAATGCTTGCAAATCACCTAAACAACAGGCACACATTGACTTTAAGAATAGAATGGCTAATTTTATACTACAGCCTATATAACAGCTTCATAAAAATACTGATCATTTTAAAACGGTGTTTTAAAATAACATAGCCTTAATTCAATGAGCTCTCAATTAGTAAAAAAAAATTAAAATTGCATTTTTAAGCAAAGTAAGCATGATACACACTGTACTGAAAACCTATTACAGGTTAAGAGAGGTGTTAGAGAAATATTAAATATGTGGTCTTGACAATAAAAAGCCCTTAGGAAAGCTATTAAAAACTTTCACGTGGTCTATTATTTCACATTTCAACATCTCCCACTATGACTTTGTTTTTCTGTGTAGCAGGATCTTTAACTGTAGTACAATCTTTAACAACACAGATAACTAATATTACCTTTAACAATATAGGTAACTAACTAAGCTCCCAATTACTCTAGATTTTAAGTAGGTAACCAACAGTCCTTTGGGAGTTGATTGGAAAACATTTCTTACCTTTAGGTGCCAGCTGTAGAAACTGCTTATGAAGTGTAGTAAGTTGTGAAATTGTTAGAGTACTACTTCCTGAGATTTCTATGCGTTGAAATTCTGGTGGAGGAACAGGGTCAGGAACAGGGTCAGGAACCATTTTTACATCGCTATTGATGAAGAAATCTGTACCTTCTAAAGTCATTTCATAGTGGATTTTGCTAGAACTCTCAATATGATGTCGTGCAACCTCTACCAGTTTTTCAACACTGAAAACGTAAATGCAGAAACTTATGAGTATAATACACAATGTTAACAACATCGCTTTAAATTTTAATATGCTTGTGCTTTAAAAGCTTTCCTAAAGCAAGAATTCCAAATCCTCTGTGTGAATTCTGTAACTACCAAAATCATTATGAAGTCTACTCTTCCTCTGGCTGCAAGAAACCTTTTGACTCTAGTCACAAATTTAGATGTAGTCAGATCTAAGACAGAAAAGACCAGGAAAAACATGAAAGTACTTTCTAAGCTAGCATACTGGAGAGGCATATGATCTCCTTTTCAGTGACTCCTGTTTTGTAATGACTACAATTTATACGAAAGAGAAAGACATCAGCTCTCTATAATGTGGAGCACAGATTTGGCTTGCAGTGTCAGGTCAAAGGATATGATATTCTGTAAACGTGGTGTTTTTGCTGGCAGATATCAGGAGAGAAAATAAAACTGGCTGGAAGGAAGAGGCTTTGCCTCTTTGAGCCATTGCCTGTTAAAGCCTTCACATCTGCATTTATGCCTCTCTTCTTGGTCATGTCCTGACATGGATCAAGCAGCACTGTCCCAGGTATGATTCAAAAGTTAGTATAGGGCAGAAATACTTTGTAAAGGGCAAAGCTATTCCTTTCCTGTAGAAATGTCCTTTAATGATACAGACATTGGCCATTCTATGTCAGACTGTCTAATTTCCTGTAGTGATCCCAAGTACATTTTATTTAGTAGGACAGAAAAATTGTGAAGAACTGTTTTTTTAATGGTCCTTGAAATAATTTTGAGAAATGTAGTATGTAGTTTTAACAATAGGTGTTATTTCCAGTGTGTGCAAAAAACAGGGAAGAAAATAATCCCACACTCCAAAGTGACAGGAGCTACTGAAATGATAGAGAGCTGTCTATTAAATGAAATAACTGATTGTCTGCTCATTAATCTGCTAAACCTGTAGTCTAGAAAAATAGCACAGCATGATAATTACCTTTACAGCTACAAGCAGAACCTTTTAATCAGCCATGAATTGAGTTACTAGCATTCAGGTTTCTAAGGTAAAACTAAATTAAATTTACATTAATTTTCTACATTTTTTCCAAATTTCTGTCTCCAGAAACAACTACATTTACTACCATAGTCTAGGTTAAAAAAAGAAAAAAAAAAATCCTATTTAAAATTGATGCTTGTTACCTTGATATTTCCTCCAAGAACATGGATGCAAGCCAATATTCCATATCTTTATAAGCCTCTTCTGCTTTAGATTTTAGTTCCACAAGAAATGCTAAAGCTTTTTCTTTTATAAGTTCTAGCCGAGATTTTGTGGCTGCCTCTGTTTAAATGGTAAAGTCATAACGAATAATATTTATAAAATGTGAGGAATATTACCAGTCTAAGCACCTAAAGTTCAACATATTTAACTGTATTTAGCTAAAAACGATAGCTTAGAGGATACTTGCTGCCTGGCTAGTCATCTTTCTGTAGTACTGTTAGGCTGCTGTAATTGTGGCTTCTCTACATGCTCTTTGTGCAGCTGCTATCAGTATGTTACAGAGGTAAGTGCATGACAATTTTTGTCTCCCTGTCTTTTCAGAGGCAGGTACTACACAGAGAGATGACCGATAAAGCTGCACTCTTAACACTAACAGAATAAAAGGCAAGGTAGATTGGTGCAACAGAGAAATTAAATCAATGTTAAAAACTTAGCTACTGTACACAACTAGTGCTTTTGCTGGACTCTGTGTATCTGTGTAATGAAAAAAAGAAGTTACCAAAAGGTAGCCAGATAACAAAGCTGAAAGAAAAACTACGATTCTCAAATACCAGCTATGTGCCTGTACAAATAGGAAATAGAGCTCAACATGTTCAGCCTTCCTTAAGTTCTTGGCTTTTTCCTTAAACATAGGATGATGAAGCAATGTCAAGAAAAAAAAAACCAACATGTTAATGAATCACTGAAATTCATATTTATGCAATTAGGATCTTCAAAGTTATTACTATTCTTCTCATTACCCCAAAATATTTACTTTTACTTTACTATTACTTTAGAATATTTATTCCTGAACTGCTTTTGTATTAAACCATGTTGAAAGATGTAGGTGTACAAGCATTTGGTATGACTGGATCTAAAGAAGTCTTATGAGTTTGTAGTTTGTTCAATAACTGCTCTTTGGCCACTATCTTTCATAATAAAATACTATGCAATAGTTAGCCCACCAAAGAGGATCCATATGATGATGGGCTTGCCAACTATTGCCAAATAGAATCAATAAAAGCTGGGTCTATCTTCCCTTTAATGATAAAACAGTCTTCTAGTCTAAACCTATCCTAAAAAAAAAAAATAATCAGAAACCATTTTCAGTTTGGGACTTCCTATCTTCAGATATCTACTTCTGGCTGAAATGAACCATTCTGTTTGAACGTTACTGGGTAAGACAGACAAAGAGACAGAATGACTGAACTGTATGTAGGTTTTAGAAGAGTCTGTCCATAAAGCAGTTTGGAAGAACAAACAAAATCTAGGTCCTACTGCTTGAACTCCATGTTGCTTGAAAAGGAGGGAATCAGAGAAAAACATCAATGAAATATGCAACTGCCAACAAATCCTTTCCCAGAACAAAACATTTCAAATACTGAATCCAATTCAATTGAATATTGAAGTGTGATTAACAACTTATGCAAAACATTTTCTTTCAGGATGAATATTTGCTTAGTCATGACAAATTAAATTAGACTAAATGAAACAGAAGAAAAAAGGAATTAAAATCATATTATGACCTTCAATATATTTACCACAGAATGACTAGTAATTACCACACTAAAAATATTTCCTGATTTCTCCAGACATGACTGTCTCTCCTTTTTCTTTCATATCCGTCCATTTTACCTATTGTCTCTGGTTAGTACTGACTAGCACACTAACCAAATTAGGAATAATAATCACCTACCAATATAAGTAACCAAACAGTAACATACCCTCATGTTTCAAGGCACTGAAATATTCTTGCTTTATTTTAAGTGCTATCTCTTCTTTCCTTAATTCTTCTGGGTCTATAGGAGCTGAATTGGCTTTTGCTCCTGCAGGAAAACAGACGTCTCAGTCTTTGGACTTTGCTTGTAGATTTGTGTATCATGAAAAACTACATTTTTGATGTAGTGACCATTTATGAGAATGCAAAGGCAGCTACTCAGCTACCAAATGTGATTTACATCTGCAAGTCATGCTAAGGTTAACAGCACATAAAAATACCCCAGCATATACAACTGTATTAAAGTTGGTTAAATAACATCCTAAAATGCATTTCTGAATGGAAAATCATGACTGAATAAGTATGCCTCTCATTTGATCCTAAATGGTCAGAACAACCTGTTTGACCATAGTATCTGTCAATTTATCACAACCAGAACAGAATAAATGTCTTTTCAATAATACTTGTTTCTTTTGGAATAAACTCAAGTTTAACAAACTATAGTAAAAATGTTATGGTATTAGTTACCATCAAAGTAGTGGAAAGAACTATAGTATTAAAAAAAAAAAATAGAAAAAAAGAAGGAGATCAGTTACTTCATGCCCTTTCAAAACTGCATTTTCACCTTGTTTTGACTTATTTATCTATGAACAGATATTGTAAAGATATTTTATCGTGTTTTTAGAGATTGCATGGAATTCTGTAGCCACATGACTTTGACTATTACTCAAAAATATTAAAATATTTGTAATTGCTTTATCCTAGAAGAAGAGCAGATGGAGATGTTACAAAAAAAAATATGATATCTCATAAGGTCAAAACAAAACACATGGTCAATTCTAGAAATGATAAAACTACAGGTGATAAACTGTATAACTCTGTTACCAACCCATAACTCTGTCCTAGGGAGTTCTCATGTTACAGGAACACTACAGCAACACTGTGTTTGAAATTAAATCAAAGTCAATACTTAGTTACAAATCCATCCGTTCATACTTCATCTTCTACTAGGAAGAATTCACAGCTTTCTACCTGGTAATCTTGTACCACTCTGAACAAAAATTTTGTTCCAAGAAGTAATCCACAAACTCCAAAATAGCCACTTAGCATGCAACAGCTGCTGAGTTTTATTACAAAACTTTTCTGGAAGTCTGAAAAATCTGCTACTCTCTTGGCTGAATTGAGTAGCTGAACTAAGCCTAAGGCTCCCTGGGGCTCACAGCCAGCTAAGTGTTTGCAAGGCTATGCTTTTGTTCACTCTGTATGGACAGAAATAACCACAGAGAGAGAGAACTGGGCATAGTGCAAATGAAATTTCTGTCAAATAAAAAAGTCAATTGTGTTATGCACAATAACTCTGCAGTTACAGCTTTCTCATTTGGAAACAGGGTACCTGAATTTCAGGCTGCCCTACACCCACACAGCTTGAACTTCTCTCTTGCTATGTAGAATATCTTAACAAAAGACACAAAAGTTTAGGCTACAGGCCTCAGTTCCTAATGAAGTTATGACATACTGCACACAAAAGGTGAACATTACATAAACTACTACCTGCACAAGGAAATGGTTGTGAGAAAATGTATAAAAAGCCTTGTATGCTACAATCTCTTCCACCACACTACCTATTTTTCTCTCCTGTAAATAAATTTTAGGTTTTTCACCTGGTGGGACAGGTTCTTGCAAGGCCTATGTGCAAGACCCACCTCAACAGGAATCTGCTCTTTTTTAGGACTTTCCATTTAGAATATTTATTTCTACATACAATGACTACACATGTTTAAATAAATACAATTGCCATTCAAAAGCCTTTCCCCACTTTTATCACCACCAGCTTTTCATATTGATGTCACATTTGACATTTTAAAAGACAAATTAAATCAAAATTAAATGTCTTGGTTATTAATTTCTGTATTATTCATATATTTACATTTCAGTAACTTCACTGTTAAAACAAAGCCTGCATTTTAAATACCTTTTTTTTTATTAGGTGATTTGGAAGATTTTTTGGAAGATTTGGTATCTTTCCCAGATGATTTGCCTGCTTGCTTCTGTGCAGCTTTCGAAGCTTTCTGTTTCAGCTGAAGTTCTTTTTCTTCCTCCATTTCTCTAAACTCTATTTCAGCTGTTACCTTGACACCACAGTCACACATAGTACAGTACATAGTATCACCTCTGTGCAATTACTGGTTTTTTCAGCCTCTACTTGCTGAAAGTACTCGATGAGAAGTTAGACACATTAAAAAATAAAGGAGATATTTAAACTAATTGATTTACTTTTCGTTATTTATTAAAAATAATATTCTGCAGCACAAACGCAAGACAGGGACATATTAATTCTTATGGTCATTGCCTGTGCCTGAGGAAAACATTAGAAAAGCAAGAATCAACAGTACATAAAGCATGGCCAGAGTTACATGGTAATGGGAAAGAAATTCATTTATTTTAAGTGATCAAAGAGAAAACAAAAATCTAACCTAGGAGCCAACCTTTTGAAAAGCTCTCCTAATTTACTTTTAGCTACAAAGAAAAAATAATGTAACCATAGGATCAGAACACATGAAAGGTTTGAGCAAACATTGCATCACAGGATTAAATTTGTCCATCTTCTCACACTTCTCTTGAGGGCTAAGAGAAGAGTTTATCATGGAATAAGATATACAGAGGCAACATTTGAAATATTTCTCAGTAATGGAATGAAAGGCTCATTTATAAATATGGAGGTGCTGAAAACACAGACTCCAACGTTTTCCTCATAAAACTACAAACATATTCAATGGAAATATCTGAGATACACTGTGCAAAGATGATGTGTTTAGGCTGCCTACTGAATAGGGGGGCTTTAACTGTACAATCCAGAAATCTTTAAATAAATAAAACATTCCATACCATATCTGACACTGCTGTTACTGCTGTTTGCCATGTATCAATAATAATATTTTCATCATTCCTGCTAGTGGTCACTCCATTTTCAGAATTCTTATCCTTAAGATTCTTCTGAGTTTTACTCTTTTCTGACTTGGTATTACCTGGTGAAGGTAGTTTCGAAGAAACCAGAGGAATCCTCAAAAGTAAAATATAAGGAATAATTTACATACTGCTTTAAAAAAAATGTTAAACCTTGGAGAATATGCTGAAAGAATGAAAATGCTATTTTCAAATTTACAATAGCAAAAAAAAGGGAGGAACTTTCCTTATGACCAAAAGTGATGAGGTATGTTCATACAAGAAAACTGTCCAGTTTAACAACTAAAAATAATAATAGATGGATAAAACTACATCAAACGACTGTGTGATCTGTTGATGAATTCCACATGGATTAGACACAGTTTCATTGCTCAGACAATTTTTAAATTAACTCTAATTAAGTTAAAATCAGGTGTTATTACTGTTGTTTTTTCTATATTGTGAAAGTATCAGGTGGTATCCCTCATCTTTTAATTTGGCATTCAGCTTGGTGCATCTTTGTAGGTTGCTTTGATTTACATCTGTTTTTATATAATTATTAATTTTATTTACATGTACATAAAATTTATAACAATAAATTTTATTTATTGGCACAGATTTTAAACCTACTAATGTTCCACAACAATACTTTACATATGTGAGGATTGTGCTGTAAACTATCAGCAACATAAAGGAAAAAAGGAAACATTTCTAAAATAGTAGATTTCCTCCTAAGGCAGCTTTTAAAATGTTTTGAAATTCAGCAATGCATGAATTTGATACAGGTAAATTAGTAAAAATATAAATAAAAAATGAGGGATAAATATAACCTCTAAAATTATTGAAGAGTCATCATTTGACTATAATACCTGGTTAAAGAATTCTTAAATCTCCATCCTTTGAAATATACACACATATAATTCCATATACTCCAAAAATCTATCAGTTCATATTTGCAATCTATTCGTTCATAGTTGTATAATTTTAAATTGCATTTCTACCTTCTTGATTCATCTTGATCTTTCTTCTGCTCTTCGTTAATATCTAACAATGGGATTCTAGTAAAACCTTGAGCATCTTCTGTTGGGATTTTTCCTTCCATTGCCCTATAATAGTCATGAAGAAGTCTTTTTGTGTCTTGGAAACGATCCAGTTCAGCCTCAAGAAGAAAGGACAAAGAGATTGCAGTTCAACATACCACAGAATAAATTTTTGTTATCACATGTTAACAGAAGCAATTTTAAATCCTAAAAGTTTGAGGGAGAGCAAAAAACACAGTCATATTTGTTTTAAAATTTATAGTATACTGAATGCATACTTCTCCTTGCATCTATAATGTATTCACACTGTCATTTCTGGGCAGCAAAAAGAATCTTAATTGTTAAAATAGGAAAATCTATTTACAATAAATTATGTTCAATGCATTCAATTTAACTACAATATATTCTGATGTATATATATATTTCCTATAGCAAGTATACTAGTGCTGACAAATTACATGGATCTTCTTGTTCAGAAGATATAAAGCATAAAACAAAAAGGGTTATTTGATGGAGTTATTTGATACAGTTTTTCTGGATCTAGGTAATTCATAGACTTTGGACAACTAAGTGTCATGAAAATCTTTTTGTGTGAATCATCTTAGAAGATACCAAGTAAGATTCAAGAAACATTTAACACCTGTCATGTTTTGATTTATTGATACAGTATGATGTTCGTTTCTAACTGACAAAACAGTACTAAATATTCATGGGAAAATGCACAAAACCACATTCACAAAACAAAGGATAAAAACTTTGTGGTGTAAACCAGTACTCATCCTAAGTTAAGGAGAAAATATCTTCAAGTATAATTGTGCACATAGAAAGAAGGAATGAAATCTGATAAACGACATTTATACAAATCTATGTGTTTACACAGTTACAGAGCCACCAGGGAAATATATGTAACTTCCAACAGAAAAACCCACAAATAACAACTCTATAACAAAGAAGCCTATTTTTGGCTGCTTCTAAAAGAATAGTCATTACATAAAGCTATAGTTATTATATTTTTAGTCCTGTAGTTTTAGGATAAACAATTGATTTATTTGGGGGAATATGTACTAAGTAAAGCAAGAAATAATGTTTTCTATTAAATTTTCCTTCATGGAAACAAAAGCTAACATATGGTTAATACATGCTAGTAATTTTAAACAGTTATTGTGCATATCCACACAAGACAGATGAAATCAGATTCATAGTGAATCTCCTCTGAACTCCACCATGCCTGCCCATGAAATTCCATTAGAACTAGGATTGCAAAGATATAACTGAATATAAAAGGAGAATAATAAAATATTTAAGCTCTGTAATACTACTTTGTCTCCTTTATGCATATAATTCAAGATGAATCTTTTAAATATTCAGGATATTTTGATATTTTGACCTCTCTTTAGTCAGTGGCCTGAAGTCTATTTAGGGCTTTATGTAGACTCTTTGAAAACAAAGTCAACAATTTCCTTACTATAGCACTGACTATTTCACAAACTTTTCTTGAATTATCACAACATTAATACAAGAGAGTGGTTCCCTTTTTTATTAAGCATATAAAAATAGCACAGAGAATTAAAGGAGTGAAAGCCCACCCTAAACTGCTTAGGCCTGGCTTTTTCATCTAAATTAGCATCACAATGCATGTGTTTAAAACACTGTTTCCATTGTATTCCTTAAATTTACCAAAACTTTCACAGAATGGTCACTTCAGTTTGCAGAAAAGCCTGTCTAGCCTAGTCTAGTCTAGAATACTCCAATCCAGTTCTAAACTAAATTTATGCACCTAGAACAGCAGTAACAGGTAAATCTTACTTTACTGCAGGACTGAATGGACTCTTGAAAACTTCGAAGTTATATATCTGAAAGCTGGGTCATATTTGAACAGCAGCAAATGACATCTCAATCTCAAAACATAACCTCATAGTTTGTGGTTTATTTTTGTTAGCCAGCAGATAAAATTTTAATCCACATCACTGAAACTACAACTGAAATAAATTTGATGTATTTGATACATATCAAGCTGTGAATGAAGTGATTCATAAATTAAAAGGAGATCAATATGATCACAGAATGAAAAAGAGCTGTAACATTTCTGTCACAAAACTCAAAATGATTCATTGGAGTTACAAAATTTTAAAAAGTAGCAGTATAATATAGATTGATAGTTTTGGGAGTTGAATAACAAGAATGGCATTTTTCTTAATCTTTCCTGTATTTCAAAGTTAAATGTATAGAATGTCATCTACTTTTTGTCTCTTAACTTTCTATATGGATTCAGAAAACACATGAACATTTGCTTAACTAAATTTTAATCCTTCACATACTTGGAGCCGACCATAAGAAATTTCTCTCAGGCTTACTGTAGCAGTCCATACCTGCATAAGTGTAAAGAAATGGTTCATTGCAATCCCCCTACGATCTGGTAACCACTCTTCATTCATGACACCAATACGTTCCTGCTCTGCTTCTTCCCTTCTTCTGTCACAGATATCCCAGAGAAGATCTCTTAGGTCCTAAAGCACAAAATCAAATATGTTAATTAATTATGAAAGAAAACTTAAACTTTTTTTTTTTTTTTTTTTTTTTTTTTTCCTGTGTCTAGGGCAACTTCCTATCTGGGGCTTTTCCTTCACTGATATAAATTCCAACACCTGGTCAGGTCACATGCCCACAGAGGGCTGACAGAAAGTTTCCTTACAAGTGTGCTGGAGAAAAGAACACAAAGTTCAGTGTGAAGGCTGCCTTGCTTTCCTCAGGCAGAGATGATCTACCAAAGCTAGACAAGTATGACACTGTGAATAGCTAAGCTCTCAACTCCACCAACAACCTTCCGCTTGAATGGTTTGCTAATTAATACCCTAAGAACAGTACTCTCAGGGGATGGGCAACATGAAAAAACTGAGAAAATTGTGTCAGATTTCAAGCGTTTTTCAAATTTGAGTAGCTTTCACACCATTTTTCTCTAATGTTCTTTTAATTAAGGTCTCTTCAGCTAGTGATTATGTCAAATAGCACTGTGTGGCTCACTGACAGCACTGAGGACCAACAAAGCAACCCACTTGCTCCCTATTGCCATCTCTGCATGGAAACAGTGACAGGCCATTATGTGTAAGATGCTATGGGAGGAGAAGAGTGCTGTTAAATACAGATGCCAAGGTAGGACAAAATGAGATGTCTCTGGCTCCAGGCAATTCTACCCTACCTGACTTGTTCTGGGACAGAAGAAAAGAAGAGCTTAGGCTGCTGGTAAAGCGATTCCATACTATTCTATATTGCAACCAGGTCTTGGTTGCAACCTACTATGTCAGATTCTGTTTCTCTCCCCATCTGAAGACTTCAGATAAATCCACTTGTCCTCTGTTGGACAAAAGCCTCAAGGAAGTCCCTGGGCTACCTAACACACCAATGATAGCTAGAAGGTAGCCAAGGTGCAGGCAATCAGATATCCATGGCTTCACATTGTGGAATATGCACATAAGAATATGCTGTTGGATGAAAAATCTATAAGTATATGACTTAGCTATTGGCAGTGGTGAGTTGACCTTGGCTGGCTACCAGCTGTCCACCAAACTTCTCTATCACTCCTCAGAGGAAAGGGGAAATATGACGGTAAAGTTAATGCATTAAGATAATGATGATAAGATCATTCACCTATTACCATCATATGCAAAAGAGACTTGACTTGGGAAAATTAATTTAATCTAAAGCCAATTAATAACACAGAAGAATAATGAGAAAAAAAAAACACCTTTCCCCCACCCCTTCTTCTTCCCAGGCTTAACTTCACTCCTGACTTTTCTACCTCCTAGATGGCACAGGGGAAATGGGGAATGGGTAATTATGGTGAGTTCATTATACATTTTTATCTGCCACTCCTTTCCCTCACACTCTTTCCCTGCTCCAGAGTGAGGTTCCTTCCATGGAATACAGTCCTCCATGGATTTTTTGGATGCAAGCCCTTCCCACAGGCTTCAGTTCTTCAACAACCACAGCAGTTGGTCCTTTATGTGTGTGCAGACTGTACTGCTCCAGTGTGTGAACTCCATGGGCCATAGCTCCTGCCAGGAACCTGCTCTGGTTGGCCTCTCCAGAGGCTGCTGCTCCTACACAGCATGTCCACCTGATACAGCCTGGGTGGACTGTATGGACTGCAGGGTGGAGATCTGTTTCCCTGTGGTACTCCATGGGCATCAGTGGAACAACCTCCATCACCATGGCCTTCTCCAGAGGCCACAGGGGAATCTCTGCTCTGGTGCATGGAGCACCTCCTGTTCCTCTTTTACTGTCCTTGTTGACCACAGAGCTGTTTCTCACATTTTCTCACTCCTGTCTTACAGCTGCCATGCTTTCCAGAAGCCACCTCTGCAGATGCTTTGCCACAAAAAACCTTTCACATAAATGCAATACCACAGAAAAAAAACACACTAATGTTTTGTACAAACTGATGTGCAGCTCTTTTCAGTATCTTCCTTAAACAAGAAGGATTTTATTCTTTGTCCTCATATTATTTAAGTCACAGTTTTGATTTACTGTAAGCAGTGGAGAAAACTGCAGAGGGATACAGTGAGTTATATTCCTCTGTCAGAACCTTAAAACATGTTTTATGAATATCTTCTTTTTCTCTCTCACTGCTTTTCTTCTCACAGTGAAGAAGCTTCTCTCTCTCCTTTACTTGTAGTAAAGTGGTGAAAAAACCTAAAAATGGATGCATTTGCTCAGTTCTCTCCTATTTGGAACAAGAGAAGTAGTGATAGCAAGCAACCGATCACATTCAATAACAGCAATGCAGTGAGAGGGAATTTAGAGAAATTGCTGGAAGACAGATAGAGATGTGCTGCTGAAGAGTGTTTCATCCACAGTAATTCTGTGTTTGTATATTTAGGATGTGTGCTGGTTTTGGATGAGGAAGAGTTGATTTTCCTCAGAGTGGTGAGTATGGGCTATGGTTTGGATTTGTGCTGGAAACAGTGCTGATAACACAGGGATGATTTTGTTATTGCTAAGCAGCACTTGCACAGAGCCAAGGTCTTTTCTGCTCCTCACCCCACCCACCAGTGAGGGGCTGTGGGTACCAGGGAGCTGGGAAGGGACTCAGACAGGAGAGCTGACCCCAGATGACTGAAGGGACGTTCCATGCCATATGGCACAATGCTCAATATATAAAGCAGAGGGAGAAGAAGGAAGGAGGGGGACACTGGGAGTGGTTGTGTTTGTCTTCCCAAGTCACCGTTATGTGTGATTGAACCCAGCTTTCCTGGGGATGGCCAAACACCTGCCTGCCTGGCCATGGGGAGTAGTGGGTGAATTCCTTGTTCTGCTTTGCTCCTGTGCACAGCTTTTGCTTCGCCTGTTGAATTGTCTTTACCTCAGCCCATGAGCTTTCTCACTTTTACAGTTCTCTCCCCCATCCTACTGGTAGCTGTCAGTGGCTGTGTGAGGCTTAAGTGCAGGCTGGGGTTAAACCTTGCCTGACCTTAAACCTAAGTCTTAACTGCCCTCTAGGCTTTGGACCTTCAAGGAATTTTACATACATCATAAAATGGGGTGGGTTATTTACATTTCCATATCCAGTAAGTATCAGGGAAATTTGTTTTTCAGGTATTAGAGCTGGCACTTTCCAATGTTTTAGAAAGGGTCAAGCTGAGATGATAGCGTTGAGGAGTCTGTGAGTTTGAGGAAAAACATTATGAAGATTTTCACTCTTTTCATTTCCTCTTACAGCAAGGAAGGATGGCTGATGGAATTCACAGAGATACAATGAGCATGGCTTTAAAAGCATAGAGGAAGATCATCTTCGCAATCACCTATAGGTTTGGGATTCACAAGGGGTGAATGGGTTATTTAAAAAAATATTTCTGAAAATCCTATATTCACTACAAAGTGCTTAGGCTTATCATAGTATCTGAGTTTCACTGCATCATATGTGAGTATAACCTCCTCTTCACATAATTTGAACTGGATAATGCCAAACATGGATTTCTGTTATGAGGAAAAGGCCAAATATTCTATCTTTGTAAAATATAGATCAGAGTGATTCCAGTCTCTTCATAATGCCATTCAGTAGAAATCAGGAATATGGATGATGATTTTTCAATCCTCTACTCCATTCTCTTGAAATATTTGTATGGAAGAGGAGGTCCAATACTTTTTGCATCTCAGATACATTAATCCATTATTCCTCAAATGTTCCTTTCAACTAAAAATGTTGTCAGTATTCCTTGTCTCCCTTTTGAGGAGCATTCCTGATACCACTCAATTAAAAATCATGTCTGTTCTGAAATCGAATCTGATTAATTAAAATATAGCTCTACTTTTGGCTTATGCTAAATCTGTCTCTGAACTTGTTAGGACATTGAGTGTTAGATTTTTCTGAAAAAAGAACTCTCATGTTATCACCTAGAAGAGATCTACCTATCCGAGGAAATTCTATGTACTTTGTAAGAATCAGTTTTAGAAAGCATGTATTATCATATATAATTTAGAGAAAAAATAAAATATTGCCAAGATTTTTTAGATTGTGATAGAAATATCCAACTTGTAAAATCTCTGAAAACCACCAAATTTAAAGAAAAAGAGAGCAGAGAAATATTGATTTTACAATGTACCACAATACTGCAGTGTAACCTAAAAACCAAAGCAAGATGTAAGAAAATTATGGTGAAACAATAGAGGAATCATTTTAAAGGATACATTATGCACAAGAGGAAATTACGTAGTTTAAGCAGAACTGTAAAGAGGAAGAAAGAAGTAAATAATATCATTCATGTTATATGAAGTTTGTACACAAGGAAATAATAGTCTAGGGTATATTGTAATTTCTGTAATTTACTTACAGTAACCCTTTGGTGTAGTTCAGCTTTTGTTTCCTCATCATCTTGCAGGTCACTAGCAATTGAATTAAAATCTGTTTGCCACTGAGATACAAACTCCTGCTTAAAATGTGGACGTTTCAAATAATCTTGAAATTTTTTTCTGTAAATTATAGTAAAAATAACTTTTGGGTTACAGAATGCCCCATGAAAAATACAAAACGTTAATTATTACTGCAATAGGATACTATTTCTACTTACCTAATATCTGCTGTATAATGAATTATAGTGTACTGTTCATCCCTCAGGCATCGAAGTACAGTTTTGATTGTATTCATATATGTATTTTCTACCATTTCCCAGTAAGGTACTAAAAAAGCAATTATCTCCTGTGAATTTTTTAAAAACATTAAAATTAATTTATTTATCTATTGGTAATTCGTTGATCTGTAGCATCAGCAAATACACAAAAATATTTCATTAAATCATACTATTGATTTTTTTTCTCTGTGTATTTTTTTGGTTTACAGCTGATTATAGACAATGTACCAACTTATATTTTTATCCTGTGAGTTTCCTTGGGGAAAAGTGGTAGGTCTCTAACGGAATGGGAAATTCCTGCAGAATATTCCAGTATCTCTTGTTTTGGATGTGCTCATAAAATAAGTGATGATATTGAATGAGCACTTAAGTAAGAAAATTTGGTCATTCATAACTGTTTGAGCTCATAAAAATCTAAGCTGACTGCCTAGTGTTGCAAAAGTGATGTTTGACTGACTGACTGTCATGAAATGTAAATAAAGGCCATGGCCAGAGGAAATCCAGCATATGTGGGCTGATTTCAGTTAACAGGAAAAACTGGTAAACATTAGGAAAGCAATTACAGAACAAATTTCAAACCATCATTGTCCACCCTTGAAAAATCTGCATCTCAAAAACTGCATGCAGTCCCAGCCTCTCATCTCAAAAAATTTAGAGAAGAACTGGAACAGATTATAGCTGGATTGGAAAACAAAGCAACACTAAGCAAAATGAATGTTTAAGAGATGCTTGTCACATTTTAAATGCCCTCAGAGGTTGATTACAGAATTATTATTCATTGCATCTCTCAATATGTGAGTTAGAGTCACCATGAATTAGGGTCACCAAATGAACCAAGGAAAGCTCATGGTTTAAAGTGAAGAAACAGAAATATTTCTTCAGAATTAACATAATCATAGAAGCTGTGTCGCAGAGAACAAAAAGTAAAAAAGCTACTAAACCAAAAAAAACATAAAAAACATAATCATGGAAGAAAAGTCCATTGAGAGCCACTAAACACAAGATACAGATATGCAGCCATTTCAGAAAACCCTTAAATTTCAGATCACTAGAATCAGAGATGTCCCTGGGGAGAAAATATTAGGAAAAAAATATACTAGGAGAAAGATTAGTACACACTCTCCCTATTACTCTTTGTAAGAGACCCACAACTTACCCTTCTCAGAGAAAGAAAAGTGATCTAGTAAGTTCGTGTTAGTATTTCATAATAGAAAAAAAAAAGAATTATTATTTTAGCAGTTGTTTTCTTCGTTATAATTGCAAAGAATAAAAAAAATATATAAATTTGAAAGTGATTCTTTATTTTTTGTATTTTAGTAGCAACTGTTCTATGTATATTTATCACAATGTAATGGCATACCTTTTATCGAAAAATATTGCAAAAAAAACCATGAAATGATGCGAAAGGTTTAGGTAGAACATACACAAAATACTAACAGAAAGATATACTTCGATATTTAAGATTTTTAGTTGGGAATTAGTGTACCTGGGGAAGTGGTTCGTCTACATAAATCCATTCATCTGATCCTGGTTCAATTGGTGGTGGTGTGTCAGGAGACGGAGGAGGCTGATCTTCTTCAGCTGTGACTGATAAAACCTGTTCTTCATCTGTAACTGGTAAAACCTTTTCTTCTTCTGGTGCTACTTCTTCAGCAGACCCTTGATCCAAATGTACAATTAGTACTTCCAAATGTATTTTACGTAGCAATAAACAGAATAGATATCTCTGCTACTCTCACAGGTTCAAAATAATGGAACAGGTTTACTCTTTCTTTACCTAGGTTTTGTTCATCAAAAATATACTCATGAAATCAGCAAAATGCTAAAGGAAGACTAGATCAGTGAATATCTAAACAAATTTTCAACATCCATAAATCCAACTTTTCAAGTTTGCTTTTGTTTTTTTCTTTTGGTGGTAGAAGACACATGAAGATTTTTCACAATAGTTATTTAAAAAACTCTGATTATTTAGAGGTCACTATTGCTGATTTACTTCATGCATTTGTCCCCCTGGATGCTTCACCTTTTTTTCTTTTTTTTTTTTTTTAATTTGTTTATTTTTCTTTTTTTTTTTTTTTTTTTTTTTTTATTTTAAATTATTCTTTCTTTCTGGGTAACAAGGAGGAAAACTGAAATAAAGATGTATCAAAATTAAATGTCAAAATCACTTCTTGTTACCCATATTTTTATCCTGCTACTGATAAATGACTATATGTTCATAACGGCAAATTAGACTTTCTTATACAATTATGCTATCCCACAGATGAATGTAATTTTAAACCAGGAAAAAAAGACTGAATTTAATGCTTTAATATTGATGTGAAATTGGCCTATATACTCCAAAACAGCCAAAGTACAAGAGAAAAGTTCAGGGTTCTGGTGTAGTTATCACTAACTGGCACATCCTCAGATTTTTTCAGGGGCAGCATATAATTTTATAAGTGTATAAGTAATTATAAGTGTTAATTATGAAAACAACGCCTTTTGTTACTGAATCCTAGAAAGTAAGAATGTGAAAACTTACTTCTATTCTGATTTTTCACAGTTTCTTCTATTATTTCCTTCACTGTTTCACACACAAGACCTTCTTCTGTCTCTGCATTCACTTTCACTAGAGTGTTTTGATGGATTGAAAACCATTTCTCCAATTTTGGCCATGTCTTTAGGAAGCCTGAAATTCTACAAAAATTATATCAATGTATAAATTTAAAACCTAACTAATAGAAAATCAAAGATTTACTAAAATTTATAAATAAATGAGAAAGATCATCTAATTTAACACTAAAAGAACTCCACCCACATCAACACCTTCATTTTAAATATAAGAAAATTTTCAAAATTCTATTGATTACTAATAATGCATTTCTAACTCTTTCATGTCACAAGCTACATTTACTTTCTAATATCACAATTAAACCAATAGTAATACGTCTGAAACAGTTAAAAGTATCAAATATTCAGAAGATAGAACTGTTTTTGATTTTGCTCTTCGTGTAAAGTTAAACATCTAGTGATTCAATTAAAATTAGAAAATTAAGTGGTTTTTGTAAATGTAGAAATGGAAGATAGCATTTTACAAAATCTCTAACTCAAATCAAGTGTATGTCACTCAAGAGCAGTCACATATGTGAGAGACCTCAGATATAAGGGCACACACAGATACACACATATATACGGAATGTATACACATAGTTCATACAATATATACCCGAGAACTAAATTCTCCTTGGAACAATACCCTGGAAAGTCAAAACACAAGAATCCTTGTTTTCCAGGAAGATTCATATTGTGCAGAAAATGAAAATACCCTTTAGGCTCCACATTATAGAAACGTCTAAGTAAGTTCTTAACATTAAGCATGTCAGTATTGTCCTGGATCACTTACGAGATTCAGATCAGTTACATGCCTTAACATCTGCCTGAAGCAATTTTTTTGTATTTCGTGTAACTTACCTATGTAGAATCTGCTCCCTGGCCAAATCAATCTTCTCTTCAACAATTTCAGTGTCTGGATTTTGACTGCTGCTCCATTCAGCCTGAGATGACTTTCTTTTATGTACTGTGTGTAAAACCACATATATAAGCATATATTAAAAAAGGCAATTATTCAGACAGTTATTAACCCAAACTAAGATAATCATTACAAGAACAAATTTGGTGTTCTTTGGTCTTACACTTTTTCACTTAAAAGTTGAGTACCAGACTTCTTAAAAGAAAGTAAAAGTCAGAGAACATGACAGAAATATAAAATTAAGCCATAAAGGACCTAAGACACTGTCCTGCCTCTTCCTCTTTTTAAGTGCATAGCCAATTACAGCACTAACACTTCCTAATGGATGCTTTTCAGCCATAAAAACCTGCAGTTGAAGAGATGGAGCATTCCTGTAGGCAGACTATTTCAGGTTTATCTACTCTACCAGTTAGAAGGTATTTTTCCAATTTCATCCAAAGTATCTATTTTTCACAATGAGCAGATATTACACGTTATGAAAAGACAAGGCATTTTCTCTTTCTGAGTATTTCTAAATTTAAAAAGCCTTTAACTCATGAGAAATATGCCATTTTCAAGTAATTTTTAGGGTTTTTTTAATTGTTCTTTAGACTCTTTCTATCATCACATTAACATCTTATGAAATATCTTCTATTTGTATTTCTGAGATTATATTAAATATAACCACATGTTCCAAGTGTTTTGGCAGCACAAGGTCTTAAAATTAGCAAGATTCAAGTGTCTATACATTTATCCTCACCAGATTTTTAGTAAAAGCTCTAAAGATTTTGTCCCATCCTCACTCCTACCTATACATAAAAGATAAATGTAAATGGTGCTTTAACTCAGGCTATTTGCTATCTGTGCACTGCAATGAAAACAACAAAGAAGAATCTCCTCATAATTTGGATAATACACAACATACTCATTAAAAAAACTTCTGTTTCATCAACGTTTTAAAATGTGTGGTCTGGAAATAAAACAGTTCTCAAAAAGCCTTTGATGCCTTTCCCTTGGTTGGCCAGAATTTACTTTGATTTCTGATCATTCATTGACTAACTGAAGACAAGACAAAGGCAGTAATCAATAGGGAATTTATTCTGGCAGTGTCAGGGAATGACCATTGGCACATCCCTCTGTTTATAATTTCTTTTTTCCCTTTCTAAGTGTGTCTCCTGAAGAAAAATGCTATTTACAGACACTCATTTGTAATGCATCATAATCTGTACCTGTTATAATTTGTCTTTTTTCTACCTGCTGTTTTATGTGACTTGTAACACCACCCACTGTGCTATCTCAGCTGCAGTGAGAGTTCAAATACAAAAGAGACTATAAATAAAAAAAGCATATACACATGCACTTGCACACTTCTGCTTTGCCTTTGACTGAAACAAACAGAATTATCTAAAATAATCTGGAAGCATTCAAGGCACAATTAATGAAAGTGATACTGTGAGATATAGAGAAATTGTCCAGTAGTGCTATTTTGAATTAATAATTATGACTTACAAATATCTGCTTGTCATTTTACTTTGTTAATAGTAGTTGATAACTTACACTTCACATTAGCTGCACGTTTCAGTACCAGACTGTCTGAAATATCCAATAATATAGAAACATCAAATGCAGGTGAGGTAGGAGGAGGCTTGTTAGGAGCTCTGGGATCTATAGCAAGGGACAGCTTTTCAGAAATTGGATCTTTTGCTTCTACATCAATCCCTGTATAGGATTTTTCAAATAGCTTTGCCTGGTTAATTGTCATTGGAAACCCTTCCACAATCCACCCCTTCTCTGGTGGTATTTTGCTAAAAGGAAGTGAAGAACCAGAATTACACAGTGAAATGATAGCATATTAGTAAAACTGAAAGAACAGCTTGCTCTAGCCATCATTCATTCTTAATACACTATATTAAATTTCCTGATGAATACAGAATATGACAGATATTATTAAACTGTAAAGTAACGGATTTTAAATCAGAAAAAAAATAACAGTGAGTCAACTTAAAGTGAAAACATCAGAAACAAAACACTTTTTGCTGTCTTGATAAATAAAGTTTTCAAAACCACTGTATAGGTTTATATCTGCTCAGAGGTATAAATGCTCAAATAAAGTTTTTGCTAAAGTAATAAATAGGGAATTCTGTTTTATAATGTACAGTACACTAATGGGAATACTACAACTTAAATAATATCCATGTAGGAACTTAACTACAGTGCTAACTGCGCCTCAAGGTAGTTGAGACGATTTTCTGTCAGACAAGAGTAGATAAAACCAAGTAGCTATACAAATTCATACAGAATGGCTTCCAACAGGATGTCAATTAGTAATTCATCGGGAACACTTTTTCCGCTCTTCAGCCATTTCTGTGATGCAGCACCAAGCTGGGCACGTACAGATAGCTGTGGAAGAGTGCAAAGTATGCTCAGAATGTCCATAACAGTCATTGAAAAGAGTAGTTGAAAAGTGTATGACTCCATATCTTATATCAATATTTATATTGGGGGTGGTGACTGTTATTTATCAATATTCAGTAGTTGGGGGGGGGTCTATTAAAGTGAATACCTTTAATTGTAAAAAATGCCTAGTTTATTCAAAATCTCCAGCTGATTTCTGTGATTAGACTCATAAAAATACTGAAAAAAAACAAGGTAGAGAAAGCAAGGATATAAAGGCTGAGAAATTAAAAATTAAGTGTTCTGGTTCTCAGCTTATTCTGGTTTCCACTACCACTGATAATTTCATACAGCAGCACATAAATTCTTTAATTTTACATGGATTATTTTATATCTTAGCTTTGGAAGTAATTTTCAGTGACCAGTAAGCCAAAGAACTCACTGTAGAATTAAGCATTTTTAACATAAAGAAAAGAAACCTTGTCATGGGATGAATTATCTGTTTGGCAGCAGCAAGCAGAAATACATTTTTGATAACTCAGAAATGTAATAGAAAATACCATATCTTACGTAAATGTGAGATTTCACATGAAAATATAGAATTTTAACATGATGTACTACTAAAAACAACATATAGAAGTACAGATTTTCACAATAAGTTCTTCTAATATTTCAGAAAATACTTGAATTGATGTCAGCAATTCAGAATGATGAAAAGGTGTCACCATTTAATTCACTTAACCATTTTAATTAATATCTTTTTATAAAGTAGAAACTAAAATTGGACTACTAACCTTCGATAGGCCATCCTGACTGTTATCCAATTCAAATTCTTCCTGGGATGGATCCTTTTCAACAGGACAATTGTCTAAAATAGGTTCTAAAATAAAGTTCGATGATGCTATTACTATAGAATTCGTTATTATAGATAAAGAATAAAAGTACATGGCTTGTTATTCTTTGAACAAATCAATACAGAAGGTACATAAAATTGTTAGAATCATAGAAGCACTGAGTAATTCAGGTTGGAAGCAACTTCTGGATGTCATCTAGTTCCAGTACAACTTTGTGCTCGAAGTGGCATCAGTTATAAGGTCAGACCAGGTTTCTTAGTTATTTACCCCATATGATCTAGAAAATCTACAAAGATGGAGACTACACTACCTCACCAGAAAATTTGTTTCAGTACTTGGCCATTCTCATGGAGAAAAGGCCTTGTCTTATGTCTAGGCAGTGGGGCAACAAGAAGGCTTTTAACAGGTATCTCCACAAAAGGCTGGGGAAAATGTTTGCTGGGACACACAAGAGACTGAGGTATCCCAAGGCCCTGAGACACACAGGAAGGAAATATTTACCTGTGATGGTTTCTGTTTGGAGCTCCTCTAGAAGATTTGGTGGTGAATTTGGTAAGTTCTCCTGGGCCATGTATCAAATATGACAGGAAATGGATTAGAATGATAATTCCATCTTACAGAAAAAACCAGCCTGTAAATTCAAGCTGACTCTTCCAGTCTTACCTGTCAAAACTTGGAATTAAGTTTGAAATAGAGTAAAAAAACCAAAACATGCTCTTTTCCTTACATGTTTCATTCCCATCTACCTGTTAGAACCAAGACCAAAACTAGGGAACATGCTTACCTCATTTTTTTCTCCAGAACTCTCTGATTCCTGTGAAATCATGCTGTGTTCACTTTTCATTTCATTTTTAAGAAAAGCTTCAATGGCCTCCTGAACCAGAGTACCAACAGATAGTACCTGAATATTACAAACTAATACACAAAAATATTAGATAGCTACAATTTGAGTTGAGTATACATACAGAGAAATTATTACAAGCAGTTAAATTAATTATTTAATTTGGGCTTCTAATGTAAGTTGTTGTCATTCTTTCTTCTCTGAAACTACTTCAAAACGTATCAACAATAACATAGCTATCTTGCTAGTCTCTTCTAAAACAAGAATCTACAAAAAATTTTACCAAAAGCATTTTCAAATTCTCACTGAAGAAGTATTAATGTTACAATAATATTAATATTACTTTCAAGTCCCAGTGTTTCTAAGTTTATTTTGGAATATAACAAAGGAATGACATGCAACCAACTCTGGCAATATACATACACATCTGCGGTTCTAGAATTATTAATGCAAGGATTTGCTCAAACAATTTTCATTGTAAGCGCAGGATTTTAACTCAAAAATTTTAAAGAATTTTAGGTAAACAAACAAACAACCTCTACCTTTTTCAATAAACTTTGCACAGGTAGTTTTTCCACTAAATAATTTTCCCAAAATACATCCCTTGACAGGAAATGAAGGAAATTCAGGTGAAGATTTGGGTTTTGGAGGATAGAACATCTCCATCAGTCTACGAAGCACATGACCCAATATGTTATTATTAAGAGGAGGTTTGTTTTCACTGTTCTCTTCAGTTGGGCTCCATTCCCCTGTCATTCTCTGCATAAATGACAAATTAGCAAATCTCAATATATCTTGTCTTCCATCTTTCTAAATATATGTATTTATTCACATACATAATAATAAAATACTGAAATTTGAATAGTACTAAATAATAACATAGTTTTTAGAATAGAACCTCTTTAAAACCTATGATTTTGTCATAATCATTAAACATTCATTGATATTCACTAATAACAAGTTGAGAGACAAGCACATGGTTTTCATAGATTTTTGTGATCTGCTTTTGTTTGCATCTGGATGGATCCCATTGAGAAAATATAGTCAAAAGTACATGAGTTAAGGACAGGAATAGATCACTCACCAGTTACCATTATGGGCAAAATAGACTCAACTTGGGGAAATGTATGAATCAAAATCAGAGCAGGATAGTGAGCACAAATCCTACAAACACCATTCCCCCAGACCAGCCTCCTTCCCAGGCTAAACTTTATTCCAAATTCCATAGCTCCTCCTGCCCAGCAGAGCAGGAAAACAGGGAATGGAGATTATGGTCAATTCATCATGTTCCTTCTGCTGCTGCTTTCTCCTCGGAGAGTGGAACCTTCACCTGCTCAAGCATGCGGTCCTTCCCAGAGGAGCTGGTCCTCCACCAATATATCCAACCTGAGTCCTTCTCATGGGCTACAGGTCACAAATGGCTCTAGGTGGGTCCCCTCCATGGGGTACAGTCCTTCATGAACAGGCTGTTCCAACATGGGTCCCCCATGGGGGTCACAAGTCCTGCCTCCAAACCTACTCCAGCGTGGGCTCCTCTCTCCACGGGCCTCAGGTCCTGCCAGAAGCCTTCCCCAGGACAGACTTCCCATTGAGTCACAGCCTCCTTCAGGGCACATCCATGTACTCCAGTGTGGGGTCCTCCAGGGGCTGCAGATGCATTTCTGCATCACCATGAGCTTCCATGGGTTGCAGGAGAATCTCTACAACAATGCATGGCGCATCATTCACCACTGACCTCAGTGTCTGTAGAGTTGTTCTTCTCACACCTTCTCTCTCCTCTCTTCCCTGACATCTGTACCAAACCTCTTGTTTCTTCTTAAATATGTTATCACAGAGGTGTCACTGCTGTCCCTTGTTGGCTCAGCCTGGGCCAGTGATGGGTCTATCTTGGAGTCAGTGATGGCACTGACTCAGGCATGGGGGAAGCTTCCAGCAGATTCTCAGAGAAGCCATCCCTGCAGCCCTCAGCTACCAGAACTTTGCTGTACAAATTTAATACATATTCCGATAATAATTTTTTCCATTCCATAAACATGAAAAATAATTTCACCAATATTATAGAATTAATCAGTAGCAGATTTCTGTATTAGAGATCCCCCATCCTAATATTCTGCATTCTAAAATTGGGCAACATCATAGCCCTGTATCACTTTTAAATCTCTGAAAATTTCATGAACAAAGATTTCAAATATATGTATTTGCCTAGCATACATTCAATAGAGAGGAAAAAAATCAAACCAAAGCAAACAACTCAAACCAATTCAAACATCATTAAGTGAAGGAAATACCAGTTCATCTACCCTGAGATCAAAAGAAATTTATCAGTGGTATGATTTACTAGGTTTTACTAGTAAAGATCATTTTACTGACAATCACACTGGAAGTATAAAAGAAAGTAGTCCAAAGACTGGAACACAGAATTGTACTTTTACTGTACCAGTTTTGCATCTTACAGCACTGGTAAAGTCCTGATGTCCCTAAGCTGGGAGCAGCTAAAAGACATTTTAGTATGCAGAATAATACTATCCCTGTATTAACATTTATTTGGTTGGAGGATATTAAACAGCTGTTTGGCAAATATGTAGACTAACAATATTTCAAATTAGGTTCTAGTTTGCCACTTCATTTTGGGTGCACAACAAAGCATTGAAGGCAAAGTCAAATGTTTCAGCAAGGAACATTCCAAGCAGGAAAAAAGGAAGAAAAAACTGGTTCACAATGAGACTAATAAAGCATGGGAAAAGATTTCACAGAGAGTCTGTGGAATCTCCATCCTCAGAATATTTGAGAGTTGACCAAATGATGCTAAGCAACCTTACCTGACTCAGAAGTTGGCCCTGCTTTAAGCAAATGACCTTCACAAACCTTTAATCCAAACCATTGTGTCATTCTATAAATTAAATATTTCATCACCATCAGCAGAAGCGAACAGTGCTGAAGTTTTAGTTAGGTTTTGAACACATGTTCAGGGTTGAATATGCACCCTCTTCCTCTGAATTTACTATATGAATCATGTATTGTCATAGCATACATTCTAACTGTAGAATGATCAATGTTGACTTTGAATACACGTCTATTAGATAAACACAATTTAATTATCAGTCTAAAATAAATATAACTTAAAATTAGAAGTCATTAATATTTTATTGATAAAAACAAATAAATATTTTTGAGTCGCACAATATCCCCTCTCTATTATCTCCAGAAAACGTATTTCTCATGTGTAATTGAAAAGACATCCTAAAACACCCCAAATACTTGCACTATCTGAATAATTTTTATTTAAACATATAGGTAGAGATGGATCAGTTGCTTTAAATTCTATTAGACCTCTAGGAAAAATCCATTCCAAGTGGAATGGGTTCCCCCATTCTTCAGTTCTCTTGCCCTTTTAACTAGGAGATTTCTCGATTGTATCTGTCATGAGGTAAAATAATTTACCCATCAGAAACAAGTTATCAGGCACCCAGGTGGGAGTTACGTAACTCCTGGTTGAATACTTCTGAATGAAATGAGAAATTATTTGAGCGGTACCTAATGTTATGCTTGGTTTTTGGTTATTGTACTAATTTATTAAGTGATTAGCCACAACTTACAACATGGTAGCTTCAAAAAATATTGTCAAAATGAAACATAATACGTAATGCGCAATGGACTGATGGCATTGCATTTTCTTGTATTTTATCAAACATATTTGACACTTTCAGCTGGTATGCCTAAGGAAAGCCAGGTGTTCTTGAGAGATGCCAAACTGCCTGTCCTGGGCTTTTTTCACAAGCATTAGGAAGATCAGCATAAACATTGGCAGAATGACCTACCAGCAAATTTGTTATCTAGAAGCAAGACCTTGAAAGAGTTAGCTGTTCACTTAGGCTTTTAGAAGACGTAATTATAAATTGGTGCCAACAATTTCACATGTCATATGATGACAGTTTTTGATGAACAATGATTCAGAAAGTCATAAGACTAACAACATCTGGGAATAAATTAATTATGAAATAATTTGAAACAGCCTGGCAGGAAAGAAGAGACTTTAAATGTGTCAATAAATTTTTGTGATATTCAGTGATGTTAAAGTTAGAGAAGACTACTGAGACTTCATAATGTAAACAAAAATAAGACTGAAAAGTTTAATTTTTCACTAGTGCTCTCCTCTGTTTCCTGCCTGTCTCTTATATCCTCCTTGTTTACTTTGTGTATAGCCCCTTTTTCACCTAAGAAAACAATCACAAAATTCATACATGAGTTGGTATGCTGTAAATCAGGACCTTATAAAGAGAAAAATCAGAAAACCATACGTTAAAAATGAACCTACAGTAAATTGAGCTTTCAGGCATTCATTACAGAAACTCATAATGAACATCTATACTTACTGCAAAAGAAATATGTATGAAGTGGCTCAGGATGTGGATAAAAAACAAATATGTATTGTAGTTATAAATCCCCAGCAAGACAAAGACTAGGTATTTGCCATGATTTTGTCACTTTCTACTCACCAGGTTATTTGAAAAGTCTAAATATGTAGCAGGATTTAATGAATATAATCATGAAAAAACTGTACAATACATTTTAACAGGAAAACATCAATCCTTAATCTTTCAATTTTGAAATAATATTGATGTATTGAAAAGTTGATGAAGCTAATACACCCTGAAAAGTATTTACTTGTATTCTAACAGAAGATTAAGAAAAATGTCAGCCATTTTTAATAATTTCAAAACATTACTATATTAAAACAAACAGTTCATTCAAACCAATAAATCTTGTTACAGAGCTGTCACTCTAAATTGCAGATATTAAAAGTTCAGATTTTGTAACATGTCCTGTATTTAATTTTACTGCTTTTACTGGTTACTTCTGCATTTTCCAATCTGGTAATATTAATTATACCATTAAAATCCAGTTAGCTGAAAATTCATTTGTATTGCAATAAACATGCTGGTCCTACAACTCAAGAAATATAATCAAGATTATATATAAGAATGGAATTGTAACTGCTACTAGCATCAAATACAGTTTTCAAATAAAACATCAAGCAATTAAAATAAAATGCTTGTCTAAGTTTGACACTAGAAACCAGTAACAGAACAAAATGCAAGACCACAACATAAAGTTTATGATTGTGAAAAAGCAAGGTGTATTATCTTCCATTATGCCTTATCAGTTTGGTGTACCTTGTATTCACCATAATCTTTCTCATCTAACAGACTCATTTTATTCAGCTCTACAAGTTGTTCTGGGCTAGGTTCATCTGGCAAAGGTTGAATTGAGGCTTGCTCATATATTGGTTTTCCATTTAGAAAAAGTTCCTTCCAATCCAGCAACAGTTTTAGTGGAACACGGCTGCAGAAAAAAGAACAAAGAAGAAAAAAAAAGAGTTTTAAACCAAAAATTAGAGCATTGGATATTTGACAATGTATCCAAATTTATAAGAATCCTAATCGTGAAACAAGCATATGCCAAACTAGTAATAGTTTATAATGCATCCTGTAATTATTACAGCCTTTTGTATTTGTTTGCTTTTATGACAGCTGTAGACACTCATAGGCTTCAGTGTTTTCATAAATGTGTCATCACACAGTATTTGGCTGGCAGAGCTGTATAGCAACTATTATGCTATCACTACTTTTCCCTGAACCAAAATATTCTTTCCTTTTGTCGTGTAAAGCTGACTCTTGCCAAAAATCTATGGAATATTTTTTCCTTAAAATCAGAATTATTTCAAAATTATATGAATTAAATTTTTACTTTAGTTAGTAATTTCACAAAACTGTGTGCCTAGGCTGGCTATTTTATCACATACTAAATAAGCAAATTCATATAATTTCCATTAAATATAATAATGTGTATTTCATATGGTTACTCTTTTAACATACAATTACATTAAAAAGCAGTAAGATTTTGGCATACTTTCTAATACTGTAAGTCTAAACCCACAGTCAAATCAATGAACACCAACAGAACCATGGCAATGAAGCCCCACTCCATTTTTAAAACATTTCTACAGCACAGGCACTTGGAGATTACTGCCTTTGGAGGACCTTCTCAGAAACCCTGTGCAACTGGGGCATGTCAGAAGAGGGAATCACAGCATGGAGGACTCAGAAGAATTTGGGCTCAGTTGCTGTGCTTTGGACAGTCCAGGCAGTTTATATATCTTGGGAAATTCATCCTGTTTGTATTACTCTGAGGAAGCATTCGCCTAGTGAATCAAATCAGGATGAGATGAGCACCATTCAATTTTTAACTTTTAACTAAGGAAGTTGTTAATAAGAAAGGAAATCAGCAGTTCCACAAACTGTGGCACCAGTGGATTTTGGTGTCCTAAGAATTCAAGTTAGTTGAGTTTCCAAGAAATTATGCTAATTAGTTTCCCCTGTATTACACACCAGTGAATCCTCACATGAAAATAATGTTACCATTCTCACATACAAGCAAATTGCAGCTGCCATGTAAAATATCTGAGGAACTACATCATTTGCTGTAATGCTTAAACCAGTCTGAATAATGCAGCCTAACAGCTGTTATTTTTACCTAGCATCTCCGTACTCACTTGTTCGTCAGCTGACGATATTCTCCTATTTTTGTTGACAGATCAATGATTTGGTCTATCATTTCCCAACATATAGAATAATGCTTTTTATAGCGTGCCTGAGCTCTTTCAGCAGCAATTTTCATATGGTGTTCTCTTTCTCTGGTTATTTGTTCTTCATTATCAATAGTTTCTTGTTTTGCAAGAGCCTAGAATTGTTTTTAAGGAGTAAATTTGAGACTGCATTGAAAACAAAAGTGCAGAGGTACACAGTGCTGAAAATTAAAATGAACTTGTTTATTTAACTTAAGAAACAAAACCAGCTCAATCCTCACCAGAGCTGCATAGCCAGCAGGCAGACTAATGCATAAACAAATCTAAACATTTTTATTCACTCTATAAATTCCCATTTGTTTGCTTTCTAAAATAGAACAAAATAAAGGAGAAACCGATTACTTCTTTTATGACAAACAGATGAAGACATATTCAGTCCTTGAGGGCAGTGAAATTGCAGCTTTCAGTGTAACAACCTGTTTAGAACATGTAATTTATCTTACTAGATTCTGATCTTCAAATAATTTCATATTATTGATGTTGTTCAATCTTTGAAAGATTTATGGTTACAGCAGAAAATTATCAGTAGTTCCTGCAGTAGTGTGCCTCATCACCACCTCCTGTGATGGTGGCTGAAAGTATACTTAAAGAGATGATGTAATCAATAGCTATAGCTACTGATTACACAGGACTCCAGCTGTGTTAGAGGATTTGGAATTGCTGATCATTTTTGACAGGAGAAAAATAAAATTTCTAATACTACATTATGGCCTACTATGAGCATAGTACTTGGCAGTTTTCCACAGAATTGTAAGTCCTTTTAATCAACTTAAAGCTTCAAAGCAGAAATTAGCGCTCATGAGTGAAACTACTCCAGCATTTGTCAAAAACAGATCTTGATGCCTTTAAAAGATCATATCTAAATGAAATTAGAACATGATTCCTGAAACAGGACCTTAGGCTATTGTCATGTTTCATCTGTGAGACTGTGCCTTTTAAACTCAGGACAAAGAGATGTTTTCCTACAAAGTTAAAATCAGTACGGAAGAAAAGATCAAAATCAGACTTTCAGTTGCTCAGCTTTATCCCTTATTACAGGATCCTGGAATAATAGAATGGTTTGGGTTGGAAGGGACCGTTAAAGGCTACCTAGCTGAAACCCCCTGCCATGGGCAGGCAAACCTTCCACTAGATCAGGTAGATTAGCTGTTCTTTCTCCCTGCAAAATTCCCCTACATTTTTAGCACAGTACAAAATTCACTCAGTCCCACAGTTACAGTTATATCCTTATTGCTTATAGCTGTGACTCTGAACAAAGATAAAATAAGGTATTTATCACTAAATCATCATGTCCCTATAGAAAAGTCCTGAAATCTAACAGTTGACAGCACAAACTCCATTTTGTAACATGAAGGTATTCTAGCACTCCTACAGCAACCCAGAGCTCAGTCTTTTACCGCTTCTCTGTCAAGAGCTTCCAGGAACTCCTTCTGTCGTCTTTCTTCATATTGCTTTTCCCTGAAAATTCTGTTTTGCCTTAGCACCTCTTTTTCATGCCGAACATGCATGAGCTGAGCAGCAATCCTGCGCTCATTCTGAGATTGCTTCATTAGTCTGTAAATAAGCTGCTCCTCCCGGTAAGCCTTCTAAAAGATAAAAAAATAATAGTACTAAGCACAGTTGATAAACTATTTCCTAGAAAACTCATCAACATCTAATATGACAAATAGGAATGTCATTATATGACAGCATTCACCTGCTCATATGGGACATAAATTCAGAACATTCATATCTATTTATTAGTACAATTTTCACAAAAAATGTAAGAATTCAAAATATGTCTTAACTGAGATACCCAGTAAAAATATGCCTGGTCAGACCAACTCCATTTTAATGTGGTTATTTCCTGTGTGCAATGAAGATGCAGCATATTTCAAATAACAGCTTCTTATCTGAAGATATACCTGTTCCTCAAAAAATTAATTTAACCCTGTTATGCACCAGTCCCCATTCTCAGCCATAATCTACAGCATCCTTGAGCAATCTCTTTTCTACAGATTTGAAATTTTTTCCTGTTTTGGGGGAATTGGGTAATTATCTTCTCCATTCTTCCCTTTTCAGCAGACTGGAACTATGAGGAAGAATTCAGAACAGAGCAAAATACAAGACTTCTGGGTAATAGTTTCAGTGTCCTCATTGGGACATGAATATAATACACTATGCGGTACTAAAGGAAAATCACTCTGAACCATTGCTTGAGATGCACACCATTGCTGTGTGCACAGACACTTCGAAGGCTGTGAATTGTTATTTTTCAAAGTATTCTTGAAAGATAATAGTATCTTCTCACTGCTACGCTTCTCCAGACTGTTCTTGGTATCTAAACTAATGCTTAATCTAAACTAAAGTTTTGCCAGTCCAAAACTCCTTTTGAGTCCTGAACAAAAACATCAATTTGCCTTATAGGTATCATTGGCAAAAACCAATGCTACAGCAGAATTCTAGAGAAAATTTCTGAGTTGTTGAGTATTTGCTTCTGATGCATCAAAACTGCTACAAATTTAAGGCCGTAAATTGGGATCTGACTTGAAGATTTCAAATTCATTTTCCTAAAAACAGAGGCACAAGTAAAGTCAATTAGTAGTAATTTAAATAAACCCCAAAAGACAAACCACACCAAAATAAAGTATCACTTCTATTTTCTTTCAGTCTAGATTTTTTTTCATCAGCTGTCTGTGACAGAGAGGGAAAAACACCATTAGTAACTTTGAAAAGCGAAAAATCCAACTTGATTGCATATATTATTTATAAAAAAAATCTGCAAAGAGGTCTAGATCTGTCCTACACAATGCAACCAGGACACTTGTAATAAAATTCTAATGCCAAGCATGCCTGTTGCAATTGCAATAATAAGAGCAAGAACTTTCTAAATAATTTAACTATTTAATGTCAATGTTGGGGAGAAGACAAAAAACAAACAAACCTATTTCCATATTTTTTAAGTTCCTTTCCCTTCACAGTTGTTTGGAATAAAGTACATTCCAATTAAATTCTGACTTGAAAATATTAAGCTAATATAAAAATATCTTAATATTTTCCTTATTTTAGCCAAAATGTGGGCTTTGCCCTCTGCTTTCCCAGTACTGAGTCTCATGGCATTGCATGACAGTCCTAGTGATAAAAGTGCACTCATCTCAGGCCTTAATGATAGACTCCTTCACCAGGATGCTATATTATCTCTCTACAAAGCCTTTCACTAAATGAGAATCTAACTTCAAATGTGTCTTTTTTTGTTCTTTATCTGTAGTGTACTATATTTGTTTGTCTGTGGAGAAAATTATCATCATACCTACAACTGAAATGGAAAACAATGCAGTCATAACAACTTCATTCTATGTGTCATTTGATACAGCTCAGGTGATAATTTTTTCCAATTGTATTGCCTACTGAAAAGTTAATCTGTTCATTTGCTCTTACCTTCATGAACTCAAGGAAATAACAGGAGGTACAGTGCCCTTTGCTGTCTCTGTTCTATCCATGTTTCATGGTACTTACTATTTCAATTAAGATTTCAAGGAAGAGCAAAGGTTGCACAATTTACTTCCTGTTGCAAGTAAATATCCTTAATTTTCTTCATTAGTTGCTGCTTGCCCTCAACCACAAATTATTACAGCAGCAATAAACCTTTACCAGTGGAAAATTGATGCTAAAAGCCTTATTCGCAGGGAACTGAAGGAGCCACCCTAACAGAGTGGTCATTTGTCATACTCAAACCATCACTTGAATGGTGTGACCAGTTGTTCCAGTGAGAAATTAAAACACCTTCTCCAGGTGAATTTTGTCTTCATAAAGGAAACTGGAAGATGCTCCTTTAGAACACTTCACAGCAGCTAAATCAGATCTTCTAATTTTAAATGGTAGAGAAGTTCAATATTCTAAGTGATCAAATACTTTGGCATGCTCACCAGGCCTAAAAAGAGCCAACAGGAAATTCTTGAGGAACATGAAAACTGGAAAAGGTAATTAGCTCAAAAATACATAACAGACAAATAAAGGTTCAGAACACCAAACTCCAAACTCAAAGTTTCAAAAATTATCCTGATTGGATGGGGAGTGCAGCATTAGTAGCTCTCTTTCATATAAAAAGGAATGCACAAAGTACTCAAGCCAAAGGCTGGCAAGTTTTGAAACTTCTGAACATACAAGGACACAAAATAAAAATTGTAGAAAAAGTTTTCAACCTAACATTTTTCATCAACATCTTCACAAAGAACTGTGAAGTGTTTGAAGAAGTCATCACAAATGGGACAACTTAGTAATACTTTGAAAAATTAAGAAAGCATAATAGACACTTTTTTCGTTTACCTACTTAAGACAACAGTGGCATCCAGTGGCCAAACATTAACGCGTTTATGTTTCGTGTTGTTCATATAGTTACTATATCATATTCTTCTATTTTTCTATTTCTGAGTTTGATTTACATACAAGTGAGACAGTTCTGTGCTGTTGTGTGGTCATAAATTTTATGACCAAAACTTAGAGCTTAGCATATATAAATCCATTTGATCGACAAGCAATCAGCTAGTAATTTGTTTCTCCTCCCATTTTCACATTCTCAATTTACTGCTGATAATAAATTATGTCTGATGACTTTTTAACTCAGAGACATAAAATCTGAACAGAGCATTAAAAATAACAGGTACAAACCACCAATAATTTGTTGAAATGGTAAAGGTTCAGTAGGGATGGAGCCATAGAACTGTCAAATACTTTCAACACCTGCTCATGAAAATCTGACTGGCATCATGCTGTGCTCCACCTAGAGTACTGTCATGTAATTGTAAAGTATTTTCTCTCCCAGGCTCCAGCTTCTAGTGTGCCAAAAAATAAAAAATAAAAAAATATTTTAACAAGATTCTTTCAATAAACTTTTATAAATATGGTTATGAAACACATTACAGCACTCTGAAGGGATGAAATTCCTTTTACTCTAAATGATCCCATGCTGTGCTCAAGATTTATGCAATGAAGGTAAAACTCAGACCTGAATGCATATAAACACTGCAATTTCAGTCACCAAACCCTTTCTGGTTCAATATTTAATACAGGGAAAAAGCAATCTTGAACTGTTTTCTATATTCATTCATTTTTAAAAGAAAATACCTCTGTTTGCCTCCAACTTCTCTTAAATCAAGTAACACCTAATGTTTGAAATCTCACAAAGTTCCAACAAAACAGTTTTTCCTCTGCTAATACAGAACCAAATTACACTAAATAGATTGCCTGCATGGTCAAATTACTGTTTCAGTCAAATGCTTATTTGTCTTTTCTTCTAGTCCCTGCAATCTGTGATTTCAATTGTTTGTATAGCAAGGCTGATTTTAATTCCTGGGAAGCTAGAAACACTATTGCTAGTTTTCACTTGATTTGGAGCCTCTCTGGAGCCAGTCTGAGCTGCTGTATCCACCAAGTGCTCCAGAGACTGGTAGCTATGGCTTTTGGAATCAATGGTCCACACTGCTGGGGCTGCAAGAGCTGAGAGTGCTTAAAAAGCAAGTTTTGGGACTGCAGTGATTTCAGGCAAGTGGGCTGCAAAACTTCTTCACGGCCAATACATATGAACATGATATAAATCTCTTTGAATAAGAACTCAGAGACAGAATATATGGAGAGATGGACTCCTGGTCTAAGCCACTACAGGTATTTTTCAAGAATATAGGTTCTGAGATAGACACTGAAAAGCATCTGAGGTCTACACGTTTACCTCAACAAATGAAACTTTTTCTTAACATTTCCAAAGAATCTTCAGATATTAGGTGCCAAGGCTTAAAAATATATACATGTACCATATCTCATTTTTTCAGAGATGCTACACATTTGAAATGCTATTATGAAATATTATTATTACTACTAGTATTACTAGTACTATTATTATTATTATAATACCAGTATTATTAGTCTTAGCAGTAGAGACAGACTCAGCTATATATGTTGAAGACATATGACCCAAACTAAGGATTCACAGGGAAATATTGAAATGAAAAATAACCAGAAATAAAAAACCCCAGTAAGTTACAAGGCTGTGTTTTGATAGAATCATTATGAAAGAAACAATCTGTGAAATTAGAAAAAATTACTTTTTAAAGGAGGAATATATGAATAAGAATCTTAAAAGCCTTGTGCTTTATGGGATAGGAGTCAAATGTAATAATCTGCAACATTCATTTTTAGAAACAATACAGACATTCTCCAGAAAAATATCTTCTATTTCATAACACATCAAATATCAAGTCTCTAACCTGCAAATAAAATTTTGATTCTTTCTATTACCCAGCACAACCATTTCAGAATTCACCAGTCCAGATCAAAACCTTCAAATGATACACTGGTAAATACAAATTTTCAAACAAGGAATGCCATGGTTTTTTGTTTTTAAATAAGAAACTTCTTTAGAACCAGTATACATTTTGATACCATAGGATATTCAGCTTTTAGGGGAGGGAGGCAGGGAATAGAAGGTAGGTCTGCAATGGATTTTTAATAATCTCTGTTCTGCTGCATTAATTTTATCCTTTTAAGTTTCTAAGTATGGTGCATAACATAAGGGTGGTGGAAAAACCTTCCATATTTTTCAAGGGTTGATATAAAATATATTCAGACGTAAGTGTGCATCAGTCCCTTTATCCCCTTCAAATTTTATTCAGCCTTCCAGAAGTACTCATTTCATATTTGTAAGTACATTTTAGATTACTAATTATATGCATATGGACTATGACTTTCAGCATACAATTTCCCACCTCTTGAGCCTCGTGTGCTGCTAACTGATCCATTAGCATTTTTCGTCGTCTCTTTGCTCGTTGTTCTCTAGAGAATGTATCTTCCTCTACACGTTTATGAATTTTCCTTATATATTCATCATCTGAATAAATATTTAACAGCTCAGTTTTTGTCTCTGGTATGGTTTCTAGACTTGTTTCTGGAAACTCCTGTGTTTGTAATAATTCTTGCACATCACTGATTAAAAAAAAAATGGGAATTATCATTAAATAATTAATATATTTTATATCAATTAAGGGTCTTTTCATACAGATGCCTGTATAGTTATGTGCAAGTCTAACATGTAGAACCTCACTCTATGGGCTCTGTGGCTACATCTTGATGCTCTTCTGTCCCACAATGTCCACGAGGTCCAGAGGAAGGTTCCAGCACTGACTTGAGCCAACTAATCATTAGTTTGTCAATATAAAGCCAAATCCCACAGAAACAGGAAAGTAGGATGGCTATAATGTCAAAGATGGGTTACTCTTCAATATAGCCATGCATTCTGTTTTGCAGTTATTAATCACAGATTTACACACAGAAATATCCACAGGAGTATGCATGAGAGTCACATCTTCTCAGTAGGGTATCACTAAGGGTGACAGAATGAAAATTACTAACAATTATTCACAAATAAATCAACATACAGATAAGTTTCAGGATAAAAGTTACTTCTTTTCCTTTGAAATGTGTTATTGTGTATGCACATCCACAAGCATTCCTATCCTGATGCAAGGCTAACTGGCCTTACAGACTAAAATTAATGAAGAAAAGATGCATTTTGAGCCTTTTCTTACACAATGTGTGGCAAAAAGTAGTGAAGAAATCTTGAGCTGTCCCTACTACAACTAAAGGTAAAGCTGTAGTAAAGCTGTCCCTACTGCAACTCTCTGAAATCAGTGCTAGTGTGACATTCACTCAAAGGATAATCACAGTTTAAACTAAATGAGACATTATTCTTTCTTCAAGTAGCTGCCTACATAGCAGACACCTGAGGTAGAACCCTGCCAGTTCTTAACAATTTAACATCCAAATGTTACCTGTCAGTCACATGGCTGTGTACTGCAGAGGCATTTCCTTTCAAAGACTTCTCAAACTTTTCTATCTCCTTGTATACATTCTGAAGAAGTAACACAGAATTTTATGTTTCCTTTCTCTTCACAAAGCAACATAAAGAAGGTTCAACAGAGCAAGTACTAGGGAATTACTTTTATGTTAACAAAAAATAAAGGCAAGATGATTTCCATCTTACACCTTTCACTTCCCTGCCCTCTTCCCCTTTCCTAGCTACACCTACTTCCAGCAGCCAGAAAATCCTAGAATTTTGCAGCTGCTCTTTCTGCAAGGTAATTATGATTTTGCATTGAGCTCTAGCAGAGGATATAATTCTCACCATATGGAGATTTGAAAGAAGATACTTTGGAATATGAACAGCTTTAGATTTAATAGCTTGTATGTATCTCTGACAGTTATTCAAGTAACTATCTTACTATGTGTTAATAAATTCTAGATTTAAATACATCTGTTGCTGTTGCCCAGTTGCAAAAAGTGGTAATAGTTGCACCCATGATGACAACACAATCCATGAATTTGAATTACAATCCAAGAATTTTTTAGTACTACAAATGCAGATTTTTAAAAAATTGCTGCATCTCTTGATTTGAGTTAAGCTTATTGTCAATTTCAGCTGTTACTACCATTTAATAAGAAGACAGTTTCATAGTGTGTTACAGAACAGTTCAAACATTATGGTGCAAAATGTTATAATGCACAAATAAAAAAGGAACATTAATGCTTTTATTTAATAATTTTATTTAATAAAATTTTATTTAATTAGTTTTATTCTTTCTAGTAGACTCATAGCTACTCTCAGCAATAAATGTACTACCTATCTGTGGAATTTATTCCATATAAAATTTCTCTTACATCAAAACAATTATTGAAAAAAATGCAAAATTATAATCATACAAGTATTCAGCCCAACTTTCACTTTTTGAATTTATATTATTTTGACAGCAGCTTTTGGATGGTGCAAGTACACTATTTGTAATCATAAATGATCCCAGAAATCATGGGGTTTGAGTTAATGTAATTAGCATTAAAACAATATAGATGAAAATTACCTCTGCTTCCCTTTTCTTCTTTAAGAATCTTTTGGCTTCAAAAGATTTTATGGCGGGTCTTGATGGTTGTTTTTGGGTCTGTATAACAGCTGCTTGAATCCTGGCCATTATTTCATTTTGTCTCCTTCCTATGTAATGCTGATATGAAGCAAATATAATTAAGCTGAAAATCATCTTCCCGGAAGAAACTAGAAGAGATTATCAGGCTCCAGACGTGAGCAGATGAGCAGCGCTTTATAGGCTTTTAAGGGCTTTCATTGAATTCTAAGTCTAGTACGGTACCTGTTTCAGGCCTGAATATAGCACAGAAACTAGGAATACCAGTTTCCTGGTACAGAAACTGAGACTACCATTAGGTAACACATTAGGTAACACCAGCACAGATGATCAAGAAATAACAAACATATAAATTACACTCATTTAATGTGCACCAGACACACTAGCACGTAAAGGTGGAATAAAGAAGAAAAACAGTTTTTATAAAAAGAAGTCAAAGATAGTAAAAAATATATAATACATCAAAAAATATATATATTCCAAGATATTTTTTTAAAATGTTATTTTGAGTATTTTGTTTATTGCTTGCATTTTCTTTTCTAGATACATGAAGGGACCTTTTTTCTTTCTTATTCATTTAGTAGCAATGGAACAGATAAATAACCACAGCAAGACATTCTCCCTTCATTACCCACATAAAATGCACGCCAAATTATTCAAGGCATTTGTCAGTGTGGTTCAACACCTGGCCATTTCCTCTACAGAAACTACAAACTTTGCTTTGGATGAGTGTTCCCATGTCTAAAGAAATTTCTTCCTCCTTTTTTATTTCATCAGAATAGCTACACAGAAGTACAAGATGTTCTGAGGCCATACCCACTATAGATGCCCTTCTCCTGTCATTTTCCTGCTTTTGTACAAGGCTTCGTCTTTTCTTCACAAAAGAACAATGAGACAAAACTCTTTTACAAGGACATCTCAAATGCATATAAATTGTGATATGTACACTTTGTCTTCAAATTTATAAATATTTTCCATGCTTTACAATATGCAAATACTTTCAAACTTAATATTAAGTGATTTTTAAATAGGAACATTTATAAGGTCTCGTAACAGTGCATCGGCTTTGTTTCTATGCGCACCACTTTTCTTTGTGCTTCTATAAACGTGAGCGTGTAGCACAGAATCAGGACGCCTTCACACTGGCTTTAACTAACTCATTAAGCACATAACCTTCAGGAAATACTTCTTCAGAAGTCTACAAAAATAAGTAATAGTCACTTTTTCAGTGTCTTGGGCTCTTTGCTCTTATTGGAGGCTCTGAGCTCTCATCTGCTCTGCAACATGAACATGAGCTCTCTTATCTGTTATCGTCTTGGATTTTGTTTCATTCATGTGGCACCACAGTTTTCAAATGTTCAATATCCAGCAATGAAGAGTCAGAAACAGCAATAAACAAATTAAAGAAGAGACCACTGCTTTAAACTGTGTTTTTCTGTGTTAATGTACACAGAAAATCCTATAAAAATGTTTAAACAGAATATCAGGAATAGTTCCATAGAAAAGAACATAGAGATTTTAACTTCAATGATGTCAAACTTTGTTTAGCTGGCAGAAAAGGACACCTCATTGCTCTATACTGCTTCCTCTGGAGGGGAAGTGCAGAGGGAGGTGCTGTGCTCTTGTGCCTGGTATCCAGTGAGAGGACATGTGGAATAGAATCATAGAATGGTTTGGGTTGGAAGAGACTTTAAAGATCACCTAGTTCCATGCCTCCTGCTCTGGGAAGGGACAGCTTCAACTAAACCAGGTTACTTAAAAGTCCCATCCAGACTGACCTTTAACACTTCCAGGGATGGGATCTTCTAAAAGCTTACCATTTAGAAGCTCTTCCTGATATTTTTTGTGTCCCTTGCCAAGTTCAGTTCTAGCTTTGCCATGACATCCACTCCTACAACCATACTTCATCTCTATACTCTTACCAGTTCACTGCCCCAGCTTCAGCAACCTGTGTTTGTTTTCCCAGTGGTTCCCTAAGTCAGCCATGCCAGTCTCTTGTCTTCCTTGACTGATTTCTTGCTCCTGGGAATTGATAGCTCTTACTTATTATGGAAGAATTCCTTAAAGATCTGTCACCTCTGTTCTCCTCCCTTGTCCCTGAGGGCAGCCTCCCAGGTGATCAACTCCCTAAAGAGCTGGAAGTCTGCTTTCCTGAACTTCAGACATCTGCCTTCACTCCTTCCCTGATACCTCAGGACTAAAATGCCACCAACCCATGTTCACTGCAGCCCATGCTGCCTCCAGTCTTGATGTCCCCAATTATCTTGTTTGCATTGGTAACCATCAGATTCAGTAAGAAATTCCCTCTGGTAGGACTGTCAATTACCTGGCTCAAGAAGTCAGGAGTTTCCTGGATTGCCTACAGCTCCCTGTGCTACTTTCCCAGCAGATACTGGAGAGGTTGAAGAACGCCAGCAGGACAAGAGCCTGTGAACACAATGCCTCCTGTAGCTGGAGCAAGACTTTGCAAATAGGCTCAACTTAGGAAGACTGTAGTAAACACCAGCCACAGGGTTCCATATTTTGCTTCGGTCTCTGATTCTTACCCACAGGCTTTCAGCCTGCTCATATCTATTCCTCAAAGACAACTCTTCACACTCAATCCACCTCTTGATATAGAGGGCAAACCCTCAACCTCTTGTTCCCCTCCTGTCCTTTCTTAACAACCCATAGTCATCCATAGTCACACTTCAGTCAGGATTTGTCCCACCCTACACTAGGGGAGGCAAGGAAGCATTTCTTTACTGAAAGTCTCCAGCTTTGTAGATATTCAAAACTCCACTGAACAAGGTCCTGAGGAACTTGCTATAGCTGGCTTTGCTTGGAGCAAGGGATATAAACTAAGTGAGTTCCAGAGGCTCTTTCCAGCCTCAACTATGCTGCCGTGATTCAAATGCCATTCTGAACTTTTCTAAAGACAGGGCCTACTCTCAGTTTCTCAGTTTCCTTAAGCTATCCCTCTACAGGTGAAGGGATATATTGACTTTTTGGTACAATCTTTGCACATGTTGGTAAACTTTCTGCTTGTAGGCTATTTTTCAGAAATAGCACCAGAAAAAAAAAGAAAAAAAGTGAAATTTCTCCCAGCTGAATTTAATTCATGATATATACCTTCTTAAAAACTCCTCATCTTGGTAACAAATAATGGTCTGGACATACTGAATATTACTACTGAAAACAAGAAGGAAGTTTGAACAGAACCTATCATATCAACACTGACTTCCTCTTAGACGTTCTCTTTTCCCTTTGTTTTTCTCTCTTTGTATTTCTCAGGATATGGTTATTGCAGAATTGAGTGCAGTATAAATACATGGAGAGACACGCAACACAATGAACCAAACCACCGTAGCACAGAGCTAGGCATAGTTATAAATAGGTTTCCTGGAGGGGAAATTAGTCTGACTTGATACCTAGACCGCAATGCATTCTTCAATCTGTACTCATCAAAGGAGTGAAAAGGCAGCTGCTAAACAACTACTAGCTTTTGTTGTAATAATATTTTAAGTCTGGAGAAAGCTTGAAAATAGAGCAGGTAACACAGAATGAACCAAAACAAAGAAACACAGAACACAGAAGATCAATATCCAATTGAGTTCCTGATAAGCTGTGCAAACCCACTGTATAAAACATAGCAAAGAACTGGTTTTTTTCCTTATAAGTACTAGGTTTTGAATAGTAGATTTACAAAATAGAGAGGGAAAGCACACAACATGTGTGAATGGTACATGTAAATATGCTACTTTTTTTGTATTTATACAAAACAGACATAGTTAATTACCTCTTGATTTTCACTTTGAGTAGACTTAAGCTTTGCAGATGCTGCAGGTCTCATTGCTTCCACTGCAACTCCAGTGAACTTTGCCTTCCTCTTTTTTTCCAAAGCAATATACAATTCATATAAAAGATGTTTTGCAGCCCCATGCTGTCTTGTCATGATGTCTTGGGCCACATTCTCATTAAACTGCACACCAAGCAGGTAAAGGGTGGGTTTCAGGCGAGAAAAATTGTTAATTTTTGCATCTGCATCTCTATAAAAACAACAAAAAAACCCATAACATAAAGTTATTTTCAATTCCAACATGAAGCATGGTCATGACACTTACCTCATTCCAAGATAGGAGGAGAAAAAAAACAACTACAACTACAGAGTTCCTTCCTTAAATAATGTGATACACACATTGGCTTAAGTTTTATACTGCTGTACAGGTAACTGTACAGCATTGATTACTATACATAACTTGAAAGTTATAACTTGAGAAAGACCACACTGGATTACATAAATTCTGATACAAGTGCACCGAAAGTGCATCTAATAGCAAAAGCTAATCTGCAATTACAGCTTATGGTATACCATCCACCAAACACACAAGGATTTTAAACAAAGTTTCTATATTAGCTGTATCAATCATTCCAACACTCACCAGTTAAAACATAAAAAATGACAAAAAAAAGGTCTGTATTATCTATTAACCTTTACAACACTTCAACATATTTTTGCTCCAAGAAAAATAAATGGACACACAGGTTAAAGCAGTTAAAGCAGTGTTGAAAACAAGTATGTGTTCTAAATGAGCAGTTTACATTCAAAACTAAAAGAGTGGCTTGCAGGCTAATATTTCTTTTGATATGTAGGTTCTCACGAAGAAACACTCAAGATCAACAGATATACAGGGCAAAAACAAATAACAATAAATTACCAGTTTATAACAATCAGCACGTCAAATTTCATCAGACATATCCACAACTTCAGTCTGAGTCCAAAGATCATTGCTTTAGTTCACAATAGTTCCTTCACATGGACCAACAAGCTTTTGAGGTCAGCCAAGATGAAGCATAATTCTACAGAAATGCCTAATTTTAACTGAAGACCTTCTGATAACACAGTATTCATCCTATTTCTAGATTAAACTTTCCAGGAGCGCATTATTCTCACTGTAATAGCCCATACTTTATTTCTTACACACTTACACTGAACTGAAGCTTACAATGCTTATTGAGCATTGAGCTTATTATGAAATGATTATTGAGCATTTTTCTGATTCAAGGTTAAGATGAGACCTCTTGCCAGAAATCATCTACATGCACTGAGAAGCTCTTAACTTTTTATTCTGTGAGGCTTACTAGCTTGTATTTCTCTACTTCTCGCTCTTCGTATCTCTTGAAGAGAAGAGCAACAGCTGCAGTCTCCTGATCCTAGGGATTTCTCCAACCACCACAAACTTTTAAAGAGTGCCCCACCAACGGAATCAGTGAATAACGGTATCAGAGCCTAGGTGAATACATGAACTTGCACATTTCCAATTCACTTAAATGTTCCTTAAACTGTTCCTTCTCCATAGGTAAGTCTTGCTACAGACTTTCTTGTATGTCTCAGGCCCTTGAGATACCTTAGTCTTTTTCATGTCCCAGCAGGTCCACATTTTCCCCAGCCTTCCTTTTGATGTGGAAATACCTGTAAAAGCCCTTCTTGTTGCTCTTCTGCCCAGACATAAGACAAGACCCTTATTTACATGAGAGCAATCATGTACAATACATACAAATTTCATATTGAAATAAATTTCCTGGAGATGTAATGCAGTCTCCATCCTTGGAAGTTTTCCAGATCACACAGGGTGAACAACTGGTGCAGACCTTCCTGTTACTTTCAGGCACTTGGGATTTCTGAGTGTTTTATTTAGTAGGCTAAGATAGAGAAGGCATTAAGCACCTCAGCCTCAGCATGGCAGATACTCCTTTGAGAATCTGAGGGAGACTGATGAACAGCCATACTCTGCCATCTCTTTGAAGCAGGAAGACCACTCAGAATGGCCACTACAGAAGCAGATCCTGGATCTTCCCTACTCTCTCACATAGAAGGCAGCTCCTCTTAGTCCCCACCTTCCCAGCCTGTCCATTGTAAAGAGCCTATATCAAGCCATGGCAGCACACCAGCCCTGGGAGCTATCCCACTGCCCCTCTGTGATTATGCAGCTGCAATAATTACACAGCAACTGCTCACAGGTGTCTAATTGCTTCTATTTGATCCCATGCTGCATGCATTACTATATAGGCACTTCAGAGAAGCAGCCAGTTGTGTGATTTTAAAAAATTTACAGTAATTTAGAAAAGGTGTGAATGCTTCACCCAAAATACTATCTTCTTAGCACTTCCTTAATTGCATGCATACATTTGGGGTGGGCAGACTTCTGCAGTGTCTTGCTGCTCTTATTCATATGACCCTCTTGCTTGCCAGTCTAGGCCATCACTTCCTCTCTTGTTTGAGACTAAACCTCTCCATCAATACTCATTCCTAGTTTAAAGCTATCCTCACTAGTTTTGCCAGGCTGTTAGCAATGATTTCCTCAGCCAACTTAGACAGATGGATCCCTTCTCTTCCTAGCAGTCTTCCCTCTCAAAAGAGGATCTGTGACTAGGAAAAGAAAATCCCTGTGGCTGACAGAAGCTGCACAACCACCTGTTGACCTGCAGAACCTATCCACTCCTCATCAAGCCCATCCACCAGCAGAAGCAAGGCAAGTAAATACTTGGACCCCTCATGCTTTTGGCTCCAGGTCTCTGGCAGTATCCTTGGTGTCCACAGAGAGAAAAATAGCAGGGATATTAGTACAAGGGCTGGACAAGCTCTGGACTCAACCTCCAGCATGCAGCAAACCTCCCTGGCTAGTGTGTGAGGTCAGCTGATGGCAGTTCCACCTGCTGCAGGATAAATTCTCCCACTGCTATCCCCAGCTGTTCCTCCTGGTGCTCTGGGGTGGTTTACACTTCACCTGCTCAGATGTTTACTTACACAGTACCACGAGCACTCACCTGCTACCACCACAATGAACCTGTTCTGCAGCTGTAGTTCAGCAGGAGGAGCAGACACCTTCCTTTTCCTCACAGAAGTCACCAGCTGCCAGTCTCCTTCATTTCCTATCTCAAAATTTCTGCCTGCCCCTTCCTCAGCACAGCTGTGGGTCCAGGTTCCTGTATCTGCAGTGTGTCAGAGGAGGTCCAATGTAGAAACCTCATTCTGCCGCAGCTTGACTTGATAAGACAGCTCCTCCAGGAGCACACACCTACACAGGCAAAGCTACCACCTCCCCCTGATGAAGATACTCCAATCAGTCTGAAACGGAGAATTGACTCACTGGAGAGAAATTCAGGCTGAGGCCTCTGATACTCTGGGCTGTTGTTCCAGTGGATACTGGGTATCATGCCCTGTCATGCATCCCCCATCTTCCTGAGCACATATAAACTGTCTCATCACAGTTTCCAGTCACTTCTTGCACCAACTGAAGTGTGTCTTTACTAAATGCACCTCTCCAATCACCTACAGACAAGAGCTCAGAGCACCCTTTTATAGGGAAGAATTGAGAATACTTGTTAGAAGGTGCTAAAGCTTGCTAGAAATAAATCCTTCTGAAGCCATTTTTCCCAGCAACAGCAGGCACTCTAAGAATTACCTGGGTTTTCCAATGATCCCAGAAACTCCTAAAAGATCTAGAAGTCCTAGAAACAGAGCTCAGAAACTGCTGTGCAAAACTGCTTTTTGTTGGCTGCCTTTATTTGCTATGCTCAACCTGCTCTCCTACAATTTGGTGGGACTTGAGATAGGAAAGGGTGTGAATACATTAGAAGTTCAAAGAACATAAAAACAAGAGGTTCAGAAGAAGCAGGAGGATTTTATATTGCCTAGAGGTACATGTGCACCATGGTCTGACAAAATACAGCACAAGCCAACCTCATGAATTGCATCATCAGTGTATGAAAGTTCACAGATATGCACAAGATTTTTCAACTTCCCATTTTGCAGTTCTTCTTCATTAAACATATTATCTCAGATTACCTGTAAATTTATAAAATCTCATATGATCTTCTGCCCAAGCCCCTCTCAGAGCCTCATAAGGTTTCTCCAAAATTTTCATTTTAGTGAAAATATTACAGTCACCACCAGAACACAACTCTCTATTCCTTGCTCTACACCAATCATGGGCAGACTTCCACTATTCCCAATCTTACAGACATCCTTGAAAGGCATTTTGAACCTCTGGTCTAACAAGGTACTTTTGTAGTTACAATTAAAATGTATAATTTTCTTGAACTGTGATCAGTCTCTTTGGAAATAAAAAATCAATTCATGCATCAAACATATTTAGCTTTTGAATTCCTGTAAAAATATTTTAAATCTCAATAAATTCTACCTTGCACTAGCAAATCCTAGCTGAGAAAACAGATATTTTATCTACTTTATGGAAGAGACTTGTAACTTTATATAGGAGACCAAATGTTATCCATATGTACTAACCTGTTCTGTGAAAATTGTTTAAAGTCATCCTGAAGACCATATTTGTGCAGAAGTTCTCCTAGGAGGTAGCCAGTAGAAAAGTCTTCTGGAAATGATCCTGGAACTAAGTTTGGGGGTTCCATGATTTTTTGGGTTTTTAAAATGAAATAATTAAAAGAATCCAAAGGTTAATTTTAATAAAACTTGTTATTGTGTTTATAACAAAACTAAATCCAAGGTTTAGTAAATAATTCAAATAAATTTTAGGGGACTGATCTAGTAGTAATAGTTTTCAAATCACAAATAATTATACATTCTGTGCAGTCATTCTGCAACATCAGCTTTACATAGTAACTTCTAATTTTCAGTGTTAAAATGAAAACATCGTCATAATTGTCACAAAGATTGTGAAAATATTTATAAACTATAATTACTAAATTTTCCATACAAAATGCAAATAGAAAAAAAAAAACGCGAGCTAGCTCTAATGTGCTCCTCTTCATACAACCACAGAGTAACAGAATATGCTGAGTTGGAAGGGACACATCAGAATTTAGTCCAACTCTTGCACAGCAAACCCCAAGAGTCACACGCCACATGCCAGAGAGCATTTTCCAAACACTTCTGGACCTCTGTCAGGCTGGTGCTGTGACCACTGCCTTGGGGAGCCTGCTCCCATGCCCAACCACCCTCTGGGGAAAAAACCTTTTCCTAATATTCAACTTAAACCTCCAATGACACAGCTTCAGGCTATTTCCTTTGGTCCTGTCACTGTCACCCCAGAGAAGAGATCAGTGTCTGCCCCTCCTCTTCCCCTCATGAAGGAGTAGCTTCAGTGAGGTGTCCCTTCAGTCTCCTCCAGAATGAACAGACCAAGCGACCTCAGTCACTCCTCACAGGGCTTCCCCTTCAGACCCTTCACCATCCTCATGGACCTCCTTTGGACACTCTCTAATGGTTTAATATGTTTCTTATACTGTGGCACCCCAAACTGCCCCCAGCACTCAAGGTGAGGCTGCCCCAGCCCACAGCAGAGCAGGACAATCCCCTCCCTTGCCTGGCTGGTGATGCTGTCCCTGCTGTCCCCAGGACAGGGCTGGCCCTCCTGGCTCTCAGAGCACTGCTGGCTCCTCTTCAACTTGCCATGGACCCACAGTCCCAGGTCTCTTTCCCCAGCACAGCTTTCCCAGCATCTCCTTCCCCAGTCTGTATACACAACAAGGGTTACCCCATCCCAGATGCAGAATTTGGTGTCTTGTTAAACTTCACGCAGTTGGCAATTGCCCGTCTCTCTAATTTTTCTGACAGTTTTGCTGCATCCTTGCAGAACAAATGCTGTTCCAACGTCACCTACCATTCAAAACAAAGCACTTTCCAAACATATTAAACTACTTTTTATTCTCTGGAGTCCTGATTAGCAGTTTTAGTTTGAGCACCTTCCATCTCCTGAGAGCACCTGCTCCTTGAGGAGAATTAACTTCAGGTTGAAAATTCTCAGGCATATATTGTCCAGGAAGGTGGTGGAGTCACCATCCCTGGAGGTGTACAAGGTGTCTGGATCTGGCGCTGGGTGATGTGGGTGATTTAGTGGTTCAGGGGGTTACAGAGGCACTGCTGGGTGCATGGCTGGACTGGATGGTCCTGAAGGTCTCCTCCAACTCTGACGGATCTACGATTCTGTAGTCCCTGCCTTGCAGATGAAGATTAAAAATGTACCTGTGGAGGCACGTGGCCGCAGCAAGGGAGCGGGCCGGGGGAACCCCCTGCACGACGGCCCGACCCTGACCCCACTGACCCCGCTGCCCCAGCGGCCAGGCCCCGGCCGTCCCCGCACAGCGGGGCTCCACTCACCGATGCGCCGGGAGAGCTTCACGTCCTGGTTGAGCCATTCGCACAGGATGTGGGACATGGCGTGAAGCGCCCACGGCCGCCGCCGCCGCCCGGCTCCGCGTCCCGTTGCCGCGGCGACCGCGGGCGGCGCCTGCGCGGCGGGGGCGGGGCGCGGGGCGGCGCGGGCGCGCAGGCGCGGCGGGCGGGCGGGCGGGCGCGCGGGTGTCCCCGGGCGCGGGGCAAGGTGAGCGCGCGGCGGGGCGGGGCGGCCCCGGGGGAGGTGCTGGGCGGGCGGGGGCTGAGGCGGGGTCGGCACGGCGGGGCCGGGCCCGGAGCAGGGGGGACGCGGGCCGGTGCCGGGGGTCGATGCCCGCTCTGCCCGCTGCCTCGGAGCCCTACGGGGCTGCCGGCGTGGAGCTGCCACCCCGCAGTGCTGCCTGCCCCGGCTGCACGTTCCACGTGTATTTGTTTGAGCAGCTACTTGCCCATTCCGCCCCGACCCCGGCGCGGTCCGTGTTTGCTCATGAACTGGTGGGGGTGGTGCAGGGCGGAGACCGAAAGGCTGGGAATCAGGAGGAATTTGGTCGCAGGAAGAGTGATTAGACACTGGGACGGGCTGCCCACGGAGGTGGTGGAGTCATCGTCCCTGGAGGTGTTAAGAAAAGACTGGATGTGGCACTCCGTGCCATGGTCTGGTTGACCACGGCAGTGCTGGCTCACTGGTTGGACTCGATCACCTCAAGGATCTTTTCCAACGTGATTGATTGTTGTGATTCTGCAAAGCGCAGTCTGGCGGGAGAAAGAGAATTAATCCAGGGTGATTTTCCCAAATGCGTTCTCCTAGGAGCACGCAGTGTTAGTGAGTTGGCGCCCTGTGGGAGGGGGAGGGAGCGCTCTGGCAGTCCGGAGCGCGCGCTGCACATGCCGCGCGGAGCTTTCCAGCGGCGCCGCTGGTGTGAGGCTCGGGAGTGTCCCTGTGCCAGACAGCTGCTCGTGCGGGAGCCCAGCCCGCTTCGGGCAAAGACAGTGTTTGCTCAGCTTTAGTTTGCATTAAGTCATCTTTGTTTTAGGATCACGCCGAAACAACCATGCGTGGTTCCACTTCTCTTATTTGAAACGTGTGTTGTAAAACGCTACAGGATAGGGAAGAGAGCTACATGTGGAAAATGCACACGTATTTAAATTGGCCTTTTTTTTTTTTTCTTTCGTGGAAAAAATATTTTAACTACTCGTTTTCAAGTACCTTTCAGCAGAATTGGGAAGGATTATTTTTGCTACAAAAGGCAGGAACAAAATGATCTGGTGGCTAATGACAGACAGACAACAAGCTAATGATAATTTTCAAAAGTGGTAGTTAACTTGGAATGTTACAGATTCTATTCCCTGAGAACAGAATTCCTCAGATTAAATCTCTGTGCTTTGACAGAGGGTGTGCTTTAAATAAAATTTAATCCTGAGAATAAGAATATAAATATATAACTGGCCACGCATTTATAAATCTTGAAAAGGTTAGTGTAGAGTCAGTGGCACATGAATGAGTGAAGTAACAGGAAACTTCAAGAGAGAGGAAGCACTTTTAGGGCAGATGTTTAAATTACTATTTCTATTCTTCTAAGGATTTGAATATTTATATCTTAAGTCATAAAAATACACACACTTGAGGGGAAGAAAGAAGTTCAGTTTTTGATATTTTTATGATTGTAGTGGGCGAATCTATCATCAGAGTGTTTTTCTGGTCTGTCAGGCAAGAAAGAGCAAACATATGTTAGCTTCATCATGGAATTTTTCCCATGGCACCAGAAGTCAATGTATATGTATTTATGTTGATATACATTTAGGGGTTGCTTCAAGTAGTCATTAACAGAAGCTTATGTTAATTTAAAACATGTAAACCAGAATTGATTTATATTAAGTATAGAACTTTCCATATCACCTCTGACTTTGAAAGGCTGGTACTTCTGGTGTCTTTGATTTATTTTTTTCATGGAATGTATTCCTTCAAGTTCATGATCATAGTCAGTGAATTTCTAAGCACCTGATTTTCTTTAACATGAATTTTTCTGTCTGCTGAGATGACATAATAAAATCTTGCTCACATAAGCTAGAACTATGAGAAAGATGTGGAATTTCATATTTAAATTCAGTAATGGCTTGCTGTTTCATTTAAATCAGTTTTAACAAATTAATGTAGCTTTCTTTATTCTTAGAAGTGATTGGATAATATATTAATCAAATTTTACTTAATTCTTTCCCTGAATTTAAGAACTTGGAAAGATGGCTGCGTTCTGCACTGTGAAATCAAAGTCCAGAGACCATTTAAGGGACAATAATTGCAGAAAACAAATAAAGTAAGTGTTTCCCTCTTTCTACCCTTGCTAAAAACACCAGTGTTTTTAAAGAATAAAACTTCACTTCCTGTGCTTTCAATTTTTAACATCTCTGCTAGGAATGCCTCTGGGCATTACAAGCTGATTTTTCACAGGACTCAGTACTTTGAATAATACAGATTTTGAATTATATATATTTTAGTAATATGGGGTTGTGGAATGCATATTAATTTTTCACCTAAGACTCTGTGTTTATTTTAAACTTAATGCATCTTGTTGTGGACTTGCTTAGGAAGAGGAGAGGGTGAATTTATGATAGTCAAAGCAATAGAGGACATCAAGCTGCAACCTGTTGAGCAGAAGTTGAAGTATCAGGGATCATCTGTTACATTGAATTCCTTTTATCCATCTGAAAGAAACTGCACATATGAAGAACAAAAAATGATGTAACCAAGCCCATAGCTTTTTTTGGACATTAGTTTTGAATAACATGGACACAACAGTGGTATGCATGAAGAATAAAATGGCAAAAAACCAGTTTTAAAGGTGAGTATCACTTATAACGATATTATTATGAAAGGACAATGAAAATACTTCTAAATGTTCAATAATAAATTGAAAGGGGAATTAATTAGAAGGAATTACTGCAATTTAATACAACTAAGATTAAGAAAAGTCAAATGAAGCAGTACCTGAATTCTCAAATTAAATTGCATTTAGAGTGAAGGTGTGCCAACAGTAATAGCAGTAAGCTGATACAGAATAATTAAAGAGTGCCTGGGTTCAGGAGTTTCCTTTTGTGCACCATAATTTGCTTTTTCCTGTATCAACAAGATTGTTTCTAAATATACTTTTGAAAAGTAATTTTATATATATATATATATATATATATATATATACACTTTTTTTTTTGTTTTTGTTTTACTTGTAATGTTATGGTTTATATTTGCTAGTTTTTTTCTTTTCTGGGAAGTTACAAAGAGGCTAAATAGCCTCCACTTATCCTAGGGCTTCTTTTCACTCTTCCCTCTCAGTTTATTATTCATTTTACTTCATGTTATTTGACTCACAGAATTACAGAATAGTCTGTGTTGAAAGCTGGATCCATAAGGATCATCAAGTCCAGCTCTTCAGAAAGTAGAAATACTGGGTTTGAATCTGCAACCCTGGCATTATTAGCACTATTCTCTAACCACCTGTGTTAATATCAGGGCATTTATCCCTTCTTACAATGATCAAATGATCATGTCCTCTTTAAAATTAAGTTTTGAATTTATTTGTTCTTCACATACACTCTCTTTTGGGTCCTCATGTTTGTACTGAGGACAGAAAATGATTAAGCTCTAAACAAAAAGTCATGATCTTGAGGTTTGTGCCTACCACAGGTTTCCACAGGTGGTTGCATGGTGCTTTTCTGAGCTCCGTGTCCCCTGCTGGCCCCTAGAACAGTACATGGAAGCTTGTCCTGTTAGCATGTGCTCCATTGCCATACAGAACATTCCCCCTGCTGCCACAGAATATGGTGAAGGACTTTATGTATTGACATAAGCTAGTAAAATTAACCTTTCCTTTCATGAATACATGCAGACAGTTCTGAATTGCTGTAATGTTTAATATTGACGGTGGTTTGTGGTAAGGAGTTCCATAACTCAACCTGGCTTTGTGTGAAAAAATTAGATTACCCTTCATTATGCAAAAAATTGCATTGTTTTGTGTATTTTGAGATTGCATCCTCTGCTCTTAGTTTGTTTTTTTTTCAGCTCTCTAGCTGTTCTGTTATTTTTAAACAGGAAGTTTAGGCATGTGACTTTCAGGTTGAACTGATACTTCAAGTGCTATCTTGCTTCCAATAATTGTATAATAGGTGCGTTCTATATTAACATTTGCTGCCTATCTTTATTTTCTCTCATTGGGAGGTTGTGTCTCTGGAGAAATGTGGTTCCTATGGTATATTCTCATATTTTTATTATCTGCATGAAGAGCACTAGGGTGAGTCTGCTGTACCAAAGTCCTCCACTTCAAGTAGTTGCAGAACTAACACTTGGCAATACTAATAAGGCTACATACAGTACATATGCAAGATCTGCATGTACTGGTTAAATAATCTCTTTATGCTTAAAAAGTGTGTTCAGTACTGACAAGAATATATAATGAGGTTTGGAAAGTTGCAGGTGTGCTGTGTGCAGGAAAATATTGTGATTGGGTGCATTGTTTTCTGTACTGCAAAATGAATTATTAGTGTGTAGGTTCAGTTTGAGTAAATCTCAGTAAATTACTGGGCAAGATTAAGGCAAGAGACGTGCAGAGAAGTTCTGGCGCTTTTAAGAGACAGGTCTAAGTACTTCCAGTGTGAGGAACTAGTGGAGTTCTGTGGCTGACTGTTGTGATTCTTTTTTGTACAGATAACCAAGTAAAGAAGAAGATAATTTAATCTTCTTAAGAAAAATCCGTAACTTGCTGGCTGCTATCTGAGACAATACGGTTTCTTTTAGTTCAGTTATAGCGGCTGCACATTTAGATCAAGAACTGAAGGATTTTTCAGCTTCAAGAAAGAATTCGTTATCTCCAATGTAATGTGATTGGCAGGAATTACAATCTATGATGACAGAGAGAGGAATATGATATGGAATAACGTTTCAAATATTGATGCCAGTTGGCTTAATTTGTGAGACTACTTAAGAGACTTACTAAGGCAGATGGGAGTTTGATTTGGTTCTTGTTTGTTACTTCGGTTGTTTTTTAAAATGCCACTACTGACTGATTGAAAGGTTTTGGAGATATTTTGCAGCTTTAAGGTAGACCGTGCTTCCTAACCATTTCAAGTACCAGAATAGTAAAATACAGCATCAGAACAATAAAAGATGAGTGTAAATGATGGAAAGAACCAAACTGCCTTAAAAATTAAAAGATTAAAAATTCTCATAAGCAAAATGAAAGGAAGTAGTAAGCTCATTAGAACTTCTCTGAATAATGAGTACATGCATGTCTTAAGGACATAGTAAATTACAGGAGAAATAGAGACTGGCATGTCGATACAGCTTTAAACAAGTGCGCGAAACAAAGAAGTGAGGAATTAAGGACGTTTTTATTTTGGGGATGTTGCTGTGGTTTCACTGAATTACATCACCCATTTCTAAGCATCTCCTTCTTCTTAACAGTTTATTTTTGGGTTTATCAGCACTTTCTTTCCTTTATGGTTATCTTTTTCTATCAGAATGCTCTGTGTTTTGGGTTGAGGATTATGCGCTTCCTTAGTCGGGTAATAGGTGTTTTGTTGGGAAAGCAGTAGACAAGGGATAAAAAGAAGTTGATGATTACAGACTGGAATTAAACAAAGATTCATTGAGGAATGTGACTGATAGAAGTAGCTAGCCAAGAAGAGAGTTCCATTAGGAATGGAACAGAGAGGATCAAGGCAACACAAATTGCTTTAGTTCTATGGCTTAAATAACAGTCTTGAAATTCTGAGTCACTATATCTCTGCCTTAGGAAATTTTATGTAAAACATACTGTCAGAAGATGGTTTTAGTCAACCCCAGTAATTAAAGATATCTACTCATGTTCGTGTCACAGTACAGTCAGAATTAAAATTATGTGAACATTTCTCTTGTAGACATCCTTTTATGTATAAAAGTTGTGTGCTTGGTGTAGATGAACGGAAGATCTCTCCAGTTGGCTTTTTTTTAAGAAAAAAGAAGGCAGAAAAGTAGTAAGTAAAGTTCAGATGGTTCATTTTTGTCATGCACAATTTAATTCGTTTACTGGCATAGTGTTTCTGCAAGATAAAAATCCAGTTAATAAGTCAGATTTTTTTAGGCAGCTACAAATTATAAGTATATAACTTTATGGCTGGATTACTTCATAAACAATGGTCTGAAGTATTTTGAGTAGTACTTAGAGTACACTCAAAGCCTCATCAGCTATTATTTTATCTTTGTTATTCAATAAATGCTTATTAACTGTGCACATTTGTCCTTCTACTGTGGTTTTTGTATAGCATTATTAAAGAATGTGTGTAATGTAACTAGAATCCACTTGGAGATCACTGAAATGCAACTGCTTTTTCTTTCAGAAATAGTATTGCTTTTGTGTACTAACAATTCAGTTATGTATTTAGAGTATAAAAATAAGAATAGTGTGTCTGTTTCTGGCATAGAGAAGGAATTCAAGTAAGCATAATGTAACCAAGTGATCTGGAATTTGGCTAGCATTCTAAGAACAAATGCCAGCACTTAAAAGCCTTGGATAGTTCTTTCTTGTTATGTTGAAAGGGAACATTGGTCAAGCATCCTCTACATTGGAAGCATTCCTGGTAAAACATCAGGTTTTCAACATTGTTCTTTAATCCACAGTACTTAGCTAATTAGGGTAAAACTGATGATGTAAATAGTTAAAGTGATTTATTTTGATGTAGCTAGACAAAGGAGAGGTTCTAGGCTAAAATGCCCAGTTGCTTCTTTTAATAAAAAATAAATTATACATCATGGCACGATAATGCTAGTACACAGAATTTAACTTCTTTTCTACAATACAGAATATAACTTCTTTTCTACAATAATGATTTATCTTTCAAGTTGCTCTTTTCTCTCCTCTTGTGCCAGTATAATTTTGCTCTCAGGCTGATTCCAATAGATGTTTTCTTTTCTTTTTGATCCAATAGAGGTTTTTTTTCCTTCTTGAGTGTAGGAGTTGCTGATAATGACAGGGGTAGTATTGTGCTTCTGCTTGATGGCTATAGAAATACAATTTTAACAAAACTTTGAATTATTCATAAGCAGTTTCTCTGACTAGAAGAATTAAACAGAAATAAACAGCCTGCCTTAAAATAAGTAAAATTCTATAAAAAAGTTTAATTTAATATAGAATGTCTGAGCACAGTCCCTAGTGAAAGATGAAAAAGAAGCCATCCAATTGCTTGTGTTTTGCAGTGTGGCACAGATAAGCATTTCAAACAAGTTACAGAAATTTAGCAACTTGTGTGGGGAGGTATTGACTGCCTTTCTGTTACTGATGGATCACTTCAAATCATGAAACAGTGTAGAAAATTCTGATTTAATCAGTAGTAAAAACACACTAAAACAGTGTGCTACTCTGCCTCTGATTTTCTCCAGCTGTCTTACTCATTCCTGTTTCCAGCTCTTTTGGCTCTGTTGTATCTTTTGCTCTCCTGCAATCAGAATTATTTTTACACATATATTCCTTGAGTCTTCACATCTGATGATGTGTTTTTCTTCTCCTTTTCATCTACTGCCCCAACCCTTCTGTCCTGCCAAGGATTATACATGCAATTTTTTTTTTGAAAGTAATTTACACACATTCTGAATTATGTTTTGTGTCAGATTTCTAAAGTAACAACATTAACCATTCTCTTTTCATTCTCCAGAGTGATGGTAGAATTGTTCTTTATTATTGTAGATGTTAGAATTGTTCTTTAGGTTCAATGGCAAAAATTTATTCCATTTGAGTCGCGTGGAGTGTGGTAGGACCAAAACAGCTTCAGTACCTTTCCTGCAGGTACTTTGTAAGCTCTTGGTCCCTGCCATCTGGACAGATGTCTGACATTAGTCTTTGTAGATTACAGTTTTGAAATTCCTTCCCCTGAGGGATGATGGATGTTCTTCTTCATCCCAGAGAAATGTTGTATGAATGAGATTTGAAATTAAAACCTAAGAAAATCATGTTTGGGCTGTCAAGCATACACAAAAGCAGCTGGTGAATACACCAGCTCTAAAAAAAAACTTATGACTGGAAAGATTATGTTTGCAAAATACCTTAGAAAACCATTGATCATGTACCTTCGAATTTGTATCATTATGCCCATGTTCATATGTAGGTTGTGCATAATTCTGAACATAAGCTGTGAGTTGTAACTCATTGTACACTGTTTATATTCAAAGTCTAGCACATCTTGTTTTGCCCTTGAGTTTCAGAAGCTGTTTTTTTCACCTTAGGATCAGCTAGTTGTCTGTCTGTTTATCTTTTTATGCAGAATGAGTGCTGCCGAAGAAATTATATCAATTACAAGGTTTTTTAGCAGGAGAGGAGCAACATATGTCAGAATGAATCATTAACAATAGTCAGAATGCACTCTTCCTGCTTGTTCTGGAAAGCTTACCGAATTTGAAGTATCCTTAATCTTGGCATATACTCAGGTAGACCCTTATTCATTGTCTGTAAAGAGGTGACTCTTCGTTCTTTTCAGTGGTAGTTATTGATAGTAAAGCTGGTTTTATTCCTCTTGCTATACTGTTGCATCTCTTTGGCAATAATGATACAGATGCTCAGGCTATTCAAAACAGCTGTTTCAGCTGCAGTTAAAATAGTGGGTGCCTACTGGTATTAGACATTTTCTAATACAAACACTAATAAGTTACTAGTAGAATTTCTTCTTTCTTTGTAATTCTGTTGAACAATGGAGTATTTTAAATTTAGGAAAATATAGCTTTGAGTAGAATTCTTGCTGTTCATAACAATTTAATATTTTTTTTCTTTCCTTTCCATTTTAAAAATTAGATTTTTTTACATTACCTGTGGCAAGAATTCTCTTGCATGGTAATTAATAAGATGTGTAAGTGAAGTCGATTTAATCTGTCTTTTGGTCAGTTTACCAAAATGCTGGATAGCAGCATAAATTTCTTTCATTAAAGCTGATACCTGCTGCAGAGACATGATCAATACATGCTGCACAAATCAGAAGAATCTTACTGGAACATAATAGCCCTGGTCCTCCACTTTGAGAAATATGTCTTTCCAAGATTTATGTGTACATTTTTGTTTTCTGTGAGCATATAATTCTTTATCATTGTATTTGGAATAAGAAAAGGAGCAAAGCTATAAAAGGCAAGCACAACTAAACTTACTTTAAATCAATTAAAATCTGTGCTTTGGTTTGAATTTTTAATAGAATAATGTGTAGTGTTGTTTGAATGGGCCAGGTAAAGCACAGGAAAATGGTTCTAATTTTGAAATGAGAAATAAGTGTATCTGACAGATTTTACAGCTAATAGTCTAATTTGTGTATAGGTTATGTAAATAAAATTTAATACTATACTGCATAATATGAGGCATGGAACATAAGATGCATGTAATTGTGTTTATGGAGCTACACAGCTGCTGCTTGTAATTAGCTGCCTAGGGAACCTCTGTTCAACAATCCTTTTTAATGAGTGTTTTTAACAGTTTGGGTTCCATGGTAAGAGAAGAACCAGATATAGAATGTCAAATATAACTAAAATTCAAATAAATGAACAAAAATTAGGTATAAATTGTATATGGGTGTGCAAGCACATATGTACATGCTTTTAAAAGATTTTCTGAAAACATACAGTGATTTTGAAAGCTCTTTTGCAAACACAGTGTTCAGTGTTTCAAATGATAAATAAAAAATAGTAATAGATTTCTTACTACTGCAGTGTAGTTTCTTTCCTATAAAGTTACTTATTACAATAAAAAAAAAAAATTAACTTTTCCCCTGAATTTCACATGTGATTCACATATCACATATCAGATTTTGATATTCACAAATATCATTAAACATTTTAATGTTTAATGATATTTTTCTTTCATCATGATATTGTTGAAATTTAAATAACTAGAAAAATACAACTTGTTTAAACATTTTCTGGATCACTTCTAACTGAAATACTCTATTCTATTCTTTGTTGTTGTCCAGTTCTATGTATTGTTTGGATTTGTTTGTGCAAGAGGAAGACAACTAACTATAGCATTTTTATTTAATATCGCTAGCCTATTCCTCTTGAAACAGGGGAGGTAACATGGCTTTCCTCATGAGAGTTTTTGACACTTAGATGATTTGTTTCTATTGTCCCCTTCACTTCTGTTTTAGTGAGCTACTACTTCCAGACTTTTTAGTAAGATTAAAGTAGGTGCTTCAATCCTGTGTGTAACATCAACATGTAGAACAGCATTTCCCAAGAGTATAGTTTTTCAGTAATTGTAACTTCTTGTTTTGTTGAACCCTGTAATTTATTATACTCTATGTCTGAATTACACAACAGAAACTTTTAAATATGGTTAGTTTCTTCCATTCATCTTTATAGCATTTGTTTTCTTTAACACATCCTCATCAGTGAAGAAGACTTTGTTGTTGATCATTCATTTTCAGGGAGGATCCCTTAGGCTGTTCAAAGTATGCAGGTGTGGTTCAGCCATGGTTTATGATGCCATGAATTGTAATGTGGAATTTAACAGGCAGAAAAAACTGCATGTTTTGCGAGGTGATAAACTGCAGGAAATTCAGGACAAATAATGGAAGAATAAATGATGTAATTACTAAATAATGGAGATGTCACATCTGTAGAAGGAGTTAGTTAATTGTAATTACAGCTTGGTTTAGCAAGGGATATTTGGAGATACTTATGTTACATAAAAGAGAAAACAGTTTGGAGGAACCTTTTGGTTTTAATCCAAAACCAGTCATAATAAGTAAAATACGTATGATAGAGTCATAAGATGAATGATAATGCTTAGGAAAAATTCTTACAGAATTCTGTTGATCTGTTGAGAGTTCACTTGTCCACTCACTTTGTAACAGTCTGGGCTAAGGTGTAGTAGCCATAACCTTTAAGCATGCCATATAGAAATTTATTCTGACTTGGAATGGTGAATCATATTTTACACTTTTTGAAAGTTAATCCTATAATAAGACACTGCAGCATCCCAATTATGCTGATGAGAAGGTTACAGTTGTTCTCTTCATCCTCTGTGATGCTGACCCTGTCTGGCTGGTGTCTTGTCACCAGTTGGACTCTGGAACTATTTTCATGTAGTTGAAAGACTAGTCTCAGTTTCTAAGCTCATTTTCAGATTTGAAGTATGTCTTGGATTGCATACCAAGACAAGCAAGCATAAAGCAATAAAAGGGAGAAATGGAGAGAGCAGAAATCTAAATTATTTAAATTCTTTTGCATGAATTTTGCATACCCACTTGTATGGGTCAAGAAGTTTTTAAGACAACTGTAGATACTAGGCTATACTATTCCTTTTGCAAGCTTTATTTATCCTTATGTTTTAGATAATTAGGTGTAGTGTGCATTCCACATAGAGTCCCTTTGTTGCCCTGAAACTTAAAGCCTTCTGATAATGTTTTCATAGTTTTAGTTACTTTCCCATGAAAGTTCTAAAAACATAAGTTGTTTATCACATTCCTTCTAAGAAATGTCTTTTGATGGACATTTCACATGATCAGTGTGCTTGGGAAAGTGGTAACTTAATTATCCAATCCCTGGTCATTGTCAAGAATCTATAAATACTGGAGTCAGAGAACAAAGTTCTTCTTTTTCCTATTCTAACACTGAGAAGTGTTCACGTGAATCATTTTGTGTCCTTCAGCAACATCCATTTGTGTTTTTAATGCTGTAGTTGTAATTCTCTGGAATAGTGTTTCAAAGTAAACGGAGGATTAATTCAAACCCTGTGCTGTGAAAGAGCGAACCTGCTAAACACAAAAAATAGTAGAAAACCCACTGTCATTCTTACAGAAGTTCCATCTCAGACCCTAGCTGTCTGTTCTTAATATTTCTCTGGCCTCTGCTTTCTGTTATGATCCTGTCTTCCTTCTCCCCACTCAACTAATACTACTATAATTTTTACTGTCAACTGTTCATTGAGCTTGCAAGTATCCAGGAAGCATACTAGCTTTATTTCTACCAGCTTTTGTTTTCACTTATGCAAGACATGCATATTGTCCTTCACATTTCTTTCTGCTATCCCTCATCTTCCGAAGTCTATTTCCTCACTGAAGAGAAGACTTTTTTTTTTTCTTTATTCAGCTGAGATTTCTTTTCACATGTATTTCATATCTCAGAGATACTAACTAGAAGACCAAAAACTCTTACATAGGTTAAACAGTCCGTACAACTAATTCGTTTTCCACAAGTTTCATATTAGAGGTGCCTGGATATGGCACTTGGGGTGATAATGGTGATGCTCTGTTGACAGTTGGACTGGATGATCTTGAAGGTCTCTTCCAACCCTGATGATTGTGTGATGTACCAGTTCTACATCAGATCATGGCAATGTTAGTAAAAATCTTATCTGAATATATAGGATACCTCTGCCCTACAATTACAGAGTCTAGTAAATCCTATCACTAGCTCCTTAACAATCTGCTGATCTACAAGAGCCAGAAAAAAAATATTTACAACGAAAAAATCATGTGTAATGCTTAACTTGGTGATCAAAGAAGTTAAACCTAAGGTCCAAAAATTCCATGCTTATGATTTGGTGAAGCATTGTCATTACTGACAGCTTAAAAATGCAGGTATATCACAGTTACAGTTCTGCTAAGATAAACAGAAATTTGCAAACTGCTTAGTGGACCCAAATTTATCACAGTCAAAAACGACCGATGTATGATAAGCACTTTCATTATGTAATATGAAACACATGCGTTCTGGGCTGCCGGCACATTGAAAACTTGGAAACATTTAAAGACCTTCAAGCCAGCAAGTATGTAAAGCAGTAAGATAAAATCATTAATAATCAAGTTCAGGATAGAGATTACACAACCACTAATGAAGCAATTCTCATTAAAGCAGTTTTTCTGGATAGGATGTGCCTCACAGAAAAGGAATGCCACTTTCCCAGAGAATGTCATCAATGGCTAGTGACCCTGAACATCAAATTGGAGAAAAAGGTTCTGATTAAGTCTCTTTGGAGGAAAAAAAATAAATCTAGAAAATCACCATTTTTTTCTAGAATCTTAGATGTGAAGCTGTGCGGAAAAAGAAAAATGAGTAAAACAATAAAATAGACGAAGCACAGGCATTTTAGTTCAGAGTCCATTCATAAGCAATAAAAAAATAAAGTGTTATGAGAAAGAAAAGAGAATTAAATGAAGTGAGTTCTATTTGTTTAACTGGAGAACATTGATATATTTCCTTGCTCCATCCTTAAAATTTCAGTAACCTAAAAATCTAATAAAGGATTTCATGATGGATTAGTTTAATGGAAAAATGACCATACATACCATATCCATATCCCAGTGACACAGAGGCTTAAAGTGACCTTGTTCTTCATGCTTCAGTAATATACTTGTTTATACTGTCAGGGCTCTTGTGCAGAACAGATATATAGTAATTGATTGTTGAGAAACAGTGTGATCTACTTAAAAGCATTTATTTTTTCTTCTAATATTTTGCCTACGGTACAGTAACACTGAATGTGAAGGTTTGCATTCAATCAAATTGTAAACTTGGAAAATTTTTTTCATATATGTGAACAATTTTATTTCTGTTCTTATACTGATCAGTAGTTTTTTACTTACAATTTAAAATTGGGTATAATTTTAAGAATAAGAAATTCTGTCTTTGGATTATGGGGATTTTTTTCCCCTAATTTGGGAGCTTGCTCATTATTTAATCCATTTCATGCACTTTTTTAAAAGAAAATAAGATAAAATGCTATTACACAAAACAATAGTCCTTGCAATAAAATGACAGCTGCTAGGAACTAGGAACCAGTCTGACTTGACATTATGATCAATATGCTGGATCTCGTTTCTGACAGGTGTGGTACTTTTGTTGCTTGTATAGGCAGATTATATGTTTAAATGAAGTAGAAAATTATACATTGTAATTTATAGTTATTGCTAGTAATTACTGTTTATTGCATTGCCATGACTCAGAAATCCATTTATGATAGGAGTTAAATACAGAATATGCTGGTGCCTGAGAGCATGTGTGAGGTGAAGGTTAAGCCATATTTTCTAATTTGTTGTTTCTTTCTTAGTTTAGCATTTGACTTTTAGCATGTTTCATTTGATAGCAGCTCGTTAGTTGATGTAACTTGGGACTAATTCTCAGTGTGCTATGCACAGCTGGATACTGAGCTATCCATTTATTTTATTGTCCCAAAAAAATAGGGTGTAGTCTGTTTTTTAACTGAGGGACAATCTCCAAAATCACAACATCTTAAACTAGCGTTGTAGCAGAGACCATATATTTGTTTTTGCCTAAACTGTGCTGCTTTGTTGATCTTGCCCATCAGCCTTTTAGTTGTTTAATATGTTTGTTACAATTTCATAGCTCCATAGAATGGTTTAGGATAGAAGGGACCTTAAAGACCATTTATTTCCAGCCCCTTGCAACTAAATTGTTTCACAACATTAGAAGTGGATATGGTGTTACCATCTTTTTCTTTTATTTAATTTAGATTGTAAGTTGTTTCCATAGAAGATGTTAAACTATTAAGACAATCATCCATCTAGTCCTCTCCTGTCACTTTTTGTGTATTATCTATTTCTCACTTTGATCCTATTTTGGTCAGTCTGAAAGGGTGTATTTTTTACCTTATACAGTTTTTAAAATTTTACCTATGCTTTTGCTGGTAAATTACTTTTTGTATATACATAAGTTTCTTAATTTCCTTGGAATGTTTTTAGATGAAGTGATAAATTAAATATTATTATGAATAGACATGGTTTTACATTGTTTTGGTATATTGTTTTCTTGGTTGCTTTTTGTTTACTTTTCTGTAATGGGAAGTTCATAAACCCCTGTTTTTTTTCAAGAATATGGGTTCTTTTGCACGCCTACCAATACATTTTGGAAGTAGATGATATGATTATAAAGGCACATGCATGTTTTCATGATGGTGGTATTTTTTTTAACCTTGGTATATCACATATGTAAATGTTTTCAATATTTCAGAATAAATTTTAGTGAATATATCTGGTTTTATGTTTATGTGTATCTATGTCTATGTAGGCATATATTACTCATGTATGCATATGTAGTATTATACCTTTTATGTTAAGCTGTCTCACTATGAATCTGTAGATTAGTGTTGTGAGGAAATACTCACCATTACTAGTTTACTGTTGCAAATGAATGTTTTATGTTGCTCAAAGAATCACCAACAAAGGTGGTGGCCAAGGCAGGTTTCATATTTAAGTGAAAGTGCAACAAAGTTCATCAGCAAGTTTCATTCTACTTGATTAAAGCACAGGAAAAAATGGACTAGAACCTAAAATCAATCAACCTAAAACTAAAAGCAACCAAAAATTATCTACATGTAGGCTGGGAATAGAAAAAGGGCAAGGATAGGAAAGGATGAAGGATAAAAATAATTAAGAGAGACAGCCCTGTAGGGTCACCAGGTTTGGACTAGACCACTTGGCCCAGATTTGACCAATAATTTAGGCGTAATTTCAGCACTTAAACTTAATAGCACATTTAATTGCTAAAAGCACTCTTTGCTGGGTTAGGAACTGGCTGGGTGAGATTGGGCCCAGAGTGTGGTCGTGAACAGTGCTGTATCCAGCTGTCAGCCAGTCACAAATGGTGTTCCTCAGGGGTCTGTGCTGGGGCCAGTTCTGTTCAGTATTTTTATTGGTGACATGGATGAGGGTATTGAATCTTTCATTAGTAAATTTGCAGTTGACACTAAGCTGGGAGTGTGTGTCGATCTGTTGGAAGGTAGGAGGGCTCTGCAGAGAGACTTAGAATGGTTGGATGCTTGGGCAGAGTCCAATAAGATTACATTTAATAAGTCTGAATGCTGAGTCCTTAATTTTGGCCACAATAACCCCCTGCAACACTATAGTCTGGGGATGGTGTGGCTGGACAGTGGCCAGGTGGAAAGGGACCTGGGGGTACTGGTGACAGCTGGCTGAACATGAGCCAGCAGTGTGCCCTGGTGGCCAAGAAGGCCAAAGGCATCCTGGCCTGGATCAGGAATAGCATGGCCAGCAGGAGCAGGGAGCTCATTCTCCCCCTGTACTTGGCATGGCTGAGGCTGCACCTTGAGTTCTGTGTCCAGTTCTGGCCCCTCAGTTCAGGAAGGATGTTGAGACACTTGAGCACATCCAGAGGAGGCAACGAGGCTGGTGGGGGGCTTGGAACACAAACCCTGTGAGGAACAACTGAGGGAGCTGGGGTTGTTTAGCCTGGAGAAAAGGAGACTCAGGGGTGACCTTATCACTCTCTACAACTTCCTGAGAGGTGGCTGTAGGCAGGTGGGGGATGGTCTCTTTCTCCAGGCAGCAACTGGGAGAACAAGAGGACACATCCTCAAGCTGCACCAAGGGTTGGATATTAGGAAAGTTTTTTACAGAAAGGGTGATAAAGTACTGGAATGGTTTGCCTGGGGGGATAGTTGAGTCACCATCCCTGGATGTGTTTAAAAGACTGGATGTGGCACTTGGTGCCATGGTTGAAGTGTTAGGGCTGGGTTGGACTTGATGATCTTGGAGGTCTCTTCCAACCTAGTCATTCTGTGATTCTGTGATTGATATTTAAATAATCTATCAAAAGATTCTATATAATTTACTGTAAGCACAACAGTAATTCACCTCCTAATTTCCTTACAAAGGAAGTTCCTTTCCTTACAAAGGCCTAACTTCCTTACAAACCTAAATCACTTAACAATCTGAGAGCAATGTTCATAGCACATTTGCTTTAGCTTATTCACACTTGCACACTGAAGGTGTATGTACAAGGTAATCACGAAAAATTTCTCTCAAGGTCAGGGAAATACTCACATTGGATGCTTTTGCATCTTCTCAGCAGGCTGAGCCTCAAGGAGTGAGGTTATTAGTCCAGGATCCATTGTCGTTTTTCACTGGTCTTCCAAGTACTCATCAAACTTGCTGAGAGGTGCCCCACTCAGAAGAATTTGCTGATCACAGACCACTGCAGGCCAGAAGAGCTCAGAACTGGTTCTGGGGTTGCAGAAGACCTCTAAGATCATCAACTTCAACCTCTTACTGGTCACCAACTTATTGATAGACCTATGACACTTAGTGCCACATCCAGTTGTTTAACACCTTCAGGGATGGTGACTCCACAAACTCCCTGGATAGTTCATTCCAGTGAATTCTAGTCTAACAATCTGTTCTGAGAAGAAATTCCTTCTTAAAGGAAAGGTCTGCTTAGGACCACTGTTTCTAGGGTGACAAGAGAATTGGCTGAAGTAATAATAATCTTCAATGTTGGCCACCATGCAGGTTAGTAACTTCAGTTTCAAAAATGTTGTTCCACTGAAGTTGTTATTCAGACAAGAAAAATAAATTTCCAAAGTGGTTTGTGCTAGACAGCACAAGTTCTTGGGAGCAGCCACTATTTCTAATAGGATCAAGAGCTTAGTCCAGGTGCTGTTTGTCAAGGCTGAGGTCTAATGAGCATTTCTGAGATCACAGTGCAGCCCGAGGGGCAGGGAGCAGGGGGAATGCACCACCACACTTACTCAGTGTTTTTTGCTTACTGCATGGAACATATTTTAAAATATACATTTTAAAAAATGAAAATGACATGCAACTTGCAATTGTTTTTCTTGGCCCTGAGGGAAAATCGGTATCTTCACTTTAACAGTAGTTACTGTCAAAAGACGAAAGAGCAATAGTATTGGAAAGGGAAAATAAATTTTGAACTGGCATAAGAATTTGCTTATTTTCAAACTTGTTGAGGGTTTTCTTTTTTAATAATACTATATTGATGTTGAGAAAGAAATAATGGCTTCTACTGTCCTTTAAATATTTTAAATTAGTAAGCTGGTACAAGAATGACTTGGTACTGTGTAATTTAACTGTATATGAGGAGAATAACCTGCTCTAAAAGATGATGGACTGTCTGTTAATTACTTTTTTCTGAAGTGAGGTACATGAATTTTAAATTAAGGGAAAACTTGGTGCAGGCACAGCCATAAAAAGTGATTATTTTTTTAATTAATAAGAAATCTTATACCTGTAAGACTACTGTAAGACTCTGAGGATCATGAAAAGCAGAAGTAGTATGTCTCTAAATAAAATATCCATGCACATTCTCTCCCAGTCACTGGAAGTAATATTCCTGTCAGGCAAACACAGCCATGCAGTCTCAGAATGATTAGATAAATGATTAGATACAGAGCAGTAAGTCCCTATAAATTAATTTCCATTGACTCCCTTTACTCCTTATTTGCATGAACAAAGTAGATGGTGATTTTATATTCTAATGGTCAAGTCTAAATGGCTTTGAGTAATGTTTTATTTATAGAGCACTTGGTTGCCAATAAGGTGAGTTAAAGTGCAAATTGTGGTCAGGATTAAGAGTGACTTTTTCACAGCTGGTAAAAGAGCACAAGTAGCGAGGTCTGGGTGCATGAATAAAGTATACACTGGTAAGAGGAGTTTTGCTGCTGTACCTCAGACTGTCCCCCATATGTGATGAGTCAGAATTTGTTCTTGGAATCTGAAGAAATGTTGTGTGATTCTCGAGTCAAAAACAAATTGAATAGCATAGTGATGACAAATCTCATTCCATGAAGTATGGTCTTGATTTTGAAGAGATGTATCAGTGTATAAGTGGCAGCTTCCTCTTAATACTGAGGAGCATTTCTGGAGTATGATCAACATGATGAATCGGATCTACTCAGAAAGAGTTGTTTTGTAAACATTGAAAGCTGAAGAGGTGTATGTAAAATCAACAGTGATTTTGGTTCATATAATGTGCTTTTTATGTTACACATGAGGTTTACTTTCTATAACCACAGCTTTTTTCCTAAATTAATCTTTTTCTTTTTGCTTTATTTAAGTCTATGTGAACAGAACCAAAAAGGGACCAGGAAACAATCATATCATTTAACTAATCCTCTCCAGCAATATTAGTACAAGTTATTGATACATTAATCACTTCAATAGTGGAATGTCAATAATTCCAATTGCTCTTCATACATCAACTGGGCTAAGGTTTTGTGGCAGTTAATATTAGAAATAATATTTAGTTTAAATCCTCAATTGAATTTAATTATAAACTTGTTTGTGAAAAAAACAGCTGCACCTTTTCCTCATCTCTGTTAGTCTGCCATTTGAAATAATGCAGAAGTTTTCTTTAATGGGCGGAGTTATCAAAAGTTTTACACATGTAATCATACAATCTTTCTTCATTTGTTTGCCATTGAGTGATCTTCTCCAGTCTTTTAGACAGTAGTGAGAAAAACTATGCATCTCTGTCTTTGCAGAGAGTATTAATTGCATTCATAATTATCACAATAGATAAATAGTTTGTGGGTAAATTACACAGCAGATCAATCATCATTACACTTCCAAGTGTATGATTAGGAAAGAAATTTGGCTGTTAGCCATCATAATGACATGGCTTAACTAAAGTGAGCAGTCTTGAAGCAGATTGGATCAAAATTTTCTTTCCCCAGGGAATAGAAGTCCCGAGGTATGTTCTAGGCAGCTGATATGATAAATTTTTCAATACTTTTTTGTGCCAAGCAGGGATTGCAAATATACTATTTTATACCTTTCACAGAAAGAGATCAAAGGAGCATCTTCTTCATATTTTCATTCTTTGGGTTTTTCCATTAATGTACCTTCAAGATAGTGAGTACTAATTCCAGTAAAGTGATCTTCATGAAATGGAAGCCTCCTCTTCTGGAAGTGAAGTTTTGTTGAGTTGGACTTTGCTATAAACCTTTGTAAAATTCAGGTCTGCTGAAAACTGAACTGAACCTCTTCTTACTGTTAAATGAAGAGGAAATAATGTAATGTGAAAAGACCTATACTGCAAGAGTATAGTATTGCATATATGGAAGCTAATATACAAGGCAGGAGGTATCCTGCCTTCATGTTAAAAACGTAAAAGTTAAGCCACTTTCCATTACAAGTGTAGCATTTCTGTCTCAAAAACAGGTTCCATGCAACTGAGATGATGAGTTTTAGAACAGAGTGAGTGAGGAGCATAGGGTTGGGAGCCATGCAAGGGACAAGAAACAGCAAGGAAGCCAGTGGATGACAGTGTCACTTGAGGGGGTGGAAGTATTATCAGAAGTTGGAAGAATGCAGCATGTTAGTCAGAGTGAAAGGAGTAGGCAACAGTAACTGAGGTGTGATAACAGAAAGGAACATAAGAGACAGATGTGTATTGTTCTGGAGATTGAAACAGAACAGCCTAGGCAAAGCAAACTTGAAAATAATGTATTTCCTTGTGATAGTTCTTGTGATTAACTCGTGCAAGGAACAAGAGTTTCATACCTATCACTAAAATTCAATCTTTTTCCTTGTGTTGAGAATCCTGTATTTCTTATAAAGTCATATGCTTTATCACTGTGTATCTTGCCTTAGGCACAGCCAGCTTCTTACAGATGAAATGTCTACAGACCAATGGTAAATATATTTATCCCTCTGAACCTTAGGAAGGGATGACCTCTCTATCTAATAAAATTCAGAACACATATATATGGGAAACAAATACATTGTTGGAAGATATATTAGCTCAAGTCTTTCTGGTTCTATCACTATTTTACAGACAGTAAGAACATCAAGATTGCAAAGAATCGGTACACAGTCAGCAAAATATAAAAAACTGTTTGTGGATTGTGGATTGTTTGGGATTTTTTTTAGTCATTCATATGGGCTTTTTTTTTCATTAAGAGGTCTTTAGTAATTTCAGATCATTGAACTACATTCCTAGACTTTCCAGATATTGACTACTGCATAATTGATAATCTCAATATTACCTATTTGATTTTTAAGTTAACAGCTCTGAAATTGCTATAAGTATAAATTTCCTGACATGGAGTTCATTGTGTTATTTGATTCTGAAAGAGAAAAAAGATACAACATGTTCAATACTGTTTAAACTTTCTCTTAATATGAAAATGTAATACGTTTGTTGCACTGTGTTGAAGTATGTTCATTGTACAAAAAATATTTTGTTTTATATATATATAACTCTATATATATTATAACTCTAGAAGAGTCTCAAACTCTTCGGTAATGGAATATGCCATCTAAAATTTGTAAAATTTTAGCGGCCTTCTTGATGCAAATAGAGAAATAAAGTCTTAGACAGTTTGTTTTGTTTCAACCAGTTGCTAATATTGTCTTTAATGTTCTCTGAAATTAATTGATTCATTTTATTAACCAGAGACAATCACTTGATCTGTCACATTTTACAGACTATGTAAGACTCTATGTAGATTATATTTCTCCACTTGAATCTAGAAGGATGAGGAAATTTTGAAAGTTCTAAATGGCATATACCTCTGATGAAGAGTTTGAGACTCTCTGTTTTTAAAAAAAGTCTCAGTTTTAAAAACTGGTTTTATAAGCCTTACTCTACTAGGAGAAAGGTGAGGTCAAAAATCATTGTATATATTGTATCATTGTATTCCGGACCACAAAACCAACTTCATTCCTTTGCAGAAAAGGGGAAGATTATGGCATACCTTTCTAGCTCTCCAATCCAAAAAATATTCTCTTGTAGGAAAAGTATAAACAAGAAATATATAAACAAACAGGTAGTTAAACATGAATTAATACTGTAAAACTGTTAAGATTAGTGCCTGTCTTAAAGTAATTGCTGTAATGATCAGTAGTTATAATAGAAAAATAGAAATTGGAACTGCACTGATTGAAAACTTGTATGACAGATACATGGAGATGCTGGGAATTTGGGTTGTTTCAGTTTGTTATTACTTCCTGTAATTACCTCAGCACACTTGAAAAGGCATAATTAAGTATGACATTAAAAAAAAAATCTATCATCATCATATTAAAGAATTCATTCTCTATTGTAGGTGAAAGCTACATTAGTTTTTAGGAAATAGAAAATGTTATGTCTGATTTTAGTATCTGTGTCTAGTATTCCATTTTTAACCTGTGCTTAACTTTCAGGAAGAGGAGCCTTAAAGAATACATAGAGATTTTGAAACAAGAAGTGTGAAACAAATCCTTGTCCTGCTCAGGCCCCCAGCTGTGCAACATGATGTAAGTTATTAAACCATTTGTCTCTTTTTTTCTCTTTGCAGACAATGAAAACATACTGTTTTCTATATGTCTAATAATGCTTTGTTTTGATTAAATTCTTTAACAATCCTGGTGAAATTTTACTTTAAAAGTGAAGTTAATTTAGTAAATACAAGAGATGTTAAAAGACATATAAGATGTTTTGAAAAAAATCAATTGAAACCGTACTTCATTGCTTTTTCAGCTAAAACTGTTAATTAGACTTGTAATACTTTGACAAATTCTTCCAGCTGACCTAACCCTGAGGTATGTGTGACTGCTTATTGTTACTTTCTTTTCATTCTTAGTTTGTGCTTTTACAATATGTTGAGCATTTAGAAAGTAAATGTTCTTGTTACCTGAGGTTCTGTAATCTTGTTGTGTCGTTTAAATAATTTAATCCTTTTGGAGTTGTCAAATTTATGTTTCAGTGTTTGTCCCAGTGGTCTGGAAGGATGTAATCACTAGTGGATCCAGAAAAAGAAGTAATCTCATAGGAAAGAAATCAACAATTTTTGATAAAAGTTTTAGAGAATATGGGGAGATATCAGAGTCCTTAGAAGAAAAGAAATATTTAATTCTGTGAATGAATCAGAAAACTCTGACAAGTTTCAGTTCACTATCCATGTTAACACAGTATTAACACAGAATCTATCTCACAATCTGATCACAAATACAAACTGATATGTGTTACAGTATAATTAACATACATCCATAGTAACTTAAGGAAATATGTAATAGAATTTTTAGAGGAATTTCTTGGCTACCTAGATTTGTAGAACCCCATCTGCAAAAAACAGGAAGGAAATAAGTTGTTTAAGAGCAAGAGGTGGGGATTTGGAATCCTGAGTGGCCTGTATTTGAAGGAAATGTTCCTAGTTCTAATGATTCTCAGCCAAATGACAATACAGGTATTAACTCTATGATAAAGTATCAATTGTGATCAATTTGGATCTTGTTTTTAGTGTTACTTTGGTTGTTTTCCATACATTAGTATTACTTCAAATATATTTTAACATAATTTCTACCTTCATTCTTATATGATTGTTGTAGGAGCATAAGGACTCGTGGTTCCTCTAGAGTGAGTGTGAGCATGAACTATCACGTGGGAATTGTGCTTTTAGTTATAAACTAACCTTGAGTGTGCTTGTTTTATGTGATCACTGTCTTTTCCTATTTCTTATTCCTTCTTTTGTTGCAGAAAGCCCTATATCCTTTTAGTTTTGCTTTTATCATGCCCAGTATTCCTCCAAAAGGAATGAATTTGAAATCTTTGCTGTTTATTCTGTCTAATCTATGCTGTTTATACAGAACTAGCAATTCTTTTAAAATAAGTTTAGATTGTCACATCAGTCATAATTCTTTTTTAAGCATTTGCAGTTATTTTTTTCTGTGTTAGGCAACTGAAAATGTACTTACAGAAATTAAGTAATTAATTAAATTTTAAGGCATTTGTGAAATTAGCTTCCTTTCCTAGCTATAGTCCTTTTCTTTTCTTTTCTTTTGTACAGATGTAAAATACGTGATGTCCACACAACTATGCTTGCAACTGTCACCCGCTTCAAACTTTTTAAGAATTAACCCTGGGGGTTTGCCGTAAGTATTTTATCTAATACCATTAGCTGTCTTTCTAAATGCAGCTATATTTCTTATAAAAGTCTAAGTCTTAGGTGAAACTTCAATGTTAAGGCTTAAAATGCCTAATTAATGGTTTGGTTGTGTATTAACATTATTTTTAAAATGTGTACAGTATTTTACAACTGATTTCACAGGGCATTGATAATGCAAGCTACTCATAGTCTTTACAAACTGAACACTCTTTTTAAAAATAATTTAAACAGTCTGTCATTTTCCAAAAGCCCCTTAGTTTCTTTTTACTGTATTTTCAATGTACACATTTTGTGTGGTTCAGTCACCTGTGTAAATATCAGCTTTCTCAGAACTGAAACAAGTAAGTAATTACTAACAATTTTATATAAGCATTGTTTTATTCAAAATAACTTTTCACAATTTTACTCAAAAACATGAACCATGAGGAGACTAAAGTACAGATGGTATTCAACAAATACTCTTTGAGTAACTGTGGTTTTGCTGCTTTGCCTGCTACATCTTGCTGATCACTGTACTATCTTAGCATCTATGGAAATAGGTCCTGTCTCTCTTACTGCATTCTTTCAATGGTTCAGGTTTATTATTTATTTATTTACTATTCAGTCTCTAGGAAAATAAGTCAAATTATACATTCTACTTTTTTTCTGAAAGCAACAGAGTTGATAGTTTTTCCAGCTCCCAGGGTTCCACACTGACAAATGTAGGCCGGTCAGATGAACTCTTCATCATTGTTTGTTGGGAGTTTAAAAACAAAACTAAATAAGCAAAGTCAAAAATTCCCCCCAAACCCCGCAATAATTTTCTTCACATTCTAAGTCACTGTTCCTCAAGATGGAAGGTCAATGTCATGGGAAATTGTCTTCATAGTTGTGCTAGCCTGATCTTTTTTGTCACGTAAGCTTGTACACTTGAGGTATTTGAAAAAGAAAATTGAAAGCTGATGTATAACCATATTCAATAGGAAAACAATTATATGAGTGGAGTGATGTATTCTTGGTGACCTGTGTTGCTTAGATACAAACTGTTGTTTTGTCAGTTGATTAAATCCTTGTCTTCTAATAGTTTTTTACTGGAAAGTCCATTGCAATGCCTGGCTCAGGCTTGGACATTACTCCATTAACCATGAGGTTTCTTCAGTCTCACTTCATCCCAGCTAAAATCACTCAGACACCTGTAAGTGAGCATTTCTTACGTAAAATTTCAGTTATTAGTACTGAATTTACCTGGTGCAAGTTGAGTTAGAGTACACATGATCATATAGCGCATTTCTGTTACATAGCCAGTGCACACAAGAAAAGATTTTTAACAGCATTTTACTTTCATATTAAATTAGTTGATATGGGGCCAGGTAAGTAATTTGCCACCAGAAACTGACCCTGTCAGCATTACTTGAACAAATGTAAACCAGTGAAGTAATTTTGTATAGGAACTATTCTGTGTGTCATAGTATTGCATGCTTTTGATGATTTACAAGAAATTATCTGTCTATCTATCTATCTATAGAAATTATCTATCTATCTGTCTGGCTAGATTTACTATCTCAGTGTTTTGAGTTTTTTTCTATTAGTTACTGAAGAATATTTCTAGAATCACAGCTTCCATATTCATCTACAGGTCTGATGCGTTTGTTTTCCCTTGTTTCACATTTTATCTTAATTATTGTAAAATCCTTGTTCTGAACTGAAAAACATAGCCATTGTCCATATGTATTTTTGTAGAATATTGCTGCAGTGTGTAGTTTCTTACATCTCATTTCCATATCCTCCTTTAGACTTGTTTCCAAACTTCTAACTTTAGACCTCAGGTGGTTCCTCCCTTTCTAGCCTAGCAATTATTGCTCTCTTGTTAGACAAATTGTCGAGTGACTTTCTTTTGCTTTCTCTCATGTTGTATTTCACACTTTATAGGAATTTATATAAACATTCAGAAATTCCCTTACATTCCATGGCTTCTTACTGTGACTTTTGTTCCATGTACTCACTAATTCAAGAACTGAATTTCACAAGTGTTCAACCTACTTAGGGAATGTCCTTGAAGTAAGTAATAGTAACAAGCTTAACAGAAGAGTGTACAGATCTTCACAGCCTTTTTTCCCCCCTACAATTATCTATAGAAAATAGCATTAAATAATACATTTTCAGGTGGGATATACCTTAAATCTGGACATCATATGTATTTCTGGATACTGTGGTAACTGCTGTTGTGTTGTCAGGGTAACAGCCTTGTGCTCAGTAGGCAAAACCAATGAGGATTAAGCAAAGCTATAATATAGCTAAGTCCCTGTGACCTTACCAGGATCAAGATCTGTCAGTTCTTCACTTTGCAAGTGTCCCTCAGGAGTGAGGGAGATATGCACAACTAAAATCATACCTGCAGTATGACTGGTATAAGTATAAGACTTGGAGTATTCTAAGAAGTGAATGCATTTCTCAGTTAGATGGATTAAAAGACTCCGTTTGTGTAAGTAAAATCTTTATAAACTAAATGATAGAAAAGTTTTCATGCGAGCTATGAATGTGGAAGAGATAATTAAATTATGATGAATTCTGGAGTCTCTTTTATCTTTGTTAAAAATTCACACAAAAATATACCAATATAAAAGTGCATTAAAATCGCAGGGATAAGAAACAAAGTTTATAGCATTCTGGGGTGCAGAGTAGTTGCCAGTAGTTATCAGCACAGTGTTCTTCTTTAGTAGTATTGATGCATGTGTTACTAAAGTAAACCTCCATTATACACATATTAATTCGCTCCAGTTTTTTGTATTAAAAGAAGTTAAACTTTTTCTGCTTAGGCATTAACTTATTTTTGCTTTTTCTAATGCAAAATAAAATATTCAAATACATTAGTTGAATTTTTATCAAAAATAAGAATGAAGGAGGATTTACATCTGATACGGTCTGGCAAAGTCCTTGGAGTTCATTGTTATTTTCTTTCTTGTATTGTTGTGTAATACTGAACATGATTTAATGTCTTTCTTAATTAGCCCTAATTTTAATTATTCATCTGCATGTATCAACCATTTTATGTTTTTTACATATCTCTTGCATTACATGTCCATTATAAAAAAAATTAAAATCTGTGTTAATTCATCTCCAGACAATGGCAGATGAACCTTTTTCAATACTGATATTTGTCCCATTTCTTGTGCTGAGAAGGGAGCATCTGAGGCAAAGTGTGAAATGAGATGTCTGATTATGATAATGGCTTGGCTTCCAACATTACCTTGTGATATATTTCCTTTCTTAGTGCTTTGTTTTTTCCTTTAGGTTAATCTAAACCTCTGGCCAAAGGCATTGGATTTTATTACTTTTGATTATTCTTTCCAGCTATCCCAGTCCTTTTTATCAGTGCTCTTGCATTTCTTTTTTTTTTTTTTTTTTTTTGTATCTTATTATTTAAAATAACTGGGTGTTTTTCTCAAAATTATTGTCTCTACCATTTCATCAAAGTTACAGAAAATTTCTTTCTATAAGATACCTCTTACCAAAGTGAGTTCAGGCTTTTTGCAGCATGTTTAAAGCCATTACAGAAAACTTGAAATTGTCCTGATTTCATTGCTTCATTTCTGAGAGCAGCTACTTTCCTAATAAGATATTTCTATCAGAATGTCAGGGGAATAAATGAAGCAAGAGGACAGTGAAGACTTGGCATCTTTGTGAGTTCAATATGATGTTAGCCTTCTTAACTATATAAAATGCACAATAGAGAAGTTAGGGATGAGAGCACATTCACTAATTTAAATATTTAATGCTTACATATTTCAGAACAGGACAACATCAAAGTTTTTAGAATACATGCAGAAGTTGACTTAAAAGACTGCAGTCTAAGTTCTGGGAGAAAAATGCAATATGATGAAAACAGACCATTAATTTGCTAAGTAAAAGGATTAAGAAACATGTTGTGCCTTTTTCATTCCCATTTCTTCATTTATTATTAATTTTTTACTTTAAGTTTTCAGGTCAGGTACATAGCTGAATACTTTTCTTAATATACTATCTACATCTCAAACTCCTTCCCCTTCTTGTATTTCTTCTAATTTTGTACAAATAAATCTGCCCTCATTTTCTCTTACTCCACCTTCTATTAGAGTATTAGAGCTCACTTATATGAATGACCTTGACCAGTAAAGACTAATTTAGAAAACAGTAAGTAGAATCCAACTTTTTTTTTTTCCATTTTCTTATAACCAACTAACTAGTTTAACAGTGTTCCAGTAAATTACTGCAAGTTACCTACTACCCTGCTGCTTTCTTGGATAATCTGAAATCCTGAGCGATAGTGATAGCAGCAGCAGCCTCCCCAGTTGTTTTGTTTGTGGAAAAAGAGGCAGATCAGCCTTTCCCAGCTCATGGAGTGCATTAGGTGAATCCAGGACATGTCATCCTCCCTGTGCATGGGCTGTGCAACTGATCCATGAGTGCATAACAAGTTTAAGATATTTCTGAAGCTGTCGATTTACTGCAGGCCATCTGTGCATGACCTAAAGCCACCTGTCCAGGTGTTCCTACTTGTTTGGTAGATACCTGTTCTTCCATGTGATATGCTTACAAATACAGTTTTCTCATTCTATTTTAATTACTAGTGTAACTTTGCTCCATCTCTTCTAAATACAATGTATCATGGACATCTAATTTGTCTGATCAAATTCAAACATGGATTCAGAAGTAGTCATTGGAAAAATATTAATGTGAAGTCAGTTTAATACAGTAATACCAATACGGGGGAAACCAGAACTAGAGTTTGAGTACTCTAATCACATCTGATTTTTCTCCCCCTTTCATCTTATATAGCTATTGACAGTGCTGTAAAATTCAAGAACAGTATACAAAATCAAAGTATTCACATTTGTCATATATTGACAACTAAACCCCAGAAAAAAAAAATGAGGCTATGGAAGACCTGTGCTGTTTAGGTTGCTGATGTCAAAAGACTGAACAAAGAACTGTAGTTTTAATTAAAATAAGTGAAAGCATAATGTCCAAGCTCTGATTTAGTCCAGTGATCTTCTCAAATTGAATTCTTGTGAATTATATCCCCATAGACTCTGGAACATTAATTCCATCGCTGTTATGAGATTATGTGTTTATCAGAATAGTCTATCTTAATTATTTCTGCACTACATTGTAGTACTTTGAATTTGGATCACTGTACGTAAGACAAATATTTAAATCTGTATGTTGGACGCTTTCTTTTTCTATGTTTTTTTTTTGTGATTTACCTTTAGACTTCTGATCAACATATTTAAGAGTTACATTTTTCATGAGTGTAGCTTAGTGGCCATAGACCACTTTCTGGGTAGGTTTGGATGAGTGAAACACTCAGCCTTGAAACACACTTATTCAGGTTACAAAATACAGATGCTATGGAGGGTATATTAATTAACTGATGTGTGATTTCCTAAAAAAAGACATATAGCAATATGCTGTTGCCCATTAGTTTTAAGTCAAAGACTGTCAGCCACAGCAGCTACCTGTGAATAACTGAATGTATTTGCAGAAATCAAAGACACTAACAACTAATCTCATTCATTTGCAAATTGCTTCCCCTATTTTTTTCTATGGAAAAGGTTGCAAAATGTTTATACCAACATATTTGTATTCCTCTGCATTTGAGGAACTGACTATGAAAAATATGACTGTATTTTTTATCGTTTGTTCCATTAGTATTTATTTTACTTGAGTTTTGTATACAGAAATAATCAAACAAATAGAAAAATAGCCATAGGCTTTAACATCTATGGATATTATTTAAAGTCAGCTCACAGTAGATGTGGTTTTTGTGTAACTATGTGTGGTTTACATATTGATTTTTTAGTTTACAGCCAGTTTAAACTTAGATGTAGAATTAACCCAAAACTTCAATTGTAAGACTGTTATCACTAACTTTGAGTTCATATGCTCCTTAAAGTCAAACTGTTTGACAGCAGCAGTAATCATGTTGCCTTGAGGCTTACTGTGATCCAACAAGCAGCATGCAAGCTAGATAGTTCTTAAGGGTGCTCCCTTAGGGCTCATTTCATCTTTCAGGAGACAACAAATGACTTCAAGTGGGGAGTAGTAGCAATATGCCTGTCCACATCCTATCACAGGAAGCAAGGAGGCTGCTGCAGATGTACAGAGCAGTGAAGTTGTAGCCCTGCACTGAGGGAAAGTGAAGTGTGGCTCTCACAACTGTCTTCTGTGTATAAATAGGGAAGGTCTTTCATGCCAGAATCAAAGTAGTTTGGCTTAATTACCTGTAAAAGTTGGTAATACTTGCTACCAATGGATGATATGTTATTTTATAATTTCACTTTCAGACAGTTAAAAAAGGAGATGTTTGGGGAAACCTCAATGCCTTTTGGGCTCTTTGATCTCTTGCTAAGTGTTGTGCACTTCTGCAGATTATTGATTGAAGCAATAAAAAACATGCAAGTTCTCCACTATTACTTTTATTTGAAACACAGGTGTTTCAGTTTAATATTTCAGAAGTGATAGAATCAAGTCCAGAAAATTATTAATAGAGAAATTGTGAAAGATTCAACTGATTTGCTAACATTCTTTGCTGTCCCCATTTAGAGTCTGCAATTTAGGTAGAACTCAGAAAATACTGGTGATGCTTCCTCTGAGAGATATTGCATTCTTCAGAAATAATAATATTCAGCCTGCTTCAGCCTGAGATAAAAAACACACAGAGGATCATTTGGATTACCAGTTCTGTTTTTTTAAGGGTATTAACAGGCCCACATCCAAGAAAGTGATTAATTCAGTGCTTGTTGCTTAGGATTTATATTGAGGCACATGGTTGCTAACACTGAACTATTCCTCAGGAAAAGGTATTTAAGTCCTTTAAGGCATGAAAACACAGAAATGGCTGCACTGGATCAAAGCTGTTCTTTTTTCCTATATTCAGCCTGTGGCTGGAGTTCATAACCCATTCTACAGAGAAAAAGGCAAGAATATTGCATTTACAGAGTAATCATCTTAATAAAGAAAATTTCATGTTAGGTTCTTGATGATTGTGAGGCTTGATTTACATACAAAGATTCTGCTTAGTTGAGGGCAACGGAGAAAATGAAGAAATGATTACAATTACTTTTAGTTCTCTTGAGTAAAGGAGAACAGTATGACCAATTGAAGGAAAAAAATACAGAGAAGCTTACAAATTGCCAGTGGCACAAATAGCTGACAGTGTCTTCTGAATAATCAGTATTTGATGGATATTGCCTGAGGAAGTACAAAAAAGAAATTGGGTAAAATCCAGAATGAAATTTTAGGGAGACAATATGATTGCATCTGTTGAGAATATAAGTGAGAACCTTGGATATAAAGTAAGGAGAAGCAAAAGACTTTTGGGATATTGGGTGATGTTAATTGAATGTCCTGATAGACAGGTTAGGTCACAGTCATAAGAGTTCTGATGTGAGGTATCTTAAAAGCTCCCTGTTAAGGCTCTGACAGCAAACAAGACAAGCACTGCAATGCTGACCTTTGGCATTTCTTTTTGTACTTTGGAATTTACAGTTTCTGAGTTATAGTAGCTCAGTATATTTTCACTGCATCATTTGTTATTTTATAAGCCCACATTGTTATCTCTTTTCTAAGTCAGTGAGTCCAGGATTTCTTTTCTTTTTTGTATGGCAATTTTTTCTACACTTTTCCTTGTGTTTTTAACATTGTATTAAAATTCCTGTGTGAATTCCTTCAGTTATTTTGTATCCTTCCTGTTTTGTTTTTTGTTTTGTTTCGTTTGTTTATGGGTTTTTGGTTTGTTTCTTTGTTTTTGCTTAGTTTTGGGGTTTGGTTGGTTGGTTTTGGTTTTTGGTTTGGTTTATTTGGGTGTGTTTTTGTTTTGGGGGTTTTTTTTTGATTGATTTTGGGTTGGTTTTAGAGGTTTTTGGTTTTTTTAAATAGAGTATTTTTTAAAGTGGGATCAGTAATACTAATATAGATCTGTCTTTGATTTCCATAATCCACATGAACACTGATACAACTGTCCTTCATTCTAATTCTCAGAGCAATTGTATTAAGGGGGGGGGGGGGGTGTTTGTTAGTAGGATTCTTTCGTAGTACATGCATGTGATTTCATCTTCATCATATGTACTTGTAGTTGGGTTTTTTCTTTCAGTATCCACTGAGTATGTAGTTACCAAGAAAATTGTATTTGATAATGTGATTTTCAAAGTGGAAGTGAAATCTGTGAGTGTTCTCATGGTTATAGAGCAGAGCTCAGACATAAAGCACAGTCAGCTTGCATGTACTATACACTGGTGCTTGTGAGATTGGACTAGAGGTTCTTGTCATTATCTTAGTGTTGTTTCTCCCAGCAGATTCCTCTTTGAGATAATAGAACTTCTAAGAGTTGATGTTACAAACACCCTTTTTAACAGAGCAATGTGGTGTTTAGATAACCAGAATCACGGTTAGGCAAGCAGATACTTTTCATCCAGTCATCCCTTTAGTCAGCTGTCTGATATGTCCTGAAATGTTCAAGATTGTGGGTTTCAAGCCTACTGAATTCCTATGACATTCGGTGTATTTTATAGGCCCTACATTGTCTAGCAGGGCACGTTCATTACGCACAGGGTAAATGTTGCCCTGGAACTTCATCCAAGAATTTTCAAATTATGTAACATTTGAATCTTCTAAAAATATAATACACAAGCTTCAGCAGAACCCAGCAGAAAAAAACTAATTACATGCATATTTTGCACTGTACTAGACACAAGTGATACTTACCCTACTTTTGCAAGTCAAACATATGCTTTTCCCTTTAAAACTCCTTTCACATATCAGACTTCAATTTTGGTTAAGGCGGAAACTTAGACTGGTTATAACAGGTATTAGGTCTGCAGGAATGACAGATATTAGATACATAAGTTCCTGTTTTACTATGTTAGCCACACATAAACCTTTAATATAATCTGGCATATGTACATGACTCTGCTGCATCACATTTTCTTAACAAGGTTCTGTTTAAATTTCCCATCTATTCACTGGCATTTTGACAATTCCAGAAACAGGTCTGGCAGGATTTTTTAAATAAATATTCTAATCTACTTTATGTGTAATTTTCTTTTCTATAGTAGTGTACAACTCAGCTTTCCCATGCAGCAGTGTTAATGTCTTTGATTACTTCATTTCAGGTAAAAATTCCCTCTAAATTTATTTTTCTTGGCATGTCTGCAGTAGACGTCTCCTGTACACTACCTTGATGAAAGGAATTGTGTAGGTTGCTAATGGCCTGCAAATATTTGCCATCCATGGTCAAAAATATAAACAGAGCTGTGCTTCAGGTTCTGCAATTCTTTGATTGAATAGGACATTAGGAAGGGACAATTATCTCTGGTCCATCTTATTATCACAGAATCATAGAACAGTTTGTTTTGGAAGGGACCTTAAATATCACGTAGTTCCAACCCCCCTGTCATGGGCAGGGATACTTTTCATTAGACCAGATTTCTCAAAGCCTCTTCCAACCAGGCCTTGAACAGCTTCAGGAACAGGGCATCCACAGCTTCTCTGGGCAACCTGTTCCAATGCCTGACAACCCTCTCAGTAAATAATTTTTCCTAATGTGTGATATAAACTTACACTCTTTGCAGTTTAATGACACTCCCCCTTGTTCTGTCACTATATGCCCATGTAAAAAGTCCCTGTCCATCTTCCCATCTCTTATGTACTGCTCTAAGGTCTCTCTAGAGCCTTCTCCAGGATGAACATCCCCAACTCTCTCAGCTTGGCTCCAACAGGTCTGTTGGTCTTATGTTGGAGGCCCCAGATCTCGATGCACCCACTCCAGGTGGAGTCTCACAAGACCAGAGCAGAGGGGGAGAATAACTTTCCTTTTATTGGGTTGTGTTGCGCTCCTCATCCACTTAAAGTCCCAAGTCATTCTCCATAGGTCTGCTCTCAATCCATTCTCCTCCCAGCCTGTATTTGTGCTTGGGATTGCCATGACCTTGCACTTGGCCTTGTTGAACTTCACATGGTTCATACAGACCCACCTCTCAACAAAGACTGTCTTGTACGTGTCCAGTCCCTCTGGATGGCATCCCTTCCCTCCAGTGTGGTGACCACACCACACAGCTCAGTGTTATCAGAGAACTTGCTGAAGGTGCCCTTGATCCTCCGTCCCTGTCACCAACAAAGATGTTGAGATGCTGTTTCCATCCCTGAGGGACACCACTTGTCACTGGGCTCCACACGGACATCAAACCACTGATTGCACCTCACTGAGTTCAACCATCCAGCCCACCAAGATACTCAAGACTGATTCCTGTTCTTAGGGCTCTCCAATGGTTCCTCTGCCACCCTGAAATCTGTTCCTTTGGATTTAAGGATTTTCCTAATCATAAACCATCTACTGATCACACTGATTTGCTTTCCCTTTATATATAAGCCTTTACTAATAATTTTAAGTTTGCATAGGGTCTAATATAACCAACTTGTACCTAGTACTATTTAAATATGCAGTAAATTTTACTTTTTCTGAAGAAATAGAGTTGGTAAAACTTCAGGTGTGTGGTCTTGTTTTTTGAACAACTCTATGGCTTTTGAGAGGATGTTATTAAAACATGTACTAATGAATATAACAGGATCACTGAGTGTAAAGTCTGTATGTAAGTTCTGCTTCTTCTGTGTATTGACTTCCATTCCTTTTTTTCTAACTGGGAGTATTATTAGAAGATAGTCTAAATTTATGTCTGAATTTTCATCTGTTTAAAATCATCATAAGTCACTTTGAAACAATGCAGCTAATTACCTTGGTGGGTTTAAAAAAGAAGAAAAAACTTTACAAAAAATATGTCTATTTTTGGAAGATATTTAAATATAAAATAGATTTCTCTGGTATGAAAAACCATTTATTAAAGAACTATTTCTTTATATATTTTTATTTATTTATTTTAAATATTATTATTATTATTTATATATATTTATTATATATTTTACTATCATATTTAGTAAAATAATAACTTTTTGCAAATATATTATTAGTTATTATTGTGGCTTCTTGATAGCTTAAGAATAATTTAATAAGATATTATTAAATTTAATATTAATATAAAGAATAATTTTGTATTCTTTGTCCAAATACAGTTACAAGATTTTTTTCTATTCTTTTGCATGATTAAAAAATACTTGTATTTTCTTGTGTTCTTTATCTTTCTCTCTCTTAAATTCCTTGCATTCCATTCTGTAGATTATTTCACATGTGTAAGTTGCTTGTTGAACTGTCCCTCAGAAATCTAGGCATGTGTGATACAATTCAAATGTTGTTGTTGATGCCAAAACAAAATACAATGCTATTGAATTGATTCTAATAGTTAAGCAAGGGTCTAGATAATTAGGGTCTAATAGTTAAGCTAGAGTCATAGATTCATAGATTCTTTTTCCTTGGAAACAACCTTTAAGTTCATGCAGTCCATTAAGTTGTCTGAACCAGTAGCAAACACAGTAGCTGTGAGAGAATAGGAGAACTAAATCTCAGGATGCCATTGATTCAGTGTTTTTTCTTTTTGTATGATTTGTTACTTTTCTATGGTACTGCAGAAATAATTTTAATAAATTGTCTGTTTCATTGGCATTTAATATTTGCTTATCTTGTGTTGCTCTGGCTGTTCTGTTCTGCAGCTTTTCCCACGGTGAACTGAACTAATTTGCAATGTTGTCAGACTGCAAAGCAGTGGGAAAAAAAGCTAGTACTTATCTTACATTTAGGACTAAAGGAGAGGAACCTAGACATGTACACCTGCTTCGGAAAATGCTGCAATTAAAATGGATTGCACATCAACACTAATAATTTGGTGACTTTGGAGGTGTGTCCCTTCAAAACTAGTGAGTCCATTTCATTTAATTTTGGCAATTTTCAATAGTTCATTTTGTTATTCTGTTCCAGGTCTTCTACTATTACATGCATTTGAAACAGATTTTCCAATATAACCTCTGTAAAGAAAGCTCCTTCTGTTAGGTTTTTTGTTTTGTTTTGTTTTATTTTCTGATAGCTTCTCATGGCGGCACTAAAAAGTCTTCATGACACTCACAAAATTTTTACAAAGTCACTCAGCTGATTATTTCTTTCTTGAAATTAAACCCTAGATTGGTGGATATATAATTTTTTTTGTGTTGGGCATGAAATGAAGACTATGATGGACACAGTTGTAGATTAGTTCCTTAATAATATGAAGTTGGATCATGTCCTGTACTTTCCTGAGGAGTAAATCAGGAGCTTTTTCTCCTCTTGTGGGTTTCCTGACTGGAGTCACTGAAAATATCCATGAAACTTTTACCTCAGCAGTGCACCACTGTGTAATTTACCTGATTTACATCACTTTTTGCTTCTTGTTCTTGGTCTCCCACAGTATGTCACAGTGCCTGTCACCATCCTTGTCCCCCAATCAGTATTGTAGTCTTAAAAATCCTGTGCTTTCCTACTTAGCTGACAAGTCCCAGTCCATACTGATCCTATTTTACTTATTAATCCAGTGAACTTGTTTATATGAGTTGATTCAGGCGTTTTAGTGTTTAACACTACTCCTCTGTTGCAGCAAACAGTTTTTCCTATGTTTTGTGTACTGGCCAATAAGCTTTAAATTTATTATTTTCCTTCACCATGTTTTTATATGTTTACAATGTTATTAATTTGAACCCATCCATTTTGCTTTCCTCATTGTATTTCTGGTAATTTGCTTTGTATATGTTTTCATATTGGCAGTATTTTTTGAGTTAGCATGTCATATTTAAGTTTAACACTATTCTTAGTCAACCAATAAACCGAATCCTCCAATATCTGCAAAACAATACAAGTAAGTAATTTCTTTTGCTCTTAATTTCTTTACTTGCCCTACATTTCCACCAGTACAATATAAACTTCATGATATTACTGTCCTAAAATTGAGTATGTCTAAAAAATACATACCCCATATTTGATCAATGAGATTAAAAAAAGGGAAATATAAAAGTTAAAGAAAAGTGATTAAATCTGAATTCCAGAATCTGAGCAGAAAGCCACAATAGGCATGAATACAAAATGTTTATGGATTGATATATGTTTTGTGTGAGAAGGCTACAATTTTCATCAAGCACAGTAGAAGGGACAAATTATTTTTGTAGGTACACAAAGTACACAAGGTGCACTAAGAAATACACTTATGCAATAGATCATACATGATTCTACATTTTTTTTCTTGTTATATGGCTCTACACTTTCAAGAGAGCAAGAAGATTAGGAAATAATAGGATTTCCAGTGTTAAATAATAAAAGGTCTGTACAAAACATTATAGGAAATTGCAGGATTTTTTTTGTTTTGTTTTGTAAATATTTATTAATTTCCTACTTTAAACCTTCTCTAATTTTCTAAGTATTCTTCTAAGTAGAAGCCATTTTCATTGAGACTGTGAAATTATTTGCATTGAATGCCACAGTAGTTTTCATTCTCAGTCTTCTTTTGCATGCTTGACAGACAGTATTTCAGATTTGAAGTAATGATGAACCACACAGTTACTGTTTTGTTGTTTCAAACTTAGAATATCTTGAAAACACAACTTAGATTTTAGCCCAGTTCTGGGTGCATGAAACTCTACTTTTCCATCACCTTCAAGCAGGAGGTTTCCTTTTATGATGGATTCTATGGCTGTAGACTCGTGGAAATAATTTTGATTTGCTCTGTTTGTTCAGTTCAAAGGTAAGGGCATTCAGAGAAGGAGTTTTGATTGTATTTTTATTCTTTTTAATAACAGGAGAAAACATCAAAACAAGATATTAGATCATGACAGAAATAGGAAAAAATAAATCAAATTAGAAACAATTTCAGTATAAATAGATTTATAATTACAAGCCCTTGAATTTATGTAATTACACATACTCAAAAAAAATCTCTATGTCATTGCCATAATGAAAAAGCCATCATTTCAAAAGCACTTCAGAAAGCAAAATTCAGACAGTCTGCCAGCATATTCAATTTGTCCATCTCTCACAAAAATTGTACCCTGTCTTCAGTAAGGAAATTTGTCTTCTGTCAGAAGCAAATCACAAGAATTTCTCAGAAAAAAGAGCATTCCTCTCATCACTCCTTGGAATTAAAATTGTGAATATTTCTCTTCCCCCTTGCTCCCTCAGGTGTTTGATTTCATGAATATATAGGTCCCTGACCTTGGCCTGATTGACAAGGGAAGTTAAAACTGCAAGCACTTACTATTCCTTTCAGTGCATCAGTGAAAGGATGTTAGTAATATTAAATGGATGAACACACCTTAACTAATATTTAAATTATGGAAGGTATGATGTATGCCATTTTATAGTAAACAGTTTACTTAATAATACAGTTTTTTTATGTTAGTAAAAATCTGAAATACTATGATTGGAAGAAAAAGCATTAATTTTTTTTATGTATAATAAACATGCATCAGTGTATTGTATGCTTGCTACTAGAATTTATTTTATTTGGTTACAATTAGCAAATATTAGTAAACATGAACCTACAGACTGGTTATGCCCTATATTCCCTGAACTACTCTATTGAAACACAATTTTACTCTTCCTCATCTTTTTCCAGCTTCCAGATAATAACAAGAGGGCTGCTGCTTCATCAGCAGTTGTGTACATTCCATATGCCAGGTTATGAATTTTATTATAGAGAAGTAAAATTGAACAGAATGTGGAAGTTGCCAAAAATTATTAATAAAAATTGTCAGAAAAACCAAGATTGCTTTCAAGTTGGGAGTGAAGTGTTCTGTAGATACACTCAGTCTTTACTTTTCTAGAGATCGTAATATTTATACCAAGATCCTAGATCCCACAATAAAATATGTTGTAAGAAGTAGACTAAACAAGAGTTACCAGGCCATATTGCCTAGCAGTGATTTCTTTAATTCTCATTTAACTTCTCTTTCTAGCTTCTGTGTTCTTTGAAGATTCTCACACATAAACCATAAAAAGTGTGTTGATATTAAAGCTTGTATTTCCTCCCTACTACAATATAAAATTTTTCACCCATCCTCAGTCTTTCATTACTATTTTATTCAAAGAAAGTATAACCAAGAGTCTCATTCGGAGTTTAGTTCCAAGACTTAAGTTCATCAGGATGAACAAGGTTCTCACATTATTTTTATGCTGGTCATTGGGGAAGATTGAAGAGAGATTAAAAGATGAAAAGAGGACTGTGTACCGCACTGGACATGAATGGAGTCTTCATAGTCCATCGGACCTGATGATATGAATCCCAGAGTCCTGAAGGTATTGCCTGATGAAGTTCCCAAGCTGCTCTCCATGATATTTGAAAGATTATGGCAGTCAGTTGATATGACAAAAAGAAAAACATACCTATTTTTGAAAAGAACAGAAAGAACAAACTCTGGAAACTAACCTGTCAGCTTCACCTCTGTGCCTGGAAAGATCATGGAACAGATTCTCCTAGCAATTGTGCTGAGACATTTGGAGGACAAGGAAATGATTTGTGACAACCAGCACAGCTTCTCCAAGGGTAAGTCCTGCCTGATCAAACTATTGACTTTCCATGATGGAGTGACCACATCAGTGGATTGAGGTATGGGTTACAGATTTAATTTATCTGGACTTCTGTAAAGCCTTTGACATGATCCTCCACACCCTCCTCTTGAAATTGGAGAGACATGGGTTTGATGGGTGGACAATATAGGTAAGGAATGGGTTTAACAGTCATGTCCAGTGGTCAGCTGATGGACATCAGTGACAAGTAGTGTCCCTCAGGGGTCCTTCTGGGACAACTGTAATTTAATATCTTCATTAATGACATAGACAAAGGATCAAGTGAACCCTCAGCAAGTTTGCAGATGACACTAAGCTGAGGTGGTTTGACCTGGAGGACAGGATGCCACCCAGAGGTACCTGTACAAGCTGGAGGAATGGGCCTATGGGAATCGCATGACGTATAACAAGACCAGGTGCTGGTGCTGCACCTGGGTGGGGCAACACCTGCAATCAACCTAGTTTGGGCATGAACAGACCCAGAGCAGCCCTGCCCAGAAGGACCTGGGGGTGCTGTGGGTGAGAGGCTGGACATGCCCTGGCCATGGCACTCACAGCCCAGAGAGCCAAACGTGTCCTGGGCTACATCCAGAGCCCCGTGGGCAGCTGGGGAGGGAGGGGATTCTGCCCCTCTGCTCTGCTCTGCTGAGAGCCAGCTGGAGCATCCAGAGCTGGGGTCCCTGCACAGGAGGGACAGGGACCTGCTGGAGCCAGCACAGAGGAGGCTAGAGGAGGGACACCAAGGTTATTAGAGGACTGGAGCACCTCTACTGAGTGGAAAGACAGAGAACTGCTGTTGTTCAGCCTGGAGGACAAAAGGCTTCAGGGCCATCTAGTTTGTGGCCTTCTAGTACCTGAGGGGAGCCTACAGGAAAGATGGAAAGCAGCTATTTACAAGAGCTGGTGTCTCAGTTTAAGACAGTGTAAAGGGGAACACTCTAAAATGAGTTGCCCCCTTTATAGGTTTAAGCAATTTCTTTCCACAAATAAGGAGAAAACAAATATGAGCAAGTGTAAGTGAAAAAATAACTGTTTGCTAGCAAATGAAACTGCAACAGGCAAAACCCAGTAAATAATCACTAGATACAAAATTTCCAATGCACACTCCCCGAGAACCAAGAAAAACCAAAAATAGGTTTTTCTATTTCTGGAAATACCTTTTTTGGGATGGTGCCCCCATCAGGCAGGTGACAGTGTGAGGGGAGACAAAGGGAAAAGATGGCGGCAAACCCTGCCCCAAGATGGTGGCCTCTGCAGGCAGCAACACAGTCCGGGAGACAAAGGGAAATGATGGCAGCATACCCTGATGAGAAGGTAGGCGATATGGAGCAGTTCTAGTGGTAGGTGAAGACTTGCTGTCCCATGTGGGGTCAGCTCTGCCTCCCGCTGCCTCCTCCTGCCATGTGCAGGACTCCACCAGTGTTGCTGCTGTCTGCCAAGCAGCTGGTGTGTCCAGGGGAAAGAGCTGGCCTGTTGCCTCTCCCCTGGCCCCAGACGCTCACTCAAGCTCCATGCTGCTGACAGGGCTTGCAAAATTCACTCCAATACAGTTTTTGCTTGTGAAATACGCTTTTTCTGAGTGTCTGCTATTGCAAGCCCCCCCAAAACACCCAACCACCTGAAGCAACCATCTCCAAAGCGGAGCACTTCACCTTCTGCAAATGCTTCCACAAAAGAGAGCTCCCTGCTTCCACGCTCCAAATTAAAAAAGGATACAAGCAGCACTATTCTTCGCTCCCCACAACCCCCACCTCAGGATTCCTCCTGCTCTGGCTGCAGCACTGGATCATAAAGAGACTGTAAGGCTTTTATGGGGCATGGATAGATATGAATCACAATAACATTTTGGGTTGCCCAAGACAACATGGAATTGGACAAGACAGGACATGGGGCAGTTGCTTCAAACTGATGGAGAGTAGGTTTAGATTAGGTATTGGGAATATATTCTTTACTGTGAGGCTGGTACCTGAACAAGTCACCCAGAGAAGCTGTGGATGCACCATCACTGTGAATGCTCAAGTCCAGGCTGAATGGGAATTTAAACAACCTGGTATAGTTGAAGGTGTCCATGCCCAGGGGCAGGAGGCTTGAAACTAGGTGATCTCTTAGGTCTCTCCCAACATAAGCCATTTTACAAATTTATGGTTCTATTCCCACATTGTCCTCTTACCGGATACCAGTGAAAAGAGCACAGCACCTCCCTCTGAACTCCCTCTCCAGAGGGAGCAGTACAGAGCAATTAGTTTCTCTCAACTAAACAAAGTTTGCTATCATTCAGGTTCAAATCTCTAAGTTCTTTTCTATGGATCTAGTCCTGATTTTCAGTTTGAACATGTTTATAGGTTTTTCTGTGTACATTAACACAGAAAAACAGTTTGAAACAATGTTCTTAAAATTATCATATTTTAATATTTTTTATTACTATTTCTGATTCTTCATTGCTTGATGTTTAATTTTAGCATTTGAAAATTTAGTGCCACATCAGAATGACTTGCAACAGAATGACAGCAGATTTCAGAGCCTTCTGAAACACAATCCAAGATGGTAACATATAAGAGAGCTCATGTGCATGATGCAGAGCAGCTGAGAGCTCAGAGCCTCCAAGAAGAGCCCAAGACACTGAAAAGGTGACTACTTATTTTTATAGACTTCTGAAGAAGTATTTCCTGAAGGTTATGTGCTTAATGAGTTAGTTAAAGCCAGTGTGAAGGCGTCCTGATTCTGTGCTACACGCTCACGTTTATAGAAGCACAAAGAAAAGTGGTGCGCGTAGAAACAAAGCCGATGCACTGTTACGAGACCTTATAAATGTTCCTATTTAAAAATCACTTAATATCAAGTTTGAAAGTATTTGCATATTGTAAAGCATGGAAAATATTTATAAATTTGAAGACAAAGTGTACATATCACAACTTATATGCATTTGAGATGTCCTTGTAAAAGAGTTTTGTCTCATTGTTCTTTTGTAAAGAAAAGACGAAGCCTTGTACAAAAGCAGGAAAATGACAGGAGAAGGGCATCTATAGTGGGTATGGCCTCAGAACATCTCGTACTTCTGTGTAGCTATTCTGATGAAATAAAAAAGGAGGAACAAATTTCTTTAGACATGGGAACACTCATCCAAAGCAAAATTTGTAGTTTCTGTAGAGGAAATGGCCAGGTATCAGGGTGTTGAACCACACTGACAAATGCCTTGAATAATTTGGCATGCATTTTATGTGGGTAATGAAGGGAGAATGTCTTGCTGTGGTTATTTATCTGTTCCATTGCCACTACATGAACAAGAATGGCAAAAAAATGCCCCCTCACGTATCTAGAAAAGAAAATGCAAGCCTTATGCAAAATACTAAAAAATTTTTAAGAAAAATTTTAAGTATCTTATATATTATATATTTTAACTAGTTTTGTCTTTATGTACAAAAAACATTTTTCTACTCCACTCCACCTGTACGTGTATGTATTTGTAGTGCACTTTAAATGAGTGTAATTTGTATGTTTGTTACTTCTTGATGATCTGAGACTTGCTATTCAGCAGCAATGTTACCTGATGATATTCCCAGTTTCTGGGCTATATTCAGACCAGAAACATGTACCATACTAGAACTAGAATTCAAGTGAAGCTCTGAAATGCATATTAGGCACTGATCAAAAACTCTTTTTCTTTAAAGATGTGCTTCTATTGCACCAAATTTTTTGTTGATGCAAATGAAGCATATAAAGATATAATTTTCTGATAATGGTAATTCAAAGATACATGTTCATCCTCAAATATTGACAATCTACTATGATACTGATAAGGAGTCATTATTTAGAATTTATGGTGATACTTTAAATTAATTTTACAACATCTACTTCTTGATATAAAAATTGTGATTTATGACTGCAGTGGCTATTTTATTTTAGTGGCTATTTTTATTATAGGTAGCTGTTAGGTCACTGGTCACTGTTCAACTGTGGAGAAAAGGTAGAGTTTTTTTTTTGCTTTTACAACATTTTAGTCATTCACTTTAAAAAAAAAAATCAAAAAAGAAGAAAGAAAAAACTAAAAGAAAGAAAGAAAAGTAATTTACTCAAGTCTGGTGCCTGATAATCTCATCTACTTTCTTTCTGGAAGGTTGCTTTCCTTCTTGCTTAATTACATTTGCCTCAGGTAAATGTAGTGTATTACTTCAGAATTATTTGGTTGTATATTAGGGCCAACTGAGGTCTTTTGTTTCAGCCTATATATTTGAACACAAGATGTTGAATATTCAACATTACTTAGGAAGAAGGAGACAAAATAAAATAATAGCCAAGATTCAAACAGCCATTGTACAGGTTACCAAGCCACTATCAAGACTCACATAAAAGCTAGTGAAGCAAAAAAACTCTTGAGCAAGAAAAGAGAAGCAAAGGCAATTATCATCTATATTATTTTAATGCTAATTATATTAACTCAAAAAACATGATTTATGTGAGCATTTACTCTTACAAATACTGTACTTGCACCATCCAAAACCTTCTGTTAAAATAAAACAGTAGACTCAACCAGCAAAGATTGGGCTGACTATTTATATGATTATGATTCTGCATTGTTTTTTAATAGGAATTGCTTTGATGTAAGAAGTTCTTATTGAATTAATACCATAGGTATTAATTTGATTGCAAAAACTATTTTGGCTTCTTGTCTAATGAGTACAATATGTGAAATAAAAATATTAATGTTGCATCCTGATTTGTGCATTATGAAGTTTTGCACCATAATGTTTGAACTGTTCTGTAACACACTATGAAAATGTCTGCTCTACCAGTTTTTACGAATAGGCAACAGTGACAGATGCACTGAAATATAGAATATACTAACATAGTTGCTTGATTAACTATCAGGGATATGTTCATGCTACCAAATATAAAGCAAATCATAGTCTGGAATATATTGTTTCAAGTCTTTGCACCGTGAGGATCATGTACTCTGCTAGAGCTCAATGCAAAATCATAATTATTCTGCAGAAAGAACAGCTGCAAAATTCTAGGGTTTTCTGGCTGGTGGAAGTAGATGTGACTAGGAAAGGGGAAGAGGGCAAGGAAGTGAAAGGTGTAAGATGGAAATAATTTTGCATTTATTCTTGGTGTAGCTAATGCTTAAAATACATTCAGTGTAAGCATTTCTGTTGTACTAACATGACATAAAATTCCATAGTACTTGCTCTATTGAACCTTCTTTATGTTGCTTTGCGAAGAGAAAGGAAACAAAATTCTGTCTTACGTCTTCAGAGCATATACAAGGAGATAGAAAAGTTTGAGAAGTCTATGACTGGAAATGCCACTGCAGTACACAGCCATGTAGCATTTGGATGTTAAATTGTTAAGACAGGGAGATCAAGAGATCTAAGAGCAGCCCTGCCCAGAAGGACCTGGGGGTGCTGTGGGTGAGAGGCTGGACATGCCCTGGCCATGGCACTCACAGCCCAGAGAGCCAAACGTGTCCTGGGCTGCATCCAGAGCCCCGTGGGCAGCAGGGGAGGGAGGGGATTCTGCCCCTCTGCTCTGCTCTGCTGAGACCCAGCTGGAGCATCCAAGCTGGGGTCCCTGCATAGAAGGGACAGGGACCTGCTGGAGTGAGCACAGAGGAGGCTGCCAAATTGATGAGAGGGGTGGAGCACCTCAGCTGTGAGGAAACGCTAAGATGTATAGGGTTGTTCAGCCTAGAGGACAAAAGGTTTCAGGGCTAACTAATCATGGCCTTCCAACATCTGAGGAGGCCCTACAAGAAAGATGGAGAGCAGCTATTGACAAGAGCACAGAGTGGCAGGACAAAGGGGTATGATTTCACACTGATAGAGATTAGGTTTAAACTAGATATTAGGAAAAAATTCTTTACTGTGAGAGTGGTAAGGCACTGGATTGATTGCCCAAAGAAGTTTGGATGTCCCGTCTCTGGAAGTGTTTAAGGCCAAGTTGGATGGAACTCTGACCAACCTGTTATACTGAAAAATATCTCTGGCCGTGGCACCATGGCAGTGGGGTCTTTGCAGTTGTCTGTCATGAGACTTAGTTACTATCTCTTTTTCTGCCTGTCCCCCAGTTTTTTATTATTTGATACTCAATGCCTTCCCACTTCTTCCTGTGACTGCAGTTCTTCAAAGTGTGGGTACTTATAACAGCCTGCCTAGGCTCTTTATTCATAGTCAGTAAGAAATAGCTCAGTGAAATTTCTTTATTTAAAATAGGTAAGATGAGTCACCTTCTTTAAGAGCCTGTTTCTCTTCACTGACTGTGTAGAGACCCCCACTGAGCCACAAGCTCAGCTATAGATAGGCATGTGCTTAAGTGAGGTGAAATTTGTCATTTTGAAAGTGTTGTCTGACGAGGAATACACAATCACCTCAAAGTGCAGCTCAGTTGGACCCATTAAGGAGGGAACATTACTTTCTTGTCCCAAAATGGCCACATTACAGTGACGTTTCTAGCATGTATTTTACTTGGCAAAGTTGAGTGTTTTGCTGTTACCTAGTTCCCAATAGTACTTTCAGGATTGCTTCTTCAAATTACAAATTTCTCTACATCTCCAGATTTCTTTTCTTAACACTTATTAAATAAAAATATTTTGCCTTCATTAATATCCCTGAAGGTATGAATAGATCCTGGAACTTTGATGCAGGCTAGAAGTTAATGAATAAAGAGTGTATTTTTTAAAAATATGCTAATAAGACATTGCGTGAAATGGATATAGACACGTTAACAACTTTCAACATAAGAGTAAAAACATTTCAGGGTAGGAATGGGAAATCCCCTAACTTGTTTCTATTTCCCAAACTCGCTAAAATGTCAGAAAACTATCCTGGGAAAACAAGAAGCTGTTTAACTCATTAAATGTTTAATCTTGAGATTGTATGGGTATTTTATCTCGGGCACTGAGTTACGGTGTTGAAACTCCATTACTGAGGGTGGGAAGGGTCAAACAAAATCAAAAGTAAGAGGAACAGGGAGAAGTTAGGATGCAAAACCTCAGTTTCAGCACTGTTAAACTGTACTGTCTACTCATGAAGTAATTTCCAAATTTAATACAGCTGCTTTTCACTAAATTGAATCACTGAAATTCCACTTGCCATAATCTGCAGTCCCTTAGTCTGATGTCAGGATGTGTACCTTTGTCTTAGCCCCTAAAATTCTTAATTCAGGTGTGATTCATGAGGTTCTATAACTATTCTAAATGACTACATGTTCAGTCTCTGTTATTTAAATAATTACATTTTCTGTAATTTAAATTGTGTGACCTTCTAATTATGTCTTAAAGAATACTGACAAAGTATAACTGAAGTAAGAATATTTATGTTGAGCTTTATCAGTGCCATGAGTTTAATTCAGTAGTTTTCAGCTATGCAGACATAATGAGAAATTAACTATCATTAAGAATTATCTCATTTGTTGGCTTTTGTTCACCTCTTGTTAAATTTAGCTGCAAATTAGCTGAAGACTTTTACGAGAAATTAATGAATAGACATACAATTACACACAAAATCTTGCTGTTCCTTGTAGGTCTAAAAAGAGTTAAATTAAACATTGATTTTTTCCTGTTAATTAAAGCATAGTATATTGTGGTACACAATAGAATTTATACATAGAATTTTTGTGTCAAGGGTAAAATCTTTTTCTTAAGTTGCAGTTACAAAGACTACTTAATCTCTTCATTAAATATTTCTAAAAGTTCTAATTGAAATGCTACAAAATGTGAAGAATAGGAAACAGAAAAGTGTCTTTTATTATGTTTAGCAATTTTATAAATAAGTTTACTGTATTATGCTGAGCAGATTAATTTATTAACTATTTCTTTCAAAATTATTTGGTCGCTTCAGAAGACAGAGACAGTTTTTTATGTATTTGTTATGTATGAATATGTAGAAGATTTCAAACTCCAACCTTGTAACAGAAATTTTTAAAAAAACATAAGAGATAAATAAAGCTCAATGGAAATGTTTTTTCTATGATTATGATGATTTATAGTGCATTTTGTTTCTGATCAGATGTGGCAGCAAAACTGTTTCCATTGGCTTTTTTCAGGATGTTTATGTTTTCATGTTAAACTTTGTAAATATCAACAAAGAAAATAGTATTTCTGATCAAAACTATGGTAAAATAAAGATACTTCTATCCCATACACTGCTCAGTGGAAAATTTCTTACTCAATGGAATCCATAAATGTGCAGGTGTTCTTTTATAGACTAGTCTGGCTATTATTTCTTTGACATTATTTCAGTAGGTTAGCAGTAATTCAGAAATGCTTGTTTCCATTAGGGTTTCTTTCCATTGCAAAGAAATACTTTTTCTTCTGCAGTTACGGGAAAATTAGGGGATGCGTATTTGTTGCCAGGTCTGTGCATAGGCTTTTGGTTGAGTAGGCTTTTTTAGTGCATCTGATTTTCAGATGCACTAAATAGTTGTACATTTTTCATTTCTAATTTCAGTTCCACCACCATGCTAGCAAGATAGAGATTTCTAACATGTAGACACTGTTATATAACTTTACAGTAAGACAGTAAGAAATAGTTTTGCAGAGTCACCTTCAAGTTTTAAAGAGTATATATATCTCTTTTTCTGGCACTGTATTGATGGTCACCAATGTTTCACAAAAGCAGGTTTGTTTTTTTTCACAGTAACAAAGTTTTTGACTTAGTAGAGGCTTTGGTAGGGAAAAAAAAAAAAAAAAAAAAAAAAGCTTTGGTCATGTTGCTGTAGTCTTTTGCACTATTATTTCTGTATTCCATAGTGGTATTGCTTTGTGACTCAAACAGGAAATTTGGCTGCAATGATACTAGAAAGTTAGACCTGTTTCCAATTGATTTCACTTCTTATCTATCCAGAAACTGCATTAATGATTCTTAAGTCATGGAAAACATATTTCTTCTATCTAGCTGTGAGATAAATGGGATGAATAGGTTAATCAGAGACAACAACAAAAAAAGAAAACAAAAGCAAAAAAAAAAAGGAGGGGTAAATAGCAGCAGGAGAGAGAAAGAAGCAAGCTTGGAAATTCATCAGTGCACAGTGACTGTGGAGGGTATGCATATAAGCAAAGTTTTGCTCAGAGAAGTATGCTAAACATAGGGAAAGTGAAGTTGCTAAGAAGGGACTTAAAGGTTAAGAAAAACTCAAGAGTTCAACATTTAATTTTCATTAAGTGATTTCACGATTGATTGGAATTAAAATCCAAGCTGCTGTGTATGTTGATGAGAAGGTGATTACATGTAAATATACTTGAGATATTGTCAGTGTTATGGTTAATTATGTCTGTGAGGGATTGAGTACTAGCAGCTGCCTTCTTTAAGTATGAAGATTGTAACTCAATTTCTGTTTCAAAAGAGCTTTCTATGTAATTCTAAGAACGAAGTGTGAATCAAAATTGTTTTATACTTACTCATCTAAGAAAGGATTCACGTAAATTGGTGTTTCTGGGTCATTTTTTCCAAGGCAAATGGGTTATTTCTGAAGGAGGTGGCATTTTAACCATACACCCCTGTAATTAAGGGGGTTGTGATCAACAAGAGGTGGAATGCCTCAGTCTTTCAGAGTTAAAAGCTTACTTTTTCTCACTCAGCTTTGAATGCACACATGGATGTTGACCCTATTGTCCAGGCTGTCACTCTGGGGTGTGGATAATTGAGTGGCCAGTGGCCAGGAGATCATCTGCTCACCAAGGGTATATAATCCCTGTTAACAAGTTCTTGCCTTTGTTCCATAAATGTCCTATGAGTCTGGAGAACTTGGAAATCATGTAACTTGGAAGTACACTTAGCTCTTCTTTTTTTTTTTCTGTGTGTTCCCAGGTTTGCTGTTCTGATCACTTTCTGTAATTTTCCCAGTTGTCACTTAATTCAGAAGTTGCTTTACTTCTTTAAGGTATTATACTATTTTATCTCAAATCTTACTTAAGAAGTTGTAAGTCTCAGTGGCAGCTGCTCATTGTCTTGTTAGATTCTGGGTTTTCTTTGGTTACTTAAACTAACTGCCAGCTGCTTGACCTGCAAGAAACCAGGTGGCAAAATCAGCTTTTGCTTGGGAGTAAATTGTCTAGGATTGTCTCTCAGCGACAGTTGTTCACTAAAGTGGAAACTGTTACCTAACTTCAGTTTTCATATTCAAATACAACCTTTTCTTGGTTTTGTAACTCTTTTTCTTTAGACAGTGCTGTACATTTCATGTGCACAGCTATTCTTATTTTGGCTATTTTAAGATACAGTAGAACACTCAAATAGAAGTATAAAAGTAGACTACAAATGAAGAAATTACAATGAATAGCCAAAATCAAAACTTCCTTTTTTTACTTCTTTGTTTGGCATTTGATTTGAATGTATCTCAGGGTCTTGGGTTTGTAATCTTTCTACATGCTTTTCTATTTCTGCAAGCTAAACTGTTAGGATTTCTAATACACAATTTGGGTTATACTCTGCGTTATTTTAAAGACATTTTTCTATTTCACATTGCCCAGCTGAAGTAAGATGTTACTTTACCAAAATTGTTAGTGTCTGTGTGAGATAACCCCTTATATTCTCTAGGAGTTTGAATTGAAGGAGGTATGTAATCCAAACAAAGATGACATTAGTGGAAGTTTTGACTTCACTGAGAAAGAGTTTAACCTTTTAAGTAATCTGATTGAAACCAAAGCTCCCTGATGTCTCTTAATTCCTTAATACGTGTTAAATGACACGTTGTCTGGCATATGTCAGCTAATACATCAGGTTGGGATACTTTAAAAGTCACCAGCTCACCTATTGTTAAAGGACAAACATTTTCTTTCAGTTCCCTGACTTTCATTGTCTTGTCTTATGATACCATGATTTCCAAGTGCCATTTGAGACTGCATGCAATTTTATCTTTAATGTTAAGCTGAAAGATCTTAATTACTCAATTAATTATAAAGAGCCAATATATAAACTAATCCCAAATATTTTTCTCTTTACAAAATATCATAAAATTAATCTTCAAGAAATATAAGGATGTAGGTAAAGAACCCTGGATCCAGTTATATACACCCTGCACTGACCAACACTTTTACATATTTTATAAATTTATCATTTGCCAAAGCCTTTCCTATCATTTTATTTAATGCCCTAACAGGATGCATACTTAATAAGTAGGTTTTCCCAGAAAATGTGGTTTTATGCTTAAAGAAATTTTCCTTACATAAATACAAATAAGTATTGAGTCTTTCCTAGAACATTATTTTGCTGTTTGAAACCATTTTTAAGGAAGCTGGGTATGCTCAGCTCATTTTAACATTTTGTTCATTTCAGTGGTGAAAAGGTTTATGCTTATAATGTATTTGTGTGGTTGCATGACTAAAATTAGATAGGATTCATTAGAGTCTTGTTTTTCTTCTTCCAGTGGGCAGTGTGTTATGTTTCCTGTACTAAAAGGATTTTTAGGGGAAAATAAGAATGTTTTAATAGTAGACTAGGCTGCTAATAAGTGATATTGTAAGTACTGACACAGTTTTTGTGATGACGATACATGTGCATATTGTGTTCACTGAGTGTGTCTTGAGCAGTGCACAGCTCATTCTGTAATCAGATTATTAGTTCAGTCGTATCAGAGTACTTTATACCCTGAGGGTATTCCCTTAATCCCATTCCTTTGGCATGCAGAAAAATGGCAAATAGCAGTAATAGACTTCAGTCTCAAGAGATCATCCCTTGCTCTCCACCCCCATTTCTGCAGCTATAGAATTAAAAAGACTTTGCTTAGTATACAGGTGGAAGAAACCAAAGCCAAACACCAACAGTTAAATTTCACAGTTTTCTGTTCTAACCTTGTAACTGTTGAGAACCATTTTACCAAATAACCATTTGTACACATAGGAAGGTTACATTCATGGAATTATAGAATCATTATGGTTGGGAAAGACCTCCAAGATTATTAAGTCCAACCTTTGATCAAATACCACCATGCCCACTAAACCATGCCAGGAAATGCCACGTGTACTCATTTTATGAATGCCTCAAGGAACAGTTACTCTACCTCTTCACCAAGGAGCCTAGTCCAATGCTTAATCACTCCTTCAGCGAAGAAACTTTCTTATGCCCAACCCAAGTCTTCTTTGGCACAATTTCAGGTCATTTCCTCTTCTCCTGTCACTTGCTGCCTGGGAGAAGAGACTGCCCTCCCGCATGGTTACACCCTCCTTTGAGGCAGTTGTAGAGAGTCATAAAGTAAAACTACCAGATTCCAAATTAGCAGACTTCAGCTCTGAAAATCAATATATATTATTTCACAGGAGGGCAGCCTAGGAAAAAATGAAAAGAAAATATGTATCACCTTAAATACACAACATACAGTGTATAAATCAATGGCCCAGATAAACTGTAAGCTCTTTTTTGACCTCAAGTATAAGAAGTAAGTAGAAGTCAGAAAGCAGAAGCTAGGTAAAATGGCAAATGTTGAATAAAAGAGAATTGCAAAAGACTCAAATTAATCCAGAATACTTAGAGCAATCAAAATAAAAGAAACCCCTGGTTAATTAGAAGGTAGTGGCAGTGGGTAGACAGTCACTGTGTGCATTTTGGGATATAACATGAACCAGGGACAATTCCTTAGCCCCAACAACTTGTGGTACCACACATTCTGTATCCGTACAGTTAAATTATCTTTTCTCTGAAACACTATGGCCTTGTCACAGTCTGTCTGTAAGGAACAGTAAATGCTTCTTCTCAAACACTCCTGTACACCCTCTGGAAGACTGCTGTTTTGAGCAGCTTAAAAGTGGACAAGGGGTCTGCAAGCTGTTAAATAGTATGGACAGATGAATGCTTGAGCCTGAGCTTGTGCCATGACTGTATTTTGTTTATCTCAGTAAATATTGCCAGTGTGTCCTGTTCACATTTTTGTGTTGAGTGTATTTGTTTTCCTTAGGGACATCCTTACATGCTTTGCTATCCTGTCCCTCAAGGGGACATTTATCTTCCTGGATTTAATCCCTGTTTAAATCCTTGGAATACAAATAAATCTTCCTCCACTTAACAGCGTCCAGTCTATTTTTTCTTATATATCAAGCTTCCCCAAGTCATGACATGAGAAGTGACTAAAGTGGGACAATTTTGAAAATGTGAAATGTCGCTCTGTTACAATAAGAGCAGTAAGAGGAACAACAACAACAACATTTTTTTTCCTCCAGCAAGTGAAAAGGGCATAGATGTGAATTATTCTTTCATTAAAGAAGTCGACTTCTATGAGCTGCTGAATGCTGTTAATACATTATATATATACATATATATACATTATATATATACAATAATACAATACATGAAGATGGTACTGTTAAATTCTGAAGCAGAGAAATAAAACAACATAATCAACTACTTGACTGTAAACATCACAAAGGGCAACAAGGAGATGAGTAACTTAACAGCATTGTTGTAAACAAATTATGTCATCCCAGTTTTATTTCTTTCTCTAAAAGCACAGCAGGCCTTTGAGATAGAGACCATTAACTATTAAATACCTTGATTTAATACAGCCAGTAGGGAATAGGTTGTATCCTTTTATGCTGTGTTGCATATCATTTTCATAGATGACCAGGGATACATGGTCAGGATTAATTTATGTTAGAGTAAAACCAAAACTAGTAGGAAAATCAGACCACCGGTAGTTATCAATAGTTCAGCATCAACATTGTAACAACTGAAGTTGTGTTTGTGTCTGCCCTGTAGCAAGTACTAGGATTTTTATGAACATACTTAAACATTGACTTGAAATTAAAGAAATGAAATAAAATTGGTGTGGTAGAGCTGCAAGGATAGATATTTTAAAATAGTATTTCAATTTAAAAATTTAAATTATACTATGAAAAAAAAATAAAACATGACATAAGGGGAAAGGATGGAGACTTAAAAATGTAGGTAGGAAAAAATAGCCACACAATAATAAGATGAGAAACTAAATACCAATTCCAATTCCAAAAATAAAAGGAGCTATAGACTAAAGCAGCTCACAAGATGATAGAGTGTTAAGCACGTTAAATACAGTTTGCTGTTTATCCCATCAAGTACCTAGGTATGAAATTCGTTTGCACATTGAAACCATACTTTGTTAGCTAAAGAAAGACTTCTTGTTTTGCCATATGTTTCAGTTATTCTTTGTAGATAAGCATATTTTATCAGAGTTAGACATATGTCTACTTCCTGGTTTACTAGAAAAAAAAAAATAACCTACCATTTGTGAGGACAAATATGTCAGATATTATGATGAGTACAGTTCTTGAGATAGGTATTTTTCCTTCTATTCTTCAGCAATGCTAATGACTAAATTGAAGTACTTAATCCATTTTTTTGAGTGTTTCGCTTGAAGAACAGGTAGAATAATTTGAGAGAAACTATGGGAGAGCAGCAAGCTTTGCCAGAAGCTCTATGACAAGGGAAAAACTTGAAATTTTTGATCTTGAGAAGATGAGATAGAATAACAGGCTATTTCTTTTATGCTGAAGTATTTCAAACCATCCAGATTTTACTGCATTTCTCAGCTAAACCTGCTGGATTTACCACAATGGAGACTCCTGTGATCCCTACCTTCCTTGCTCTATAGCATTTAGATAATTTCTCCTTAGCACCTACACCACAGTGTTTTAATTTATCTTCCTTTCATCCACGATTGCGACCTCTGTCTCACAGCTTTCTGTTACAGTGAGCTTCAGGGCAAAACAATCTTCTATCCCAAGCTGTTGGAAGCTCTCAGTAAGTTGGAATTTGAATAAACAGAATTCATTAGTTCTTGTGTGCTGAGGCAGCCTTCCTTCCTGTCTCTTCAGAAAGTATATTTGTGTCTGTTGATACTCTCCAAATGAATGTGCTCCTGTTTCATTGCTCTTTATGTGGAAAATTCTTGTTTCCTAAGAATGTTTCTTCAACCTTCCATGCAGATGACTTCCTCCAAATGTAACTAACTTAGTTACTAACTTAGTTAGTAACTATTATTAATGTAACTAGGGTAACTAATGGTTGCTTTGTTTCTGTGGAAAGACTCCAGGGTTTCTTCATGAGCTGGTTTGAACCTTAAGGCCTCTGCAGTACCAACTGCAGATCTCTATGGTCTCTCTAGTATCCAGCCCAGGCACAGGGACACCCCAGCACCTGATTCTCCAGATTTTTATCGTAAAACAAAACTAAAGAAAAATTCCTGTCAAATATATGAAATGTATTTACTTGAAGCAGAAAATTAGAGAAATTCAAAGTAAAATGCAGCAAGGTGTGCTGTTGTCCACAGAGGTGCTGTGAGTTACACTTGCAATATTCTCAACATTTTTGGTTACCTTAGACAATAAAGGACCACAAATATCATGTGCCTTTATTTTTCATACTTTCTAGCATCTCTTTGAATTTCAGTACTCTCCAGCTTTGGTTTATTTCAAGTTTTAGTTTTCTTTGTGTTTAGTCAGTTGTTTCAGTCAAAGTTCTGTCCAGGGTATGTTTGATGTTTTTCATTCAATAATGACTGTATTGACATGCAAAAGTTGCAAACTACTAAACACAGATGGAAGAAAAACAGTTAACATTGCATTGCATAACTTTCACTGAACTTGTTAATTTCAAGGTTTGCTATTAAGCAGACAAGGATTATGCAGGGTAACAAAGATGCACAGAAGTAAATACCTGCAAGGATCGCTTATTAAAATAGAGCCCCAATATCAGGAATTTGCTGTAGGCATTGGTAGTACCACCAATGTGCCAGTACCACCATTGTTCTTTGAAATTCATGCCCGTGTGGTGCTCAAACACGCAGTTACACAAAAACAAGCTGAGCTTTGCAGACCTCACACAATACACTGGGAAAATCTGGCAGGGCAAAATTACAGCCCAGTGCTACCAGCGTTTGAATGAGAGCTCCCACTAATTTTTGTCCTTGCAGAAAGCTGAGGGATGAGACAGGTTATTAGTTTGTTTTCACATTCAGGCAGAAGTACTCTTTTATAACTGCAGCTTAAGAAACTTGGCAGTCTCTTAAAGGAACAAAATGAAGGCACCCACGCAAATTACTCTTGAGCAAAAGAAAGAGAGGCAGTTCAATGAAAGACTGAATTGGCTAAATCATGAGTTCTTCAATGAAATTAAAAACCTGACAAGTGACCTGAGAAAGAGGGTCACATAAAAGATGGAAAATAGGTCAAGGGATAAATAGAAAATTAATAGCATATGCTATTAGAGGTTACATCCAACATAACAGGGTGCAGAATGATAGACAGCTAGTCTTTATTTTCTCTGATTCATTGAGAAGACAATTATTAACCGGCTTATTTCTATTAATATAAATCCTCCTTTTAAAAGATGGTGCTTTTTTCTTGAAAATTTGATTTGAAGTATAAAATACTTCTCAGCCAGTTTCAAAGAAAGTAAAAATGTGAGTCTAACATCCTGAGAGGCAAAATCATTCAAGGGGTGGGGTTTTTAGGTATTTTTTGGTTAGTATGTTCTGATGAGCTTCAAAATACTTTTCTTGTAATAAAAATTAATTATTATTAAACAAGGATTCTACATGGAGACCTGTAAATTAGTCTAAACTATTTACTGAAGACCAGTATATTGATTAATTACTTTAGACAATCCACAGGAAATGAGAAAACCATGAGGAGAATTTTTGGGAAGAAATACAACTCCTATCAAAATCTCCTATAGGTTTTAGAATTGTAGAAGTTTCCAGTTAGAAAAAAGATATGCTATGTTTTAAAAAACAAATACAGAAAACAGGGACCAGTGAAAAATCTGTATGTCTTTGTATATTTTTTGAATATCTGTAATGAAGTAATTGCTTTGAGAGGTTTTGGAGTCTTACTCTATTAACAGGAAAATGAATAACCAGGATGTTTATTGCTAAGCCACATTTTAAATGGATGACTCCAGAGAATGAATTCCTATATTTAGTCCACAAACAGAGAGTGAGAGCAGTTCTATATCATTAAAAGTGTGTGTTTTCCATTACACTTGCAAAAGCAGACTTAGAAAATTGACATACATATGTGAATTCTTTCCTATGCCTATGCATCAGGTACACAGAAATGTAATCTATCCAACTATTTGGTGCAATAATTTAAGAAAAACTGTTTCCAGTTTAATTGTCTTCATCAGATGCCTGAAAAATGTAGAAGGTGGCAGGCTTTTTCAAGAACAGTGTTTCTTTTTCAAGAAAACCGACTTCAACATTGTTTGGAAACATAGAACCTCTACTGCTAGATGTCTTTGAAAACAGCTTAGAGAAGTATTTTTTTATAAATTCCTTTGGTACACTGGATTATACCTTAGAACTGAAGAATGATATAAAAGAACTCAGAATACTAGCTGTGCTCTGTGCCTAATTGTGTAAAATTTAAAACTTTACTTCCTTACACAGATTGGCTTTTCTGCTTTAACAAGCAAGATAAAAACTGAGCATTCTCAAAAAGCTAGGTAGATGCTAATTTTCTCCCAGAAGGTGACTTGTCCTATGCTTTAGACCATCCATTTCAAAACATTTCATACATCAATAATTTCAATGCCTTCACTTAATCATCCCCTGCTATTGAAGTAGTGTGTGTATGTTAACTGCTGTGCATCGAATTATAAAGGGTACTGAGAACAGAATGTATTGCAGTCTTTCAAAACTACTATAAGACTATGAACATAAAACTGTAGTTTGTAACAAAGGATCAAACCTATCACAAAACCGCCTTTGTGTCTTTTACTCCAGTTAATGATCTGTGCATATCAGCAAATTAATAATAACAGAGATTTGCTAACTACCCAGTATTTTAATTCTCCTCAACTAAAGCACCTTTTGCAGCAGATAAGCTTTTAACAAGGGATCTCACTTAGCTTTTTAAGAAAGCTTCTGATCTCACAAAAATAAAAGATGATCTAGAGCTGGAAAAAACCAACGTAATCTACTATAAACAGGTACTGAAGTGTGGAATTTGACATGCCAAAATGTATTTGAAAAGGAGGGTGTTTCTCTACATAATTACAATTTGTTTTCCTCTGCCATTTTGACCTACACAGGATGAAAATCTCTTCTCGTGTCTATGTAACAGGCTTACTAAAATGGAGGTCAGGCTATTAGACTGTTAGCTTTACTATCCTGAAGGGAGTAACTGTGAAAAGGGTCTTAAGAAACAAGAGTTGTTCTCAAGACAATAATCATTACTAAAAAAAAAAATTAAAAAAAAAAAAAAATTCTATTTTTGTAACAATAAACTGCAATTCTAGAAACCTGAAAGTTGTGCATAATGGTAAAACACTGCTTTGAGCTTTTGCCATCTATTGAGCACCTAAATCCTGTTCAAGTCATGTGAGTTCTTATATACTGCCACTTACTGTGTCTGAGCACCTGGGAATTATTCTTCTAGGTCTTCACTCTAATTCATGGAGTTCTGTCAGCTGGATTCTAAACTAGGCCATTGGCTCCTGTAGCTCATCCATGTCCCAGTGAGGAGTGTGGCTGTCTGCTTTTCATCATCCTCGTGTGTCAGTGTTTATCTTCTGCCCTAGACATTCTCCCAGCACACATCTGTGCACACCCAAACATGTTTAGGAGTGTTTTTCTACAAAGGCAGATTCTTCTAAAAAGAGAACAGTGACACAACACTGTGGTCAGAAATTGCAACACGGGAGACTTGCGTTGAAATAAGGAAAACGTATTTAAGTGTCGAGACAGTGATTAAACTCTGGATTGGTTTAGCTAAAGGGACATTGAAATCTCCATCTTTGAAACTCTCAAAGGCACCACTCCCCAATGGATTATGAGAAATAGAAACTTGCCCTCTATCATTCTCTTCCTAAAGTCAGAAGTTTGATTTCAGAGTTTATTTGTTAGAGAAGCAGTATCTCAAATGGATTCTTAAATTAAGCAGAGCATGTTTGGCCTCAGGGAAGTGTAGCAATAATTTGATTTGAAGAAATTGCTTTTTCTGCCTTTACAGTTTATTTTCTATGCACTACATTTTCTTTAATTTTGTGATAGTAGTTTGTTACCCTTTGCTGGGAATACTTCCATGAGAAACAGCATGAACAGACATAATTAGCATTATTTTTCTATTTGTTTCTAACTGAGGATCATTCATAAATATTCTTACAAGGGTTTGTATTTTTAATGATTTTGCCCAGATTTTTTTAAAGTCTTTATGGAGGTTCTTTCCAAATATGTGGTTCTATTGAAAAGGCCATTTATTGTTATGCAGAAAGAACAAGGCATGTACGTTCAATAAAAATTCTTATTTTAGGTTAAAGAAAACAAAAATAAATAAATTAAATAAATAAAAACCAGCTGCTGTCCCTTCAGATAGGCAGTCTTACTGGGATATTAAAGTTCAAATACCAAGAAAACAAACATAAGTTCTGCTTGCCAGAGTTCTTTGAATATACATTATACTGTTCATTTGCATGTGTTTTATTTTTGATTTTCCCTTCCATGGAAGCTTTTCTGATTATTGTGCTGTGTCTCACAGATGACCTGAGGAAATTATGTGACATTTCTGTTTTTCCAATCTCCAGAATTTGTCTCTGCAGGTGGTATCATTGGAAAGTTCTGTGTGTTGATTCCTTCTTTTCAGTCTGTGTTGTTTGTAAGAAATCATCACAAACATTTCCATTGCTAGCTTTCTACTGTATGGCTGTCTTTCTTCTCTTTATAGAATTTAGTTCTCTGTGTTAATATACAGATAAAAAAGCTGAAAATCAAAGTCGGGATACCCCACTGCTAAAACACTCTTCTGGTTTTGAAAGGCTATAATGGAACAGCATCAGTTAAAAACATGACTTATTCCTTGTAACTATTTGTTTCTTGTTAGCAAACTATCACATGCAGAACTGGATTGCATCCTAGAAAGAAAAGTTTTCTCTTGCACTTCTGCCCATGACTCACAGTGCAAAGGAAAAAAACAAACCTGAAATACAACAGAGAAAAGAAGAGCTAAGTAAAGATTAATTATTAGTAATTATATCAGTATTAAACAGATAGCCTAGAATGCTTTTAATGTACTAATGGTCTTTGTGTGATTTCTTCCAACTAAAAGATATGATTCTGATTAAAAGGTGAATCAGTGCCCCCAGATAATTCTGAAGAGCAATTAAATTATCTTGATAGAAAATAATTAAGTGGAAATTCATATAGTCTTGATGGGAGGGAGCTATTTCAAAATTTCCTGTTCAGGATCCATCTATTTTTGACTCTGGTTTCTGAAAGATCGTTAGATGGATAGTTCATGATGGCAAAGATGTCTTCCTTCAGTATTAAGAATACTTCCATGAAGTATTCTTAAGAATGTTTATGTGTTTGAGAAAAAGATGTGTCACACCTCCTGTTGCCATAATTTCTTGATTTAAACTGTGCTAAATAAACACTATTAGAAAAATATTCATTCTGGGTCATATGAAAGGTCCATCACTATCTCTCCTCCAGCAGTAACCAGTAAGAGTTATTGAGGAAGAGAATATGGCAAAGTTTAGCAGCTTTCTGGTTAATCTAAAGAATACTAAATAGGTAATGAAACATCTAAAACAGTGATTATTCAAATATTTAGTAAGACAGCATGTAGTGGGCTGACCATGGCTGAATTCCTGGTGCCCACCAGGCTCTGTCATTCCACTCTTCAGTTGCACAGGGACTAGATAATATGATGAAAAGCTCATGCATCGAGATAAAAGACAGGGAGAGATCACTCAGTGATTATTGTCATGGGCAAAACAGACTCGGTTTGGGGAAAATTAGTTTATAACCAATCAAATGAGAGAAGAATAAAGGGAAAAAAAAGTAAAACACTTTCCCCCACTCTCTCCCATCTGTCCAGGTTCCACTTCCCTCCTAATTTCTCTACTTCTTCCCCCCACAGGGGGGCAGAGGCATGGGGAATGGGGGTTATTGTCAGTTCCATTACACGTTGTCTCTGCCACTCCTTTCTCCTCACTGGAAGGACTCCTCACAGTCTTCCCCTCCTCCAGCAAGGGGTCTCTCCCATGGGAGACAGTCCTCCACAAAATTCTCCAACATGAATCCTCCACATGGGCTGCAGTTCTCCATTAACTGTTTCCACTGGGTCCCTTCCACAGGGTGCAGTCCCCCAGGAACAGGCTGCTCCAGTATGAATCCTCCATGGACAAGTCCTGCCAGCAAACCTGCTCCAGTGTGGGCTGCTCTCTCCATGGGCCACAGGTCCTGCCAGGAGCCTGCTCCAGCACGGGCTTCCCATGGGATCACAGCCTCCTTCAGGCATCCCCCTGCTCTGGTGTGGGCTCCTCCAGGGGCTGCAGGTGAATCTCTGCTCCCCCCTGGATCTCCAGGGACTGCAGAGGCACAGCTGCCTCCCCATGGGCTGCACCTCAGGCTGCAGGGGAATCTGTGTTCTGGTACCTGGAAAAGCTCCTGCCCCTCCTCCTTCACTGACCTTGTGTCTGCAGAGCTGCTTCTCTCACACATTCTCACTCCTCTCTTCAGGCTGTGGTTGGCAGTAATTTTTTCCACCTTCTTAAATACATTATCCCAGAGGTGCTGCCACTGTCACTGGTGGATTTGGCCTTGGCCAGCAGTGGGTTTATCTTGGATCTCTCTGGCATTGTCTGTGTTGGACATGGGGAAAGTTCCTGGCAACTGCCCACAAAAGCCACCACTGTAGCCCTCACTACCAAATCCTTGCCATGCAAACCCATACAGCAGTATGATTCTTAATGATCATGTAGCATGATTTTGAATAGCAATATATTTTTGGAAAGGAGTATTTATTTCTATTTCATAATAGTGTTCATATACTTACTGGAAAAAATTATTGAGAGTTTTCTTCTAATCTAGAATCTCATAATTGAGCCAGCCATTCTACTGCAGTGATGTTTATGATTAAATATCACTCAGAGGCACTGCCATCAGTGGCCATCAGTAGAATGGCATGCCATGTACATTAGGCCAAGTTTGTAACTTAATGGTGTCAAAAGGAGTATCATCATCATTGCATAGTTCTGCCTCCTACATATGACATACTTTATTAATTTAACATACATGTCTTCATCTTCTATAATTTCTGATCGATTTAGGGAGCAAACATCCCAACGGGGTTCCAATATTTTTGCATTTGAAGAGGATAAAATATAAGAATACAAGGCAGTACATAAAATGCACTTTTACAGCTAATGCTCATAAGGCAGTCATGTAAGTAAGAAATACAGTATTGTTTGTGTTTAATGTATTTTAAAAAGCTCTTTCTGCCCTACAGAAATGGATGAGACCATTCCCTAGATTATATTAATAGATGAATCACTTTGGGATATAAATAACTAGGAGACAAGCCCTTTGAAAGCCTGTTTTTGTAACCACCTCTTTTTCTATTTGTCTTTTCAGACAATGTGAGATTCTGTGGGACATACTGTGTTAATTAGATGTAGGGTTTTGTGGAAATGCATTCTGGCTTAGAAATGCAAATAGGCTTTCTGTAACGGTACAAATATCCAGTAAGAAATGACTTGTATGATAATGTAACTTCACATACAGATCAGAGAAAGGAAAATTACTCTGAAACAAACTCTGAAAAGGTTGGCTGGTTTCTCATTTAACTACCAATACAGAGAGACCATGTTATTGGATAAATACTGCTTTGTGTGTTGTGGCATAATTGTTTATCAGTTACTTCTCGGGTTGTTAACTCAGTATTTATATATATATATATATCTCACATCAGCCAAGCTGTTGTGATACAAAAATTGTTTTGGTTATAATTTGAGAAAAAAAAAATTCAGTTGGGTTGAATGTTTTGGTTCTTCCATGACTGTTCTTAAAAGAATAAAACATGTTTCAAGAAAATAAATACAGTTCATGGATTTTCTCCTCCTCTGTGTGATTGAATTGGTCAGTGAGGACTTCTGGCACAGAACTATAAGAAATAATATATTTAAATTACAAGTAGAAGATGCAATCTGCATTTCTTCCACGATGATCCAATTTTGTTTTGGTAATAACCGTAATTAAACTATGTACCAGCTGCAAGAGCATGAGACACTCAGTGAAGGTATCTGTGAAAGCTGTGGGTTTGTTACAAATGCACAATTAAAAGAAATAGGAACATCCATTAATTTCTTTAGTCAAGTATTCAAGCATGGCTTGATAAAGTAGAAAGTTGTCACCCTGTACAGTGATCCCAGCCTAGAAAAAAAAAGTTATCTGTATTAACATATAAATCCAACTGAACATGCCAGCCTTGTACAGAAGAATTTACAGACATTTACAGAGCAAGGGACAAGCCTGAATTAGCATATGGTACATTTAATATACAGTCAGTACTAAAAAAATGTACCAAAAGTATTTATGTATAAATATATATATATATATATATACACAAAAGTATATATATATATATTGGATATCATAAGACAACGATGATTCCTGAAGAGCAGCTCTGAGTGATGGCAGCTACGTTCCTTATAGTTATGTAAATTCCAGAAATGTGCTTATCATTTTATTTCAAAACAACAAAAAAAAGCATATAGTAATAACTTCTGTAAAACCAAAATACTTGGTAATTCATTTGTCCATTAAGTCATTCAGGCTTACAAAATTTTCAGCTTTCTTCAGCACTGTCAGAGATAGTTGGGTCTTTGAATTGTCCCATAAAATACATGCAGAATGTCCTGGACTTGCTGGCCCAGGAGCACTTCTGTGTAAACAAGAACCATTATTAGGCCTTTCTCAGATAGCATTGTCTACAGCTGTGACAAAAGGATGATCACCATTGTGCTAAGGATATCCTGGTCCTCTGGGTCCTTGCTGTACTTCTCAAGTGAGTTTTCTATGTGTTGGGAAGAGCAGGACTTTAGAGGCATGCTGCTCATGTGGGAGGAATTGAGCAGCCATGGCATCACCATGTCTTCTCTTATATAGCAGATGTTCTGAAAGTATATTTTGTCTTTAGAGAAAGACACATTAGATGATTTTGGCAGCTGCTTCTTCAGAGGAGGTCATTGTTGAGAAAGCAGGCAGCAGCATAAAAAATATTGTTCCCTTTGTAGTTCCATAGTTTCTTATTTTGTTGCTTAGAGTATTTCTACATTTGAAAACAGAGGGTTACCCTGTTTCCCTGTGTGATTTCCTCTGCTGCCTGTTTTTTTTTTATCTTTCTTCAATTGCAGGGAGGTTGAGGAATGGCAGGGTCAAACTGCCACAACCCCTCAACATGACTCTCCAAGGCAGGCTGGGGATTTTTGATAGATAAGGGCTGTGGGAGAGATAAAAACAGTCTGCAGTCTTCTCTCTGTACTCCTCGGAAGTAAATGCCCCTCACTACCTGACATGCTCCTTTTCACATTTTTCCCACCTGTAAAGCCCTTTCCAAAACCTCATTGATTTCTTTGACTGGTTCATCCAACTTTTATCTTCTTTCCTGCCTTTCTTCCAATCCTATATGCTTCCGGTTCTGCCTAAATGTCAGAACTGTGGTGGAGCTCCTATGCAGAGTAACTTCAGGTTATTTCAGTTATACTGATACAAATGTCATTATATTGAAAATAAAGGTGCAGTCTTAATATACTAAATCTTGCTAACTCTTGGTGTTAAGGACTGATTTTTAGAATTTAGTAGGTTATTTTAACAAATTCCAAGCCTACAAACTATTATCAATGAATCCATCTCAAGAAACAAAATTATTATGCCTCTAGATCAGCCACAGAGGAATCTTTCTCTGTTGATGATAGGGCAGCTTAAAATCCTGACCTAAACCATATTTCTGAAGTTGATACACCAGTTATATGAGATGGGATGAGTCAAGCTGATAATGTCCTCAGAGACTGGCCAAGATCTATTCCAGAAGTAGTTGTGCTTTTTTATACCCTACTGAAAGTCTGCTTCAATTTTTCATGCTCCAGTGGTTAGTATCCTTTTAGTTTACTGTCTGTTTTTATGTGTGTTCTGTTTCTACCTGTTGTCTTTTTTCCAGCATTGTTCATTAGCCTAAGCTGCTATTGCACTTTTCCAGTGCTTACTCTCTTTTGTATTTATAGACACATTACCTTTATAGGGACAAGTAAGTGCCTGTTCCACTTTCTGCCTCAGCCTTTACTTTGCCACTCTAACCTAGCCAAGTTCTGTCAGTCACCTTTTAACAGATAGGCTTTAGAGCCTTTACATCATCTTGGTGACCTTTCTTTTCTTCTGTCCTAATTTGAAAGACTTTCTTGAATGTAGGTGACCTGTCTTCTGTCTATACGAGATTTTACTACTACCTTAAAATATTCTCCTTAATCCAATGCTCCTAAGATCAGAGTTGCCTTTTCTTGGCAGTATTCCACCAGAGGCTGAGTGTGCTTGTATTGACTTGCCTGACTGGCTTAAATATTGTTAGTAGTGTAGCCACAGGGACACAGTGTTCATTAAAAGCTGAAAAAGCTAACTCAAAATCATGAGGAAATATTTAAGAGCTATCTCACACTGTTCTGCCTGCTGCTACAGTTACCAGGGCTGCATTATGTCAGCTGGCTATGAACTGGATAGTGCAGGTATAAATGTCTAAAGTTATCATTTTTACAGATCCCAGTGATAATTCTTTACTATTATCCCTCGTCTTTCATTACCAATCCATTAGTGATTTACTTTTTGTTATCTTTTCCCCATGATCCAGACTCTAGGGCTTTCAAGCCTGTTTTGATTACAGGCAAAACTGTACATTCAGACCTTAACAATATATACTTATCTTACAGAAATTAAGATAGTGATGGTGTGAACAGTACTTCTTGGTTCACCTTCATTCTGAAAGTTTCCTCCCTAGGCAAATCTTAGCTTTCTCATTCCCTCTTCCTTGTTCTGAGCTCCTTGTGTTTAGCAGAGTCAAGCAGATGCAGAAATAAAACTGGGTACAGCCTGCTACATGACTGGTTAAATATGTATTAGGATCTACTTTGTGTTCCTTTTCTTATTTTTAAGATTATAGCATCTGTTCAAGCACCTATTCCCTATTTAACAGGAGCAATTTTATCCATTTCAACAGAGAGAGTCACTAGTAGAATTTGTTCAGAGCTGGCTGAATGCTATGGGCACATGTGTGATAAATTTTAGGGATACCATCAGCTGAGTCTTTTCTGCCAGCTATACATTCTGTTCCTAGCCTTTGTTAGATCTCGGAGTAAACCTGTTCAGAAGTTTACAAATCAGAAGGAAAAAAAGGGGAATTTTCTTCCAGGACCAGCTGAGCTTCCTATACTCTCTGACCATGGAGTCAAATGGATAGCGCAGCACACATGATGGGAACAATGCAAGCAGAGGTACAGTCTGATCTTCTGAGCAGCAGCTGGTGCTTAGCACAGCCAAACCACACTCAAGGAGCGCATCAGAAGTTTTATAATCTCTGTGGGTAGATCACAAGGCACATACTCCTTACCTGAAAACATTTTTCAAGAAACACAAATGTTTCACAAGATACTGTTCTTATGATTAGTGATTAGTTTTGAATAGTCTGCAGAATGTCCATTCACATCTCACAAGATGTGAGCAATGCTGACCTTGATTGGAGAGATTTGACTCTAAAAACAATTTAGCAACCACACCCCTGAAATCTCCTTTCACTATTAAAAAAAGACTCCTTGCTGTCTTCTTCTTTAAAAGAATCTTCACTATACATACATACATTTCATTTTGTATTCAGTTCACTGGCTTGAATATGGATAAGATAAAAATATGATTCAGTGAAAGCATTTATAAGAATATGTAAAAATCTTTTTAGTTAAGTAGAGAGAGATGACTAGTGAATAGTTATGTTAGTAAAATTCACAGCCTTATTGCATAATGTGAAACTCTTTTCAAGTCACAGGAAATAGCTCTCAAAACTACAAAAAAAAGGGACTTTTTTCCTTCTGTTTAATCAGCTTTTTGATGTAAAGCCAACACCTTTCATTCTGTTGTAAAAAAAAAACCACAAACAAACTAAAATCTACTATCCTAAAATATAGAACATGGACTACTGGTACACAAAAAACTATTATGGATGCAGTTTATGTTGAAGAGGTATTAGGTTTCCCTCAGACAAAAAATCATGGTCAATAGGCATTCAAAAGGAATCACAACAACCTGTAGAGTATGTAGCTGATGCTCCCAATTATTCTTTTTCTGCTGCTGCATTCCTACACTCCAGAGGACACCTCTCACCTTTACAGCCACCACACTACAAACATTGCTTGCACTGAAGAGAATCACTGTTTTGCCTGAAGCAAGGAACATAAGTGTTGCAAAACTGACTCCTCCTCTAATGGGGTGAGCATGTACAAGTACACAGAGTTGTATTTCTCCCAGAGCTGCCAGGCTGAATATTTTGCAGTCAGAGCTCTAAAGCTTACAGGCTTTTTCTTTGTTTATCTTTCTTTTGGGTCTTTCTCCCTCTTTCTTTCTGGATTTTTTCCTTTTTAAAATATATGAGAAACACTTTGAAACACTGGATTTTCAAGTCCTTTTTCAGGAGGCATTCATGAGCTGGCATGGGTCAACATACATTTCATTACCAGGCAAAAGTAAGTACTGCAGTTAAATCTGTTCCTACTGTATGTTTACCTGACTGTAAAGGGTTTGTTGTATGAAGGACAGAGTAGACTGTAGTTCTGTTAGCAGAAATTGAAAACTTACAGAAACAGGCAAAAATCAGTTCAGCTTAATATGGTATGGTAAATATCATGTGGCTCACATTCTGAGAAAGAAAAAAAGGATTTTAACTTGTAAGTCAGTGAGCTCTTTTAATACTGAAATAAGCTGTGGACACAGAGATGCCACTCCTTCTCTATGCTTTTTTTAAGTGTCAGTTGGACTGTGTTTATTATTTCGAAGCATTTTTAATCCGCTTGGTAGTACATATGTCATTATATTACTGTTTGATATCATTTATGTTCACTTAACATACTATTATTTTTGTTATACATCAATGAAAACATCCTCCTGGAACTCCTATAACTGCCATAATATCTTCCACCATCTGATGTTCCCTAGCTATTATTTTATTCTTCCTGTGTTCCTGTGTCTGCACATACATTCACTAGTTATCAGATTCTTTTTTGTGTTATTATCTTCAGGATGTGTTGGTATTGGCATAGACTGGCAGTGAAAGGGAAGGATGAAGGGAAATGGATCTCAGAGAGAATGGAGAGGAAAGGCTGGTAAATGAGCTGGCAAATAGTAAAGAAAACGATGTGCTTTGATCCAAAGAGCATCTTTTCAGCCAATTTTCCCTGCATTTTATAGAAACGCTGTGCCGTCAACATCTGTAATATTTTCACTATTCCAACAATCACCTGGGAATTCATTAGTACTCTGGGAATGAATACAGTTTCCCTTGCTCTGAGTCCCCTCTAGAGAGCGCAGCAGCCTGCGAGACAGTTTTGCGGATTCTGTGTCCGTGTGACCACCGTGAGATTCCTGCTGCAGAAATGCTCTGCTGCAGCTATCAGTCTTCTCTTCTTCTGAGAGTTGGCTTGCTTTTGTCGAGCTGCACTGGGCACCCTCCCAAGGCAGGCAGATGGATTGCCCAGGCAGCGGGCAAGTTTAGCAACAGGTAATGCCCGAACGCCTGTGTCGGGAAAGCAGCCATTTACCACGTGCGTGTTTCGCAGCATCCACAGCGAGCCTGCAGCGTGAACGCTGGGCAGGCTCCTGTGGCAAACTGCAGCCTAAAGTCCTGCAAAAGGACTAACCTAAATCCCCACTATGGCTTGGAGCGCACAGACTGAGGAGGGAAACAAAACCTGGAGAAATGCAGTTAGCATAAAGCCAGCAAGGAGCAAAATATCTGATAGGTAATCCTAGCATGTTGTTGTTGTTGTTATTGTTGTTGTTGTTGTTGTTGCTGTTAAAATTGATCTTGAAATCTGCCAGACTAAATTTTTATGTCTGTGGTGTGATGCTTTGATAGGGCAGGTTTCCTAGTGGTCTGAGCTGAGTAGGATAGTTCAATCTCAGAACTTTCATCTTTATTTTTCGGAAGGACCTTAAAGTTTTTAAGCTATTTACATTGTATTATCATAATTTTTCATTGCTCAGCAACATACACCTTTTAAATGTGTCATGTGTTCATGGGTCCATCTGCAATTACCACCCATGGCAGGTAAAGTTCAGCTATATAAAGTTCAGAGACAGGGGGCAAATGGGGCTTTTGAAAGCTCTGGCCTTCATTTAGAGCTTGTGGAATTTTGACCTGCACACAGTCCTTATGGCAGTGGAGCAAATGGAGTTCAGCCACTTCATTCAGCTGTATCACTATTGGAGTTAAAACTTCTTTCCTCACAGGTGGTTTTCTTCTCCAGAATCAGAGAGAGATTAATTACGGACTCAAAGAACACTAGAAATGCTTTTGTTCCTACCGCCGCTTCCATCTGTCTTGTTTGAAACTAATACTCTGGTATTTCCAGACACTGAAATTTACAAACTATATTTTCTATGTATTTAGGTACCCACATGTACATACCAATACGCTTTTTATTCTTCAGGCAGGATTTTTTTAGTTTTGTAACAAGCTTGTGCTATGTAATACCCACCTTTCAAAGTTCTATTCCTCCAAGAAAACCTTAGTTTGCTGTGGCTTCAGCACCACTTTTGTTTCCCATTTATTTCTTCGGTACAGCTGCCTTTCAGAAAGGTTATAGGGTTGCTGCACAAGGTAAAATCAGAGGGCAGCTCAGCCTATACTCTAAGGTTTTCATTGTACTCATAACTTGGACTAATGTAATACTCTAACAACTTCACTTACAAGGACTTTGCCCCTCAACTATTCCTGACTGTTGTACAGTTTTGGGGGGATACCTTGTTTGGTCTCCACTCTTGTTTATCTGTGATTGCTATCACATTTCTCCTTAGCCTAGCCCTGAATTAAAAATCTCCTGTCAGGTGAGTCTGCACTTAGGCTGCATGGGCAGTTAAGCTAAACTTAGTTAATCAACCTTGAGGCTGATCTTAATCCTTTTAAAGAACCAGCCTATGTCATTTTAATTTTACAGCTGTAAAATTAAATAAAACCGATTCTGCAGTCCTCACTCTCAACCTAAGTTATCACCATGGATCAATTTAATTAAACATTATGAAGCCAGGAGTGTGGCTAAATAACAAGAGAAGGAAGGTTTCTAACTGTTGGCGTTCTTATCTTTGGTATTGCCTGGTCTCACTGAAGAGACCTTGCTCTTGCTTTATCTATCACCGATAGATGCAGGTTGGTAATGGTTCTATTTAATGTGAACTTTAATCCTTATGAAAACTTACTTGTTAAAAAACTTTTATATCCAGCAGGCTGTATTTACAACCACTTTTTAACCCTAAAACTAACTTTCTGTTAGAGCCACTGGTAATTCACCTGCTTGAAGCATATACCTGCCAAGTGCAGCTCTGGCTCTGTCTGACCCTTCCTTTACTGCATGTACCCCATACCTAGCAGCAGCATATGACCTTGAGAGTCAAGAAAAGAGTTGTTCTCTTTTCCTGCCACACTCTAAATAAGTGAATTAAAAATGAGAAAGGATGAACGTTCAAAGTAAATGTTAAAATATCTCTGCTGTTAAGGATTGCATTTAGGTTGAGTCCTATTGCCATTGTATATAGGTTAGATTATCATTATGATCCCCCTAGATTTACAGATAATGATCTCTGAAAAGACCTCATTCAGCATATTTGTTACATCTGATATCATTCGTTTTCCTTGTCTTAAGAAATTTTCTAATCTCCCATATTTCAAACCCCTTACAACCTGAGGTAACCCGAGGTTTTTGGCATGGCAATTCTCTTTCCAAATTCATTGTTCCCTCAGGGCAAAGTCATTCCATATTAACAGTGGTTTTATATTGTCACATTTCCACTTCTGGTGAACATGTGATACATAACATTGCCTATGAGCAAGTATGTACTGGTTCATAAAAACAGTCAATAAACTTGGCACCAATAGTTGCTGAACACTTTCAGACCTCTAACTGGAGCAAGAACAATCAGGAGCAATCATGATATAAAAATGGAGGGTTTAGAATTCACAACAGATCATCTGTTTGATGAACAGCACATTTTGGATGCTGCTGTATGGTGTGACCCTTCTTTCTTGGATGAAAGAGGAGATGATCTTTGGAAAAGCGAAGATGACTTGTAGCCAAATCTACATCTGCTTTCAGCCTCATCCAAAGATTGAATTGCTGTGTTGCTGTTTCTTCACCCCTAAACATTAGCTGGTAAATCATGAGAGTTCAAGAAAGCCAATCCAAAAAGAGAAGGCTTTTCTTTCAAAAGATTCCCTTTACGTAATTATGGTGCAAAGAGAATAAAGAACAATTCACTTCAGTGATTATAGGGCAAATTCTACGTACCTTATGAAAGGTAGATAGATCATGATTTTGTGAATACAGAATAAAAATTAGAAAAAATAGAATTAATTAATTAAGAATGAAGATTAGTCTTTGTTTTAAGTAGCAATATAAAGGATTTTTTGCCTAGATAAGATAATTGGCTATGATCATACTATTTTGTCCGAAGATAAGGAAGCCAAAAAAAAGTTTCTTGTCTTTCACTCAAAGTATGTCTTCTAATCTCTTCAGGAAAAGCTTTACCTCACATATCTTGTATCATCTCTGTATCCTAATCAGCATATATCTGCTTAGCCTAAGAAATGCCAAATTACCCCAAACTCTCTGTAATTATTACTGTTGTATTTTAAAATAGTATTCATATGTAAGTTCACTCCCTAATTCTTACTATATACTGCTCTCTAGTGATTTTATGCCTAGCACCTCTCTTCATTCCTTGTTTGAGTGGAAACAGTGTAGATTTCTATTGTGATTTACACAAATGAGGAGAGGACAAGAAAAGGCTACAACCAAGGGAGATGTCATTGGTCTCAATTAAAGAACGACTTTGGTGCCGGATGGTGCAGGCTCCATTCCTCCAACTTCCTGCTGGAAGACCTAATCCTCAAAAGTCTCATCACCACAGTCACCAGAAGCCTTTCCCCCATTCCAGCCATACAACCCTCTTACCCTAGAAATGTATCAAATCCATGAGACCTTGGAAATCCTCCCTGTGTCCACAGGAGTCACCATTTTGTCATGGTTGTGGCCATATCCCATGTGATCTCTGAATCCCCTGTACTTGCTGAAAGCCTTACCTTTTTCTTTGCCACAAAATAATGTCAAAGGCCTTCACAGATACACACACCTATGTGAATTTTTGTGTCTTTACAAAGACACAGGTGAAAATGTATGAAGCGGATAAATGTATGCTCATACAGAGTTATACTTCTTTATACTATAGAAGGATTTCATTTATAAAGTGTGCATATGAAAATGTTTAGTAAGAGATAATGAAATTAAGTGAATATTTGATGTTAGTAGAAAGAAAACAAAATGAAAGGAAAGTTCAGTTAAATGGTGTAGGAGTATGTCAGAGGGAGTGGGGGGACATGAAAAGATCTGAATGTGCATTGGACAGAGGGGTGAGCCCGAAACTGTCCAGGAGGCCACCCAGTCCCAGCTCATCCAAACAACAGACCAGACCTGTGAACCTGACCAAGAGGCCCTCTTCTTCTGCCTTCAAACCAACCAAGTCACCTTGGGGCTGTCCTGCAGCTTTTTTCCATTTTAGAAAATATAGTTAATATTGATTTATTAAAGTTGAAAGCCAGAAGGAAAAAATACTACATGTTTGTAGGGACATCTACATCCCAAAATGTTTTCCTAAAAAGACCATGTGCATTTAAGAGAAGATGGTTGGGCTGGAATTATGAAAACAAAAGTTTGTGTAAAGGGAGGTGAGGTAACTCTTGTCTACATCTCAGTGTTCTAACACATACTTGTAATACCATGAGAGGGATTATGCTCCATGTATTCCCTTATCCTTACGTTGATGTGGAGTTCCTACCACTTTCTTAAAACACAATCCTGGCTGAATACACAAAAGACACAATTTTTCTGTGAATTGTTTTTATTCCTTGTTAGAACCACAGGATTAAAAAAAAAAAAAAGTAAAATAGCCCATAAAACCCAGCTTTGAAAGAAAGGAAATGGTGACAGTAGGAGACAGGTCACCATCATCCCAGTGATCAATTAATAAATAAAATTTCATTGAACATGACTTAAATGTTGCCTAATGTTTTCCTGTGTGCATAGAGTAGCAGCATGTTGATAGACTGCAGCATCTGTTAAAAGACATTTTCTGTGCACCTGGAGAACTGGGAAGCTTTGGGAGTTTAAGACCCATTTTTGAAACAAGCTGTTTCAAATACTGTTAGCTGAACATAAACAGGTGGTCTCATGTCTTGTAAATCAAGACTTACAATATACATACATCTGTGAAAAAGTCCTTTACAAGTAACAGGTATTTGTGGGCTATTCTATGCACAAGAATAACAGCATTAAGCTCATTTTAATGGTGGTGAACATATTATCCAAGTGTGCCAGGACTGTGTGTCTGAAAGGCAGAATATGTTCTCAAGTAGCTGAAACTCTTAAAACCATTTTTTCTGCCTCAGTAATTACAGATCAAGGAGGGAATGGATGTTCTTAAATCAGCCTTCACACAAGCTGTTAAATTAAAATAATTTTCACATCTTTGTTACTAGTAATGAGGTAGATGCCTTTGTCACTTTTTGCTTAAACAGGGTGCTCAAAGCAAAGGCATGGGGATGTCTTAGAGCACACAGTTACCATTTGCTACATTGGTGTGTTATTTGAGTTCATAATAAAGGACTATAACCACAGCTTCTTCATTACAGCCAGAGTCAGACATGTCTGTGAAACATCCAAGCTGTGCAAAGAATTGGAAAACCATGTCTGGTAATTGGTGTAAAATTAGAGTAAAGATACCTCCACTCTGGAAGGAAGACTGTGAGGATGTTTAGGACAAAAGATTTAACAGTAGTTATGAACAAATGTTCATAGGTATTAGTTGAAACTATGAGAAAGGGTCAGATGTACTGCTTAGTAGACTACACTCAGCAAGGTATCAAGGGACATTCTATTCCTATGAGCTTTAAAAAGTGAACACTACTGAGAGCAAAATTTAAAAGTTTCTAGTAATAAAAAGAGGGAAGAAACAGCTATTTGTAAAGGGTGTTTCTTGCCCTAGAAATTTAACAGCTGGATAAAAGCCTCTCCAGTCCATGATGTTTAGCAGTTGGAGCCAGAGTGGGACAAAAAGAAGGATGGTAAACCACAGTTTTCACATCATGCTCCCCAACAAAGCTTGCACCAGAATATCCCCACAAAACACTAGTTTGAACTTTACCAAACAGCTATTCAAAGCCCCTGGAAGCCGTCAGGCCAGTGGGAGGTGAGGTTAGCAGAAATACAATACCCAGACAGCTGGAATAATATTAATAGTGCTGCTGGGTAAGACATGGCATTAATCTTTGCAGCAAGTCCATTATTCATTCATATACATACTGCTGGAATGTGTAAACACTTATTAGCTCCAACAACAGAGCTTTAATTGTTGACCAGCCATGGATCTGGTCTTTAGTCCTGCAGCTAGGAAAGCAAAACTTCAAATGGATGAAAATTCTCGTATTTTTCATACAGCCAGGAAACTAGCATGGGTTTTGGAAACTTCTCCTGGGGTTGCCAATGACAGTTTCTCTTTTCATTGACACGCCTGGAAGGTTTTCATCTCCATCTACTTCTACACTAAACATTATTGAATACCAGCTGGTTTGAGATTTATTAGTCCCATTCTTATGGTGAGTTCTGGAAAATGGTAATAGCAGTGAGCTCATCGCATAAACACAGTACAAACTGCATTATGTGCCAGTAAACCAATATTGATTTGATAGAGGAGGCACTGAAATAAATACAAATGAAAGCAAGCATGTCTTATTTCACAGTGGAAAGGAGATTGTGAATTTTATCTGATGACCTGGAAGGTTTTGGTGTTTTAACAAAGCCACCATAAAAAAATAAAGAGTAAAGAGTAAGTGGTAAACGGAGTAACAAAATAATTAAAAGGACACCTCCTTGTACATGAATTATTAAACATCCCAAGTGGACTAGGAGCTGTATTCTACACCCCTTTTTAGAAGCTATATAATTTTTCTCTAGTAGTTCAGGAATTATTAAACCAGATGTTAAAAGTGTGGCTAAAAACATGGCCAGAGATGTGATCAGATATGTCTTCCAAGCAGTTGTGGCCAAACTGAGGTCTGGCAAAGCAGGAGGTCTCCAGGGTTATTGAGAGACATGTCACGGCCCTGAAGGGCTGTCCTTTCTCAAACCCTTAAAAGGAAAAGGATGGGTGGTGCTCTGTGTTCCAGCCACCAGAAGAAGCAGAAGGATAGTAAACTCTACTGAACACTAGGAATAAAACAAGAAATATAGAGGAAGATGGCCCATTCTACCACTAGAAAAGGAGGTATATCTTAACAAGGCTGCTTTTTGTTCATGGCTGCTTCAAATAATGCACTAAACCCATCGTGGATTTGTCTGAAGTTTCCCCAATGCAAGAAGGCATCCCAAAGATCTTGTTCTTTGAGATGCTGTTGCTGTCAGCTATAACACAATTTTCCCCCTGGACTAGAGTGAGAAAAATTGTGTAGGTCTGAACAACTGTGCTGGATCTTTGCTGCAATATTGTTGAAGAGAATGATGAATTCTGTGTTGAGCACTTTTAGCCATGGATGATATGTTAGCAGATATCCTGAATTTGTTATTCCAGTCTGCTATGTAAGGTATAGGTGACCTCTAAGCTGCCTTCAGGAGTTCATATTTTGTCCTAACAGGAGCCATGTCTACTGGTGCACCATGTTCAGGGGAGGCCTTTGGGTAAGTGTAATCCCCTGCCCTTGTCATTATTACACTGGATAATTTGGGTTTGTTTCAGAAATTTCATCACATCTATCATTTAACCAGTGGTTTTTCTCTTTTGGGGAAAACCCTTGAAAACTCTCCTTGTTGTGCCCCTGCACATGTTCCTGTAAAGCTGTATTTTTGTTCTGGTTTTCCATTTTAGTAGTCAACATTATCTGTATCTTGCAGCACAGCACAGAATCCAAAGACTGACCAAGTGACACTGTATATATGTATAACTGGATTGGGTTTGTCAGTCATGTTAATGGGTGGTTGTGTATCTCTTTTTTCTTCTCATTTATTTTTTTTTCTGTTCATATTTAAATTTTATTATTGATTCCTCTTATTAACCAATGTGCAAACTTTTGCAAGTATAAATTAATTCACAAAGTGCATGCATTTATAAATATTTATGCACACCTTACTTTATATATTTTAGAAATACTTAAATGTTACCATAAGGGGCTGAACCTGCAGTAGAAGAAGGTGGGCATGGCACCTGCCCTGTCCTACCTTGTGTGAAACTGTCCTGACCCTAGAATCTAAAAAAGACAGGGGAAAAGGGAGGAAAAATGTTTTCTTTAGACAACAGAAGACAGTCAGCAGTTTGTGTAGCCTGTTAGGAATTAGTATCTTCTTCACAGATTTTTAAGAGATATTTTTTTAGCTGTACCCTCTCTGTGTTGATGACTTGATTATAAACTGCTATAAGACACTAAAGTAAATCCATTACATGTAGCACGGAGATAAGTAACAGCAACACAAGTTCCCACTGAAATGAAATATTCTCATCAGTTTTATTGTTATTGTTATTCTATTGAATATTCAGTGTTCTCTGATTTCCTTTTAAAGAAGGTAGCAAGATTCAAGGACAGAAGAGCAGTAGTGATGTCATATATCTGTGCTGTGGTCAGGCTTTCAAGACAATTTCATGAAATTTTCATAAATTAGCTAGAAACCCAGAGTCTATATGAAGCCACTGTGCAGGATGGCCAGTCCTTGGAAAATTATTTACAACTGGTTATCAGTGAGTCAGTGTCTGAGCAAAGGGGCAGAAAACTCCTTGGTGTGGCAACTAATCTATATGTCATTAGTGACATGGATAGCATTATACTAGATAATGGTGAAAGGAGAGGGACTTTAGCTTATTGAGAAGAAGAGAAAAAAGTTATTTTTATGTTATAATTTCTGTATAATTTCTGATAAATAAAAACTTGCTTAGTGGAAGTAAGACTAAGGTGCTGCTCTGAAATACAGGTGCACAACTACACAAATACGGGACTGAGGTAACAAGGATTCAGGAAGGTAGTTGGTACTGTGAGAGACTGCATTGCTAGTGATTATTGACTCAAATCATGCTGTGAGAGACTGGGCTATTGGAGCTAACAGCTCAAACAATTGGGTGAGTGCTTTGCTAGTGAAGCACAGAGTGCAGAAGGGTGTGCATGCTTGGGGCTACAAGCTGGGTTTCCAGATAATGCAGGAGGCTGATAAAAGACAAATCCTGAGGGGGGCCATAAGTCCTTCTTATCATGCCAATGTCCTCCCTTCATGATGACTCATCTGTGAAAACTCCCTTCCAAGGTATCAGGACAGTCACATGTAGGATGAAGATGGGTATGTCACATGTAGGATGATGGGCTATAATGGGTCTTGACTGATTCAACTACAATGGTAAGAGACAGCTGCAACATTTTAGAAGATGTCAAAGACTCATGAAATGTGCCATGATCCAGTGTTACATCATCCAGGGGAGGTACAGGAGGCGTTTCCACGCAGCCTCATCATAATGTAAAACCCATGGACCTGGTGTTTTTGAGTTCTTTCCTTCCACCACTTGATGGATAAAGTCTGCAAGCATCACCTCAACAAGACTGCAATCACTGAGAAGACCAGAAGAAGAGGACCAATGGGACATCATTGGAATCTATGGAGTGGTCATATTTTCTTCTGCTTTACCTTTTTCTCTGTTACTTTCTTTCTCCCCTCCTCTTCCCTCCACCCCCTCCCCGCCCCATCTCTCTCTCTCCCCCTCACATTTACTGTTTAATAAAAGCTGTACTGTTGACTTCAGAATATGGTCTCATTTGCGCCTTAATTTGGGCAGAGGGACCTCTCTAAAAATTTTAATAAACAGATCTTAAAAGGTATAAATGAGGGGTTTCACACTACAAAAAAAAGAACAGGAGTCAATAAAGTCATCCTGCTGTGCAAAAAGTAAATACCATGCCAGGATTTACAAATGGGAGTGTGGTTTGAGTTGTGCAAAGTGTTTCTCTTATTCCCTTCAATATTTTCAAGGCCTCAGCTAAAATACTTTGTATTTCAGAGGTGCAGGCTTTCAAAAACAATAGAGAGTCTGCAGCAGAGTAAGAAGATTGAGAGATCTGGAGAATGTGGCATGTAAGAAAACTAATCAAGACTGCTACATCTAAATAAGAGAAGATATATTTAAAGTTCAGAGTAGTGTCTCTAAGGTCGGCAGAGAGACAGGAGCTCTCTGTTCTGTTCCTTTTAGGCTGGAAAAGAAGTATTTGGATTAAGTTGTAGCAGGCAAGACATAGAATAGATATTAAGAACATTTTGTTAATACAAATATTATATCAGTATATCAATATCCTACATTGCCTGAGGAGGTTTCAGAATTTCCCTAATTGGATAGATTAAGCAAATCTAAGGAATTATATTGGTATTGTTGATCCCTCCTTGGTGCTCTTGGGGCCTAGATGACCTACTGAAACCTCTTAAAGTCTGAATTACTGAGAAGCTTTTATGCATGAAATTCTTAGATTTCACATTCTTTGAAAAGAGATATATATCTTTGATGTTTGTACTGTACCCAGAAAAGCAATTAGATCTAGAGACTCTGGTAATCACAGAAACTGTACAGTAATAATGGTATCTAATTAGCATGATGTGTGGAAATAGAATTGTAAAACTGTGATTCCCTGTGCCATAAGTGAGGTGGTGGGTTGATCTTGGCTGGTTGCCAGGTGCCCACCTAAGCCACACTTTCACTCCCCTCCTCAGCTGGGCAGGGGAGAGAAAACAGCGTGCTCGTGGGTCAAGATAAGAGCGGGAAGAGAACCATTCCTCAACTACCATCACAGGCAGTTCAGGTAAATTAATTTATTGCTTAATAACACGAGAGTAGAGCACTAAGAATAATAATGAAAAAACAAATCTAAAAGAGAAAAAAATCTCTATTCCATTATGCTTCTTAGGCTCAACTCTATTTATTTCTCTGTCTTCCCCTGAGCAATACAGGGGAACAGAGAAGTTTGTGGTCAGCACATCACAGATTTTCTCTGCTGCTCCTACTTCCTTATGCTCCCTCCCATGGAAAGGTGTCCATCCCATAGGAGACAGTCTTTCATAAACTTCTCTTACTCAACATTACTCTTTTCCATGGGCTGCAGTTCTTCATGAACTGCTTCAGCACCAGTCCCCTCCACAGGGTGCAGTCCCTCAGGAACAGGCTGCTCCACTGTGGGGCCCTGCTTGGGTTAAAATTCCTGTCAGCAAACCTGCTCCAGTGTGGGCTGCTCTCTCCATGGGCTACAGGTCCTGCCAGGAGCCTGCTCCAGCACGGGCTTCTCATGGGATCACAGCCTCCTTCAGGCATCCCCCTGCTCTGGTGTGGGCTCCTCCAGGGCTGCAGGTGGATCTCTGCTCCCCCCTGGACCTCCAGGGACTGCTGGGCACAGCTGCCTCCCTATTCACCTCCTTCACTAACCTCAGTACCTGCAGAGCTGTTGCTCTCACATATTCTCATTCTTCTCTCTCTGGCTAGAGGTGCTGTGGTTTTTGTTCCCTCTTTATAAATACATTTTCCCAGAGATGCTACTGCCATCACTGGTCCTGGCACTCAGCCGTGGCCAGCTGTGAGTCCATCCTGGATCCATCTGGCATTGGCTCTGCTGGACATGGGGAAAGTTCCTGGCAGCTGCTCACAGGGCACCCCCTGTGTCCATTCTGCTACCAAACCCTTGCCACACAAACCCAATACAACCACATTTCAGAACCACCTGGCATCATTCAAATTATCTCAGCTTGTCTGAACTTTGTTGGAAACTGTGGTAGTGACTGGTATAGGTAAAATTATTTTTTTGTGTGTTAGCAAACACAAACATTCCTATCTGTAATAGGAATCAACCATGATAACTATGATCACCATATAGTTATTATCACCATATTAGTTATGATCTTAATATGTTTTTGTCAGTGTAGAATTGTTGTTATTCATATCATATTTGTGGGGCCTTTCATGGGCCTTTGAGCCTTGGGCATTTCCTTTCAGAGTGCTCAGCTCAGCTGATCAGTAAGATGTATCCCATTGAACTCAGGGGTCTCATGACGTCCAATCTGTACATTGTTTTCATTAAAATTATTTTTTTAGGCACTCTTCTAGACTCTGCCTAACTAGTAAGAATGTATGAACAGTATGACCTTCATGTGCCACTGCTATTGGTAGCCATAGTCCAGAAGAAATTACAACTGGCTTTATGCTGAAAAGCTGTAAAACAAAAACTTTGTGAGCCAGAACAGTTCAGAGCAGACAGCAGATGGAAGTGGGAAGCTATTTACAGTGCACAGTGATGTTACACAACAGTTTTTGGAAGAAAATGTGGAAAAGAGTCTTTCATTAACTAAAGCTGTAAGGGGAATAGGCTACATTACACAACACTAAAAACCAGCATATATTAGCCCTGTGTAGAGTGATATTAATGCAGTAATAGTGATTTAAAATGCTCAAACTAATTGATTCAGAACTAGCTGGTTTATATGTGAATGGCAGTGACACTGACAAGTAAACAGGCCAGCAATATTTTGTGTTTCAGACAGAAGAAATCTGAATATTATTTCACAGCAGCAGTGTAACCCAGGGGTGAAGCTGATGAATTTAAAAGGTGCTTTTAAAGCAGATGGTGTTTTATGACACTCAGGTCATTTGAAAGCATCACCTGACCCCATAAAAAGCATGAAGGGGATAGTGCAGCTATTGAATTAGTGTGCTTAATATCTGATTTGATAAGCAAATACTGAACTCATTTTTCATATTTTCATTTTTTAAAGAAAGCATAGTATCCTATTTAAATGATTTTCTAATTCTTGTAAGATTGAACTCTTTCCTTTTTAAAACTTCCATGTTTCTTTTTCTTGTTCTTGTGATTCTTAATATAGTTTTTAACCAGAAATTTTAGCCAAAGTAGTTGAGAGACTGGGGAATTCATTCTCATGGATTTTTTAGAGTTTCAGCTCCAAGTTCTTGCTTTCTTTCAAATTTAAAAATCTATGTTTCAGTTGATTTATCTTATCCACTAGAATATAAGTACTATGATACCATTTTTTTCCAATTTGAAAGAAATCTGAATAGCTACTCTGGAATCATTTCACTCCACATCGCCAAGAAAGTTAACAGGTGTTAATATCTAATATTAATGAAAATTAAATAGTTTAATTTCTTCTGTCAGTAGTTTCACTCTTCATAAGTAATATGTTGTTAATAGTAGCAAGGATCCTGGCTGTCCAGGATTACAGATGAATATTTCTGCTGCTGTACTATGTTCAGCATTTTTCTCTCTGGTTCATTTAATGTGTAATAACTCTTCAAAAAGGAATAGTTCAAACAGGCTAAGTTGAGATACAGAAGTTGAGGCTTGTCCATAACTCAGTACTAATGGTATTGGATAGGTTTTGAGAGATATCAGAGGGTCCCTGGACTTTTTAATCTACTCATGCCTATTGCTGGAGGCCACAAGGCAGGTGCTGTAAAGAGAGGTAAACAAAGAGTGAACATACATAATTAGCTGTTTCTCACTTAAATTCTGCAGTGCATTCTGTGACAGGCAAGGGGTACTGTAAGGAGGAAAATATACTGAATTTAGGAAGGACAGGTTGTTTTGCTGCTGTATTCTAGAAAATTAACTGTAATGGACTGTTCAAATCTCAAGAAGAGCTGTACTCCTGTATAAGGTTGTTGGGGGTGAGATTAGCTAGAGATGGGGCCCAGAGATGCATTAAAATCATAGCATACTATGAAAGTAGGACAAGTATTATTGTGAACATTTGGGAGGAACAGGGAAGGAAATACAGAAAATATATTTTTTTAAGTTGAATTCAAGTGAGTTTGAGAAATTGCCACAAAGGAAAGCAGTCCAGAAAGCCTGGAACGTAGAAATGGACATGGCTCGGAGGTTTTCATGCCTGATAAAAATTGAGTAGTTGAAGTCTGAAGCAACAAGGCACCACCAGAAGGGCTTTTTGGAAGATTGCTGATGCATAATGAGGAGGGTTTTCATTTTCTTTTTGTGAAATGAAGGGACAGTACAAAAGTATTTTGTCAAGGCAATACAGAACTGTTGAAGGCAAAACTTTGATGAAACAACTTACCTAGATTGTTTTCAAAGAAACAGGATCAGGATATTCCAGACTCCCATTCAAGTGTTCATATATGATATAGAAGATTATCTAAGGTATCATCAGAACAGTTTTTCTTATAAAAAGGTGGAGGCAATTATTTTAGCAAAGCCAGGAGCTCTGTAGTTGAGGAAAAGAAGACTTGCATTTGGGTTCTTGATCTGAATCAAGAAACAGAAGGTCTTGAGCCTGTATTTCCAATAATCTACTATTATTCTGTTTGACTACTTGGGAAAATGTTCTTTCCTAAATGAAACAGGCTTGTAAAGGTCTTTGTTTTCCTTCTTCAAAGCTGAATCTGTAAAAGTGCAGAAAAGATAAAAGAGCAGAAATCTCTGCTTCAAGCTGCAGCCCTGCCAAAGAATCTCACTTCTCTACATCTGTTAACAGCTGTTCCTTCACATCAGAAATCAGGTTTGAGTCCCATTCTGCAGTATCACAAAATACAACTCTGAGTGGTCTAGCTTTTCAAAGTCTTGAAACATGGTCCTTTACAGCATGCAAACTGACACATCAGTGTACACCAAAATGCATCATTCACTGTCACAGAATCACAGAATCAATTAGGTTGGAAAAGACTTCTGAGATCATCAAGTCTGTAACAGGGCATCCTGCCCCACAAGAGTTTATCTCATGTTTGTTATCTGGTCAGATAGCTCAAATGGAACAAGCTGTCTTGTAGTGAGGTATTCTGGCACCATGGGGTTAACAGTGATTTGGTACCTCCCAAATGCCAATAGAGAGAGATCTGGAAGATAAGCTGGATTTCTGACAGACAGACACCTCACTTTACAAACTGTAATAGCTACAACAAAACTTTCACAAAGCAGAAATATTCTACACATTCCCTAGAAATGTGTGGAGTTTCTCACCTGAGCAGGGATGATGGCTTTGTGGTTACCCCTCTGGAGGCTGAGTGAAGAAATCTGTACAGTATCGACATTTTGGTGGTAAGTCACATTTGGCCCCTAACCAATACTGTTTCTTTTTCTACCTTTACTATAAATGCAACCTTAATGTTGTGTACTCTTCTATGTTATGCTGTAATCTATGAGTAGTTCTTTTCAATTTTATTTTTTGCAGTAAATAACTGATTAAGATCTTTTGTCTGTTATCTATGGGCTGTTTAATAGATAATTTATTTTATAAATAGACCTGACTTACCACCCCTAGAACTTGCGTGCCAGAGTGATTTCTTAAATTTAAGCAGTTGCCAGAAATCTGAGGCTAAGGCAGGGCATGTCTGAGGTTCCCTCTTGTCCTGTGACAGAGTCCAACCTATGACCCAACACCACCGTGTCAACCAGACCTTGGCACTCAGTGCCACATTCGGTCTTCCCTTAAATACCTGCAGGGGCGGTGGGTGGCACCTCCACTTTCTGGGCAGTCCATTCTAATATCTAATCACATTTCTGTGAAGAATTGCTTTGTGACATTCAATCTAAACCTCATCTGGAACAGCTTTAGACTATGTCCTCTTGATCTGTTGCCAGTTGCGTGGTTGAAGATGCCAACCCCCACCTGGATACACCCTGCTTTCAGGGAGCTATAGAGAGTGATAAGGTGTCCTCTGGGCCTCCTTTTCTCCAGGCTGAATGCCCCCAGCTCCCAGCTGACTTTGGTAGGATTTGTGCTCCACACCCTTCCCCAGCTCTATTGCCCTTCTCTGTCACTGCTGAGAAGATCCTGAAAGCAAAGGAATGGTGAACACCTGCTTGCTGTTTCCTGACTCATGTAAAAATTAATTTACAAGTTCAGGCTAGAACTCTAGAATGATCCAGAAGGAGGAGGAAAGTAGCTCTTTTTCCTCCCTTTTCTTGTCCCTGCAGTTCAGGCTCAGCTAAGCAGCTGTATTGGTGTTCATCCTTGTGTTGTAGAATTAAACTCCTAGCATTTGGAAGAGAGGTCACTGTAACCTACGCTACTTGTGTAAACAATGCCTGAGTTGAGGACTGTTACCCTGCTGTTGCTGGGGAGCTGCTGCCTTGTTCTGACTGCTGACAGCGGATAGTGCTTAACACAAACATGAGATTTTCATTTTCTATACACGAGGAATCACAACTTTATGTGGACTATGCATCCAAATACAGGAAGTCTAGAGTGTATGGTCTAGATTCTACAAACAGAAGATAATATTTACTGTGTCTGTAGGACTTTGTGCCCCCAGATAATTTTTTTCCACCTGACCTTAAAACTTTATTTTTCTGACTATGGAAAACCCAGTAACCTCAGCTTAAGAATCAGCACCATTTTTTTTTTTCTTCTCCAGCTTTGGTCTTGTTATCCCATTGTATGGGTATCTTTACTGCTACGTGAGAAAAGTTGCTCTTTATGTCTTTAGCTGATTTAAATCCTCCCTGCAAAATCTATGATTCCCTCAAGTAACATTTAAGGTTTCACACACTCACTGGAGTGTGTGGCTATTTTCTGTGACTCAGATAGCTGAGCCAAAGGTCAGGCAGGTTTAGAAGCTCTTTGGTTTTGTGATGATTTTACAACTCTTGCCTAGTAAATCCATGAAAGTCTGGTTATGTCATCACAGTTGTACTAGGATTTGCAGCATCATTTGTTTTCAAAGAGGCACAAGGGATTATTGTTGCAGGTAATAAACAATAGTCATGTGTACCTGAAAATGTGTCTTCACTGTATTTCCACTCTTGTTTTGCTCTTCAGCTCATTGTTGTCAAGAGACTGCTGCTTACTAGGTTCAACATAGTCACTGACTATGTAGGGACAGCCTTAATGGATATAAACAATCCATTATCTATTTGAACAGACATATTTTAATAGTAGTTTGATAGCAGGCAGTAAAAACCTGCTTTTTCATTGGCTTTGTCATATTACCTTTTAGCCACATTCTTGTAGCCAAACCAAAACTTCACAGGGGTTATCCTTAGTGTTTGCCTGAAAAAAAATGCTTTAAACAGATTGAGTTTAAGTGTTTCATAAGAGTTCAAACCATTTCCATTTCCTCCCTTGTTCTTTGACTGATATTCATCTGATTTGTTCAAGGAGATAAAAAACCAACAAAAATAACAAGCTCTACAGAAAGAAAAGTGATTAGCTTTAGTTCCTTGAACTGATTCATTGCAGATTTATGGCAGTACTGGAAATGATGCTAAGAGAAGTAAAAATACCTGGAGTTTATTGGTCAGGACTGCTGAAAATAGTCAAAGAGCTCTCCTGTTATCTGACTTAACTGTTCAACATCACCAAAAAAGACCAGGAGAAAATTACCACCTACTACAAGATGGTAACTTTTTTTCTCATGGGTTATTTATTTAGTTCTCATTTGTTATTTATGAGTAGGCTGAAGCTTATTCTAACAATCACTAATAATCAGTAGGGAGAAGTTTCTTTTGAAGGTGGATGTGCATTAGATGTGCTGACCCCCTGCTGTTTTAGAGCTGGAGTAATTCTGCATGTTGAAATCCTGTGCTCTGTTTTAGTTTATAACTCATAACATGCTTTAGGTGTTTTCCTCTGTTCTAATCCAAATAAGGAAAAAGTTAATATTATATTGAGTTTTATGAGAATAGCTTCAGACTGGTATAACTAGAATGATTACCTCTCCTTTGCTCAAAATATCTGATCTCTTTCATAACTAATAATCTCAATCCTGTTCTGCTGCCAGAATGAAATTAGCACCTATATTATTTAATCAGCTTCTTGAATGTGAAGCAGTCAGTGTCCAATGACTGATGACTGGCAGCTCATTAAGTACCCTATTAGCTGCCTCATGGGAAAAATTAAAAGAGATTAAATCAACAAATTAAGGACTTTGTTGCTGTTTATTAATTTCTTTATTTCAACTACATAATTTTAATGAGTTAGGTACTTTTCTATGCAGTTCACATCCTCCTACTGTTGGCACTAGAGTAGGTTAAGCTGCAGCAAGAAACAGTTTAGTAAATCAGTGTTATGGTAAGAACAGTTTCATCAGGTTTGATAAATCACTGGTGGATTAAAAACTGCCTGTGGTCTCCTCGGTTCTGCTGCTTTCCCACTGAGAAGCCTGCCATATTTATCTTGGTGGGAGGCTCTTTCCAAGCACCCTGGGAGCCAGGCTCAGGCTGCTGATCTGGCAGCGCAGTCCTGCTCAGCTGCAGAGCAGCGTAAGGGTTAGTCCTGGCTTTGGTAGGGGGCCCAAAGCTCACGTGAACATTTCCCAGTGTCTGGGACAAAACCACAGAGCGGGGCAGCAGCCACCGGCCTGCCAAGCGCTGTGTTCTGCGTGGGGCGGATGACGCGCGCGCCCCTCTGCGCCTTTTGTTTCCCTGTTGCCTTAGTCCCCAGCTGTACTGAAGGGATTCGCCTCAAGAAGTTGGTCATGGTTTTGTTTTGTTTCTTTTTCTTTAGAGACTCTGCTAATGCAAACATTCTGGGGCGTTTTACAAAGCAGATATCTTACCCTGTAATGCATCAACTGAAATCAAGTGGCATGACTTGCACTGAAGCTCTTCTCCATGTTGCCTAAAACAGAAGGCCAGAGTTAAAAATACATAGACTGTGTTTCTCTGTGTTAATTTTGCAGTCAAGCAGAGGATGTATTTGTGTAGCTAGTTGAAGAGTGCCACAGGCAAGGTACATGACACTGTAAACCACCATGCCAGCAAAAAATGAAGATTGCAGGTGCAGGGAAAGTGCAGTTTGTTCAGAAATCCAGTCAAAGCTGAACACAGAGATCCCCTGGAGAGATTCGGAAATACTACTGATTTACAAGTATGCTTTCTGCTAGAAAGCTATTAACTTACATAATCTTAAATCTCTCAAGGTTAAAAATAGCCTGACACTTTTACAACTGACCAGAATTCAGAAATAAATTTTATGAGAAGAATGTATGTTTAAACAACTGCACTGTTCTTTGAAAAATTATATATCACAGTGAATCTTATAGGCTAGCTCTGAGGGCTGATCTTGTTCTAGTTACAGAGAAAAATAAAATGAAAAATCATTCTATCCTGAAGATTTTTAGGTGTTCTTAGAATTTCCCACTGGATATTTTCATAAGAAATAACTGGTTTTCTTCTTAATTTAACTATATTTAAGACTTTTTAAGTAGAAAAAATAGCTTTTCACAAACTTTTAAGAGGGCTCAGTACTAGAAAAATTTCATCTTGTCCATGTTCTTGTGTGGTTTCAAATACACATTGTTGTTTCTGTCTTGCATTTGCTAATCCTCTCAGTTCCCACGAAAATTGGACATGATCTAGCAGGCAGAAGCATTAGATGTAGGTGTAATTCTTTTGAGTTCAGTGTAAGAACACAGACAAGCCAGCTCTTATTTGGCAGAATCAGGCTTTGCTGGATCAGAATAAGTTACAGGAACTAATGCAGAATAGCTGAAATTTAGAATACATCAGTCGTTTCTTAATTTGATTTGTTAAGCCATAAGAAATCCAAATTGAAAAAGAATACTAAAGCTCTTCTTAAGATATAGGGACCACTTTGAATCTCAAAGCATGATCTGTTTGTAGCAGTTCTTGAAGTTTTGAGTTACATTAATAATGTTAATTTCAGAAAATCACACATTAAATCTCCAGAGACTACAGGGTTTCTTAGAGGTGTTCTCAAAAGATCTCTGAAGGGAGCAATATTGACTGCATTTGCTTCTGCCTGGTTAAATCTTGAAGATGAAAGAGAAAACAAAAACACATGGAGTTAATGAGCCAGCAATTATCATGAAGGTATATGAAGATGGGAAGGATGTAATCATGTGTGGTAGTTTGGGTCACACCGTGGCTTAGAGCTCTTTGTAGAGGACATAAAGCCTGGTTAGGTACAAACCAGTAGGTAGCAAGTGGTGAGTAATGAAAGCAGTGTTGACAGAGAGGAGACTATGGCTGACTCAGAAGTGCTGAGACAAGGAGCAGCTTCCAGGCTAGGAACACCCTTTCAGTGCTGAGCATGATTCTCCCCCCAGATGAGTTATCAGGGATGAGCATGATTCTCCCCTGAGATGAGTTATCAGGGATGACGACAAGGACTGTCTGGTAGGCATCCATAGGGAGAAGTAGGACATGGGCTGACAAGTGACATGACATATTCTTTGTGCCCACTGACAGGGGGAAAGCCGCGACTCTGCACTTCAGCCAGGAGATTTGGAGTCAAGGAAGGTTTCTGAAATCACTGGAGACTGCCTGAGAACAGACCGTGGTAAAATCAGTTACTTCTGCCCTTTCTCTGGATGAAACTGATTATCTTGAGTTACTTTATTAAGTGCATGAAATGTGTTAGCCTCAAATGTGAAAATGGTACTGCATGTTCTGATTTTTTCCTTCTGTCCTTGAACTCTGTGGCTGCCAATAACTTGGGATTTGCTCACATAATAAGAACTAGAGTATGTGGAGTTGTTGGATAAAGCCCTACTGTGAGTAGCCCATCAGAAGCTTAAGCTGTGGGCAAACTACTATTGACATAAAATTCATATTAGCCCAGAGTTACAAAATATTTCTGTATCATGCTATTACCAAATATTTATATAATCTTAGAACTGTGTTTTAAATGCAGCATTATCCCATGAAAATTAATTTCCAGTGTGTAAAGTTAAGCTGTAAGGCAGGTACATTATTTAAGTATTGGAATAGACAACCTAGACAGTAGTAGGTGTCCACTCTGTTTTGTGTTTTATGAAAAGAAACACAGAGTTGAAAGGAAATAATTAAGTGGAAACTTTTGCAAAAGCACTTCAGATTTTGTTAAAAAGCAGATATAGGATCAAGTCCACTTAAAAATTATTTGTAACTAAATTTTATTCAATATAGCAAAACTCCCTGTGGCTTTGAACTGGCTGTATTATTTTGTTATTTTATTGTTTGGTTTTTTTTCTTTCGCATAAGCACACTACTAAATCTATTGTGTAGGCAATTTCTTTTTAAGTATTTTCCTCGCGATTAGGTAATTAAATTAAACAAGCAAAGCCTGAAAGGACATCTGAACACTTTGTATTTCTTTATTAAGTAGTATCACCAGCCAAGAAGCTATTTTTTTACAATAATCTGTTCTCAAAAAAGCAGTGTGTTTTTGCTTGGCATTTTCATTTTCATGTAAATGTGTAAAATTTTGTGCTTTTTGTGAGAATTTTGTTCCTTGAATGGAAGAAACAAACCTGAGTATATAACTTGAAACTACGCGTGAAAAATCAGTTATTTCAGGTTTTTTAAAAATCACCAAACATTTGCTTCTAAAATTGAAGAAGATTTTATGACCGAGCGGAAATGATGAATTGATAAACATCTGGGCTAAAGCCAGCTTTTGTAAGACAATGCCAGATCTGAGTGTTTTAGCCACAGTGACAGAAATCCAGGCTGCTAATACAAAATATATTGCCTACAGATCTTAGGACGGTGACGCAAGCTGCTAACACACAGCAACACACTGAGTTGGGTTTCAACATTGTTTTTCATTTCATAAACTCATGCAGATTTCAGTAGATGTTTACATTTTCTCCGACATTGGTTTGCACAGTTATAAATCAGTTGGAGTTTGTGGTTTCCAAGGTTTTTGCAAAGAGTTCTTTCCACAGATGATTTGGTGAGCTCCCAAGTAGTCTGCTAGTGTTGGATGTCTGCTAATGGGAAATCTCCATCACATAATTGTGTGGAAGTGATATAAAGAAACAGGGCATATAATGATAAAATCTGTTCTCAGATATTACAAAATCACTCAAGAATGTTGTGTATATAAAATCTATATTGAAGGAGATGTTGGAAGAAATTTATGCAGATAGCTTTTTACTGGCTAGAGTAATTTAGAATGTATGGGGAACTTCAAAACAGCTCTGAGCAGAATGAAATGTTGAAGCCATTAGAGTTGGGCTGACTGATACCTGTCTATGTACAAGTGCAGTAAATCTTATCCAACTTCAGTAAAACACCTTTTCTATACAGGTAGGAACCTACAGGATTGAGAAGTGGGATTTAGAAAATAATTTATAGGACTGTACCTCAGTACATACTAACACTAGCAGTGAAAGGAAAGCTCTTGTGTAGAGAGGGTTGGCTCTGAAATTCCACAGCATGAGTGTTGGATCTGAATCTTTACTACTTGTTTAAATCAATGACTGAGATTGGACTAATAACAAAAATTACTGTTTCAGCCAGCAGCTCATTAGTTGGAAACACAGACAAATTACTTTGACAAATACAAGTCTAGGAGTGTTGGCCTGCTGTAGCTGAACTACTTCTAGTGGAATTAGAGGAGTGTTAATGATGTTATTCAAAGTTCTAGTGAAGATGTCAAAGTAATTTGTGAAGTTCTACTCCTCTCATTCAAGGAACATGGATTAAAATTCGATGAGGTACAAAGAAAGCTCCTATTCTTACTATTCTAGTAGCTTACAAGGAGATATCACAAAAATAATCTTTCTAGCCTAGCAAAAAAATACAAGAAGTAATAAGGTCATAGCATGGTCGGTGTGGGAAAGGACCTTTTAAGATCCCCAAGCTCCACCCCTCTGTACCATGGCAGGGATATCAAAGCCCCATCTATCTAATTGTCTAATTGTCTGCCATCTGTGAAGGGCCTATTCTATCTCTCAATAACATGTTGTAGAGTGCAGAAATAATGCCAGGTGGAGGGTGTAACATTAAGGACAGAAAATATATTAAAATGTAATACTCTGTCCTGGACCATAAATAAGCAGATGTAAAACAGAGAATAAACTTTAACAGGGAATTGGAAGATTATTCTTTTCCCTTAAAGCAGTTAAAGATCAGATCAGTTTCCAATAACAACACAGTCAGAGCCAAAGAGGTTGCTACTTTAAAAATAATCTTGAGTAGCTAATTAAGAGGCTTATGCAGTATGATTATTCATAATAGCAGGTGATTTGGCTGATTTGGTTTTGTCCAGCAACTGCTCCCAATTGTTGTCTCTGTGAGGGTGGATCTATAGAGTATTCTGTGGATGACAAATCTCAGACATTACAGATATACTTCAATTCAAAAATTATTTTTTTAAAGACTGAACTGTGATGCCAGTGTCAGCTCTTTGGAATTGTGTGGTTCAGCTATTATTTTGGTGGCTTTTCACATACTTTCATTGCAGGTCTAGGCAGAGCTGATTTTTGTATGCAGGAGTATTAGGTTTTCTCACTTCAGAGCCTTTGACGTATCAGGGAAGAATATGAAAGGCTGAACTATGGCTTTGTGAAGACAAGGTGCTGGCTGTTGTGGGAAGAAAATACTTTGTAGCAGCTGGGGAGGTTGCGATGCCCTCAAGCATTGCCTACTGCTACAGTGGCTGGGCAGCACCTGCAGGACAGGTCTGGCCAGTGTTCCTGATGCTTTCTTGACTGCATTTACCAACGTGTGCAAGTGAGGGGGAGCTCCTTGGGATAAAAACAGAGGAAAGGGGAAAGGCACAGGGGTATAGTCACACCATTCAAATGCCTCTTCTTAGTTAGTCACTGTCACCCATGTTAGTGATAACTAACTGAGTTTCTCAAGCACTGTTTTGTTGACCTCTTGCTCAGGTCAGTACAGGTTATCACACTGATAAGTGGGGAAATTGTCTTGAATTTGCACTTTCCTTTCTGTGCACTGTTGTTTTTCTGCCATGTGTTCACCCCTGCTAAATGTTTTTGGAGCTTTACTTAGAGAATGTGCCTGTCTAGCTCCCAAAATAAATAGAGGGTTATGAAGAAGAAATGGTATATATGTTTCTATAGCCCAGATCTGTACAATGGAGATAGGCTTCTCACATCATTCTCTTAGTTTCTTACCCCATTTTTTTTAAAATCAGGTATCCAGTAACATTCCCGACCATGTCCAAAACTCTGGAAATTTGCCATGTGCACTTAAGGGGAAGTAGTGATTACATAAACACTTCTGGGGTTTATACACTTCCCACAGAACTCTTGGATCCCTTGTGTAATAGTCTTTTCCAATAAAGAAAACTGTATAGGCATTAATCGTCCAACACAGCAATACCCTATAGTTTAGTGGGACAGGCAGCTGGCTTCTGCAGAGTGCCTTTTGACATTTTCTGGCATTGGCAAGTTCAGGAAGGGTTGGGTTGGGGGACTTTCCGCACAGCAGCCTTCAGAGTGCTGTGCTATGTGTCAGTAGCTAGAAAGGTGCTCTAACACAGCAGCGTTACCTCGGTGTTACCAAGCCCACCACATAACATCGAGGCTGTGCCTCCAACTTTCCCCCTCCATGGGCCAGTACTCTGGGAGGGGACCAGACATTACAGCTGAACCAAGCTTAACAAGGAAATATTCTATACCATGTTGTCTGCTTAGAAATAAAACTAAGGCAAAGGAGAAGAGGACAGAACAATAATTATTGGGACATTTATCTTCCTGAGTAACCTCTATGCATAGTGAGGACCTGCTTCCTAGAATGTAGCTGGACATAACCTTCTGATGGGAAGTAGAGAATTATCTGTTTGTTTTCCCTTGCTTCTCTGTGTAGACTTTCCTTTTGCTTTACTAAACTACCAAAGCTAGTGGCATATTTAAGTAGGCAGTCTGGTGAGAACTAATATGTTTATGTATTCAATTCAAGAAGCTGAGCTACCTTTTCTGTACTCTCTGCTGTCTCCATTCATAAACCCTCAGAGAAATGCATGGTTTGAATTTAGGGTGATCAGGCATGTAACTGGCAGGGTTTGACACTGTGACTGAGTGCAGCTAGCAAATGCTTCTGTAAAAGGGGAGGTCCTGTTCGCCCACTCCTCCCCCCACTTCTTTCTTCCTGCCTGCCTCTGAGCACTACCACTTTTACACCATCTTTGGTGTACCCCTTTGGAAGCTGATTTAACTTCCTAAAGTCAGCCTGAAGGCCTTCGTCAGTGTGGATCTCAGCTGGCACATGGAGAAGTGGGAGCTCATATCCAGGAGCAGGGCTTGTGAGGGAAGTGAAACTCCCACTTCATTGATCCACTCTTCCACATTGTTGAGCTGTAGTCTCAAACACAAAATATGCTGCCCAACAAGGAACTAGATGGAGACAAAAGCTTGTTGTGGTGTCAGAGATGTGTATGTTCATAATTTGTGTCAGGACACAGCCCACAGTGCCCAAATAAGCCTAGTGACAGTAGCAGGTTCAGCCATGAATCCATAGACAATGGGGCATGTCAGGGATCAAGCCAAGAGCTCAGGCTGAAGGGTCAGGGTCCAGATTAGTGAGGCACCTGGCTCAGCACAGGCATGACTGCAGCACACCTCAGGTGGGGCTGGAATGAGGCTTCAGTTTTTAAGCCACTGCAGAGAGAAATAGGAGAGCCCACCCCTGGACACTTCTCAGCAGACCTTTTTGGAAGGGCTGTTCTCAAAGGTGGGCTCTTACCCCATTACTGAAGCTGAGCCTGAGCTCAGGCACCCAACATCCCAGCTAGGGGGAAGGTAGAAAGGGAGTGCTCAGAGCTCTGAAAGCTTTCAGAGAACATGTATTAGCTCAGAGCTAGAACTGTATTGTAGTAAGAGAAGTTTTGATGGGTCAGGGGACAGAGTCTGCAGTACATTTTATCCTCCAGTGCATACAGTGTCTGACTTTTCTATTCTCCATGGTGCAGAGAACAAATAGAACTTTGCTTTAACTGTAGTTAAACTCCAGTAACTCTAAACAATGTGTGCTTTCTCCAGAAACAAGAGGATGGTGTGTTTGGAGGAAAATAGTCACCTACAGTTGAATTTACCCACAGCATCTTTTATGGTAGCTCCTTCCACACACAGTGAATAGAAAGTTCCAATAGACAAGCTGTGCTGTGCATTCACAGCAGGCAGTCTTGTTCTCTGCTGTGCATCAGCCAAGAGTGGGAAAGCTAGACCATAGGATCCAGGATCTCCCTTTCATATATTCATTAAGCAGCCATAAACAAACACCACAGTATTTATGGGAGTTCATAAGGGACTGTGGTTCTCCTTCAGATTCATAAAGCCTTTTAAAAAACCCATAAGTATAAAACAAGAGAAAACTGTTATAACCCTCTCCCACAAAGAAGAGTAACCCAGGTTCTTGTTAATACATCCCTTGGGGCAGATTAGAGTGAATGACTGGTGTTTGTAAATTTATACATGTAGGGTTTATTTTAGAACAGTTTGGTTGCAATTGAAAGTAGGAGTGAAGCCTTTTGGTTATTATTCCCTATAGAAATATGATAATGTAAAAGCATAGAAATATCACTTAAGAAACATATATGGAGAAGAAAGAAAAAAGAAAAAATAAAAGAAGAAAGAAAAGGAAAGAGAAGGAAAGAGAAGGAAAGAGAAGAGAAGAGAAGAGAAGAGAAGAGAAGAGAAGAGAAGAGAAGAGAAGAGAAGAGAAGAGAAGAGAAGAGAAGAGAAGAGAAGAGAAGAGAAGAGAAGAGAAGAGAAGAGAAGAGAAGAGAAGAGAAGAGAAGAGAAGAGAAGAGAAGAGAAGAGAAGAGAAGAGAAAAGAAAAGAAAAGAAAAGAAAAGAAAAGAAAAGAAAAGAAAAGAAAAGAAAAGAAAAGAAAAGAAAAGAAAAGAAAAGAAAAGAAAAGAAAAGAAAAGAAATCTCACAACCTGAAGGCATTGTGACGAATCTTGGTTGTTGGAATTTCCATATCTGTTGGTCACAATCTCATCAAAGTGATGATTGCAGACTGGATTTGTTGGGTGGTGGGAGTAATCCCTAGGAAAATCCACAGAACGCACAATCTACTGGGTTTATATTGGCTTAGGTTCTGGTGAGAATACACTGGATGATGTAATGCTGTGGATCATGGGACACCCTGGGAGTCTTTGACACCTAAGATATCACAGTGCCTGTGATATCTGCCCAGTTGAGTCCATCATGGCTCATCAGCAGAGATCAATGCCTTCAGGGTGCTGTGTCCAGCACTTCCTGGCACACTTCCTGGCAGGGGAGTTATCACAGTTGAGTTCCCTTAAGTAAGGACAAAGAGACAGGGCTCACCTCAGGAGTTTGCCTTTCTGTATCTCATTCAACACCCAGCTGTAGCCTGAGGTGGGCTGTGCTGCCCTCTGCACCAGGGTAGTTACTTTGCACATCAGCAGCCATCAGAATCCCAGTGTCTCTTCCAGTATCACTTGTGGACACATTCTTCTCCTCTGACCTGGGCTGATTGGACAATAGTATACCCCCTTTACATTATTTCAAGTCCAAATTCCAATTAGGAGATGTATTTGGGGAAGGGTGGGCTTCAGTAGTTGCAGATGAATAGCTCCTTCTTTGCAGCTTGCAATAGTGGGCAAAAGTCCTTCAATGATTTTAACAATGTTTAAGCTATTAAGCATTTCAATCTCTCACAAACACATAGGTTTGAAAAATTCTGGTTCTAGCTTTCAATCAGTGTATATATGACTATGACACGCTTAATGAACGATGAATAATTCATAATGATATTTAAAGAAAAATGTGATCTAAAACCAGCTTACATTTTAAATGTTCTGGCCTTTCAGAAGAATGTACTTGTCATCATAACGTAGTGAAATTACTCTCTTAAGTAAATTGAAATAATATAGTGGTCTTTAGAAATGTCTTTGGGTGATCGGAGCTCTCTGTTGACTTAATTTTTACAGAAGATTTTGTAATACTTATTCTGCTTTAACATATTAAAATTGTGTTTCATCCACATTAAAAAGTTTTAGAAGTTTTAAAAGGCAAAGTTTTAAAGTCCCACAATTGTCACTTAGTAGATAATTATGCAGCTCTCCATCAGCAGTCTTGGCCTAGTCTTAGAGAATATCCCTGATGTAATTCTTCCTTCATGCTGCCTGTCATCCTGAGTCAGTAAGATTGAATCCAGAACAATGTTCTCTTCCAGTATCCTGCAAGTCAGCCAAGACTAGATAGTGATGGGAGAACAAAAAGGTCATACTTGAGTCATTCTTTTCAGTCTACATGTATAGGTTGATCAATCCTTTTTCACTGCAATCAGAAAACACCTAATTTTTCTGCTACACAGGAATAAAATCAAAATATATTTCTAAGGAAGATATGTTTTGGATATTATATAAATTTTTTTGAGTTTATAAACTATGTGTCTTGTATTAAATCTTATTTAATAAGTAACACATAAATGTACATAGTTCAAAAGAATTCCCTTCTCTACTCAGATCCAGTTTAAGATTTCGTCAACTGCTAGAGGTAGGGCAGTGAGACTAGATTGGTAGTGGCTGCTTTAAGTCTATCAGACATTATAAGTGAAATTTAAAACAGACCTACATTTTTGCAATGCTTCTAAGGATGAAAATATACTTATTTCTTCAAATTCACTGTCCCTGTGCATGAGATTTGAATATATGGGCAAAGGTAACTTTTTATAGCCTGGATTTTGTAAGATTCCTGCAAGACTTAATTTTAGAGGGGCTCCTGAATGTGGTGAAGATGTCTGCCTTCAGTTCCATAGGAATACCTCTGATTACTGGTATACTAATCTCTAAGTGGTTTTTTTTTCTGCAAATTTCTCTTTGTTCCTCTTCCCCTTCATGTAAGTAAGAATCAAAGGGTTTTGATCATCATCTCCCATTGTCTAAGTCAACTCACCCCATTCTACAGTGATGATATAACTTCCCACTTTGAAGTACAAAGACTTTGATTTTGTTTTTGTCAGTTAGGGTCAAAGCATCTTTCATAATCTTTAAATATACTTTCTAAACCAATTGAAAATACCTGTTGATTGCTGCCTCTAAATTGTTGCTCTAAATTTACAATCAGATTTGACATGATCTTACTGTGGTCAAAAATCATACCACCATTTTTATTTTTTTTTTTGCCTGAGTCATGAGCAAGTGTTCTAGCCACACCACCCAGGTTGCAAAAGGCAAAGGCAGGGGCAGGGAGAATGAAGAAACAGCTGCCATAGGAGGAGATCAGGTTCAAGGACATGTAAGGAACCTGAGGGTGAACAGGTCCATGGGCCCTGATAAGATGTGTATGTGGGAACTGGCAGATGAAGTGTCTAAGCCATTAACCACCATATTTGAGAAGTACTGGCAGTTCAGTAAAGTTCCCACTGATTGTAAAAAAAGAGAAACCTAACCCAAAGTGGAGGAAAAAAGCAAAGAGGCTGGAAACTACAGGTTGGCCAGTCTCACATCAGTGTCCAGTAAAATCATGGAGCTAATCCTCCTGGAAGTTGTGCTAAAGTACATGGAAAATATGGAGGGGATTTGTGACAGCCAGCAAGGCTTCAGTAAAGGCAAATCACACCTGACAAATTTGGTGGCTTTTTACAATGGGGGTTATAATGCTGGTGGATAGGGGAAGAGTGACTGAAGTTGTGCAAAGCATTTGACAGCACTCTCCACAACATCCTTGTCTTAGAGGTGGAGAGATGTGGATTTGGACAGGCTGGAGAGATGGGCCTGTGAGAACCTCCTGAAGTTCAACAAGAAGTTGAACGAGTGCAGCAAGTGCCAGGTCCTGCACCTGGATTGGGGAAATGCCAAGCACAAGTACAGGCTAAGTGGAGAATGAATTGAGAGCAGCCCTGCCCAGAAGGACCTGGGGGTGCTGGTGGGTGAGAGGCTGGACATGCCCTGGCCATGGCACTCACAGCCCAGAGAGACAAACGTGTCCTGGGCTGCATCCAGAGCCCCGTGGGCAGCAGGGGAGGGAGGGGATTCTGCCCCTCTGCTCTGCTCTGCTGAGACCCAGCTGGAGCATCCAGAGCTGGGGTCCCTGCACAGGAGGGACAGGGACCTGCTGGAGCCAGAGGAGAGACACAAGATGTTTAGGGGAATGGAGAATCACTCTTATGAAGACAACTTGAAAGAGTTGCAGTTTTTCAGCTGGGAGAAGAGAAGGCTCCAGAGTGACCTGATAGCACCTCTCAGTACCTAAAGGGGCTATAAGAAAACTGGAGAGGGACTTTTCACAAGGGATTGTAGTAATTCATAAGGAAGAATGGCTTCAAACTGAGAGAAGGTTGCTTTAGGTTGCGTATGGGAAGAAATTATTTTCTGTGAGGATGGTGAAACACTAGCAGAGGCTGCCCTGAGAAGCTGTGGATGCCCCATCCCTGGCAGTGTTCAAGGTCAGGTTGGGATGGGGCTTTCAGTAACCTGGTCTAGTGGAAGGTGTCCCTGCCCATGGCAGAGGGCTGGAGTGTCATGTCTGCAGCTGTTTTTCTGTGTGTCAGTTGTTCCAGTTTTAAATTTCATTGGATCAGGAAAAGAGGGTGGTGCATAGAGGACTGCTGAACAATGATCAGAGAATAATGGGATGACTTTATGAAGACTGCATATACTTATGTGCATGAAGTGCAATTATTACAGATTGGGTTTTGTGAATTTACTGTGTGCATTCATCAAGCTTTAAAGGACCTGTGATAAGAACAAACCTGAAGACAATCAAATGTCTTAACATCTTTCAAAAAAGCATTTGAGGGTTGTGCTTTCTCTATAACAATGCACTTCAAAGATTCTGCCAGAATGACACAGTTCTGTAGTCAGGTGTTGGAATAAAATAAGAAAAAAAGATCACTAAAGAATAAAAAACCTGCTTTGGATTAAGGAAAGGGGACAGTGTACTTGTCAAGTGGTGTTCTCATTGGAACAGTCTCAGGTCCTGAAGAGTTATCTTAGAGAAGCTGAGGCCCTCACTTGCTCTCAGAGAATGATGGAGCTTAGACAAAGGGCGTGTGTAAATGGACTTTTTAGGATGAGGCAATCCAAGAACCACTGCTTTCAGAGCATGTAGATGCTATCCTAGTGATTAAGAGAAAAAGCTGAAGCCCTGGAAAGCCATGGAAAGACTTAATTAAAGGAAAGAACATTTTCTTGAATTCAGTCTCCTCCTGTAGTTGAGCACACTCTTTTTGTGAACTTAATAGCATCTGCAGATAGACTACATTATTTTCCAGGTGTTGAAGTATTAGTAATGGAGTATTAATTTGGGAATGTGAAAGGTCCTTCTGGGCTTATTTCACGCATTCTGAATTAGCTATTCTGCCTTTTTAGAGATGTTTCTGGTGTTTCTACTGACCCAGAAGTCAGTTGGCATCCTTTGATAGTACTCTTTGAAGCTTTGGAGCTATTTTACCATTGGCAAGCTCAGATCCTGTAACTTTTCCTGTAGCAATCATGCTCAAGTTCATCCACTAACTCTGCATTTCTATGATTGTTGCTGTCCTAATACCAATCCTTTTTCCACAGAGGCAACATTACTGCCTGGGCCAGAAATTTTGTTCAGAAATATATATCTATAGTTCTCTGGAGAAGCCTGACAACACTGCACCATACTCTGGTAACTTACCAGCTACTCTGAACAGGTAGAGTTCAGCTTTGTTGTATACGCCATGAAGCAGTGAGATTTACATATTTCAGGACTTCAGAATCTTCCTGTGATGCTAGCTTATTCCCATGCAGAGATTTACAGTCAATAAATTAATGTTCTGACCATGATTCTTACTGCCTGTGCTCAGCTCTGCCCTCATATGGAATGACTCCATATTCTGATGTCAGCTTCTTACCTGTTACCTGGCTGCACTGTCAGATTGTTTAAGATCTACTGATAGTACCCATAAAATCAACTTGATACAAGCCTGGGTAAAATACTGGAAAATAGCTGAATGCTGTGCAGTCTGTGAAAGGACAGTAAAGTGCAATGGCCCTGGCTGTTTGTGTCTCCTGGTCTATGTAGATGTCTGAGATGTCTAAGATGTTGCCAAGCCCAGGAATAACTTTGGTTACAAAACCAAGAGTCTATGAGAAAAAGACCATGCTTAAGTTTTGTAGCACCATGACTATTATTGCCTTGTCTTTTACCTGGTCTTGAGACTCTAAATCTGCTCTCTTCATCCCTTGGAATTTTTTTTTTCATCTTCCTCCTCCTGCCCATATTTTCACAGCTACAGACAGAAAAGAGATAGAGCCAGACAGCTAGAACAGACTTTACTGCCTTTACATCCCAAAAGCCAGAGGATACACTGGATGTAGGTGTAAAACTGTCAGCATCAGGGTTGGCCTCTGTGAGAGAAGCTCAGGGACCGCCCTGTGCCAAACACAGCTGACTACACAGTGCACCCACTGTAGGACACCTCTGAGCCTGTCAGCCGAGCTGGTGGCACCTCTGTGAAAGCATATCTAAGAGAGGGTAAAACATTGCATGGCAGCCTGAGGAGTAATGGGGAAAAAAGGGTGAGAAACCTGCAGTGTGAGCATCAGCATGTGAGAAGAAGGGAAGAAGTGCTCTGGGCATCAGAGCAGGTGTTCTTTTGCATCTTGTGGGAGAGACCATGTTGGGGCAGACACAGCAGCTGGAGGAGAGACCTGCAGTGGCTCAGGTTGGCTTTTCCTGAAGGAACCATGCTGAAGCAGTCCTTGAGGGACTGCAGCCTAGGGAAGGACCTGTGCTGGAGCTGGGGAACTCTACAGGGTAAAACACAGGAAGAAAGGATTAACAGTGATGGACTAGTGTGTGCTGGCCACAACTCCCTATTCTCCAATTTTCGTTGGTCCAGCTTAGTGGTGGGGAGTAAAGGACTCCATGCATGAAGAAGTGAAATTGATGCTGGGAAAAAAGATAGGAGGAAGAAGGTATTATTTTATTTTTGTCTTTGTCTTCTCATCATCCAAATCAATTAAATTAAAATTAAATTAAATTTAAATTAAATTAAATTAAATTAAACTAAATCAATTTACCCATATTTAATCTATTTTGCCTGAGATGGTAATTGGTGGGTGATTTCCCTTTCTTTTTCTCAACTTACCCGTTTTTTAAATTTTGCCTTCTGTCTTGGTGAAGAAGGGCATAAGAGTGGACGTCTGGTTGTTTGGCAACCAACCAAGATCGTTTTTAAAAAAGGTTTCTACATTGGTTTGATTTCAGTCTTTTTATGATAAGCAAGAGGGCTTCCTTGGATTTGACAATAATGCTTAGATAGCCTTTATTTCTGCATGAGAGAAAATTCTCTGCCCAAGATGCAGTCTAATGGGGCACAGAGGGCTGTATCTGAATGAGATTTTACTCTGCTTGTGGCAGCAGAGCTTCATTTTTTTTCTTTTTTTTTTTCAATCTTCCTTTTTTATTCTTTTTTTTTTCTGATATTTTTTTCTTCTTTCCTCTTTTTCTATTGCTGCCCAGACTTTTCCTATTAGTGGGTTGTTTTTCTTTTCTGTCAAGACCAAATGAGCAGCTTCTATAATAGCTGGCAAGTCATTAGAGACCCAAGAATGACATCCATATTTCCCCTTTTCAGTCCTTACACTATGTAATCCAGTTCTACTGCCCTGCAGCTTCCTCTGCTGTTTCTAGCATAAAAAATTGGTGCTGCCCTGTTTTCTACAAGACCCTGCTGGCCTGTCTTTAATGCAGTCGTGATGCACTGACTCAAAGGACTCCCTTTCCCAGGCAGTATGATAATAGTAGTGTTTGAGTGAAGAGTTTATGCTTGCAATGTGGAATGCCTTACAAGAAAAGATGGCATGACATGACAAGGTCCCTGGCCTCCATCTGAAATAATTCTTTGGAGAAAGCATGGGGCAAAGCTGCCAGTCCTTGTTCTAATCAGCCTCCTCCACTTGGCCAGAGCATCTCTGACAGCCTTGCATGTGTCTGCTTGCTAGCACGTGTTTTTCCACAGTGACTCAAAACACATTCAGGAAGCCTTGCAGTGGAGATTTCACTGTAAGAGCATGACTAGGCATGGTGCTAGCACTGATCAGGTGCTCAGGATCCACAGACTCAGGAGGGTGCCCCATCCTTTGTGGCATCCTTAAGGGTACCTTCCTTCCAGAGCTACAATCTGTCTCACTGTCTTGAGTCTTTGCCCTTTGTATTAGGTTACAATGAAACAGACTCTCTGCAGCTCTGCTTCTTTTCATGGTTGGATAAAGTTTATCAGACTGATCATTCCAGAGGTAAGGGGATTTTGTTCTGTGTGAGGCAAAGGATGGGTAGGAGCCAATAAGCTCAGTAGCCTTCATATGCCTTGCCAGAAGGGGGAAGGAGTATCCCAGCTGGATGGATTTAGCTGGTAATTGTACCCCACTGTTTTTGAATTACAAACCTAGATGAGTTGGTGTCTGTGGAAGATTTATTTGAAATACAGTAAAAGGATACCAGGAGCTGAGTGAATAGAAGCTTTGCCTTTGCCTCCTGGGGAGGTATTTACAGACCTTGTATTCTTCTCCATCTCATCACAGTGATGAATTCATGCACAGTTATATGCTCAAGGATATTTAACTAGAGTTCTGCCTCCCCACTCCTCTTCCAGTTGTCCCTGTACTGACATTTGTTGCACTCATTGTCTCTTTACTTTAGTTTTGCACTGTTACCCAGTCCGTTTATGGACTGTGGGCACTGACATCCACAGAGTAGGTGGCATTTTCAAAACTTGAACCTATCTGCAAAGATGTTTTAAATAAAATACAACAGGTGCTGTAGTTCAGCTGGATTCGTGTTGTCTTTGTCTCCAACCCTGAAATGATGTATTGCAGCATGTTCTCTCTCCATTATGCAAGAAGATGCTGTGGAAAGTATAGTAAGCATTGGGCACTCAAGAGGTTTTGCTGCTTGGTGCTCTCAGGGAGCGTGTTGAACGTGCAGAGACTTGTCTCTCTTCTAAATGTAAGTGCCAGAAACCCTCTGGTACTTCAGATGCAGAAAAAGACTGGGCATCCTCCATTGCTTACAGAATTTCTTCTCTTGTTGGCAGTACAAAATGTTCCCTTTTTACATAATTATGAAACTCTCTAGTGTTTATACATAAGCAAAGAATTACACCCTTTTTGACAATGAGCAGCTGGCCTATCCACTCTATAGATTGTTTTACTGCTTTTCTTTCTTCTCCTATTTTCTTAAATCAAAACCTTATCCAGTCCCTCAGTAAGCTTCCATTTTAGCCTGACAGACTTAGGTCATTAATCTTCCTGCTGTGGTCTGGAAAATATCCCCAGACTCATTCCCAGATGTTTTGTTCACTTTTGTATCCAAAATGTGCACCCACTTGGTGAATCTAAAATTTTAACCCAATCATGGGTACTTTCTATTTGCAGTGACATTACAAACTGCATGTTTTCAAGATCACTTCCAAACTCGATGCATAAATAGCTTCACTAAATCATGAAATTTGCCAATTTGAATCGTTAAATTTAAATTGCTACATTTATCCATCACCACAACTAACACCACACAAGCACATACTGGTTTCATTTTCATATTAGTTTGTGTCTCTGCAGGGAGGATGAGAGGTAATTAGCTTGTCTTGGAGGACCAAGATTACTTTAATGAGCACTCATGTATTTGCTAAGGAGGTCCACTAGAGGAAGATCAAGCCCCCATTTTTAAATTCTCTAAAGCTTTCATTCAGAGAGTAGCTGTTTCCCTATGGGCAACACATGGTCTGCAAAAATATCTTCACACTATGATGTGGTCTGCAAACACTCACTTAGAAATCTGAAATAGAAAGTCCAATGTTTACCCATGATCTAAAAATGTATTCTTCTGGCAACTGGACTCTGAGAAATGCTGGAATCATGTTAAAGGTGAAGGCTGTCTTATTTTCAAATTCTTCACTCTTATTTGTGATGTTTATTGCTTTGATTTACTTCAGAACAATAGAAGGTATTTTAGAATGCTATAAAATACTTCGTCTTCTCCATCACAGCACTTTTGTCTGGTTAATGGCTTTTAGTAAGCCGTATGTTCTAAGTAATGTGTAAATGATATATGGCATGTAATTTCATCTTTTCAGTTGCTGTAGCAACATCACACTAAACTATGAATTAGTCAGTAGTCCAGACCAGCAAATGTCTTATTTCTGAAGAGTGGTTTACCCATTATGAAGACTATTAGAAATTAATACTGAAACAGATAATTGACTATACAAGCAATTCCAGCAAAAGAATGTGCACATGAGAAAGCATTACACTGAATGGTTTTAGAGCTGAATCTGTATGCTGAGTTCCATATATAAATCTTACTAACATCCCTTGCCTCCTCTTTTCATGCATGTAGATTTAGCAGTTCTACATACATGCAATGAAAAAAACATCATCCTTCAAAGGCAGGTAAATAAAAGCCCAAAAATCAGAAGTTCTTTGTGATGACCTTTGTATCTCTGTCCTGTAGCTGGAATACTCAGTTCTGTGATGTCACTGTGTTTGCCATGGGCTTTCTGTTCCTGTGTACAGTACGATGGCATGATCAGGTGTCCCTCAGGCAGAGGCGAAAGGGGAGCAGTGCAGCAGACAAATCAGTACTTCACGACTTTCAGACGAGTGAAATATTGATGTTGTGGTCACTTGCTGTTTTCCACTAGGAGGAATAGGTTATTGCTTTCCTTGTTCCCTTCCTTAGAATAAACTTTGAGCCATTTTTCTATGTTTGCTAATCTTCTGCACCTTGCAATGTACTCATTGGTATGATGGTTTAAAATTTACTTCTGGGGTTTATGTATTTTAGATATTGTTCTTCATTACTTTCATTTTGCTCAGCTTTTTGTGGGGATTCATTAACAGGCTGCTGGTAAGTGGTCTACAAACCTTGGATTGAGTCAGTTTGCCCCCCATTCCTTATAATTCCTTTTTATGCCTGACTTTGCTTTGCATACTCTATTCTCTGTCCTTATTTCACACATCAGACCAGGCTTGTATTCTTGTAGCTTAGGTCATTGTGCCATTATTAAATATTTCATCATATCAGAATAACTACCTGTTAATATTCTATATAAAAATTCTATATAAAATTCTATATAAAATTATTCTACACAGAAAAAGAGAAGCAAAAACTTAAAAAAATTTAAAAAAAATTAATTCTTCACCTAAACAAGCCAAACAAAACTTGCAGGTAGACCAGAAAAATTTCAAAGTAAGCCTGAGAAGCCGCAGTACTGCAGACTTGCAAAGTCAGGACAGTGTGATGTCTGTTGTCACCAATGGCTGTAGTGTTTTTACAGACCTACCAGGCTACAGTAGAAGACAGCCATACCATTAGAGAAAAATGGAATTGAATTTGAGGTGAAATTTGATCCTAGACCACAGGTGCTGTGATGTAAAATATCTATAAACACAAATAAAGAAATAGGAATCCTAACATGAAATCAGTATGTGGAAACCAAGTACTGATAATTTGAACTGGCATGAATTGTTCAATTTATTTGTCAAGTAAATGCCAGACAGCCATGGCAATTATTCAAAGTGTGTCCAGTCTTGAAAGAAAAGTATTGAAGCTGTTGTTCCCTTGGTAAACCATTACACAAATAATTGCTCCATAGTTAACTTTTGTGAGTTACCACTCTTCAGAATGAGAAAGAGGTTGATGATTTGAAAAGAAATTGGTTAACTTAAAATCTTGTTTGGAAAGCCGTTCTAATTAGCAAATACTTAACAGTTTTGTTTTCAAGGATAATATTGAATGTGTTATTATGTGTGCAGTTTTCACATGGTTTCTTACATAATTTGTGAGGCATTTTCTTGCACCACATTTTTGCTCTTGTTTGAGGATGTATTGCTACTTATTATGCTAGAATCCTTCCAATTAATGTTGGCATAGCTGGCAGTGGGATCAGGGGGATATCCTTGATCTTCTATCAAACTGTAAATTTTGGTTTTCTTTAATTGTGTGAGGTTTTCAGGCATTCTGTTACATTGTAAACTGTTAATTTGACTTTTGTGCCCAGTGGAGCAGAAAACTACTGTGTAGAAGTCAGATGTCTTTTAGCTAACGCTAAATTCAGTGAGATTTATCTGTATATACTGAATACTGATGTCTTGGGTTGCAATGCAAGATGTAACCAGAAGTATGTATTCTATTACCATCTGTTGAAACCAGGCAGGGCAGTGTTCCTTATCTCTTCTATGACCCATCCCTCATAACTGGGAGAGCCAGCTGTTAAAACCAGCTGTGGCAGTGTTCTTTATCTCTTCCACAACCCATCCTCCCTCCAGGGGGATCTCTTCTGTTAATGGGCCATTGAGTCTCACTGCAGGACTGATGAAATTGCATCATCCCATTGTGAGATGCTCCACCCAGGGGGAGGAGCCAAGCGTTCCTACCTGGATACTATCAGAGACCCAAAATGCCCCTGGCATCCTTTCTCCACTAAATTCCCAGAAGAAAGCAGGACCCATCTACACCACCACTAAACCTCCAGCAAAAATTGATATCCTTCTACAGAACCATTACATCAACACAACCACATCTGTCACTCCAGGAGGGTTGCAGCCATCATTTAATCAGACTTCCCATGTCGTTACCTGAAAGCCCCTGATTTCAAGATTATAATTATTTCTGAGGGGATACATTTTTCCATTTCAAGGTAGGTTTCTGCCTTCCTTAGCAGACACCTGTCTTTTCAAACCAAGACAACAGACAGTGCAGAGCAGAAGAAATTGCTGTATCTGTAGGGTTGATATAGAAGGTAAAATAACTCAATATTTAACTTAGATGACTGCTTGCCATATTTTCATTACTGTCCATGGTTAGAGATAAGATAATAATTAGAGAAAGTGCAGTAATTTACAAAAGAAGGATGCATATTACTTTTTTTTCTGCAATGCAGTAGTGTCTAAACCACAAATAAATCAAGGCTTTGCACTATACAGGGGAAAAATGAAGGCACCAATGTCTTTTGTTTTGGAATTAATTTTATTTTATGATTCAAAGCTGGAGATCTTTTACAGGATTCATGGAAAATTTTAGCACTGAATTTGGTGTTCAGCATTAAGAGTGGATTCTGGCAATGTAATAGAAGAAGTAAATCTGTAATTAATAGAGTTTCTGAAGAAATTGAATATGTGTTCACTGTATATGTTCCTGGTAATTTATTTCCTATTCTATTTAGGGCTGCCATTTTTTAATTGTCAGTAACTCTGATTTTGGCAGCAATAGCTGCTGCAGACACTTCTGCAGGTTGTCTACCCAGCCTTACAGGCTACTTGGGCTTCTTGCAGTGTCATTGTAGAGCGTGTCTGGGCTCCAGCTGGTGCACCCACTCTTCTTGTGTAAGAGTATCTCAAATCCAGTGCTTCTTTTGTCACATGGGGTTGTCATATCTAGCTTAATTGTAAAGAGAGTGGATAAGAAGGAGAATTTCTGATTTTAATACAGAACCAGGAAATAAATGTTATTCACTGTTTAAATGTACTATTAATAAATTGCTGTTTCTCTCTCTCTGAAAAAAAATATATATATATATATTTATACAAACTTTGAGACACTTTAAAGGTGTGTACTTAAGCAAAGCCTTATCAAGGTTAAAACTTCCCCTTCATCTAAGATCAGATATACTGATCTTGCATTACACCATTATTAATTATAAATAGTGTAGATCCATATTTTTCCTGGTAGTCTCATTATCAGGTATCAGTATAATCAAGCAGAATAGAAGAGAATGACTTTTTAAATAATGACCTGGAATGTCTAGAAAGACTGGCTCTATTTAGCATGCTGAGAACAAGGCTAGTTCACACCAACAGTATAGCTCCTCTTTTCCCAGTTACAAAATATGTTCATTATTTAGGAGTGCTCCTGATCCAAAGCAATTTCTTATCATGCCCTTGAGATCAGCAGATCAAGCACTGGAACCTGTATCACAGAATCCCTGTAGCTGGAAAAGACCTCCAGCATCATCAAATCCTGTATGTAAAAGGGTAACAATAATAGGGCACAAATCTCCCCATCATGTACCAGTGTCCTTGAGCTTTCTTTGGCAGCCCCAGCTGCCTCACAAGCTGGAGGTCTCTTCTCTCTGAACAGCATTAACAGCAGGAGCTGCAGGAGGGACTTCATCTTTTCCTGTACCCACCTGCTGAGCCTCTGCTCCCTGCCTTTGCTGCAGCTTTTCCTCCCACATGTACAACCGGTAACACAGTGGAATAAAATCAGTATTTGGGATCTAAAGTCGACAAAATTTTTGGACAAGTGGAAACAAAGCAAATTAATATCTCTTCCTCTTCAAGACTGTTTAAGATATGCTTTACAAGGCAGCAAAAGCTCTTTGTTTCATCATTATATGCAATGAAGTAGTTGTTACAAGAAGTAGTTGTTACTTAAATTGAAGCTGAGTTATCTATCTCTCTTTGTATGTATAGAGATAAATATATCTTCATCTAAGATCAGATATCCTGATCTTGCATCACAGCAATCTTAAGTTTTTTATATAAGATCCATATTTTTCCTGGTAGCCTCAATAATTAGAGTATCAGCATATTCAAGCAGAATAGAAGAGGATACTTTTTTAATTATGACCTGGAATGTCTAGAATCATACATATCACATGTATATGTATCAATCACATGTATCAATACACACATATTGGGTGAGTCCTTGTTCATCCCTTACTTATAGTCCTATTTAAATAAAACCATGGTTAACAGGATCTTGGTATTTCCAAGGATTTTAGGAAGGTTTTTTTGTTCAAATCTTCTTTATGCTGGCTCTCTACAGGAAAAAAGAATGCTTGAAATTTCACGTTGTGGTAATAAAAATGAAATATGCTATGAAATATCAGGTTTGTTTGTTCACAGGTATTTTTTGTAGTTTCATGCTGCTGGAGGCTGATATGTTGTTGGTAAACAGCTAGATGTAGAGCTGAAAGAGCTCCTGCATAGAGACAGTATTCCTCTGCATAATATTCAGAATAATGATTTTTAGAGAAAAAATAGATTAAGCTGAATGGATCAATGCATTTGTGACCTAATCCCACATTGGTTGCATAAATTCTAAAGCAAATCTTTTGAAAATTTAAAAACCACAGCAATTATTACCTCCATATGTAATTTTTTAGGCAGAATATTTCTTTATATTTAGATATTTATTCTTTATATTTAGATATTTGTCTTTATTTAGACAGAATATTTTAAAGCTCTGTGCTTTAGGCAGCCGTCATCTTTTCTGTTGTACAAAGGACTGAAGTTTGCATCTACACCAAGAATTCTCTGCTGCTGAGATCTACTTTTTCATGTCATGATTTTAGGCTACAATCAACCTTAGTTCCTAGTTTCAAGTATACTCTTTTATTCCCTTCTACATGTCTTTCCTTGCTGTTTTCCCCCATAGCTTCCTTAATTTGATCTGCTGTTTTGCTTACAGGATTGTGCTTGTGAACATGGTCTGTTTTAGCCAATAGGGCATTGGGATAACCAAGACTGTTGGTTTTTTTCTCATTCTTATCTCTTTGTTATTATTATTACCATCTTGTGATGGAGCAGGGCTGCTTGCTTTCCTATAAAGCAGCTCAGATTGGTGAGACCAGGCAGACTAATATTTTGTGACTGAGCAGCATTTTGGTGCTTCTGTACAGTCACAGAGTGAAAGAAAATACTTTATTACCTCATGGCCGCAGAATTTATTGCAAATTTGCTTTATAGTGCTGATATACATATATCTGAGGGCTTCCTTTCCTGAATGCGTAAATCATTAACAGAACTCTGTATGGGGTCAGTAGTCAGCTTATGGTCTAAGCAAATAGTGCTTACATTTGTCTAGGGCACAGGGTTACAGTAAATCATAAAGCTGTTGAAGGTTCAAATTCAGCAATGACTCCTCTCTAGTTGCAAAAATTACACCTGAAATTTTGTACTTTATGCACACAGTAATGGTTCAAAATATAAAGACTCCTTTTCATTACAGAAAAATCCAGCTAATGGAAACAGCTCCTGCATAGCATCTGCTTAAACTGAGCTTCTTTTCCTGTTTCTCCCTTTTCTCTGGCAGCCAGTGCACTCATGCCCTTTATTTCTTTGAAGAGCGTTTAAGCACCTTGTCCTCACCCTTGGGATCTATTCAGCCCTCTGCATTTACTCACAAACCCCATCCCCAACCTGTGGCTCCACTCTTGTGCTATCCGGTGTCAAGATCTGGTCTTGCTGTTCTTTCCATCAAATACATTTAGGTCAACATAAACTTTGTCTTTCACTTCTTTCCACAGCAAAGAAAGCATTTAAGGGACAAGTTAATACTTCATCTTGCTGAGAAAGGCAGTGAAGGCTTACACTTGTAATCTGAGTTTTGTGATACTCAGGTTTATTTCTTTTGTAGAGGTTTTTGTGAAACACTCAGTGTCATCGTTGCTGGCTTCCAAGAATACTTTCATCAATACCCCTTTCTTCTAGAAGTTCTTCCAAACTCCTTCTTAGTTTGTGATTTTCTACTTGATCCTTCTCAGCTTGTAAGGTGTTAGCTATAGGAATGCATCTCAACCTGAAGTTTGAAAAATAAACTGTAAAAATGCAGTGTTACACAAATTGTTTTTGTTAGCAGCTCATTTAAGAATAGTATGCTGTACAAAAACAGTTTGCATGAGTTCACTCTAATCCTGAAAAACCTAACTGTACATCATCCTAAAAACAGACTGCAAAAGGTGGTAAAAATGGTTTTTAAAGGGAAGATTATGTTTTTACTTCATCTTTCTTTTTTTTTAAACTGGAAAAAATAAAACAGTATTCAAATTTTTAAAAATGCATATAGTCATAAAGCTGTGATAGTGAAGTAACCTTCCAAGTGTTATTTTCAGCTATATTCAATGTATTTCACTCACTGTGCCATCATTGAATATGGAAATTATGTTAATTTCTATATAGTTGATGAGAGAAGTTGTGAAGCTTTTGTGAAATTTGGCAGGAAAAATTGTAAGCTGTATTGACTTTTTTTATTTTGTTATTGGAATTACCTCCATGGATTTGAAATCAGCTGTTTACTAAAAGAGGTGTACAATTTCCCCACTTTTTTGTATAAAAGGTTCCTTATTTATCTGAATAAGAGGAAGCATCTGAAAGATTAGGCCAGCTGATGCAATAAGTGCCTTTTCAGAAAATATTGCATAGGAAAAAGCAACCAGGGAATAGAAAGAATAAATACATAGTTACTGACATTCAGAAATAGAGAAGGTAGATACTTCAAGAAAGGAATCCCAAGAGATCTTACTGGTCTATTTATTGTGGTGAAGGAGACACTCTTAAGAATTTTCTTTCAGGTTTTCATTTCAGTTGTTTATACATAAACATAGAGAGATTAATATTTTTATCTTCAAATCAGTTTAATCACTAAAGGTCCTACTGGACCTCCGCTGTCCAGAACTAGAAATTTTGTAAGCCTTTTTCCAGAGTTATTGCATGTAAACAGCATGGTTTTATTTAAAATAAAGATGTTACATTTCCCATGATCTAAAATACATTCTGAGTCAGAGTGGCACTTGTTTAGTTTTCCCAAGTATTCCCTAGGTGCTTATATATTCATGTTGTGTGAGAGGGCATTGCACTCCCCATACAAGCACAAAAACAACATCAGTGGAACTTGCAAGTCTTATGCCTTGCATTACCAAAAACAAAAAACAAAAAAACAAAAAGGTGGGAAAGCATATGAGAATTTCAAAACCTTACCTTATTTTCTGTTGCTGAGTAAGGGCAAGGTGATGTTTTTTCTCTACACATCAACCTTAATTGTATCCATCCTTGAGGAAGTAACGTCAGCCTCTCACCACGGTGAAGAGAATTGCGGATGTGCTCCCAGGGCCTTGGGGAGACATCTCCAGCCTTAGGGGCTAAGAACAATGAAGTGATAATTTGTTATTGATATAGCTGCATTCATTTCAATAGCTGTAAACCTGGACAGCTGTTGTCAGTGATGTTATTGAACAGGCAAACAGACTTTTTCTGACAGGCCAGGAGGCCATGTGGCACCTCCTCTAACAGGAGACAGAGACATTAACAGGAACACACTAGAGCTGGGAACATGCAGCTCTAATGAAAATGACAGAGGAAAATGCATTGCTACCTATGCTTACCTTTTTTATCTGTAATGACAGGCAGCTGCATTAGGCCAAGCTCTTTCTAGCATGCCAGTTTCAGAATTACTCTTTCCCCAAGCACAAAATATTCTTGAACTATTTCTTCTGCACACAAAATATGAAAAGGTTTTGCTGAATATCTTAGCAGTGGGTTCTTGGGGTTTTTTTAGCTGCTTGCTCTTGCACAGATTTGGAACATTCATCCCAAACTGGCTGGGAAAGGCTGATATTACACCAGTCAAAATGTGTAGTCCTTTCCTGAGCCTGTAGTAAAATCCCTGATTTAAAGGCTGTTTCATTATCAGCCATTTGTCCTGAGTGTGTGAAAGCCCACAAGCTGGCTCACAGTCTTTGCTGAACCCCTCTGTTTTATCTGCCCTACTGAGACCAGCTGCTTTATTTGCAACAAAGTAGATTTCTAACTGCATCTGTACACAGACAATATGAATAGAGGGAAGTTGAAATACACAGTATAACAAGGCAAATAATTTAGTGTTAATATATGATTTGGTAATTGTCTCACACAGAAAGAACTGTTTTTAGTATTTTGGTGGGGTTTTAGATCTGTTTGCTGTCCTAGCTGACAATTCTACAATTCTTCTGACAATTCAGAAGCTGATGAAATTTTTTTCATTTAATAAAACTTATTCTAGAAAAATTAAACAAAATTATCTCTTCAAGTGAAGACTGTTTTGAAGAAACAGCAGTAGCTCATTAGAATTAATTTTAATGATATTTATATAATATGATATTTTCATGATATTTATATAATTTTTACTTCAATTTTGTTTCCTTTTATAGAAATATTCATATATTCACAATATTCATATTAGGTTGGTGCTGGTATACCATTTTTCATGTAGGTCAAGTGTTTTTTTCTTGTTTTCCTAGATTGTTCACACTTAGCCAAATATGACTGAAGGAGCTGTCCTTTTCATTTCACACTTTTCATTTACTTCCAAAATGGAAAAAGGGCAACAAACATCGTAGAATTAATACACAATTACTGCATCAGAAAGACAGCCTAAAATTCAGAAGAGTGCTCCAAGAAAGTAAAGAGTTCGGATTACAGCCAGACAGTGACAATGGGATGGTAGAACTATAAACAGAAAGGAAAAATACAGGCCTCCATTTTGATGGCAATAGTCCAGTACCTGCAGGAAAGTCACTGGGAGGATGAGGGAAGGCTCCACATGGTAGGAGGACAACAGACACCAGGTGATACTGAAACAAGAGAGGTTCTCACTTGCATCAGGTACTGCTTGTTCACCCTAAGGACAGTCAGGCAGTGGAACATGCTGCCTCAGAGTCTTTGTGCTGTACCCATCCTTTGAGATTTTTATGCTGTGAGTAGATAAACCCAGAGCAACAGGTTCTGGTCTCATGGGTGCGTGCTTTCAGCAGAGGATGAATAAGAGATCCTCCAGTATGAATTATTCTTTAGTTCTGTGGGTTTGTGCTGTTCTGATAAACCTTAATAGGTCCCATGAAATTTGGGTCACACTGCTGGGTCTTTCTGCTGCTTTTGTTTTCAATTTTTAGTGCATTTTTTTACAATCCACTTCCATACTGACGCAGTCTTTTTCTGCGTTCAGCATTTCCTGAATTAAATTATTCCTCTGTGCATGTCCCACACAGTTACCTCTGCTTTTTTAATCCTTCATTAGCAGGGCTCTCAGTAAGAAGTAGCACGTGTTTAGCTGATCTTTTCAGTCTTGGCAATAAGATTTACCTGTCATATCTAACTTAGTGTAATTCAACACATGCAGGAGAATATATGGATGTCACCCTTCTTAACCTTGCAGGTTTGTTTACTCAAACATTTAAACTGCAAATGTTCACAGGGTTTTATGGAGCTCTAAACAAACATGCACTTGGTTTTCCACATTCCACACAAAACAGCTGTTGTAAGTCTAAAGTTAAGGTCACCTAGCTTTTTTGGCTTTCTTACCTGTGTTCAGACAAACAGTATTGATTGCTCTTCAAGAACATTTTCAGAACATGTTTTTAGGACATTTATTTTGAAAATAAAGTTAAACAAATACATACTTCTGCTAGTCTAATTTGACAAACAGAAATAGGTGGCTAATTTCAACTGGCAACATCTCAAGTCTTTATATGCAAACTTTCAGTGTTTAATATACAACTTGTGAAATATCAGCTAATTGCCAAGTATTTGATTTTGATCTAAAAAAATTGCAGTGGTAAGTAATTTAGTCCTTTTTCCCCTACCACAATCTTTCTTCTCTTAGCCTCCTCTCCCTTCTGTATGCTCACATGCACAGACACACACAACAAAGGACAGTTTTCCTTTTACCTTTGTCTTCCACAAATCTACTACAGCATGTCCTCTCCTTTCTCTGCAGGGGTCTTTTCTTGATCTTCCTTCATTCTCCCTTCACATCTTATTCTGCATTTATCTGAATAGACAATTCCATCTGTCATCTCTGTAGTTGTCTGTCATCTACAACTCCAGACCTTCCCTTCTGACTTTTATCCAAACAAAACTACTGGCCTGTCCCTTTGACATTTCTTTGTGAATTTGTCACCAGCAGAGCAAGCTAGACAAGGCTCAAAGATAATTCCTAATCAGTCACACAAACCACTTTGTTTGTCATGTTCTTCCTTAACTTCTGTAGCAGACTCAACCATCCTGACAATTAAGCAGCAGGTAATTTTCCACATCTGCATTCAGACCCAGGCTATCTTGAAGATTCTCGTGCATTACTATTCTGAAATATTGTGTTTCCTTACTTCAGATCTCTTCACGTATTTTACATTAAGCTGCTACTAAAATAAAGAGAAAATTTGAGCAAGGATCAAGCAACCCTCATTCCTTCCCATCCAAGTACCTTAAAGATGAACCTATAGTTAGTCTGTCGTGGTTATATTTTTTGCTGTCACTTTAACTCTTGCATTCTCAGCCAGAATGGAAAAAAGAGGACTAGAAAACAATTCTAGCCCAGCTTATTACACACCATAAGATATTTGGGACTGATTTTCCTAGAACGATATGATAATTTAACTTACACCTCCTGGTTTGTTGGCAAATGACCAAACAAGTCCATTCTTACCCAAGTGAGACAGTAACTGGTAGGCTACATGTTCTTTTAAAAGCCTATGCCCTCTTTGCTCAGGTGGCAACCCATAAAAAAAGGACTGCATTGTCAGAGTGAACAGAAACACTGTTACAGACTTACCAGAAAAAAGTTAATAAAAGACATCAGGAAGAAGGAAGCTAGTGTTAAAGTGGCAAGGTGAAATAACTTCTTAGAAAATCAGGCTTTTTTAGTTCCACTGCATGGAAAAACATGTTTTTTCTTCCAGGCTGGTCTCAGCTTTAATCATGTGTTATTGACACGTTTCAGAACTTAACTTCTGTTGAGTCAGTATTGCAAAACTGTTACTAAGAGAGCTTTTGTTCTCACAAAATTACAGACTTACTGTATTCAAGGGCACAAAGTGTTATCAGTGGCCAAGTATTCAGTGCAGCTGAGGGTGTAAGGGATAAGCAATGTCCCAAGCCACTCATCATACCCTGACACCATCAACAAAGGTTAATACCACTGCGTAGAATGGAATTATTTGAAAACAATTTTGTTTCATACCAGCTGTCTGTGATTCAAACCTCATCTCCTGGCTTGAGAAGAAGGATGGTACATTAATCATTACAACAACCAGGATGAGTATTTTCTTCCTCTGTGCTGCCATGGTAGAGCTGGCAGAGAGCCCATTTCCTCAATTCACAATGTCCTTATTGGTTTTGTGTGCGAAGGGCTTCGTAGCAGGAGATGACAGGGGAGGCTTCTGTGAGAAGCTGCCAGAAGCGTCTCCCACATCCAACAGAACAAATGCTGGACAGATCCAAGATGGACTCACCACTGGCCAAGGCTGAGCCCACCAGTGGCAGCACTTCTGGGATGAAAACTGCTGCCTACCCACAGAAGGGAGAGAGGAATGAGAATGTGTGAGAGAAGCAGCTCTGCAGACAAGGTCAGTGAAGGAGGAGGGGCAGGAGCTGCTCCAGGTACCAAAGCACAGGTTCCCCTGCAGCCTGAGGTGCAGCCCATGGCAGCTGTGCCCAGCAGTCCCTGGAGGTCCAGGGGGGAGCAGAGATCCACCTGCAGCCCTGGAGGAGCCCACACCAGAGCAGGGGGATGCCTGAAGGAGGCTGTGATCCCATGAGAAGCCCGTGCTGGAGCAGGCTCCTGGCAGGACCTGTAGCCCATGGAGAGAGCAGCCCACACTGGAGCAGGTTTGCTGGCAGGAATTTTAACCCAAGCAGGGCCCCACAGTGGAGCAGCCTGTTCCTGAGGGACTGCACCCTGTGGAGGGGACTGGTGCTGAAGCAGTTCATGAAGAACTGCAGCCCATGGAAAAGAGTAATGTTGAGTAGGAGAAGTTTGTGGAGGACTGTCTCCTATGGGAGAAGGGGAACACTGTGAGGAGTCCTTCCTGTGTGATGAACACTCCACAACCCCCACTCCCCATTTGCCTACCCTGGTGGTGGGGGAAAAGTAGAGAAATTGAGAGTGAAGCTGAGCCTGAGTAGAAGGGAGGGGCTGGGGTTAAGTGCTTTAAGCTTTACTTTTTTTTTCTCATTACCTTAGTCTGAATTGATTGGTAATATATTAAACTCATTTCCCTAAGCCGAATCTATTTCGCCTGTGGCAGTAATTGGTGAGTGAGCTCTTCCTGATTTATCTGACCCAGGAGCCTTTCTTTGTTTTCTCTCCCCTGACCAGCTGGGCAGCCAGAGTGGAAGAGCAGCTCTGGTGGGCACCTGACTAATGAGGTGTCCATTCAGGACCAGTCAGGGCCAGCCCACCACAGTCAGGTGCTCCCCCCAGATGTCATAACCATTTTTTGATCATAAAAGCAGGGGACTTTGCTGGGTTTTAGTACCAAACATAATTGTGCAACTTAAGCTGCAGGAAAAAAGAGACCTGCATATTTTGTAGATGTTATAAAGGACAAAGGCTCATGTTCCCCAGCAACAAGATGTGTGCTGTCAATCTAGGATTTTTATAAAATTATTATGATTATGACATTTTGGGATATAGTTTCACTGCAATCGGTGAAAATGACCTTCAAATAGAAATGCCAAGTAAGTAGTTCTCATTAGGGGTTACCAACCTGAATGCTAATGGAGAGAGAGAAAAAAATACCAAGAAATGACAAATCTTTTATTTTCCATGCAGTTAGCCAAACATAAACAGATGAACTTTCTGAAGAATGACAGTTTGTTCCCAGGTTGAGAATTTATATGACTTATTTAATGGTTTGGCTGTAAAGTCAAAAATAAAGTGGTTTGTAAAGGAATTCAGTCATTGGCTGATGCCTTTGTTATGAGCAGATTTCCTCTAAAAAAGGAATCCGATTTTGACTAATGGAAAAAGTTCATATAAAATAAAATAGGAGATTCAGGATTAGAACCAGAATTTTATGATCCTCTGTGCCAGTACTTATATATATATACCAGTGGAAAATGAGCATTGCAGAGCTCTAAAACAAAGTTCTTCTCAGAGCTGGCTTCATTTTCTCTGTTTCTCACACAATGGAATTAGTTGTATATTTCAGCTTTATTTTTCAAGGGCTGTCCCAAAGGGTTAGACAGCCTCAGGCTAAAGCACCTGGAGTTCTCTCTGGAGCTCCCTAGTAGGAAAAAACATGGGCATACCACAGTAAATGCAGAAAAAGATATCTAAGATAATAAAGAGATGGAATTGTTCTACCAGCAAAACAACTTTCAGGGGAACTTCGTCAATGGGTGAATGGGGAAGTGGAGTAGATTAAGCCAGGCTTTTCCCAGTGGCATCCAGAGAAAGGACAAGAAACAGCATGAACAGTAGTACAGGAAAATGCACTTAAAAATAAGAAAAAACTTAACTATTGTGAGGGCAGTCAAATAGGATTAAGTCTGTCTAGAGAGGTTGTGGAATTTCTGTCCTTGGAGATACTCAAATCCCAACTGGACATGATGCTGAGCAAACTGCTCCAGCTGACCCTGCTTTGAGCATTGCAGGGGACTGGACATTCTCCAAAGGTCTTCTAACTTCATCCATTCTGTGATTCCTTGAAATGTTTGCTAAAATTTCTGCCACTTGGACTTTTTCTTTTTTAGTTACTTACAACAAAATCACTACTAATAATAATTCATCTCATGAATAATTCCTTCAATCAAAGTATCTTGGAAACATTAATTTAAATCAACTTGGAAACTATTAGTGTAGTTTAAAAGAAAAACATCTCAGTGAGATGCCCACCCATTTTGCAGATGAACAAGATGTCAGAGACTCTGCTACTGGAAGGGATGGGAGTAAAACCCTGGAGCTGAGTTCTAATTCTCCCTCTTCATCAGCAGAACATACACGTGCTTTCTGATACTCACTTCTGTCTTCTCAAACTCTAGGATGGTATCTGGAAGACTTGATGTCCACCTTGATAGTCTGCTCTATTTTTTTTCCTCCTCTTATGTGGAGTTTTGTGCTCCAAAACTCAGACTTTCACAGTGGAGACTACAAATAACACCAGGTCTTACGCAGCAGCAGCAGCAGCAGATGTCTAAACTGAGACTCTAATTTTGAAGGTCTTGAACCAATGAAGGTTCTTACCAATTTCACTTGTGGACAACGTGGAGAATTGCATCTCATTTTAATGTTTGCTGTCTGTATTTCTGCACTGGTTTTTAACATAGTTATTGATATTATTGGTGCACCAGTGCATTCTGCTGGTGGTTTACTTCTCTATTTGATGCATTTACCCCATAATCTGTAGTATTTGCCCTGTCATGGTATGAAAAGAAAAAATTACTTCCCATCAATTTTAGTTTCTAGTGAAGAATTGATTATGTATATTTAATGCACTGAGTAGCAAAAATGCATTAATTCAGTGACATAAAACTGATTCAATGTTCAAGTGTATACTAGTGAATTTAATTCCATAGCAAAACAGATGCTGAGAGCCTGTTACTAAGGCTTTAGATTCCTGGAGAATAAAGGGTCATACTTTGTACAGCAGTGTGGCTGTTACTGTGTACTTGTTGACTTGGAGATTTTCTGTTTGTCTATACTGTTGTATACGCGTTATTGTGAAACTCCTCTGGGTATACACAGGTTAAAAAAGTAAAGTCTCTTGCTCAAGCTAGAGGTTTTGAGACCTAAAAAAGAGTCTGTGATCTTTACCTTTCATATCCATAGCATCTATGCATACGTCAGTGTTTTCAAGCACCTGTTTCACTTTTCAAAGAATGAAATTTGTTTATATTATTAAAGAGCTGATCAGTAAGAATGGGAAACTGAAATAATGGAGCAGATTTTGAAATGCTGGGTGCATCAACAACTTGCAGAACCATGGTTCTTTCTCACCTCTGGAATGTTATAGAAATCTCTGCTGGAAGCACTGTCCCCTTGATTTCTTTTGCATATCAAAGACGAAGTGGGCTGTGAGCAGTGGCTAAATGTTGCCATGTTTATTTAACCTTCCAAAGCTGGGGTCTATCTCTTATCTGGATAGAGTAACACATCATTCTGACTGCACTTACAGCTTTCTCAAAGGGCAGCAACATATCCATACATGGGGTTAGTGCTGAGTGTTCAGATCTGTATGTCTGTGACCGACCCTCAATCTGCATGATTTTGTGCAATCTGTACATCCAGAGTTCATTCACACTGCGGTCCAGAATAGAGACTGAGGTAGACTGTAGGCTTCTGAACAAGTTTAAGAATACCACAGAGGTAGCTGTTGAACTGAAAATATTCTTGTTGTATTTGTTACTCAGCAGCACTTATCTGTGAAGAATAATGGATCTGTATAGTTGAAAATTTAATAATTTTTGTGCCAATCAACATACTACATAGAACATAGCTATGTTTAAATGTATGTATTTATGCAAATGTTTAAATGTAACGAAACACTGAAAGAATCTCTTTAAGAATGCTGAGTTTAAAAAGCAGAAAAATCATATTTGCAAACCAACAGAATTCCATTACTCACTTGATCTACTTATTTTTAAAATATATGTTTACATCTAAAGATTTCAAAATGCCTCAATTATTCATCCATACTGTCTGCAACAGATTTGCTCTCTTGAATTTGTGCTCTGTTGCTATTTGTGTCTTGAAAGGCCATCTTGAACTAACCTCAAAACCTGTTTTTCATCCAAACAGCAACTTTGCAAGCTGAGTTCCCTACTCTCAGCTATACCTGGGACTCCGTAGGGTACAAGGAAAATTGCCTCTTCTATGCACTTTTGTGGCTGGTTCCTAGAGCCTTAGTATTTTCTGTGAGCTCAAGTCCAGAGAAGAGCAACCAAGCCAGTGAAGGGTATAGAGAGTAAATCCTGTGAGGAATGTCTGGGTTTGTTTATCTTGGAGAAAAGGAGGCTCAAGGGGGGGTCTTATCACTCTCTGAAACTCCCTGAAAGGTGAGAATAGCCAGGTGGGGGCCAGGCTCTTCTCCCAGGCAGCAAGTGACAGGACAAGGGGAATTGTCTCAAGTTGTGGCAGTGGAGGTCCAGGATGGACATCAGGAAGAATTTCTTGGGGAGAGTTGTCAAGCATTGGAACAGGCTGTTCAGGGAGGTGCTGAAGTTGCTCAAGAAATGACTGCACATGGCACTCAGTGCCATGGTCCCGGTTGACAAGGTGGAAATCAGTCACAGGTTGGACTCAGTGATCTCAGAGCTCTTCTCTGAGCTGCTTCACATCTCTTTTGTTGTGTGTGCTGCTGTTTGCCACTCAAGACTGGCTTATTGACAGCCTTGTCAGAGGTGTAACCATCTGCAGAGAGCCCAGATTTCAAGTGGAAGCAGACCTTAAGGAAGACAGAAACCTAAATGGTTTTGGCTCAAGGTTTTTACCATGCCCAGTTTAAAAAAAAAATTTAAAAATTTGAATTTAATTTGAAAGTCTGGTGACAGGATTTTAACAGAGTCAGATCATAAATTCAACATACTGTCAATGGGGAAAATCAAAGATTAGCTTTAAAGAGAAATTTAAAACATGAAATTTAAAACGTGTTATTCTTCCGTGATTTTTCCCTTTAAATTCCCTAAAATATTCTGTGACCTAGGGCATGAAGCCAAACAAATTCAGACATATGAACATAAAGGCATCACTGAAAAAATTACTTGAAAAGATGGAGGTAACAATAATGACTAAAGGATGGATCCAAGTTTCAGTAGAAATTACTTTTATATCAATGGAAAAGGTCAGCCTTTATGCAAGCGAGGATTTAAAAGCCGTGTTGTTATTACCTAAAGTAATACCCACAGTTACAGCATTTTTCCTCCTGCCATTTCATAAATGTCAGCATAAGGTTTTTATTCCAGGGATTGTGGAAGAAATATAGTGGATTACACACAAAATGAATGTTTTTACCATTTGAAATATGATTGGGTAACTAACTGGGTGTCTACAAAAAACCTAAAAATTAAAGTTGATTGTGTTGGGATATGAAATAAAATGGGTTGATGGTAATTGCAGAGGCTAATAATTGATTTCTAGTGATGTAAATTACCCTGTTTAAAATTATGTAAGTTCTTACTAAAATTTCCTAGTTTGCTGCAATGTACCATTAATTCCACACTACAGAGGGCAAGCATGAATGTTTCTGAATGCCTATGCCTTTTCTTTGATTCCTTGTAGATATTAAATACTTCTAAAATAAATTTCAATTCTATTTAAGACTTATTAACTTCAAATTTGGGAAGTAGGGGAGCATTATGATTTTGTGAGATAGTCTTTGTAGGATTAAAAGATGCAGACTTGACATTTCAGATGCTTAGGTATAAAAAAAGTTACTCTTTGTCTACCTGCAGTTGTTGAAACGTTTTAATTTTGCTTTCAGTTTCTTTCAGGTAAGAATCAGATTGTTTTGCTTGCAATTAGCTCTGAAAGGATCACTCCAGTACCCCATTCCCACCTTCCCCTTTGGCCCCCAAGTTGAATGTGGGTAATAATAATTATATTGAAGAATAATAATAATATAATATATTCTTGAAGAAGCATGCCATTTCAAAGACAGAGGATGCCAGCACTGAGTCCAGTGTTCCAAGGTTAAGTCATTACACAGTGTAATAAGGCCTATAAAACTTGGTAATTACTGTACACACCATAGGTCCAATCTGAGGCTCTGTACAAATAAGAAATTTCACAGCCACTATAAGCTATACAATACATAGTGAATCAAGAGTATTTGCTGAAAAAGCAGGTGTAGCCTGATGCATTGATACATGCTCTAGCCAAAATTTCTTCATTTTATCCTTTTTTCAACAAGTAGCAGAAGTGTACTGGAGAAAAGTGTTAAAATAGAGTTTGGTCTAGTGTTGAATAATGGTTAAGTAGCTATTTCTTCATTATTTAAGTAAGTGTGCAAACTCCAGAGAGGATCAGGGCAAACTGATTTATGTTAATCTAGTTTGGCACATTTTTTGATCTAGCAGAGGTAAGAGAGAAGCTTTTTTTTTGTTGAAAATGAAACACTATGCATAGTCTAAAACTTAATATTCCATAGTTAGTTGATCTATTTGGGAAGCTATTTTTTGCATTTGCTGCACCATGAAGCTTCCACTTTCTTTGCAAAATTAATTTCATGTGTCAATTTATGGTTAGAGATGCAAATATTACCATTCAGCAATAGGAGACAGTGTTGTCATTGCAGTTCCTAAGGAGCTGAGCAAATGAGTTAATGAATGAATGGGTTAATGAATGAATTCAGTAATGAATTTACCTTTAACCTCTAGAGACTGCAGTGTTAGTCTTTATTCTGTAAACAAGTACATGAAAATCTCACAGTCTGCAATCTCAGGGTCATTTCCTTATACTTCAGAACAAAGTAAAAATCTAAACCACAGTTCACCATAGCTGAGAATCTCCAAAGCTTAGCAACCTGAGTTGAAGACGGGGAGTAGAGCAGGTTAGTGCTATACTTCACTCAGTATATGTATTCATCGTGAAGAAATCATAAAGGAAATTTGTACTCCTGATCAAAGGGTGATTCCCTCAGAATGCATATTGCAGCTTTTAGTATTCTTCCACTGCTAAACTCATTTTGATTTTTTGTTTTTCCAGGAAGGTGACAATCTATGCAGAACTTAACAGGGTTGTGATAGGGCAGTATTAATGCTATTATTGGTTTCACACGTAGATGAGTTAACAGTAGCTGGAACATTTGACTTTTCATATAAAGACTCTCCTTGTGAGGACATTGTGTGTTTTCCACCAATATTAGAGATAAATGCCACCTATCTAAACTCCTGTAGAGAATATTCTGACATAAGTCTGCTCAGGAGTTAGGTACCTGAGTAGATCCCTAAAATGCCACCAGGATTAGAACTAGGCATAATAAATATACCTCTTTGCATATCCACGTATTTCAGTATTTAAGGGTAAGAGTGCCAAAAGATAATAATTTTAAGCTCAGCACACTGAAGGTTGAATGTTTACTGTTGTTGTGTTCCCATTATTGTCAGCAATTTCTCTCATATAACTGGTTTTAGATTTACCAGGATAACATTGTTTCATTCCTTTAGCTAACCAATGTGCCACTTATCTGTACGTAGCATCAATGGTGGCCTTTAGCATGCAACCACAAAGCTCTTTTACCAACAAGTTTGAAGCTTAGAGAATATGTTGAAAAATGTTCATGCTCACAAATTATAGAACATTGAGTGTTTTTATCAGTTTGATTGGAGTAGTAATTTTTGATAATTGGTTCTTTCACAGAATCACTCTACAGTCACTGAAATCATTCAAGAAAGAGTATACAATAAGTCTCAGAAAAAGAAACAGTTACTTTCAAAACCTCATACTGAGGACCTCCTGAAAAAGAGAAAACTGAAACAGAAAACAATTGTTATTCTCTGCACCCACTGTTAGTACTGTTAATTGCTAAGCATATTTGTGATTGAAGAAGAAAATTCACTCCCCTGCAGCCAGGTTCTTTCTTTTAGAGTCTTACTGCAGGCATAAAGCTTTGCAGAGAGACTCCAGACCCAGCCAAAATGGGCTGTTCCACTACAAGGGAATGAAGAAACTACTCTAGAGCTATGGTCACAGCTTTTTTGCTGTGCAGTCATTGCCCCACTAATGCTTGCAGGTACTAGGGTGCAGGAGATGCTTCTCCCCCATCCAATCCTACAGCCTGAGCTCACCAAGAAAAGGCTGTCGGGGGTTGTCATTCAGTGGATGGAGCTTTGCAACTCATATGGGGTCATGGAATACATTCAAAATTACAGCTTAATCTTACCTGTGCCCAACAGAGTATTTCTTCTTTCCCACTTCTGCATCATTCCTCATTGTCTTATTCCAGCTAACCTCTCACACTTATGTCCAATACTGTGTTCCCTTTACTGCATTCAAAGTTCCTTTGCTTTCTCTAAGGTTTTCATAATTTTTGTCTCTGCAATAAACCTCCTCACCTCTACACCAGCATCTTCCCACAGAAATGACAAAATAGCAAGACTTTCATGCCATTGCAATACTCATTGAAATTCTGTGTATAAATAAAAATTATCAGAAATTTTTCATCATAACATGATTTTATTGGAAAATTGGAAAAAACCTACAAATACTTGATGAGAGTTCAGAAAATACTCTACTGGAAAACTGCAAAACAAAATTCTTTACGTATTTGGTGATACTTGTTCATTTTGGAATTTTTAAAATTTTCATTCCTTGACATTGCTTGAAAAAGAATTTGTGATATTCCAGAGTTAATTTTCTAAAACTGATCACTTATAGGCAGTTTCCAGTTAATGGAATATTTTGAAAATATTTTACCAATAAAATAATCTTTGATCTCAACCCAAAAATATGCAAGTACTAACTGCTTTTTAGATCCATTTTTTCCACACTATATTATTCATTGGCTACTTATATTTTCAGCTCTTAAGGGCAAGAACTCTTCTTTGTACAGTACCCAAGACAGCAGGATGCTGTTCTCAGGACTATCACAATAAATATGATTTGAATAATGATTGTTTGGTGTAGAAATCCTTGGATGAGAGTCATTGGTCTGGTTACAGCAGAAGGTTAAGATTTACTCTATCATGATCCTTTCCAGTCAGTGATATGATGAACCCAGTGCTTATGGCACTGTTGCAACTTTGGTAAAAAAACACATTTTATGTCAGTCACATTTGTAGGGACACACCACTAGTTCATAATATCACTTCCTGACAAAGGAAGGAAAGAAAGCAGAATGAAATTTGCTGGAAGGATAGAATTGTCTGCTTTGATGTAGTACCAAGTAGTAGAAGATTCTATTTAGCAAATCTTGAGTCAAACAGTATTCCCAGCATGCACAATCTCAAACAGATTCTGTGCTCTCTAAAGCAGGAATCATTTATTGAGCTCTATCTCTAAGCTACATTTCACCTTATGCTGTGGTTGAATAACAGCAAACATTATTTCTCCAGATTCAGCTACACATTATTGATGCCCTTTTAAATATGCACATAAAAAAACCCCTTTTTATGGCCTTCAATTAAATCTCTAATGGCATAATATCTAGCTGACAAATAACTTCATGGTATTTTTATTGCTCTCATTAGCTTTACAGAAATGGAGCCAAACAAAAGAATACCCTGGTAACTGAGTAATACGTCTTTCTACCTGGTGTCTGGGAGATACAGATCATCTATATTGTTAGTTAGAAAATACTCTGTTTTGTTTCAAATTGATTACAGACAGATTTTTTTTTTTTTTAGAAAAACAATGATGAAGTTAGTGTTTTCAAAGTTAGTTACCTAATGTGTAAGTATTTTTTATTGCTCTGGCAGAGTGGATGGCAGAGAGCAGGTAGTTAAACAAAGTAGGGGTTTTTTTGGTAAAACAGTGCATGTCAGTGTGCTAGAGTCTGCTCAATCAGGCAGCTCCGTAGATGTGAGGCTGCTGTAGGTCCCTAACCTCAGTTTCTGCCTGTAGCAAAGCTGAGCAGCTGCTCCCAGTGGATGGGTACATGGAACAAAACCCACACAGGGGCCATGCACATCAGCAATGCCCTAACGTGTTGACATATATATATATATATTTTTATTTGCACATAAAGAAATTGATTGCTCCAGTAGCTACTTTTAGATGTTTAGCTGGTTTCAGATCCTCTTGCTCTCCCCAGCTGTGTGGGATCTGCATTTGAACCTGGAGGTTTGCAATCTAACTCTTTCTTCACTGGCTAATCCAGCTGAGAGTTCACTGGCATCCAAAGGTACCACTCAGAACAGTCTGCCCAGACAGGAGATAGAAATAGTGTTTAATGAGATTATAGGATAGACTGTGGTGATCAGGCACACATTTCAGTCTGACGAGCCACCAGTTTACACTGAACTGAAACTGTTTATTCCCTTTATTTCCCATTCTTGTTTCTCCCCAGCCCACTTTGAACCTTTCTTTTTCTCCCCAAAACCTTTCTTCCACTGCATCCCTTAATGAGTGTTCTGCCTCCTTCAGTCAGTGAGTGAGTGGAGAAGGGGATTTGTTTGGTGGGCTGTATGAGGACAATAGTCTGACTGTGCTTTGGTAGTCAGATGTAGCTCACTCCCTGCACTCAATTTTCACTGATGAGACTGCTAGAGTTCCTCTCCCAGCCCTTTGTTTTTATGCAATCGTGTCCTGGCCAGTGCAGATGTTAGCTAGCCTTTAATCTAGTAGCCTAGCCCAGTCTATGAGTAAATTTACACTGCATCCAAAGCTCATTGCTACAAAATTTTGTTTTAAACAGATAAAGGAAATCATGTACCATATTTTACCACTGTCTCTATCACTCAATGTAATTAACTCAATGTTTAAGTGTATTTACTTAGAGTGTCAGTATCTACAACAGCTAATCCAAGAGTCACCTTTTTTTCTCTTCCTGTTTTTGGAATAAAATAGTGATACTTTCAGTAATATACTATTATTAGAATTTTTGTTTTCCAACATATCAACTAGTCTGACATTCATGAAAGAGAAGAATACAAAGCTTCCTCACATACATGAATCTCCTAGGTAGAAAATTAAATTTTATACTTTATGACTATGCTATATATTAAAAATACTTAAAATTGCTATAAGAAGATAGTGGTTGTGGAGTTGGGCTTGGTAGTTGGTAGAGAATGTACATAATATTTCAAGTTCTAATGTAAATTCTAGCTTTCAGTCTCTAAAATTTAATTCTTTACAGCTTATGATTTTTTATTTTTGTTCTGTAAGAGACTGCTGTAAAAATAAATCCTGAAGTTATGATTAAATATACAAAACACCAGGGAAGAAAACAGCATATTCAGGAGATGGTAGAGAAAGATTACTACTGTTAGCTAAAACATTATCTTTGTTTTTGTGGGAAAACAAAGGCAGTACAGTTGGTATTTAGAAAAGAAAAGAAAAATGGTAGAAAATGATCAGGTTTTAGCTTTTGTTACACTTCTACTATGAGTCTGTTGGGCATTCTTTACCTTGGCTCCCCGTCTGTAAAGTAGGGATAATGGTAATTTCTTCTTCTCTTGGCTTTTTTTTTTTCTTTTTTTGTCAGTTTAGGTAGTGAGAGTTCCAAGAAAATTTTAGGCTCAGTTCTGTAAAATCAATAGAAATGAAAAGCATAAATACTATGATGGAGATGTAAAGGTCTAAACTATTTTCAAGGATGTGGGGGTTTGTGATTTTCCTTTTTCAAAATTGACTCAAGTCTTTCAGACTGAGGAACATATCTCCGTGGGTGAGGAAATTTGTTTCATTCATCATCACATCTTGACTGCTAATCAAGGGAAGGACTGCCAAGGGCTGTTAGGAGGTGACTTGTTTAAGAGAGAAATTTTGGAAAAATATATTATAAGCCCATATACAGGCTTTTCAGGTGAAATCTAAAAGTCTTTTACTGCTCCCACTTCATGCAACACTGAAATATGAAATCCTTATGCCCAACAAATTAACTGAATATCTAGGTTCATAGCCAGCAGAAGATTTCCTAGGCTTCCTCACAAAGTATGCCACAGAACCTGTGTGCCTAAAGTTGCCAGCTAGAATCAGTCACAAGAAATTCAGATGATAGACATGCCTCAGCTCCATATCTTCTCTGGAGGCTGTACATCAGCATGAAGGCAGCCTGAGGGATTCAGACAGCCAATTAGGGCTCATACAGAGAGGAAAAGCAGAGCTCAGGTCACACTGCTCATCTACAGCTTTTAATTTGCAGTATAATCCCAACCATCACTGTCAGTCAGAAACACATCTGACCATGATGCTCAAGCCATGGCTAGGAACATGCATCCTGCATTTGTGATCTCTGTGTGGGAGTGCAGACTCCTGCCATGTTCACAGTACAGCTAAATATTCTGGATGGTCCTGTAGATCATCACAATCTTGCTTTGTTGAGTTCCTTTTTTTTCTGTATTTTGTTTCATACAGCTGCAGTTCAGCCTTCCAAATGGTAATTAACTCGTTTTGAGAGCTCCTTAAACTGCCTTCCCCCAGGCCTGAAAGATTAACATTGTTTATCATCATGACTAATGGAAATGTGAAACTTTTTCAGTAGAGATTGGTAAAGTACTTTTGGCTTTTGACTTCTTTAGCCACAGAAGCAGAACTAGTGTTGGACATAATGTCATTGTCAGTGGCTGATACACAGTTGTTCCTGTTCTTGCAAGCCTGAAAGTATTACAGATAGAAAATTTTTCCATCTGTGCAGAACTGAGTAAAGACTTCTCTGTCATTCTCAAGAAATTTATCCATCAGCAGAGCCAAGAAAGAAAGAAAGAAAAGAATGCAAGAACTAAAAGTCAGTTAGGACAAAGACATGATTCTCTCAACTCTGTTTCACAGCATCTGATTTAAGTATTGGTGTTTGGCTTTCATCTTCATCTAGTAGCACTGTAAGCACAGTTTTCAAACCTACAGTTTCATTATATTATTAATTCCAGGGCAGAATTGTTTCACAGGAATATCTAACTCTTCTGTGCATTCTAAAACACCAGTAATAATTTCCATTTCCATCAAGAAGCCTTGTATTCTGGCATGTGATGTCCAGCTGTTGAATACTATCTATCAGCTGTGTTAAAAGGGAGAAAATCAGATAGAATGTCAGAATGCAATAATTTGGTTGGAATTAAATCAAGACTTTTAAAAGGAGGCATATCATCTTCTAATTATTATTTACTCAACCCTTGGTTTTGGATAATATCTTGACAAATCAATGTCCAGTACATCCCTTATAAAAGAATGCATTCATTCCTAAAAGAGAGACATTGCCTCATACTATCCTTAATAATGCTAATTACCCTTTTATCAAAACATATTCATGTCATAGATAGGGAAGATGCATTTTAGATACAGTTATGACACAATGAGTATTACTTTCTTATTAAGCAAGTATTTTCAAAAAAACAAGGCATCTCTCCAGAAGCCTTTTAAGCCAAATTTGAGTTGCAAATACCAAATAGTAAGCAACCGTGTTAAGCAACATTCTTATTTTACACATTCTTATTTTCCCTCTTTTGATGCTTATCTCCTGTGTTTTCAGATGACAACTACAATTGCATGGAGTACAAAGCCAACTCTTAAATGACCATCATGAGACAGTCTCCATGTCATGTTCCTAGCTGTGTTCTAAAATGTTTGATTCTTTTTTCCCTATTGTAGGTTACCAGAACTGTAGACAGAGCTTAATCCATGGCACTCATATGTCCATATTCCTTCCCTATATCCCTCTCGTTCTTTTGCACAGCCACATTACAGAGATAGTTCACAATCATCTCATTTTCAAAAGCTCCAGAGGAAAAATACTTCTGTTTATTAATTAATGCATTAATTTCTTCCTCATTCTATTAATTTGGTTCTTCAGTTTACAAAAATCATTGCATTTTCATTCGAGAGCACTCTAATAAAGATCCTTCTTGATGATGCCTCTCTTTTGTTGTATTAAAAAGTTTCATTCTTTGAGCCAATGTAATAATTTTCTCTTTCTGCCAGTTCTTCACATAAAAAGATACATACATAAAAGTAAAAAAAACAGAAGGTATTAGTTCTTTATCTGTATGAGTCTTAGCTTGAAGGTTCAGAGTTTTGCAAATGTTCCAACTATTTTTAGAAGTAATAAAATATTGTAAATACTATAACATGTACATGAAACAGTTACTGTTTGTAGTTTCATTATTTCACCTTCACCTGAGAAAAAGGTATCTATTATGAGCACAATCATCTGTGTTCTGCATTATACAGCCCCAAATTTTTGGCTAATTTCTGAAGTAAAAGACTAATGTTTGTGCCTGTCATTTATTTATAGTAATAAAGACTGCATGTGTTTACACCACACTGCAATTTATATTTAAGTGGTTCTCTCTTCACTGTTTGTATATGCACAAAATGCTCTGACTGAGTTTAAAACTAGCCCAGATGAAATTTTCCAGCCTGTAGCTCAGTTACATGCCTGAAACATGTCTGGATATTCAGAAGTGGCATATGGGAAATGTAGCCAGCTGTTGTTATCTTCCACATTGTCCACAGTGAACATGTTTTAGACTTAGCTGCGTTAACTGACGCTTCACTTGGCTTTGCGCTTGAAAAACAGTTGCATGATGATGTATTCTAGTTTTTTGATGTAGAAAATGAATTGCATACTGAGAATTGAGTCATCTGATAAACCACGATGGATTTTTCCTCACCAATAACACAGCTTGTTCCCATGCTGTGCTACACAGAATTGGTTGCAAGTATACAAGTACCTGTGAATGTGCTAGGGGTAGGAGTGGAAAGCTGGCATAAGGAGCTCCCTATCTAGATAAATTGTTCTTCTTTAGTTTCGAAGAGTGAGGTTGGTTGGTGAGAATCCAATAGCTGACTGCAGTCATCTCCGAGCAGGGAGTGTACTGGTGGGAGAAGCAGGAGGTTTGCTTTAAGTCCTAATGTCTTTTCTCCAGGCTAAGCAAACAGATTTAGCCGCAACAGGGACTCCAGAGCACCCAGAATTGTAACCTGAATTCTGAGGACATCTAGTGGTGTCAGCCCACTGCAGAGACTGGGTCCTGGTCCCAGCTGGTGACTGATTGCATATCTGTATTTCAGCTGAAATTTACTACAAAATCAAATGCAGTAAAAACAATTGGTTGAATGCACTGAAAAAGTAGCATTCTTCAGCTCAAATGATCCTGAATTCAATACTGACAGTCTCAAATATTGAAAAGTTTTGAGATTGGATCAAAAATCATACACTTCTAAATAAATGTTGTACCTTTTCTATTCGCCTTCTGTTTTCAGGACTTTCAGATTTCAAGTATGTTGACCTCTTCTTTGCATCAGTAGGGATAAAAGTATATTTTTGTTGCTAAAAGACTGCTTTCTTAGATTAATTGATTAATCTAGAAGTTAGAACTCTAAGATAAGAACCCAGTATCCCAAGATGCCAAAGAAATATGCAAGATTTGTTAATGCTTAGAAATTGTAGTCCTATCACTGCTAACCAAAGACTTCTGGGAAGACCTACCTATTTCTCTGAGATTCAGGTTTTCAGCTTTCCAAGTGTAACTGTTGGTGTTGCCTCACCTTTTTGAGAGAGAACAAGAATCAATTAGCTGCAATTCAAAAAGGACTTTGATCAAGTCAAGCGATACGTATTGCACACTGAGCATTGTTACTGACTGCTGCATGATGGCGTCTTTTTCAGTGAGCCCTTGATCTGATACTTCCTCCCGAGGAAAGACAGGCATCATGAAACAGAGATTCATTTCATCAGTTCAAATCATTTTGCAGCTTGCTCTGACTACAGTAGGTCTGACTGGTAGGTACAACAATTCCTGAAACACTTCTTTTTTCCTTAAGACACTTCCTTCAGAAAAGTCTGAGGCTTCACCCAATCGATCTCAACCACCATTGGAGCATGTACCTATTTAAATTACTTTCTTCTGAAGTTTGGTATAGCAATTTTGAAAATGGCTGGAGCTGTCTTTTCTTTTTATAGTATTACTTTAAGGACTGTTTGATGGCAATACTGAAAGGCACTTACTCCACTCCTATATTCACTTCATTCCTGTCACCTTCTTGGGAGTTAGCATATGAATAGTTGCACCATTTGAGATATTTTAGGAATATATATGGGACTTTATGAAATAATGATTAGCTTAGGTTAAAAGGTCACACATTTGTTGTCTAAAAATGAATGTAAATGTATGATCTGTGTTCTTGGTATAAGTTAATGAGAACTAGGCTTAACAAGAAATATTCTTAAATGTATTTGGCTTAACAGGAAATATTTGAATGATTAATGAGTACATTCAGGTTACCAGTACCCAAAAAATTCCATCTAGCCCATTAATTTCCTTCTTTTCCTAATTGTCCTGTAATTTACCCCAAATATGCACAACAAATGGATTTTTAGTTCTGTTGCAAAGTTGAAGATGGAATTTAATCTTAAAATGATCTGAAGATAAAAAATGTTAACATTTATGAAGATGAACCGTAGAGATCATATTTCACATCTTCATAGTTTAATTTGGAGATAAATATACCATTTCGAGTTTAGGTAAATAAATAATAATATAATAAATGTTTATGTTAAAAAGCAAAAACATTCTACTAGCTATTTTATAAGTTTGAGGTAAAATGTGTTTACTTTTCTGAGAATATTGATCCTTTTCCCAGGCAGATTTATTTGCCCAATTCAATCCTCAGTTCCATGTAGTTTTAATGTCTTCAGAAAAATATTGCTTGGTTGACTTATCATTCAACAATAGCATCCAAAAGCATTGCCCACTTCTAATTTAACTAGTTGGGTCTTTGCACTTCCCTAGGTCAGTCGTATCCTGGAAAACCTCAGATAATAAGATGTCGTTCTCTAGAAAAGGAAACCTTTTCGTGTTGGTGGAAGCCTGGCTCAGATGGAGGACTTCCAAACAACTACACCCTGTTCTACAGCAAGGACAGGTAACGAGTGGTGCATACGTACTCTGTAAGTGATGGTTATGACAGACTGAGAGAATGACAATATTAATTTGTGAAGTTGTTTTTATTAATCCATTTGAACATCAGAGGGACAACAAGGGCTGCGTAAGATTTGTGGTTTCCCTTGTTGGAAGAAAACATGACCACTGACAGCCACAAGTCTTCAGCCTGTCCCTCCTGAAACTCATCTACCAAAAATCGCCCTTGTCTGAAGATATGCTGGGAGCAAAGACATATTTGCCCATCTTTTCAGGAAGCACAGAGCTTTCAGCTGAACTGGATCTCCTCTGAGCACTGGAGCATGAGGGTACCACAGGGCATCCAGTCTCCCATCACCCCAGCCATGGAGCAGGGCAGGAGGAGGGGAGCCCAGTCCTGGGCATTGGTCTCCTCCTTGGGGACAGGGGCAGGCTGAGGCCAGGCTGGGCCAGGACATCGACTCAGGGGCTGTGTCTGGGAAAGGCAGGGCTGTGTGGAGCAGGAGCCCTGCTGAACTGGGAGCCTGGGACCTAGGTAGTGCATGGGGGGCTGGGCAGGGGCAGTGAGGGCTGGTGAGGCCCTTGTACATCACCCTGCACACCAAAACCCCCATCTGGACTATAGTCATTTTTTTCCCTATTGTTTTTTTGATCAATGGTTCCCAAAATGCAGTGAAATGGGTACCACATCACAAAAGTTAATATTCTGGTAAATTCTCAACTGCCTAATGTTCAGGAATAAAGCATGTACATGCAGCTTTACTTAACCTGTCCATCTTTGTTTAACTGTACTTTCTTCCTGAAAACAAACAGTCTTTGAACAGGGACAAGTAAGCAGGGAAGCTCAGAAACTAAATTTTTTTAATAAATCCAGTGAGATTCAGAATAGGTAAGATAAAGCCTCAGACATCCCTGCTACAATTAAATATTCCAAATCACTGAGCAGAAAAAGATACAGTCTTTAATGAAGTTACTGTACACAATGATGATTTGAAAACTTTTGTTTTATGAAAGCCTGGATGTTTCAGTCTTGATCAAAAAGTTTAATGAACATTTAAATTCATACCTGTCACTGCCCAGAGCTGTTCTGCTTAGGGAAGGATAGGAGTGCCTATCCATTTCATTAAATCTGCTGCACCCAGGCTCTGCCAAGCACTTTAAACATTGGCCACAATTGCCTTTCTAGGCTCATTTTCTCTTAGGTACAGTCCCTTGTCTCCCATCGTTTCTTTATAAACTGTGACAAAAATGCCTGGAAACTAAGAATGTATTATTGATGATACATAGTGCATAATAGTGGAATTGAAGTTAATTCATGCACCACATCAGCTAATGCTTTGGGTTTGTGTAGTTTTTCACACCTGGGGTAGGCTGTGAGTACATCACCCCAGCCAGCTTTGAGCACAAAACAATCCCTCTCCTGAAGAAGACAAAGACCCATATAAAGGAAATAATTAATTGACTGTGAATAATTTTGCCTTGAGTGCAACCACACAGCACATATGGGACAACCAAGGGATCAGGCCTGGCTACCATAGATTTAGGAAAGGCAGGTCCTGCTTGATGTCCTTTTACGAATAGGTGACCCAGTCAGGAGAGGCTGTGGATGCAGTCTGCCTGAACTTCAGCGAAGTCTTTTGATAATGTCTCCCGCAACATTCTCTTGGAAAAGCTGGCAGCCCACAGCTTGGACAGGAGCACTCTTTGCTGTGTTAAGAACTAGCTGACGGCTGGGCCTACGGAGTGGTGGTGAATGCAGATACATCCAGCTGCAGCCAGTCACTAGTGGTGTCCTTAAGAGATCAGTGTTGGGGGTCACTTTTATTAAACAGTCCTGTTTAATGTCTTTATTGATGATATGGTTGAGAGGATTGGGAGGACCTTCAGTCAATTTGCAGATGATGCCTAGTGCTGATCTGCTGGAGGCCAGAGGGATCTGCATTGCTTGATGAGCTGAGGCCCTTGGTGTGAGGTGCAACCAAGCCAAGTGCCAGACCCAGTCCTTGGTCACAACAACCTCTTGCAGCTCCAGGCTGGGGCAGAGTGGCTGGAATGTTGCTCGGCAGAGAAGGATCTAGGGCTGAACATGAGCCAGTGTGTACCCAGGTGGCCAAGAAGGCCAATGGCTCCCAGGCTGTGTGAGCAAAAATGTTGCCAGCAGGACCAGACAGTGATTTCCCCCTGTAGTCAGCACTGGTGAGGGCCACACACAAATCCCGTTCTCAGTTCTGGGCCCCTCACTGCGAGAAAGACACAGAGGTGCTGGGGCATGACCGGAGAAGGACAGCTGAGCTGGGGCAGGGTCTGGAGCACAAGCCCTGTGAGGAGCAGCTGAGGGAGCTGGGGGTGTTTGTCCTGGAGAAAAGGAGGCTCAGGGGCCATCTTATCACTCTACAATTTCCTGAAAGGAGGGTGTACTCATGTGTGGGTCAGTCTCTTCTCTCAGGGCATAGTGATAGGACAAAAGGAAACAGCCTCAAACTGCACTAGAGGAGGTACAGGTTGGACCTCAGGAAGAATTCCTTCGCTGAAAGGATGGGTAAGCATTGGAATGGCTTCCCAGGGAGGTGATGGAGTCACTGTTCCTGGAGGTGTTCAAGAAATATCTGGACATGGCACTTGATGCTATGGTCTGGTTGACAGTGGTCAAAGCTTGACCTGACAGTCTTAGAGCTCTTTTCCAACCTAAATGATTCTCTGACCTTGCTGAAAACATACTGATCAATAAAAGACTTTTCTACCACAGGGGCCATAAGTTTAATTTCTAGGGGTAATATGCAAAGATATTTAGAAACTTATCAAATTGAAATAAATATTTTTTATTTCCCTCTTACTTGCTTAGAAATACTGTTAAAATTTCTTTATTCTGTCTCTGGAAATTTCTGTTTCTTTTCTTTTGTTGATTTATTCCTATCTATTAAGAAGAGGGTGAAAGCATTCATCAACTGCAGTAAAAATATCATTGAAGCATTTATGGTAATGGCATTTGATGTGTATAAAAATGTTCCCAAGAGATGGAGTAATAGATATATACAATATAAAATTATAAATTATATATATGTATTATAAAATATATAAAATATATAATTATATAGATAATTATATATTTATTTTTTATATTTATAAATAATTTATTCAAAATTATTTCTTTTTTATATATCTATATAAATTATATATGTGATTTTATATATATTTTTCATCTATCTATCTATATATACAAACATTTCAGATTTCTCTGCTGAACCATTACTAGAATATTATCTGCTTTGCTTAATTTCCTAAATTTTTTAATCATTTTGTTTCAGTGAAGAAAAAATCTATGAATGTCCAGACTACCTAACATCAGGTCCAAATTCCTGCTACTTCAATAAAAACCACACCAATCCCTGGACAACCTATATTATCACTGTAACGGCAACAAATGAGATTGGAAGTAACAGCTCAGATCCTCAGCATGTGGATGTAACTTCCATAGGTAAAATCAAAGCATGAAATGGAAAACAAACTAGTTGGAGATGCATACAGTTTTTAATTATAGAACAGCTAGTGGAGAGAGATTTCTTCCTCATGATGTGAAACTTGCTGTTGAGAAGTGTTTATTTACAGATAATCTGAAGTATGCATGTTAAATATATGTGAAAATTGAAATTTAATTATTCATTAAGTAACTACATTCTTGATTGTAGGAATTTCATGTATGAATATACAAAAAATTTAACTTCAGCTGAAAAAATTGTTTCAGTTTCTAGTTGTCTGCAATATTTTAATTAGACTCAATGTAGATTATGAAATTTTCAAATTAGGTTAAGCTACCTAATATTTCAAATGTAACAGTCTTTCTAACTGCTGGCATTGCCATCTTGGAAGGGTAAAAAGAACTGCCTGAGCATTATACAGGCTTTTTGTAGTATTTTAAATTACTGACTCCATTCTACTTTCTGCACACACATAATACACCATTTTAATTATAATATACTTAGTTTTTCTAGCTGTGAAATAGCTGACATTTTTATTTTGCAAGAGTGGCCTTATAAAATTATGATCTGTATTTCCTTAGCCTGACAAATTCAGAGTAAACTTTAAGATTTGCTGATACTGTTGGAAATCAGGTATTTAAACACATTAAGGAGAAAAATAAAAAGCTTCTTTAATATTCTTTAAAACACTGAATTATCTGAAATTTATAGGATGACATAAAAAAGCATAAAGAAGGTGTCTTTTCTGAGAGAAAATTAAATAGTGCACTTTTCATTCATTTATACAGTTCAGCCAGATGCTCCAGTGAATCTCTCTCTAGAAACAAACACATCTGCCAACATGTCATACATTTGGGCAAGATGGTCTCCACCCCCATTAGCTGATGCCAGCTTTAATTCACATGTATATCACTATGAGCTTCGACTAAAGCCTGAGGAAAAGGAAGAGTGGGAGGTAAGGGAAAAACATATTTATTTTACAAATGCTCTTTTCAGTTAATTCTCTTATCTCACTTTAATTGGTCTTATAAAAACATTAGTTTGTGCAAAAATAGAAAAATTAATGTAACCAAATCTGATTAAAGAAACTAAAATACTGGAGTGGTCTATAGAGACTGTGAAATTCAACATAATTTCCATAATCATCTTAATGTTATGTACGACAAAACAGTACGACAAAACCCAGTTATCATCATTCTCTTCAACATGATCAGTTGGAGACAACCCGCCCCTCAAAAATTTTGTTGTGGCCTGTTCACATTTAACCATTTCCACTGAGATTTCCCACCCGTTGCCGTATTTCTACGAATCAACTTCAGTACTGCTACAGCTGAGTTTTCAGGACAAAATGTCATTGTTAAAGTCATAGTCAAGTACTTCTTAAAGTTATAGTCCTCAATGCTATCTAGCTTGTTGATATCTTAATGGTGAAGAATGCTATGAATTTTGAAATAGTTCTGGGGAGAAATTAGAAGGGTCTGAGAAAGTCACTTAAAGACACTGAGAAGATTCAGTGGGGGGTTTATATGTGGGTTAGACTACTTGTAATGCTCCTTGCATTGTGGATCCAATGGAGTACTAGGAACTTTATAGTTCAACATGTTTTTGAGTATCAGAATCAGCAGTGATTTTTTTCTGCTAAATCACTGCTTTTGCTTTTAATATCTTACAAATACCCAACTTATATCCCTGACTTTCAGAAGTCAGTAACTCAATGCCTATTCCTTTATGGTTTATTTGTTAAAGTGGTCCAATTCTTTATTATTTTCCCTGTCTATTTTCATTTTCAGACAGTATCTGTAGGAATACAGACGCACTACGAGGTGACCAGCCTGCAAGCTGGGGTGAAGTACATCGTCCAGGTGCGTTGCATGTTAGACCTTGGAGAATGGAGCGAGTGGAGCTCAGAAAGAAGCATTCAGATCCCTAAAGGTGAGCAATGATTGCTGCTCTGTAAATTGCTTTTAAATTGTAGCAGGTTCAATGCTGTGAAGGTGCCTAAATGCCACTCCTGAAAGCCTGGCCTCTCGCACAGATATTTCTAGTGCTCAGTGCTTTTGACCATACTTTCTGTTGTAATTGCTTTGTTAATTTTGTTGATCCAGTCAGGATCCTCTGCTGAAGCTGGCTATGACAAACAAGGTAAGGGATTTACTAGGAAGTCACTTCTGATGCAGGTGTGTCTAAATAATTTATTGTCCCTGTCTTGTTATTGAAAAATCATGTTGATTTAATCTGTAGCTATAAATATCAGGTATAAGAGCCTCGACTAAAAGCCCTGCTGTGTCTAACAGAGCATGACACTTACAGATACTATCACATGGAAGTCACCATCTGTGTTTTACTGGATTTGAATAGACACACTAAATACGTATGACACCATATTTTGTTGCCAGACACTTTAGCCAAGTTGTCTCAAAACTTTTTCAGTTTTTAGTTGTATTATTCATTATTTGGCATGGAGATTGTTGAAGTACTGTTAAAAGAAAAATATTTTTTAAATGTCCCATTTTCAGGTCTGCCTCAGGCAATTAAAAATTAGGAAAATCAATGCCTCTTCTGTACATAGTAGAAAATATATATTATTGATGTAATAGGACCATATTTTTGCCCTAAATGTATAACTGCAAAAGTTTCAATCACTTCAGGGTTTTGACGGGCATCATCCTATTCAAAATTTAAACATTTTTCTCTGGCCAACTCTTAAGTGCTCTTCTTGAAACTATAAAAACTTGCCCAGGAGCAATCATGCAAGTAGGCTGAGTACTGAACATAACAACATTACAGTGAAATATGAGAGCTGCTTCTTTGTGTATTTTGAGTACTTCAGAAGAAAATTACTGGCAAGAACACAAACAAATAGACAAACATTTACATTCTTCATTTTATTTTACCTAAAAGCAAAAGAAAATGACAGCATCCCTTTCAAACAGAAATCATCTTAAAACACACCTTCTGGGGGGAAAAAAAATGTTTTTGTATGTAGTGGTTTAAGCCCAGCTGGCAACAAGCCATCACACAGCAGCTCACTCATATGTCACCATGGTGGGATGAGGGGAAGAATCAAAGGTAAAATATGTGGGTTGGGATAAGAACAATGCAATAATTGAAACAAAGTAAAATGTAATAACAATAATAATTGTAGATTATGATTATAAAAAAGGGGAAAAAAAAACAACAAAAATTTAGGGACAATGTATTTGCTCACGTACTACTGATCAATGCTAGACCCCATTTCTGAATCCTCCTGAAGGGCACTGGTTCTGAGTAACTCCCAACTTTGTATTCTGGAGATGATGTTCTATGGAGTGGAGTGTCCCTTTGGTGTGGTCACTTGTCCTGGCTATACTCACTCCCAAACTTTTTCTTCTGTTTTGTACCTCTTGACTGACAGAGCAGGAGACACAAAAAGGTACTTGGTTTAGGATAAACATGTCTTAGCAACAAAATATCCCTGTATTATGAAATTTATTCTCATACTATATCCAAACCACAGGACTATACCAGCTACTGAGAAGAAATTACCCCAACTGAAACCAGAACACTATTGAAAATAGATTGGATAGTATAGTGTATTTAAAATAATTTTATAGACCCTGCTATGACAGTATTTCAACATTACTTATGTGATTTTGGGGCAGAAGAAAGCCACAAGCAGAAATCTAAAACTGTTCTTCAATGCAGCTGCAGTGAGAGGGAATTCAGAATCCAGGTGAGAATAGCAAGTTGTTGCCCTAAGCAGGGAACGGTCCCTCCTTTCCTGGGCTACTACGAAGCAAAACTTTTTATTTTTTCATATTTACCTGTTCTCTGCTTGACATTGTTTTAAGAATTCAAGGTGGACCTAATGGATTAAACTTGCTAATTAGTTAATTTCTTTATTTCTTACAGAACGGTTACCTCCCGAAAAGCCTACAATAATAAAGTGCCGTTCTCCTGAAAAAGAAACATTTACTTGCTGGTGGAAACCTGCTTCAGATGGAGGACTCTCGACCAACCACACGTTGCTTTACAGCAAAGAGGGGTAATAGTGCTGTGTAGTTATTCAGCGTTTTGTTGGAAGGACCTGGAAAATCAATCCTCATTCGTTTCTTTTTTCAGGAGATGCCATTTTCTATAGTCCATGGTTTTGTCCAGTGCCATGTTCTGGCATCACACTAAAGCAGCAACACTAAGACATATTAAATCTTGATTTCTTTATAATGGCAGGTGAATTACTGTGAATTCTGTCTTTTCATTGCTCATCAACAGCATACTAGTAAACAATACAACTGCACAGTCCTAAAAGTCTTCAGCCATGCAGTCTCAGAAATAAAACTTTCCAAAATGACCAGATACTAAAACTTTCATCTTTTGATAAGGCTTGTTTTGCACTCATAGGCTATGAATGCCTCCTGGTTTCTGTAGTAATCTTTCCTTGGAACTCAGATAAAGTGCTAAACACTAATTTTAAAGAAAGTGTCAATAAAGTTTTTTAGGTCTTGTGAACCTTTTTGGTCCTTTTTAGTTCACCTAGTACTGTTCAACCTTGCAATGACCAAAATAGATTTCAAACTCTGTAACTGTGTCATGGTTTTAAACCAGTAACTAAAAAAATTACTTATTTCTGGTTGTGAGATATGGATTAGAACAAGAGCAAAACAGGCTTAAAACTTAAAAGGAATAAAGACAGTTTATTAACAAACTACAAGAATAAGAACACCAGAATAAACTTTCAGAAAACCCCCTTATCTTCCACATCTTAACTATTTCTCTGTACACATGACAACATAGAGACAAATAACTTTAGAACTTTGGTGGTTAAAAACAGTCTCAATTCTTGTTACAGTCTTTTCATCAGTCTTTGTAGAGAAACAGAAGTCTCCTTCTGTTAGCTTACGGAGTTTCTCACCAGAAAACTATTTTTTGTTGTAGTTTTCTATCTCTCTAATGCCAACTGCCCGGAAATCTGTCATTAGATCTTCTCCTCCCATCTCACATCTCTCCGAGGTGTGTATGGGTCACTGAGCTTAGGGATTTTATTTTTAAGGATAAGTTATTCAAAGGTAGAAGTCTTCTTCATCTGTCTCTGTGAGCCTTCCTGGAACAGTTTTCTCTTTGCCCCCCAAAGCTTCAAAATCTTCACTCTACTCAATTCCAGCAACTCACAGTATCACAAGTACTCTCTCTCTTTTGCTCAAAAGTTACACTTTGAATACTTTATTCCTCCCAATACTCTTATCATGAATTAAAGGAGTCTTTTTATACTATTATTGTCCATCTCCATAGCTTTAACAGAAAAGATATTTCAGCTGTAAAGCATCTCCTTATTCTCTCTTTCTTATTTAAACTTAACTCTTTTCTTCACTGTTTTTGGTGGTTCTATGATGTCTTCTCTACGTTGATTGTCTCTCTCTTTCTCTGTCTTTCTGAGAAAAGGAGTAATCTGTATGTTTATCCAGGTAGTAAAAGAATTAAAAGCTTTAGGAAAACTGCAAGAGTTCATGGTGTTAAGTTTCAGTCTAGCAGCAAAAACTGAAAACCAAGCTCGGCTGACGAGCGCTGCTTCTCTTCCCCCTCCACTCCGCGGCCTTGTCGGCCTGGAGAGGGGGGAGGAGGCCAAGACAGAGCCTTGTTACCTCCTCAGAAGCCGGAAACCAAAGAGAATAAGAGAATTCTGTCTGTACTTCTTAAGGGGGTGTTGACAAGTTGAATTCACTTTTTAATGGTCAGATCTGCTGTCAATTCTTGGAAATTACTGATAATTGGTCAGGAGGAAAAACTCCCATCAGCCACCAGCAGCTTCAACTTCCCCTCTTTCTAAGCTGTCTTAAAGGTAAAGCTACCCCATGACATTCCACCCCTTCAACTTGTAAACACCTACTCAAAAATTATCAATTATATTCAATATACAACTTAAAAAACTAATAAATTGACAGAAAAGAAGAAACAAATATTTACTACTTTCCACCCCTAGATTTTACTATCACTGCTATATAAACTTAAGACAATCATGCTTTGCTCTTAATTAATCTTTTATCTCACAGTAACACTATTAATATACTAGTCTAGATTTGCTAATTTTCGTTTCCCGGCCAATGCACCAATTAAATGTTGTGGTTTTAAACTAGTAACTAAAAAAATTACTTATTTCTTGTTGTGAGATATGGATTAGAACAAGAGCAAAAAGGCTTAAAACTTAAAAGGAATAAAGACAGTTTATTAACAAACTACAAGAATAAGAACACCAGAATAAACTTTCAGAAAACCCCCTTACCTTCCACATCTTAACTATTTCTCTGTACACATGACAACATAGAGACAAATAACTTTAGAACTTTGGTGGTTAAAAACAGTCTCAATTCTTGTTACAGTCTTTTCATCAGTCTTTGTAGAGAAACAGAAGTCTCTTTCTGTTAACTTACGGAGTTTCTCTTTCTGTTAACTTACGGAGTTTCTCACCAGAAAACTATTTTTTGTCATAGTTTTCTATTTCTCTAATGCCAGCTGCCTGGAAATCTGTCATTAGATCTTCTCCTCCCGTTTCACATCTCTCTGAGGTGTGCATGGGTCACTGAGCTTAGGGATTTTATTTTTAAGGATAAGTCATTCAAAGGTAGAAGTCTTCTTCATCTGTCTCTGTGAGCCTTCCTGGAACAGTTTTCTCTTTGCCCCCCAAAGCTTCAAAATCTTCACTCTACTCAATTCCAGCAACTCACAGTATCACAAGTACTCTCTCTCTTTTGCTCAAAAGTTACACTTTGAATACTTTATTCCTCCCAATACTCTTATCATGAATTAAAGGAGTCTTTTTATACTATTATTGTCCATCTCCATAGCTTTAACAGAAAGATATTTCAGCTGTAAAGCATCTCCTTATTCTCTCTTTCTTATTTAAACTTAACTCTTTTCTTCACTGTTTTTGGTGGTTCTATGATGTCTTCTCTACGTTGATTGTCTCTCTCTTTCTCTGTCTTTCTGAGAAAAGGAGTAATCTGTATTTTTATCCAGGTAGTAAAAGAATTAAAAGCTTTAGGAAAACTGCAAGAGTTCATGGTGTTAAGTTTCAGTCTAGCAGCAAAAACTGAAAACCAAGCTCGGCTGACGAGCGCTGCTTCTCTTCCCCCTCCACTCCGCGGCCTTGTCGGCCTGGAGAGGGGGGAGGAGGCCAAGACAGAGCCTTGTCACCTCTTCAGAAGCCGGAAACCAAAGAGAATAAGAGAATTCTGTCTGTACTTCTTAAGGGGGTGTTGACAAGTTGAATTCACTTTTTAATGGTCAGATCTGCTGTCAATTCTTGGAAATTACTGATAATTGGTCAGGAGGAAAAACTCCCATCAGCCACCAGCAGCTTCAACTTCCCCTCTTTCTAAGCTGTCTTAAAGGTAAAGCTACCCCATGACAAACTGTCAGCTGAGAGCCCAGTTGTAGTGTAAAAACTCAGATGCTTGTCCAGCCAGGTATGGCAGAGTAAGAGGTTCACATCCATCTTTTGTTATTGTGCACCTAAGAAGAGCATGAAAACAAATACTACATACTCAATTTTCTCTCCTACCCCTTCTCTGACTTTGGAAAGCTTGGGTATGGATGTGAAGGAGAGGTACAAAGTAGATTTTTTATTTTTTTTTTGATGATCAAGACCAAATAAATTCTGAAAGCATATTAGTGTAACACACAGAATTCCTGTGAGTGTGGAATGAACACTGGAAATACTAAAATTTTAATAGATGGGTTAGAAGACTTCAGCAATCAGTTGTACTCAGCCTCTGGAACATGTAAGGGCTCTGGGCTGTGCAGTGAACAGTGGCTTTCAGAGAAATAAGAGCTGAGCTCTACTAGCCCACAGCTGTATCTGCAACAGCCTAAATTCTTCGGGCTCTGTGGTGTTTACTTCATGGGGAAAATGCTTAGTACAGTCTCTGGGATTGTCCAATGACTCTTTAGTCTTGTACCAGTTTTCTGATTTTCTTCACATTGCCAGGTGTGAAAAATCAGATCCAGCCCCAAATAAAGCTGAAGTACTAGTAAACCAATCAGGTGTTTTAGTCTGTGTAACCTAATCACTGGGATTCTTTCATTTCAGAGAAGAAAAAGTTCATGAATGTCCAGATTACAAAACTGCAGGCCCCAATTCGTGCTACTTCGATAAAAAGCACACCTCTTTCTGGACCATATACAATATTACTGTGAGGGCAACTAATGAAATGGGAAGTAATGTCTCTGATCCTCATTATGTGGATGTGACTTACATAGGTAAGAGTTAAAAAGTAGTTTCTATGCAACCAAATAATTCAGAATCATGGGTTGACACAAGAATTTTAATTTCAGCTCTCCTCATATATAGTATTATATCCAAGTTATAAATTTGGGCAAATAAGATATTCCTTAGTGTAATAACAAATCAATATTCATCCCTTTACCATCTTATTTTCAGAAGATGAAAATGCTAAAAGGTTTAAAACTATGTTCAGAGAAACATTTATTGGTTTTCCGTATTTCTTGTAGTCAAACCCTAAGAAACATCATCCAGCTAAAATCTTTTTCCACTGTACAAGCAACTGAAATCTATTTGATCTTTTAACTAATAATACTTAAATCTGATTACCTAAAAGTAGTTTTCAGACCCAAGAGAAGCTGCATTAGTGCTTTTTATGGCAGTATACTGATAATCTCTTTCTCAGACTTTTCTACAGAGTGACTGTGGACAAGTAATTAGGGTTTTATCTAAGAGAACGGAGCATTATCCTTGATAACCATTTTGTTGCCAAGGATCTGGCTGCCAAGAGTCTGGCAACTGGAAAAGGGTTCTTGGAGAAATGGCTTTATATTTTACCTCAATCCAACGACCTGATGAATCTTTGATCAGACAGTGGTAAAATACATGCACAAGATGCAGAGGCTTTACCTTTGAACTGAGGAAGATGCAAGCCTGACTGTAAAAGAAACCTATGTTCCATTTTGGTTTATTTTTGGTATACAGACAGAGCTTCAATATGGGTTTTTGGTTTATTTTTAAGTATCCTTACATATGAGTGTAGGGACCACACAGTTGAGTTTTTTAAATGTGAAAGATGAAGGGGACAAGTTTCATTAGCTGCATCCATGTTTTCAGTGTTCCTAAATATTTATGCCAAGCTTTGATAAGATTATAGTAGAACACAACTTCCATAACATAATTTTAAAGGTGTTAACTTTGAAATATAGTTGTGGAGGAAAGTAACAATAAATGGTAATGTAAGAAAAAATATTTTTGATGATAAATGATTAAGGCAAATCTCAATGTGAATCCAACATACTACTATTCAGAGGAGTTTTAAAATTCATAAATCCATACTTACTTTACCTGAAAACTCTTGGTTTCTATACAGTAGCAGTTCTAAATTGTCAGACACAATGGAGATGGCAACTCTTCACTCCCATAATGTTGTATTTCTTCCTAAGATGCAAGGAAAAAAGTCACTTAAACTCTTATTGACGGTTATTTTATTTCAACAGTTCAGCCAGATCCTCCTGTGAATATAACTCTGGAATTAAAAAAGTCAATAAAGAGAAAACCGTATCTGGTCCTGACATGGTCTCCACCCCCACTAGCTGATGTCAGATCTGGATGGCTTACCCTTGAATATGAATTGCGACTAAAGCCTGAAGAGGGAGAGGAATGGGAGGTAAGAATGTGACAAGTTTTTGCTAGATAATTTTTTCCTAACCAGCTAGATTTTGTCAGCCAAGTCTCATGCCTGAACGTAATGAAGCAGACACTCTAAATACTCTAAATAGTTATAAATAATATTTCAAAAGTGTGTAACCTATGATTTCCTGCTGAGAACACTGGTATCTCAGTTGCTGCTGTACGATAGCAGGTGATAAAGTACCTGGTTTTAATTGTGGCCATTATTTATTAATCATACTGGCATTTTAGTTTAAATTGTTCATTCTCTTTTAGTCAGCTGTCTTTTGTGATAATTTATTCTTAACCACAAGCACTTCTTAGATAACAGAAAGATCAGTGACTTTACATAAAATAATTTAAATTTATATAAATAATCACTAGGTGGTAATTGCAGTGGGAACACAATAATAATAATGATTTTATATGGCCAGGATCTACAACTTAAACAACTGAGTGGCAAATTAAAGATTCCAGCTATTGGTATTTGACTCCATCCCCTTCTTGTCTGCAGAACTTCCAAACCACCTCTGTATCTCCTCCTTCCCCTTTCCACTGCACTTCCTTCTGGCCCTATGGCCAGACCTACTTTTTATTACCCTGTGCATTTCCACCACTTCACATTCCATCTTCCTCTATGCATTTTCTTTCTCCATCTCTATTTCTTGCCAGCTCCTCTTCCCGTCACTGTCGCAGTTCCTACCATTACCACAGCTCCTCCCCTATTTGCCATAAATTGATGATGTGTTTTTGCAGCAGTTTAATTTGCACTGTATACCAGAGCCAGATCTCATTCTCACCTGCTAGAAAGAAGAATTTAAACTATTGAAATAAAAAAATTTACTATTATTCCATGCCTGCTCAACAGTTATTAAGAAAAGATATCCAGACTCATTTTATGTTCTCGTCTTGATTACCAAAACCTTAGCTGTGACTTTTATTTTATTTCTAGACTATTTTTGTTGGACAACAAACACAATATAAAATGTTTAGTTTAAATCCTGGGAAGAGGTACATTGTACAGATTCACTGCAAACCAGATCACCATGGACTTTGGAGTGAGTGGAGCCCAGAAATGTATATTGAGATCCCTACTGGTGAGTGGCCAGACATCCCTTCAGTAATTGTTATTACATGCAAGTTCATGTTATATTTTTTTGTTAGCTGTTTGTGGCACTCATTCAGTTCCCTTACTTTCCCTGGGACAGACAAGGACATAATTTCTAAGGGAACCAAATCCTTCTCATTGTTGCACCATATCCGCTTATCTTTTCCCTTCTTTACTTTTTGATAGAGCTAAGAAAGTGAATAATTTCTTTGATTATTTAAATAATTTCCTTTCTGTCTACTGACTAATTTGTTCTCTTTATGGTAGTTTTTAATTAAAAGAACTCAGGAAACTACATAAAACTGTGATACAGGCAACAGAGAGCGACTGCCTTCAGACAGTAACAGCTCTTCATTATTCTTTATCTGGAATTAATATGAAATAATCACCTCAGTATAAAAAGTGTTACATTACAATAAAAATCCTTAAAAATATGTAATCCTAGGTCACTTTACCCAGCATTTAATTAATTGTATGATATATATTTAATAATGAAATGGCTATAGTTTTGATATGACTGGATTTGAACCCAATCTGTATAATTGGCTGTGACAAAATTTTCCTCTTCATGCATTTCTGTATGATTTTTCCAAGAGAGTTTCTTTCCTGCAGTACCATTAGTAAAAATGATATTCATTATTTGATATTACAGGGATTATTGAGATCCGTCTGTGCTTCTGAAGGCCTCTATTTGATAATAAATTTGGCAGTTTAGGCCAATTTTTAAAATAAAAGTAATTTGTGAGTTTTTATGGCATGCTGACTATATATATGCTAGGTGCATGTCCTTAAATAATTCTGTTTTTTCTTAGACTTCAGAGTAAAAGATATGGTTGTATGGATCATCGTTGGTGTCCTGTCATCCCTTATATGTTTAACCATGAGCTGGATAATGATTATGAAAGGGTACAGGTAAGCCACCAATTTCACAATTGCATGGAGTCCAAGATCAGAGAAAACTTTTCAAAAAGAGACTTCTAATATTTGATTCAATTTCCTATGGCATTTGCCTAATCTTATAAACTCTTAGTTATAGGTATTTGACTTAATTTACAACTGAAAGAAGCAGTGTTTCTGCTCCTTATGGAATCCAGACTAAATACTCAGTTGGTAAAGATCTGTCTCTATTAGATCTGATTAATCTTGGTTAGTCATGTAATATTCATCAAACATTACTTGGAGTACCACTGTTCCTGCAGGAGACATGTCTTTGGGTTTTGTCATAATCTCCTAAAGTAAACAAGGTTATATTATGAGATTGTCTTTCTTCCAGCCTCTCTATCAATTTCCCAAATGATTTCTTAGAATCCTGGCTAATTTCAATCAAATTTGAAAGAGAAAGGTGTTGCAAAGATTATTGCTTTTATACAAGTCTTACAAAGAAATACTGGCTGAGTAGAAGAAAGGGATAGAACCTGTGGTTGGAAAAGCCATGTCCTTCACCATAAATCCTGTTTATCAGTAGTCAGGTGGCAGTCAAAGATGCACAGACAGCCCCACCAGCCCTCCTGAACTGCACCTCACTTCACTGTTTCATGGCCAATGATGAGTTTACAATGGTGTTAGAGAACTAGAGGTTAAGGAACAGATGACAATTAAAGGGACATTAGTAATTTTACTTTTCCAGTTGAACAACTTTTGTAATACCGGTGTTTTTTATAAATACATCTAAGGCTACTTTATGAGCTGTAACTGGATTTGTGAATTACCTAGCTTGAGAGGCAGACAAGAGACAGAGGTCCAACTGGGATGAATAAGATATGGGAGAGGTGTTTCAAAGCTTAGTCACATTCTGAGGAAACGAGAGAACAAATAGTGAGATAGAGCCTGTATTTACATCTGGTATGTTTATTCCGGGCTTTTTTTAGAATGATGGCGTTTATCCTGCCACCAGTTCCAGGACCAAAGATAAAAGGCATAGATACACATCTGCTAGAGGTAAGTACCACAGTTAACAACAAAAGAATTCACAAAAACCCATGTTTTTTCCAACTTGTGTATTGGCAAGGACAATTACCACAATAAAGTGTAAAACTGCTTCAAGTAATCAATGCTGGAAATGAGCAACACTTTCTGGTTAAATACGTGGAGGAATGTGTGAGTCAGAGTTTTGCCTTGCACTTGGAACAGAAGGGTGTTTAAGAAGAGGGTTTGTGACTGCTGTGTTTTCTGGGACATAAAGAAATGCTTCTGTGACCTTCCTAGTAGTTCTTACAGAAGATGCTCTCCACAATCTTTTGCCATGCTGAAGAGGCAGGATATGTCTGCACTGCAATTCTCCTCCATTTCCTTCTTGTTAAACTCAGGAGAGCCATACCTGCCAAAAGCTCCCTGCTCCTCCCAAATTAGAAACGTGAATTTTAGGATTGTCTCCCCACTGAGGAAACTCAGGAATTTTTCTTCCCTTCTTTCGATAGTTTCTGCAACAATCAGGTTCAGGTCTAGCAATACAACTATCAAAGTATTTGTATATTAAATATGTAGATTGTTCACAATTGTTCTAGACAGGTAATCCCAAAGGCTGACAATGAAAAATTATATATCCTTTTCATTATACCTTCAGACAGGAAAATCTGAAGAATTACTGAGTGCTCTTGGTTGCCATGGTTTCCCTCCAACATCAGACTGTGAGGAACTACTGATAGAATATCTGGAGGTGGAGGACAGTGAGGATCAGCAGCTCATGCCAAGTCATGACACTCATTGTAAAAATACAAAAATTATACTCAAGGAAACAGACAGTGACTCAGGCCGAGGGAGCTGTGATAGCCCTTCTCTCCTCCCTGTGAAGTGCAGGGAATCCCACAGCCTTCCATCTGCTCTTCAAACACAAGATGTAAGAGCTAAAGAAAAAAAAGGAGGAAAAGGGAGCTGGGAAACTCAGTGTACGGCCTCAGAACAGAAAACGCTCCCTTGTAACAGTGAGAGTAAAAAGTCGTGCACGTGGCTGGCAGCTCAGTTACCCAGTAATCAGGCTGCTATGTTTGCCTACCACAGCACTGTGGAGGCATTCAGGATAACACTGAACACCACAAATGTGAACACTTCACCAGTTTTGGTGGGAAATGAAGAAAATCGTCAGTCGCTGTATCCCATTGCTGAAACTGCGTATGATGGCATGGAAAAGATAAATGAGATGGAATATTCCAAAACTGACCAAACCACAGTGCAGGTCAGACAAAACCAACAAAATGACAAGTCGCCTTTCCTGAATCCTAAACTAATGGACTATGTAGAAGTTCATAGAGTCAGACAAGATGAGGAACCGACACTATTACTGAAACATAAAGAAAATAGTGGAAAGACCAAAAAATGCACTGTTCCAGGAACCAGCAAAGAATATACCAAGGTCTCAACAGTTATGGACCATCACATTTTAGTATTATTGCCAGATCAGCGCACCCAAAACACACCTGTGTCTCAAGAACCTGTAGCAGAAACATCTGAGAACCCTCAGCAAAGTCAAGCTGAGAAGAATACGAGCTACAGCACGACAGCTCCAAGTGATTCCACAAGAGACACCAGTGGATCAGACTACATGGACCCATCTTCCTTTATGCCCTCCTTTAAATAACCTATTAGTACAGCACATACTTAGTGGTTACACACAGCAAAAGAAACTCACATAGCAAACAGCTCCTTTAAAAAGCCTAGTCTTCAAAAGCCTAACCACCTGTGTGCATTGTACAGGTAATAAAATAATCTGTGAGTTGAGGTTATAGTCATGGATGTCAGTCCTGCATCATTAGCACACATTTCTGACAGGGTGAAATGAGGAAATGGATCTTGTCTGTCATGAAAAATGCACTGTAAAATAACTATTCAGTTCTGCAAAACTTCTGTTGGTGGATGAAGCCTGAGGAGGTACCACAGATTCAACAAAGATGAAAATTGTTGTGGATTAGTCAGCAAACCATAGCAATCTGAGCAGTTCCTGCATTAGATAAACCATTGCACAATGTATTCTTACCTAAAATGTGTTTTCTTCTGAATGCATTCTAGCACTAGATTAAGTTTTCTTTATCTTTTTTCTCAATCCTTGAGAAAAAGGAGCTCTTGTACATTACAAATCATATATAAAAGAGAACATATTCTACAAATTGCAGTAAAATAACAAATTCTTCTAAATATATTTTTGCTTTGTTTCAATGTGACAGAAAACTGCATCCCATTCATATCTTAGTCCAGACAAACCAAAATGAAAAAGAAAGCAGGATAATATATGATATACTGCCTTACTGTATATAATATACAATTTTACTTTAATATAAGCCCATATGTTTAACAATCTATTTTTGAAGGCTATTTTTCTATTACCAAAAAAAAGAGCAAAATAAAATATTTTTTAATTTCCCAGTGCTATTTAGCTACCTAGGAACTTTTCTCTTTCCTTCTGCTGAGGCAGTAAAAAGTGAAGCTATAATTTCTATACAAAGCATAAAATTAAACTTTATACTAATTAAGAATATGGAGACTTTTTAAACTATATTTCTAATATATTACAGATATATTACTATTTGAATTGTAAGTTATTTGTTTCACAGGTTTTTTCATTACCTGTAATTATATAATTAAAATAGAAATTAGGTTTCAAGAGCTAAGGTTCTGTCCCTTTGAATTTGTACTCTGATGCCAATTATAAATGAAATGGGGTTCTCCTGCACTTTTCTCTGAGCCTGGAAGGAAAGTCGGATTTTTCATATTGAATTTATTAACATCAGTTTTGAAACCCAGCCTCCAAGGTCTGATTCAGACCTCCACTGAAAAAGCAGTGGGAATGAGGAGGCAAGTCCATGTACTTGGGCTGATCATGTGTCCCCAGAACAGCAGTGGGAACAGTAAGGATCCACTATATCCCATGTAACTGAAGACAGAATCAAAATGATATTGTAGTGGCTGCAAAGTTGTTGTGGTCCTTCCTTCTTGAAACAAAAGTTTCATTTACTCCAGAAAAGTATGACTGCGTGATGACTGATTAAAAGTGGGCAAAGTATTTAGCCAGTACCTCTAGCTTCAGGGGAAACTGGAAATTTAAGGTGAGGGAATGATCCTGTACCTGCGAAGGAGAGTGTATGTGATAGATGGGCTCCCTTTTGTTAGTCCCCTTCCTGAACAGCTTTACTTTTCCCCATATTTTTATGATTTTATGCACTGAGCAAGCCTTCCTGTGGTACAAGGTGCCTGCTGCAGAGCCAGACAAAAGAGAATTTCAGATTCTGAAGGTACCATAAGGCCACAACTAATCTGGCAAATCAGATTCTTACCCTTTACCTTCCAAGCCATGGAACTGCTCAAGCACAGATTAGGAGAACTGCCTAGCCTTTGCATAGGCAGGACTGCAGAACTTAGCTAATTATCTGTGTGTCTATAAACATACATGGTAATGTAGACATTAGGGTGGCATCAGATTTAGAGCCTGTACTCTATACAGGCAACTGCCCACTTTCAGGGGCTGATCTGAGCAGTCTGGATGCTCTGCTGAAGGTGTGGGAAGGTATCCTAGATTCCTAATTCAGCCACTTACTTAGCATATGAAGACACAAAGGGGCTACTCCAGGTATCAGCCAGACATAAAACTGTGTTCAGCTATGGTTAACAGAATAATTTTACCATAGATACTCTGTATGTAGTATACCTTACAAATTTCTAAAGATGCTAGTACTGCAAATAAACTCTTGAGTTATGAGGAAACTTATGCATGTGGAAGTGTGTAAGCTGATAACACACTGTGTCTGACAGTGTTTTATTTACCCTTCAGTTTTCTGACTGAATCTGACAGAGCTAACACCATCAGACACACTCTTCTTTCTTTACACAGATAGCTCTATCTGTGTAGTTTCCTACACCAGATGATGTGCAAAAAGATGCGCTGCTATAGGCCTTCTGGGATGTATCTGGTGATGCACAGAAGCTACAGTACCTTATCAAGCCTAGAGCCTAAAGATGTTCCTTATAGAGTAGATTTCTTAGGTTAGAACACAGGTGACTACCCAGATGTACGACAGTAACAGGCTGTTCCCACTGCATCTTTTTACCTGAAGTTACTTTTCACCTGAAGCACACAGACACAACAGTTAGCAGATTTTATATGATTCATCCTGCCTAACTGTAGCATGTGTGCCTCCAGTAATCCACACAGAAAGTTTCTCTGCTTTGTCATAAATGAATGCTGAAACTGTAAACTAGTTGTAGCTTAAATTACTATGTGTGGTGTTGAGCATCTCCCACCTTTGCTGATGAATGTTTCAATATGCCAAATCATCATGGCTCTCCATGGAAAGGGAAAGTCACCCACAGTGGAAAAGGGGCATTTTCTTGCTGCTTTGAAGTTTTGGGGGATTTGCTAGTTAAATGTAATTTGAATGTATTGTCATAAATATATTTAATTCTTGGAACTGAACTAATGTGCAGATAGATTAATTTTCCCTTGGATTTGCTTATATTTTTCAAAACACCCTGTTGCTCCCAGTACCAGAGCTTCTGAAAGTGACCTTAAACATCTGAAAGTACATTAAAAAAATAAAAAACAAGTGTTCTGTAAAATCAAAATAACCTTCAGCTAAGTGTTTGGCCATTTGAATGTTTAAATACTTAATTTTTTCTGTTTGCAACAGTATTTTTGCTTGCAGGTCTTTATGCTTTTCATTAGCAAGTACTTGAGTTTTTGCAGCACTTCGATAGAGTCAATCAGTGTAAAAAATTATGACACAACAGTGGGGAAAAACAGGCTCTTGACACCTCCTTTGATATCCAGAGGGAGGAACAGAATATACCCCAGGAACAGGGATCAACCCTCTAGCTCTTGCACCATTAGTCAAATTTCTCACTTGGAATAATAGTTTCAAGACTTTGAATGATGTTTTCAACATCAAAGTGATCTACGTGTCATTTAGAGTGTGATCTACTTTGTGATAGCATAAAAGGCCTAAAAAGTAGCATAAAGATTCTTCTACAGAAATAGTTTTACAAAACTCCTGAAATTTAACATATACATTTTATTTAATTACCTTTACTTCTGACTCAGACTAATTTTAACATGCTTTCTTCAGTATTGGCAAATATGATTCATTACCATATTTTTTTTTTACTAGATTTGTTTTCAGCAGAGATATATTTGATGTACAGTTTTAGTATTTCTGTGTAATATTTCAGACTTTAGAAGAAATACAAACTAATGAATTGGCACATGCTCACAAAGCTCAGTATCACATATGATTAAGACTTTAAGTTTGGTCTTGATGATACTATGTAACTACAAAGATTAGTTAATAAAAATGCAGTGAATTAACCTGATATAATATTAGTAAGAGGATATGTGTGTTTATGGAGCAAACTGTAAAACAAATATGTAATGATGATTTATGTCAAACCAGTGAATTTTGTAGTATATCTATCTGTGTGTCTATGTTTAAATGGCTGAAAAATAGACAGCTGCTTTAAATGTCATTCAAGTATCCCAAGTGTAGTAGCAGCAGGTGTTTAAAATGAATAAGCAGAACTTTTTGTGCTCTCTGAAGCATTGTATATGTGGGGCTTACATCATGAAGCCTGTAAGTGTATATCGTAATTTCATGGTAACTAAATGATCTGAAGGCGTTGTGCAAGGAAACTGAAGTTGTGTAAGCCTGTTGATAGACATCAGACATCTTCTGCAAAGCCATAAAGACAAATGAAGTAAAAAAAGTGTCATGAGATCAGGCATCACATTCTCAAATAATTGCTACCTCAGGTTTTATTTTTTTGTCCCTTTAAAAGGCAAGCAGGAAAAAGCATTTTGCTTTTTTTGTGTGTATAAATTTGTGACTCATTCTGTCAAGAATTTAAAAATCTCATTTGTAAGTTCAAATTATTTTGTTAAGAAACAGCTTGTCATGGAATCATCACTTCTGTTGTAGTGGCAGTAGGAGGATGGAATATTTGAGATGTGTAGCAAAATTAAATGCTTTAATTAATTTATTTGATTAATTAATAAATTAATTTAATTAAATGGAAAAAAGAAAGGTAAAGGAAATTCCATTTTGTAAGAATATCCTTGCTGCCCAGATTAGCAGTCAAGCATCAGTCCCTTTCCGGGCCTGAAAAGTTTTATGGCACTATTTGTATTCCCAGGTCACTAGGACTGATTGAGCCAATTTTCCAGAGGTGCTCTCATTCTGGATCTCCTCTATGGAACTTAGTGTTTATCAATATTTGCTATTTACAATTACCTGTTTTCAACTGAGTTCCAAGGAAGCAAGCCTTTCAAGTCTGTCTCTGAGTAAAAATGGAAAGCCCTGCTCTCAACTAGATCAAACTGTCACACTAAAAACAGGCTCCAGCTCCTGTGGGTGTGGAAAGACAGACTGAATTATAACAGTTTGAATAACCTTGTGGCCCAGCCTTGAAAACTATTTTGAAACAAATCAGGGATTTTCTTCGGGGTTTTTTTGTATATGTCAAGCAGAAAAATAAAGATAAATGGATGCCTAAACACATAATACATGGGGATATAAAGAACTTAAATATGATAGAAGCATAGAACAGTTTAGGTTGGAAAACAGCTGTAAGGTCATAAAGTTCAAATGTTAACCCAGTCCTGCCAAGTCCTCCACTAAGTGACAGGAAGAGCAAAAAGGTTGCTGCATGTGACAGAGAGGAAAAGGAGTACAGTCACTGTGGGAAGTACATGGTAGATGATGAGGGAAAAAATGCCTTTTGACTACAGCTGAGAAGAACGGGGGAAGAAGAGAAAATGGAAGGGAAAGAATCAAATGTGAGAATAGACAGTAAAAAATAAGAACTAGCAGAACTGAGAGGAGGGATAAATGAGTTAGTGAGGGGAAATAAAGGAAGAGAAGGAAATACTTTTATATCTAAAGTGGGAATGTGGGCAGCTACCTGATATAGTCCACAAAATCAGTAAAGCCTTATGCAGTGCTGAAGAGTTGGCAAAATGCTGAAATCAGCTACTATGGATCAGCTGTTATATATGAGCAGGAAAAGCCCTATACATGAGAAGTGGTCATTTGTTTTCTACCAGTTATGGGATTTTTCTTCCCCATATCTGACATTGGTCCCAGGCAAAAACAAACCTTGAAGAGTCAGTCTCAGCATCTGATCTGACACTGTGTTTCCTACATTCCTAAGGGAAAAAATCAAGAGAAATAAAGTGTACTGCACTGCTTTTATAAACAACCTTCCATTTTTCACACAGATATACAGGGGAGATTTATTTGTCCATTTACATTGTCCCACACATATGTCTACCATTCTTAAGTATTGTTTTGTTTTTATTTAGTATATATAAGGCAATGACCTAGAAGCTCCAAGAGAAAAAATACTTTGGGGATATTACTAAGCAGTCTCTTGGCATTTCTGGGCATTGTTTCACTTTGTACCTGTGACAATGTATCTTTTAATACTTTCCTTAGCTGGGAAGTCACTACCTTGGTAATAAATTCTGAAAATTACCAAGTGGGGTTTAAGATACATCTCTTCAGTATGTTACATTTTTAAAAGGCTCTATTGTATCTCTTGGGAGTAGTTAAGAAAAAATACCTGAATTAGTTGTGTGTCCTCTCAGAGTGCTGATATGCTAAAAGCTGATCTTATACTCAAGATATTGGTGCATAGAGCAGTTAGATATAAAAAAGTCTTTTTTTATATATTTCTCTTTTTGGAAGGTTTATTGTCCTTTTCTACTTGGTGATGCTGCTTGTCTTGGATCTTGACATTATTTAACTATTTTTTTTTAACAATGCTGCTTTTGGATCTATTTTTGTGAGCTTCTGAGTACCTTCACCTCATTTTGACATCAATAAACATTGAAAGATTTCATTTCAGTTCCTGCAATGGTTAGTTTTAGAGACTTGTAGCACTGAGTAGAATTTTTAGAGGATGCTGGAAATCACTGTACAAGTCACTTGTAGAAAAAAAACCCTTCAGTAGAATGGAAAATTATACATGTTTAGAAAAAGGCAGATTTTTCTACAGGCAGAACTATAATGACGTCGTATCATATTTTTTAATATTCATGATGCTGTAGACTACTTTTAATTCTCATCCCTTTGTCTTTCATTCCAAAAGGGAGATGAAACTACTGCTCAGCTGTACTCAGAAAGAGCTCCTGGGCTGCTTTAGTGTTGTTTATTTTTCATTTTGGAAAGTAAATTTTTTTTATCCTGACTATAAAAATGGTTTATCAGATATAATACAACCATCAGTTCTTATATATGTGTTATATTGCTCAGAGATATTCAGCATTATCTTGGCTTCTGAAATATTTTTGTTGTGTTTTGTGTATGTTTTAGTCATTGTGTAAGATATAGCAATACTGAAGGCACTGTTACAAAAAAGTACAGCCCAGAAAAAAAACATGTTAGCAGTCATTAACTAATTGTATTTGTTCAAAATTCTGATATACTGTTAAGTGAGGATGAAAGTCTCTGGAACTCCTTTGCCTTTAATTGTGCCAGCAGTCTCTCAAAGAAACAAAACTGACACCTTCCGAATAATATCCAGAATAAACAGTATATTTTCAGCAGGGAAAGAGATAACCCAATATTTAGAGCAAACTTATTTCCATTTGCATAAAGCATTTCATTGGTAGATTTGTAATACAAGCTAGGCATTTTTTCCAGTACAGTTTCAGAATTTGTATGCAATGTGGAACATGAGAGGTTATCACAGCATCATTACTGTAGCAACAGAATTACTTTAAGCACAATTATTCTGTGAACCAGATCCAAATTATTTTGCAAATTTCTAAAATAGAAGAAATTTTAAGAATTAGATTTCATATGTAGTATGTACTTTGGTTGGAGAATACTGGTATAAAAGTAGTTGCTCAGGAATTCTTCATTGTTTCTAAATGTATCTAAAGGAAAATGCTTTCAAATACATTTTTTAAGTTCTTAATATTGAAAATGCTGGCTTTAATAGAATCTGTTAGTGTTTTCACTTGCAAGATCAATATCGTTATGACGTCTGTAGCTTTCTGATGAATTATCTTTTGTCATTGTAAAATCTCTTTGCAATGGTGTTCGCATTTCAGTTCAATAAAGGTTCGTGAATAAAATTCACAAATTTGGTATTTCTCCATGATATGCAACACTTCTACTATATAATGTAGAGAAAGAAAAAGGAAAATCCAGGCATCCAAGACTCTCTGTAGGACAAGGAAAACTCCATGTAGATATTTAACCAATTTCAATGCACTGATCAGTTGAACCAGGTAACACAAATGGCTCACATTCCAGGTCACAACTTTTATGTTTCTTTATGGCTCTTTATGTTGATTTAAATTATATTTGTCATTGAAATTCAGGGAGTTGTTTAGCAAAGGTAAAGTTTGATCAAGAAAGGCTGGGGATTGGGGGAGGCCTAAGGTGTGTAAGCATTGCCCTGGTTACTAGAGGGTACAAATCTCTGACCCTTTGCACCAACACTGGGCAGTTCTGCAAAACTGGGGCTCCCCCCCACAGGCTACCTGTGGCCAACCTTCTACCTTAGGAGCAGGCAGGGTCATCAAAGGCACTGTGAAATACCTCTCACTGGCAACTGTGCCTGGTTAAACTGTGTTCCAATTTCCATTCCAGGAAATGCCACTTTGATCCTTGATTCTTCAGTATTACAAGGATGTGCTGGTTTTGGTTCGGGCAGAGCTAATTTTCTCCACAGTAGCTGGTATGAGGATTTGGGTTTGTACTGAACACAGATAAAAAAAGATGATTTTGTTGTTGCTCAGCAGAGCTTAGTCAGAGCCAAGGCCTTTTCTGAGTGCATGGGAGGAGACACAGCTGGGATATGTGACCCCAACTGACCAAAGGGATATTCCAGACAATGTGACACCTTGACATGGTCTTGTCAGCGTGAAGTACTGAGTAAAGACATTTGGAGTGATGGTGTTTGTCTTCCCAAGTCACCATGGAGATTGCTGAACTCCTGCCTGACCATGAGACATGGTGAATTAATTCCTTTTGCTTTGCTTGCACGTGTGGCTTTTGCTTTTCCTATCAAACTCTCTATCTCAGCCCAAGGGTTTTCCAGCTTTTACCCTTCCCTTCTTCTCCCAGTCCCACTGGTGGGGGACTAAGTGCATGGCCGCCTGGGGCTTGCCTGAGAGCAGGTAATGGAGGAAGGAAATACAGCTTCCCACTTCTCCCATCCTTGTAGGAGGTTGTGCTACACCTCTTTGCTGACAAAACAAAGCCAAAATAAGGGAATAAATGGGTCATCAGTTATCCCTCTCACCATATCTGTCACTTTCTCCTCCACCCAGATTTACATATTTAACATAACACAATTCACAGAATGCCATACTGGGTCAGGTTGGAAGGCACCACAGTGGGCCATCTGGTCCAAAATCCCTGCTCAAGCAGCATCATCCCAGAGCACACTGCAGAGGATTGCATCCAAGCTGTGTACAGTCAAGATATTCTTGAATATCTTCAGTGAAGGAGGCAGAGAGAAATCTCTTCCACACACACAGTAAAAAGGTTTTTTCTCATGTTTTTTCTCATGTTCAGGTGGAATTCCCTGTACATCAGTTTCTGCTTGTTGTCTCATGTCCTGCTGCCTCACACCACTGAGCAGAGCCTGGTCCCTCCTCTGACCCCTCCCTGCAGGCACTGACAGACACTGATGAGGTCCCCTCTCAGCTGTCTCCTCTCCAGGCTGAACAGGTTTGATTCTCTCAGCCTTTCCTCACAAGAGATGTTCCAGTGCTGTATCACCTTTGCAGTTCCCTGCTGGGCCCACTCCAGGAGCTCCAGGTCTCTGTTGTGCTCCAGAGACCAGAACTGAGCAGAGCCTCCAGGTGAGACCTCACTAGAGCTGAGTAGCAGGGCAGGATCACCTCCCTTGACCTTCTGCAGTGCTCTTCCTAAGGTACCCCAGGTTCCATTGGCCTTCCTGGCCACCAGGCCACTGCTGGCTCATGGACAGCTTGTTGTCCACCAGGACCCCCAGGTCCTTCTCCACAGAGCTGCTTTCCAGCAGGTTGGGCCCCCGCCTGTGCTGGTACCCAAAGTTGTTCTTCCCCAGGCGCAGGAACCTGCATTTACCTGTGTTGAATTTCAGAAAATTCTCCTCTGAACATCTCTCCAGCCTGTCGAGGGCCCTCTGAAGGCCTCACAGTCAAACTGTGTGAGAAGACTCGGGATGGGACAGCATAGGGTGACACTAAGGGGACAGCACGGGATGACACTGGGGGACAGCACGGGACGACAGCGGGTGGACAGGGCGGTGTGTCCGGCCGGCTCGCAGCACACGTGTCGGGGCGGTGCCGCTGCCCGGGGCGGGCGGACATGGCGGGGCGGCTGCGGAGGCTCGGCAGCGGTGAGGGAGCGGCGGGGGGAGCGGGGGAGCGGGGCCGGAGGAGCGGGGCCGGAGGAGAGGGACCGGAGGAGAGGGACCGGAGGAGAGGGACCGGAGGAGAGGGACCGGAGGAGCGGGGCCGGAGGAGCGGGGCAGGAGCAGCGGGGCTGCCGGAGGAGAGGGGCGGGAGGAGAGGGGCGGGAGGAGAGGGGCCGGAGGAGAGGGACCGGAGGAGAGGGACCGGAGGAGAGGGACCGGAGGAGAGGGGCGGGAGGAGAGGGGCGGGAGGAGAGGGGCCGGAGGAGAGGGACCGGAGGAGAGGGACCGGAGGAGAGGGGCGGGAGGAGAGGGGCCGGAGGAGAGGGGCGGGAGGAGAGGGGCCGGAGGAGAGGGGCCGGAGGAGAGGGACCGGAGGAGAGGGGCGGGAGGAGAGGGGCCGGAGGAGAGGGACCGGAGGAGAGGGGCGGGAGGAGAGGGACCGGAGGAGAGGGACCGGAAGAGAGGGGCGGGAGGAGAGGGACCGGAGGAGAGGGGCCGGAGGAGAGGGGCCGGAGGAGAGGAACCGGAGGAGCGGGGCCGGAGGAGAGGGGCCGGAGGAGAGGGGCGGGAGGAGAGGGACCGGAGGAGAGGGACCGGAGGAGCGGGGCAGGAGCAGCGGGGCTGCCGGAGCTGCGCTGGCCGGGGCCCGCCGGGGTCCCTGCGCCCGCTCCGTGCAGATTCAGGAGGGATGGGAGCACCGCGAGGTAGAAGCAGTTTCGCTGTAGCTGCAAATCCCTTGGGAAGAGTTCCAAGGGTAGAACTTCACCGACTCGTGGGTTTTCAACTACTTTTTTGAGGCTGGACTCTTGTAGATTCTATATTCGTTAGTGCTGTAAGTGGTTGTAAGGGAAATGACATTCCATGTAATTAATTTCAGGAAATTTTATTCTTCAGTCATTTACATTTCAGATGTGTTTTAGAAATTGGATAAAACCTTAGGCTTTTAAAAACAAATGTGCAACTCTCAGGAGATACTGTTGTAGCTGCAGAAATAGAATCTTCTGAAACAAGTCCTTGCAGAATCACAGAACAGGTCAGGGCCCACAGCTGGTCATCTGCTCCAGCCTGCCTGCTCAAGCAGGGCCATCCCAGAGCACAAGGCACAGGATTGTGTCTAGATAGTTCTTGAATATCTCCAGTGAGGGAGACTCCACAACCTCTTTGAGCAATCACGTATCTCTTTCTGTTACCTGCTGAATTCCGTCTAAAGTTAAATGAAAGGCAGGATGGTGTGATGTTCCCAGGATTTTGGAGCAAGGATGGAAGATGGCAGCTGGAATTGTCAGGGCCCTAAGCACAGGTCGCATCCCCTGAACAGCTTCATCCAGGGCTGTACCCTTAGCCCTGTTTCATCTCTGCCCTGAGCCTCCAGTCCCTGCCCCAGCTGAGCCATGAGCCTTGCCACCAGCCCAGCCCTGGCTCTGTCTCCTGGGTGGACCTTGGACTTCTGCTGTAGCCTTGTGTCCAGCCCTGTCTCTGGCCCCATCTGCTGCTGCTCCTGCCTGGGCTCCCTGGGTGGACCCTGGACCTGCCTCAGCTCCACTTTTGTGGGGCATTCTCGGTGAACTCTGCTTTGCCCACCTCGTTCAGGTCTGTTGGGCCTCTGTTCTGCTCCCTGGGAGCTCTGCCCGTGCTGCAGTCACCCTGACTGTACAGCATTCACCCACTGCATCCAGGCAAGGACTTGTATTAGAAACAGTTTTTATTTTTAAAATAAAAATTATTCATCTGTCAAAATAGAAGTCCACATGAAAATGAAAACTTGAGTTTTAATGGATGAGATATAAATGCCTTTCTTTTAAAATTACATGTATTCTGCTTATTACTTATTTTTCCCCAACGAAAACTTCTTAGACCAAAAACACCCTCCAAAACTTTCTGTGACTGTAGCTTGTGTATTCCCTGAACAAGCTTACTGAGCAAATCTTCCAGGTGTGTAGTTTGCCAAATGTTTCATAATTCTCTTACTATTTTATAGTTGCCTTTAGGCAGCAGAAATGGAAAAGCTCTGTCTCCATACAAGCAAAAATGCCTCCTTGTGATTTTGTACCTGAAAAATATGAAGTAAGTCATGCATACTACACTGAATTTAAATAAAGCTTCATTACTGGGTTTGGGTGATAGGCTCATCTGCTAAATATGATTATAAAATTTGCTTCTTTGGGCAAAACCCCACTGCTATGACCTGGATATAACCTGTAGATTTACCTGTGTGACAAATCTGTAATTTGAAAACATTTAAGAAAGAGTTGTGTGCAGAACAGCAGTCTTATTTCAAAAAGCTGTGTTTAAGAGGTTTGTAGAACAGCTCTCTATGTGCCAGAATCTGCTACAATCTAAATCCTGTAGACAGCTGTGTAATCTGTGTGCTCCACAGCAGCTCCATGAGTCTGGATTTTTAGGAGGTATGGATGGATACTGACTGTTTTATTCCACTCAGTCCTATCCATATGAACGTGTGCAGAAGATCCGTGAACAACATGTTGCTCCTTCTCTGCGAACGTATTACAAGAAACCATTGCTGCTGCACCAGGGACATATGCAGTGGTTGTTTGATCATGAAGGACGAAGATATCTTGATCTCTTTGCTGGAATTGTCACTGTCAGTGTTGGACACTGTCACCCGTAAGCATGTTGCTTTTTGATTTATGGTATAAAATACAGGAAGAGACACCTAAGTTTGTTTTGTGCTTCATTAATCTGCAGCACTGTGAGCCTAGAACCAGAATATAATTTACTGAATTGTCATGTGTCACAGTTAGTTAAATTTCTGCTGCATTTTGAAGAATTCATTATTTTGGTCTACTTGTTCCTCCATCTGGCACACGGTGCAGCATCTGTGTTTGCAGAATCAATAGCACAGAGATATGTGCATGTGTGAGTGTGGAGCCTGTGTGGAATTCAATCCCTTTGTCTCTCCCTTGCTACATGCAGGAAGGTAACTATGGCTACCCAGAAGCAGCTGGCTCGCCTGTGGCATACCACCAATATCTACATGTACCCAGCAATCCACGAGTATGCTGAAAGGCTAACTTCTCTTTTTCCAGATCCACTGAAGGTGAATTGCTTCTGACAGGAGCAGGGGCTGGTGAAGTAGGTGTCTGTTTATAAGAAGTATTTATTAAATAATCGAGAGCCATGATATCTCTGGAGAGAAAATCTGTATGGGGAATACAGACTGTGAGTTAAAGAGCGTGAGGGGCCTCAGGGCATTTTCTTTAGACCTAGCTGCAAACAAGCATAATATTCCCAGTTTCTGTTCTGTTTGTTTCTTCCTTTCATTTGTCACTGTGAAGAGGCATTGCCAGCTTAAAAATTACATGAAAGGAACGAAGAAAATGTTTACTATTCTTACAGGTAGCCAGCCTTAATTTTCTTGATCTCATGAAAATCTACAGTGAAAACTGTTTGACAGTATATTGTGTAGTATGTGTAAATGTTTACCAACATTTAAATAGTCAAACCACAAAAATGTTTCACAAACACATGTCATGTTTCATCTTCAGTGAAACAGTAAGAAAAATAATTTTTGATTTCAGGTGAAATAAATTGGTGGTGAGATGAAATTGGGCTATCAGAAGAGTATGACGCTACTACAGTCTTAAAGATGGAAGGAGAGTAAAAAAAATTTTTTTAAATGTCCTGCTCAGTTTGACCCAACACTTTCATTTCTTCCAATCAGAAATCCATTTTAGGAAAACCTGTAAACTGAAACCCTTTGAGATTTTTCTGTACCTTCCCAGAGCATATCAGTTGGATCTTTGTTCTCATCTGGGGCATAAGGACAACGCTAATTTTATCGTGGTGAGGTTGCCCTGTGGCAGTGCTAGGCTAGAGTGCATCGTGCTATTAGGGGACATGGTCTGATGCCAGAGAAGAAGGTGGTTTTGTGCTGTACTGACCCCAAGTGTTTTCCCACAGGTGGTTTATCTCACCAACAGTGGGTCAGAAGCCAATGATTTAGCTATGTTCATGGCAAGGGTACACACTCGTAACTTCGACATCATCTCTCTCAGGTAATGCCGACAGAGCTTCACAAAACTCCTCTGTGTATGGGATCACTCTACATGTCTAAAACAAGAAATAACTTTCACCCCAGGTCTGCAGAGGAAAATGCTATAAAATTACTTCATTTGACAAAGAGGAGCAAACCAGGAACTGAAGTTTTCATACATGTTAGGACTAGTTTGCAATAAAAATGCAACCTGCAATTTTTGCTTGTGTTACCAAGAAAATGATCTGATGTCTGTGTTTAGGGTGTGTTTTGGTAGACTTTTGTTCATGGCCAGACCAAGACTGAGCAACTGCTCCATTCTTCCTCCGTTTCCCTTCTGCAGTGCCCCTTGGTGAGGGGTGCAAAGGTACCTCTGGAATAGCAGTGCACTGAACCTCAGCAGGGAACTGCTCCGCCTGGAAGTCGATTTTTGTTTTGTTTGCTTTGCTGCCTTGTTTTTCTGTCAGAGCCCTGAACCACAGTTCACTACACAGATACACAAACAGCTCTTCTGGCCTAATGACAGGGATGGAGCTGGGATGAACAGCAGTACACTGTAATCACCAGCATAAACAGTTCACTTTACCTCAAATATTAGAATAAAAGGCCGTGTTAATGAAGAGATGTATTTTTCTGTTACTATGTTCAACAGAACATTGGGTACCTACCTTGCTTGTATATTCTCACTAAACAGTTTTAATTTGTATATAAATCAAATCATAGCACAATCTAGTTTAATGATTGGCAGCATCTATTGGAGATAACTGTTGTTGCCAAGATTCAAAAGACAGAGGTGTTTCCTCTGTAGGGATCAGGTACAGATTCTGCTACAGCAGAACTCCACAAGGCACTGTCTGAATTACTGTTGGTTCCAATGATTGTACTCATCTCCTTGCAAACATTTCTTCACAGCTTTTATATTTGAAGTTGCAGTCAGAGTCAAAAGGCAGAGGGAAAAATGGCAGTAGGAATCATTTTTGTTCTAACATGTTTCATTAGTTTCAACAATGCACATTTTTCCCAACAATTTGTAGCTCAGAACCATGCCTTCTCAGAACTGATATTGCTCCAGACACTTCTTGGAAATGAGTGATGTTGATTTGCTTTCTTTGTTTGAACAGAGGAGGATACCACGGAGGCAGCCCTTACACGCTGGGTTTGACATCTCTGACTCCTTATAAGCATGGTGTTGCCAATGGCTTTGGCTGTACATCTGTGAGATTATTTTTAATTTTTTTTTTAAAATAATCTGGGTAACTAACAGTTTATTTGAATATTTCAGCAATTGCTGTGTTTTCTGCCCTCAAGCACTTTATGGTCACTAATCAAAGCTGCAGTGTAGCAGTTTATGCTGTGTAAATTCAACAAGAGCCAGAGTCCCCTTTTCCCCTCAGGCTAATTTTAAGTTAGGACAGCCACAACACGAGTGACCTGTGATTTGCATTTCTTCAGTCATGCTTGATGCTTTCATGGAAATCTGTGTAAGGAACAAAATAATGTTCTGAACCCCTTTTTTCAAGTTTGTTTTGTGCAAAGCTGCTTTCAGATGGTCTGGAGCAGATCCTTCGCTACAGTGAATAGGAATCCTATTTCAGAAAGACAGGAGACATGTCTGCTAAGGAGATCCACTGAGGTTAAATGGCAATATGCTCTTGAGCAGACTGGAGTAACTTTCTGTCTAGAAGCTGCTATTGATGACTACAGGTGACAGCTCAGCCACATTATTAACCATAGGTAGGCTCATTTACAGCAGCTTCCCAGCCAGTGAATGGCCTGAACTCACGTAGTGTTTCAGCAGCAGCAAGGATTAGAAAGCTGGAGTTGTCCCTATTAGGTTTGCCTGCCTCACTCTGTTTTGCAGATTTTGTTCATACTTCAGATTACTGAAATGCTACCAGCAATTCTTAAAATGCTGGTATTACATTTAGATAACCAATATCCTGACCAAGAACAAAAAAGGGAATAAAAAGTCAGTTGAGTTACTATTGCTGGAACAGTCTAAACTTGTTGGTTCCAAAGCTGTCTTGGTTATCTGGTGTTACTTGTTCTTCAGACAAGTTTCTTGAACTTTGTTTGCCCCTTCACTGTGACAGCTGTTTTTCTGTTTTGCCATTAGTCATTAGATCAAAAGATCTCTTAGAAGGGTGTCATCAAATCTGTAGCTATTTCTCTTATGCTTGACAGACAATGTTACCAGATGTTTTTCGTGGTCCATGGGGAGGCAGCCACTGTAGAGATTCACCTGTGCAAACTGTTCGAAAATGCAACTGTACTGAAGGTTGGTCCATGACAAAAATTTGGGTTTTGGATTACAAAATACTAGAGGGCTACTCTAATAAAATAAATAAGTGAAAATAAGTTATAGTTACCTCTTCAAGCAAAGCAGATGTCTGGTTAAGTTCTGCAAGGCTGAACAAAAAAAAAAAAAAAAAAAAAAAAAAAAAAAAAAGCAGAGAATCTCAGGACCCTGCATTCCAATGGGAAAAATCTGGGACAGAGGACACCACATTCTCAGATTTCTTTTTGAAATCCCACTGTTTGTTTCCACTGTTTGTCATGATCAGCTCTGGAAGCTGTGGAAATCACTTCAGCACATCTGGAAGACCAGAGGTGTTGGTGGTGTTATTTTGCTGACAGCTTTCAGCTTTTATATTGGAATAAGGCAAATAGTAAGGACAGCCTGCAGCTAGCCATAGGCAGAGGTTTTTCATGGGGCAAAATGTTCCATACACAGGACAGTGTGAAATCTCCTCTACTGCAACTAACAAAAATTCCAATCAGTTTTTCTACTGTTTCAACAAGCACCTTTTATTATTTTAATTCATATGCATATGTAACAGAATGGTTTGATTTTAGCTTTGCCATCCCTAATGAATGGCAGCATTAGCCATACTACTTGCTCTGTTCTTGATTTAAGCACAGACTATGCTCTCCAGAATCCTCCTACCTGCACTAACCTTGGAGTACACACGGTTTAAGGAGACTCTCCTTTAATGTTTACCTTTCTACTGTTAATTTGAGGGGTGATATTATTATGCAGTCATACAACATTTGTTGCTTAGATGAATAGTTTCATGTTTTAAAGCTAGTTTTGTGTCATATTAAGTAAATTCCCTTCAAACTGTTTCCCCTGTAAACAGGTTCATGTCTTGCAAAAGACCAGTACATCGAACAGTTCAAAGACACTCTGAATACCTCAGTGCCCAAGACAGTAGCTGGATTTATTGCTGAACCAATTCAAGTAGGTAGTTTGCCATTTTTCAGTTGTGATAGCACAAGTAGTGTGAAATACTCAAATCTGATATTCTTTAGCTGCAACCTGAACATAGATGTTTGCTGATTTTTACTGTGATTTTTAATGCTTTAAACACCTTAAATGTTTCAAACACTGGATGCACTGCCTTCAAATTTCAGCTTTTGTCACTGACTCCAATGGAACTAGGATTTTTCTTGTGAAATTAGACACAGACGCATTTTTTCTGCAGTTAAATAGTGAATGTGATGCATGCTATGGTTTGGCTTCTATTATCTCCTTTCAATTTTCATTACTATTTCTGTAAACTTTTAACTCAACCCCCCTTCTCCCTCTTTTAGTCATGTTGTCCCCTGATGGCCACTGGACTCATTCTCCTTATGTTTTACCCTATGTTCACAATTGTTTTATATGTGATTCTTCAATAGGAAAAATGGAGAACTTATCCAGGGCAAGAGAAACAGTGTAAGAACTGTGATTTCAAGGAAAAACTGGAGCAATTCTCTGGTTTTGCTGTTTTCAAAGCACTTACATACTTGTTGTATGTATGATTGGAAAACATGTTGGGGTCCAGGTGTAGGTTAGAATTGAATTTCCAATGCAAATGCAAACTATCAAGGTGAAAAGATGTTGAGGAGGCAATGTTCTAAACAAATTAACAAAAGAAGGAATATGAATTCTCTGGCCAACTTCATCAGCAAACCGTTTCTGGGTTTTGCTATGTGTAGATTTTCACAGTCCTTGTTTTGGCAGTTTATTGTTAATTTTATTTTTGTTAATTTAATTAATATTGTCTTACAGTGATCATGGCCTCACAAACATTCATGCCAGCACAACTAACAGAACAGCAGGCAGCACTGTGGAATGGGAATGAGTGACCTGAGCAGGAGCTTTCTGAAGTGGTTTCATTGCTGGAGCAAGAACCTTGAAGCAGCAGTCCTGCTGTTACCTGAGGGTTGCTAGGTTTTTTTGTCAAGTAGAACTCCTGTTTCCTTATTTGTTCCTGAAAACATTGTGTTTTTCTCTTGGCAGGGTGTTAATGGAGCTGTTCAGTACCCAAGAAATTTCTTAAAGGAAGCTTATCAGCTTATACGGGAAAGAGGGGGCCTTTGCATTTCAGATGAAGTGAGTCAGATTTTTTTACGTGAGAATTCTAGAGTTGGGTATCTCTGAAATTATCATAAAGGGCTGGAGGTCTGGAAATAATCTAAGTGAAATGCAATACACTTCATATCTTAAGTTTAATACGGTGTTAAACTGCATGTTTTCAAGCATAGGAACCTCAGTTTTTACTGCCTTTATTCTCATTTTGGACAAAGGTAATATTTGTAGCAGACTTCAGTCCTTACCTTCTGGGGGCAGTAAATTTGCATAAATATGCAACCAATGCTACTTGTGATGGAAGATTTGTCAAAATAACCCTTCCTTTTATGAGTATTTTTGACAGACATAGACTACAGAAGAGAGTTGATTGCTGTACCTCTGCAAATATGTTTTAGAAGCAGAATTTTCTTAGCTAAAAAAATATTAAAATAGTATCAAATGCTTCAAATACTTTTACTTTTCCTCCCACTTTGAAATGGAAGCTGCATCTTATTTATCTTACCAAGCCTAAGACATGATTGCATGTTATCACATGAAAGAAAAACCCAATTACAATAAATAGCATTTTGTGTAGAACCATCTGAATAGGGCTGCTAATACAAGTTGAGTCCAGATGAAGTTGCTGTTTAATGCAAACCAGTAACAGTTGAAAGACAAGGAAAGAAACTATATTACAAAATGTGAGAAAATGATGAGCCTTTCTCTGAATTTTTCCTTTGAAAGGTACAGACAGGATTTGGACGGACAGGCAGCCATTTCTGGGGGTTTCAAACACATGGTGTAGTCCCTGACATCGTTACTTTGGCAAAAGGAATCGGTAATGGCTTCCCAATGGCAGCTGTCGTTACAACAAAAGGTACAAGTGTTCTGTTCTTCTATGACATAAAACAGAGTAATTGCAAAATACAATACAAAATAATTACTTGCAGAGTGTGTTTAAAAAGCTGAAAGTTGAAAATCTATCCTTTGGATAGATTGAGATAATGAATTGGATCCTCATTGCTTCACCTGTTTCCCCACATGTTGTGCTGTATCAGTACAGAGCTGTATTTAAATGAGTGTAGTTGTGTAACTGAAGCAGGAATGGAGTTATGAGTGGTTTGTAGGGCTGGAAAAAGAGCCTGGAAATCATAACTGAATTCACTGATAAATATACTGTGAGTAAATAGGGTAGGATGTTACCCAGCTGCTTGATTCCTACAAGTGGCTGGCTCAACCTAGTGAGGAAAATCTGTAGATGGCAGGTGAGAGCTTACGTTACAAGCATGACTTTTAGAAGTTTTGTTTTGGCATCTGCTAGGCACTATATTTTTTGGAAATACTCATATTTTGCACAGACTGCTCTAAGGAAATCTTACTGTGTCTCCAGCAGAATCAGAGTTGAACACAGCAAATGTAATTGTTGTTACAGTAACAAATGTTTAAAGCAGTAAGTACAGTTACCAAACAAGGCAGAGGAGGCCACTATGATGATTAGAGGGACAGAGCACCTCTCCTAAGAAGAAAAAGCTTAGAGAATTGGGATTGTTCAGCCTGAAGAAGTCTTTGGGGTGACCGATTGTGGCCTTCCAGTGTAAGAAGAATGGAGAGGGACTTTTTACAAGAGCATGGAGTAACAGGACAAGGAGGAATGGCTTTGAACTGAAAGAGATTAGGTTTAGATTAGATATGAGGAAATAAATTCTTTACAGTGTGGGTGCCGAGGCACTGGCACAGGTTGCCTGTAGGAGCTGGAGATGTCCCATCCCTGGCAGTGCTCAAGGCCAGGCTGGATGGGGCTCTGAGCAACCTAACCCAGTGGAAGGTGTCCCTGCACCTGGAAGAGGATTGGAACTGGCTGATCTTTAAGATCCCTTCCAACTCAAACCATTCTGTGATTCTATGAACTGAAGGAGTAACCGGTGTTGTTCTTTTTCTTTTAGAGATTGCAAGTTCCTTGGCTCAAAACCTTCACTTTAATACGTTTGGAGGAAACCCTCTGGCCTGTGTAGTTGGAGCTGCAGTTCTTGATGTAGGGAGAACATTACATAAATTTATCTATACCACAAGTTCTTTGTATCGAAAGATGAAGATTGCAAGTATAAATTTCTATGTGGGCGATTTTTTAAGTAACTAAGTAAAGAGCATAAACATGGCCAGTGTGCCCCATTCACAGGAAAAAATCCTGATTAGTTTAATTGCAAAAATTTTCAGATCTCTAGAAAGAGTGGGAGCCCTATAATTATGACTTCAGAATCATCTTTATCTCCTTTGGGTTCTTTACTTGGTTAATGAAATTGTAGGAGATTACTTTCTCAAAAGCCTTAGCTAATTCTTTCACAGCACTACACAAATCCATAGCTAAAGCAAATCTGTTTTCTGGCACACATGCTTAACAAAATTTTTTTAACGGAAAGGCTTTTGCCTTATGCTTAAAAAAACCTTAATGACCAGACAGTTACAAATACCTAAGGTCAGAAATCCTTTTGGGGAAAAAAAAAATTACCTCATGAAAAAGAAAGTAGAAAAATGTGCAACACATTTCACTTATTATCCAGTAGAAAATCAGTCAGTGGGTAGTAGGTTTCTATTTGTCTTGATTATGCACAGAACATTAATTCACTAAGCTCATTTCATTATAGCAGACACTGTTTCTATTCATGTTACTCTCCTGAGTGGTTTGGGGGAGTTTAAGCTATTACTAAGATGGATGACTGTATAAAGAACCCATGTTTTGGGTTTTTTTGACTCCGAAATAACTTGAAGCCTGGCTCTGAAATAATCCAAGGAGGTTGTTAGAGTCAGCAAGAGTAAAATGGAGTTGAAAGAAAAAAAAAAAAAAGAAAAAGAAAAAAAATATAAACAACCACTTAATCATCTGTAATTAGTTTTTAAATGTAATTTTTCTAAAAACAGATGTTAAGTTTATGTAATGGTTTGTGTGTAGGTGCCAGTACGTGCCTGAAAATAAGAGCTCTGATTAAGAAGGACAGTGCAAAGTATGAAGAAAAGACTGTTATTAGAAAACGTGTTGTTGCTAAATATACTATAGTACTCAGGCTGTTCTCTGCTAACACACACAGATAAGCCTTAGCTTTTATTATTTAATTATATTCTTCTCATGATACTGAAAAAAAAATAAAATATTCTGATAAGATTTTGAAAATAATCTTTCTGGTCAGGTATTTCCCAGTTATGAGTACACGTGAGCAGGAATTACTGGTTTAAATGTAAGTAATAAGAAAAATGTGAAAAGTCCCAAAGAAACATCGAATTATTATGTGAAATTGTATTCTGATGCTGGTAAGAGCATTTAAGAAAAGGGAAATGTGAGCATTGATGTAGTCAATGAACATAGCAAGGAAGTGAGATAAATATAGTGTCAGTGGGGATTAACAGAATGTTTTGAAAGCCTTTCCTGCAATGCTGTCATGGTACTTCATTTTAACCAGGCTATTGAAGAAGACGGTCTACAAAGAAACAGTGAGGATGTGGGAACATACATGCTGCTGGAGCTGGCTAAACTACGGGATAAATTTGAGATTGTTGGAGATGTCCGTGGCAAGGGACTTATGGCTGGAGTAGAAATGGTGACAGATAAGGTTAGTGGCTTCTTCATTCCTTACAATTTACAGTGCCATTGAAAGTTTTATCACATTTTATTTCAGCTGAAATAGTATTTCCTGTAAAAAAGCAGACAGTGAGGTGGGAAAACATGGCTCTGGCTAAAAATGAGCCAGAACGTTCCATCATTCAGCTATTTCACAAGCTTTGAGTAAACAGTGCACCTTAACTGCACCGACTCATGGGAACAGATAAGTTATGCAGCTAACATTTTCAGCTAGAGGCGAGATTTATTGGAGAGACTGGAATATACATCTTTGTCACAGAACTAATTTGGAATATCTAAGTGAAGTTTAGTATTTTCTTCCCTTAGGACAGTCGATGCCCTCTTCCAACTGAAGAAATAAATCAGATTTGGGAAGACTGTAAAGACATGGGTGTTCTGATCGGCAGAGGAGGGCTCTACAGTCAGGTACTAAACCTCTGGTTATAAATAAAGCTTACTTTCTTGTCGAGATGAAAAATGAGCAATGGGATCAGCATGCTATTTAAGATGATTTATTGCTCAAGTTAGCCCAATATCAGTCTCGATATCGTGGGACATCAAAGGCGTGAGAATTGGAGAGCAGCAACAATCAGCCATAGCTTAAAGGTAGTCACAGGTTTCTTCTTCACACAGCAATATGTAACATTTTGGTCCAATGTTAACACAAACTTGTTTCTACTTAATAACCTATCACCTTTGCTTAATTTTGCTGCATCGTGTCTGTCTTTCAGCCAATAAACTGATAGGTCATGTACCCCCGCACACCTCTATTATAGCTTCTAGATCCTTATCCTACCCTGTAAGTCACATTATTACAGCTTAAACCTTTCACTATTTTAACTAATATAATTTCTTACTTACTCAAGGCATATTCTTACTTATAACTATAGGAACATAAGTTCATAATTTTTCTGCTTAATGTTTGTGTACCTTTATCATCTCATTAAGCCAAGCTCTTTCCAAGGCTGCAGATTGAACCCTTCAGCATCTGTGAAGTTTCTATTTTTCCATTTCCCACATTTTCTGTCCTTGTGAACAACATCCCCACTTCCCTCAAGTTAAATTAATTTAGTTTAGTAAATAAACTAGAAAATGTATACTGTTAGGAGTATATACTCTATCTCTGTTTAACGCTACTGCTTTTAAAATTGGGCAGGAACTATTTGATTCTTTTCAAATATTCTGTAACAAACTCAAGTTTTCCTTTAGAGGGACAACTTCCTCTAGAAAACCAAGGTTTTCTTCTTCTTCTTTTCTTCTTCTATTCAATTAGAAGAACTCAGCAATACTCAGGACCAAGTCTTTGCGCAGTTCAGGTTATCACCTGACACATCAGTACAAAACCAATAGTTCTTTGAGACTGGGGAGCTGGTAATGTACTAATTCTTTGATAATAAAGGAGAAAAAAAAGGCGTTGACAGCAAGTTCAGCAACAGCACAAAAGAGAGAATTGGATGTGAAGGCCATCAGCCCATCCCAGCTGAGGATGTAGTTCCTGCTGTAGCCAGGACACTGCACCATTTCCCTACAGCACTCAGTTAATGGCAGAGAATTGCCTCAGGGCTGGCCTGGTCAGTGACACAGAGGAGGCAGCTTCTATTTGAGATGGATGGAGGGTAGCTGAAATAAACCAGACTGTGTCTGCTGTGTCTGTCACCTCAACAGGTCTTCCCTAAGTCACAGATCAGGAGACAGGTAACAAGCTGAAGCTCAGTGCTGTAAAGTCTCATTCTGTCTGATGAAAGGGCTGTTTATCTGTGAGTGTTTGCTTCAGCAGGGGCTGTGGGTGGGAAAGCCCATTATTCCACTCTTACTGTATTAAGTCCTGTGATGTGATGCCAGAAAAAAATCTGAAATTTAAGATTCTTATGGAAGATAAATAATCTTAAAAACCTAGATCAAACATTCAGATTTAGGAGTCTATGTTCTTGACAAGTGTAACTGTACATATAATCCTTCCTGATCAACATGCTTTCCAGTTACAGCACCTAACTACAAGATAGTATTTAGTGATTCATTCATAATGCATTCTCTTAAAAGCCTTTAAAAACAGCCTATATTAAAACAGCAAATGGGCTGACACAATTCAAGACAGCCTGCCACTCTCAGCAGATACTACTTTTCCCTATGGTAGAGCTGCAAGAAAAGAAAATACGTGTGTCTCTGTTCTTTCTTTGTACAAATCCATCTGAGATTTTACTCTGTCTGTCTGCAGTAACAGAGCTGCAGACACGACCTACTCTACTTAGGTCTTTTGTGGAGGCAGTTAGGTTATCAAGAGGGGGTCATGAGTCAGATGCAATTCACTGCAGTCAAGTTCAAAATTGCTCCACTTCATAGTGCATTTATCATAAGCCTCAGCGCCTGCACTGCTTTTCTCCCTTTTTTCCTCATTTTTTGGGGTGGGAGAGCTGACCCAGATCGGCTGTTGAAACCAAATTCTTTCTGTACAATTTGAACACTTCTTTTTCTTTTTGCTCTCTCCTCAGACATTCAGAATTAAGCCTCCTATGTGCATTACTAAGAGGGACGTCGACTTTGCTGTGGAAGTATTTCATACTGCTTTACAGAGACACATGGATAGAGCAGCTGCAAAATAGACTTGATTTGTTTCCTTCTATGACAGGCACACACAATCCCTGATACTCACAACCCAGACTGGGCACTAATCTACCCTGGAAGACAAAATCATAGTGTGACAATTACATGCTTGTTCAATATCATAAGAACATTCTGAGAGATAGTGTTCAACACAGGACGTGGTGTAATCTCTTTTCTAAATGTACAATTCACTTCTACGGTGCTGATTTCTATGAACTGCACACCTATTTTGCCGTTGTCAGAAAAACCCTGACTGGATTAACAGAGTACCAAATAGAGGCAGGCATATGTTCTTCTTTCCCCTGTGAAAGTTGTATCAAAATCAGTAATTTTCAGAAAGAGTGACACAAAGAGTTGGGGAAGAAATTTCAGTTAAAACTGTTTACCCTGCCTACAAAGACACACTGTAATTAGAGCATTACAAGCAGTTTGCACAGCTGAGATGTTTCTAATTACAGTAATTATTTTTTTCATGGGGATAAGAAATCCAGTCATCACCCTCTCCAAAACACACTTCTCTTTTCCTCCTGCCACTCTTGGGATTGCACAGCACACCTATTAATCATTTTGTAAAGGTGCAAACTCTGGAAGGTGGAATAAGATGTTCTTTCTTACATAATCACCTTTTAATGTGTAAGACCATTGCTTCCTTCAGTTTCTAATTAAAAAAACAAATGTTGTGGACAGTCAGCAAGAACTGTGCATTTCTCATTTTACTTTTCTTCCAATTTTAATATATGAAAAAATCCTTGACTCAATAAAGTACCATGTCAAGTCTGGGGAAGGAGAATATTCTGACAGTACTTTACAGGAACTTTGGTGACAGAGCATCAGTACCTCTCCGAATCTTACTCCATAGGTCCTAAACAATATCATACAGCCTTTGCTGAGCACTGTCTTCTGCAACTCCATTGATAAGTCCTGTGTACAACCCAGTTCCACTCCAAAACCAGGTGTTATCCCACCTTTTTTCCTACTCAAGATCAGGCAGATTATGCCTTTAAACAGAAGTGCAGTGTCTCTTCTTAGAAATCAGAACAGATTCATTCATTCATGTCACTCATTGTTTTCTCCCTCACTTACTCCAGCAAGGCTGTTCCACTAGACTATTTTTTCACCAACACCTGCCATGGAGGTAGATATACAAACCCAATAGGAATTGTCAAAACTGATTAAAGAGCTTTGTCATCTAACTCCTTCCTTTCTGTCTGCTGCTTAATGTTAATTAAGTAATTAATTAGAAGAAGAACCCATGTCTTGGAGGTGCTTCATATTTGATAGCGGATCAAAGAATCAAAGAATATTCTAAGTTGGAAGGGATCCACAAGGATCATCAAGCCCAGCTCTTAAGTGAGTTGCCCATAGAGGGATCAAACCCATGACATGGGTGTTATTAGCACCATGTTCTCGCCAACTGAGCATAGGCCCTACTACTGGCTACACTCACCCTGAGCTGAGCCCTCTCAAAAGAAAAGCAACAACACACGTGTCAAAATAATTTATTATTTCCTCTGTGTGAGTACTTTATCCATGCAGGTTTTTACAGGAACACAGGGTGAGTAGCTTTGAATTATTATATCCCCACCTATGGTGTGAAAATTGCTGCTGGGTAAGGGGCTTTAGACAAGGTGGCTTTGTGGAGGGAGCACCCACCTGTGCTATGACACAAAACCAATCTATGATTAAAGGAACTCTGTCAAAAACAGAAGAGAGCACAGAGTCCTCCACAAGTGAACATTCCTTTTGTGCATCTTCATTTTTTTCCTACATTGGTACTTGACCTCTTTTTTAGCTCCAGACACAGGCAGTGTGCATGTTTCAGTTCCGTGAGAGTGTTAATGTACAATTCTGAAGACTGTCACTATAGCAAAGTTCTATCTGTTTTTACGTTTCTCTTTTTTGGTTTTGGCATTCACAGCCCCATTTACAGTCGGTGTTGTCGTTGCTCTTGCATGTCCTGTGGCTTTCAGGTGTTCAAACAATTTATTTCGGGATGGAAAAGCACTATTGCAGGTAACACAGTGGATGGGAACTTCATTCTACAAAGAGGAAAAAAAACCCAGAATGCTCACATTTGTACTGAGTATGTCATCAGTGCAATAAACCAATTTCTTGCACACAGTTCCTCCTTGGCAATGAAGTGGGAATAAACTGTTTGTTTCTATCATCAATATTCTGTTACTCATTAACAATTAAAAACGTATTTTGAAAAAAAAATCACAAATACAACTTCATGAAATTTCAAAATGCTTTAAGTAAAAGCAAGACTGGAAGTTTTGCAAATCTAATTCAAAGTAAAAACCAGTTTTTATCTCAGCTGACCATACTTTGGGCTCTGAGATGCAGTGAATTTAGTATGTGTTAGCTGTAGCTACTACAAAGTTTCATTCTCCAGCAAGCATCAATATTGAGAAAGATGCAAATAGTACTGCCTGTAACCTGCTGGGTGACAACAGCTCTGACCCCAGTTGTTTAATTTATTTGAACTGCCTTGCATGCAGAACTTTACCAACTCTCCTACAAATGAAGCTTAGTCCTGTATTCCTCTGTGAGGACAAGAGCTGAAGTTTGAGTTCTATTAAAATCACAGGGACAGAATTTGTGAACCAAATTGGCAGGTGACCAAAAAACAGCCTTCCTTATAGTTATATGACCCCACCTTTTAGCCACCCTATGAAGACAGGATGAGAGAGATGAAGAGAAGGCTTCAGGGAGAACTCATTGCAGCTTTCCAGTGCCTTAAGGGGGCTCAGATAAAGGAGGGAGTGTGACTTGTTTTACAGGCAGAGTGGCAAGACAATGGGCAATGGTCTTAAATGGACAGAGGGTAGGTCTAGATTACACATTAGGATGCAATTCCTTTACTGTAAGGGTGATAAGGCATTGGCCCAGGGAAGTTGTGGACGCATTATCTCTGGGAAGTGTCCAAGGCCAGGCTGGATGGGGCTTTGAACAATGTGGTCTACTGGAACTTGATGATCTTTAAGGTCCCTTCCAACCTATGATTTTATTTTAAATAGCATAAGTAATTTGACATACCATTGTTGAGCTCTCCGAAGATGCCTTAGCAGACTTTTTTGCTTCCTTGGCTTTTTTCCCTTTAGGCTTAGTGCTGCTAACAGACAAAGAGGAACCAAGATCAGTGCACAGGAACATTAAACATTTACAAGCTTTTGATGTTTTTCAGCTTTCAATGGCTCTGCTGCTTTCCCCCTGTTCTTGCTTCATGCAACAAAATGTAGTGTATCCAGGAAAAAGAAAAATATGATCAATTGTTAATTTCAAAATGTTGAATCAGCTCCTGGGAAGTGATATGGCAGCAATCTGCAATCAAATACCACTTTCAGAGAAGCTCCTACTCTTTGGTTAGTATTGTATTTATTCAAACAAGTTTTGGTGGGCAGCCCCCAGTCACCTCTGACTATCCCTGTCAATCTATCCTGTAAATGTATCCTTGTTTGACAGTATCAAACATGACACAGAATGACACAGTGACTGCAATGTTGCAACCCAACACACCTTTTTGCTTCACTTCTTGTTTCATTCTCTTGGCTGACATCATCTGTAATGCCTGTGTCCTCTGACACAGCACATCTTTGGTCATCATTTACCAGCTCCTCTGTTGAGCCACTGTCCTTCTCCATGCTGGGCACCTCCTTCTGTTCAATAGTTTCTTCATCAGCACTTTGATCAAAAGAGTCCTCGTAACTCTGTCCAAACAGAAGAAATCCAAGTTAAATACTTTCAGTTCGTTAGTGACTATGCTTATAGTATTATACTCATTTACCTCAAACATGGCTGGGTTGGGAGGAGAGAAAGCCATGGACTCTCTTAATTTTACTGTGTGTTTTCACTGAGACTGTAACATGTAAAACCTTAGTTCTCCTGTTTTGAAAGATGAGGCCACCTGTGGTGAAGGGAAGAAACACCAATAAAATAGCCTCTGAAACTACAGAAGAGGAGAATGAAGGTATCTTTTAGCTACACACAGGGTTCATCCTGTTATGACTACCATTTCTTATTTCACAGATAGTGGCTTGGCTTGTAACTTTGCAAAAGGTTAATTACTTAGACTAAAGTTTCCATACCAGACAACTGCATTAGGACACTCAAGCCAAAATAACTGAGCTGACTGAAATTAGGTAGGCACACTGTATTTTCCTTTCCTAGCAGATACTGGCAACCTTTTCCATGTGCCAGATTAGATTCAATATATGCAGTTTAGCAAGATATCAACTCTGAAGCAGAACGGCAAAGCTCCCAAAAGCACAGTAACAAATTTGACCTAACACTACATTAATGCAACTCTTACCATCTCTCAGTATGACCATCTGTACAGTCTCAGTTACCTGAAAAAAACTTGGCTAATCCTAACTTCAGGAAAAGAAAATAAAACCCCCAGAGATTCACTGTACTCCACAACACTTGGCAGAGGATGGAGGTCAGGATTTCTCAGCACAAGATTCCAGTTTGTGCAACACAAGAGTGGCACCTACTGTCCAGGCTGTAGCAAACAGATGGAACAGAACCACGGTGACTATGTGTGAACTCTGCAGTGATAACAGACCTCCTGGTCTCAGACAGAGGAGGAAAGACATAATTGAAGCCTCATGGCCAGCAAAGAAACATGGAAGGTCAAGCCAATACTCAGACTATGCAACTGGACCAGCCAATGTGAAGCCAGAAAACTTCATCTGCTTGAAAGTCTCAGAAAAGTTTCTTAAGAGCAAGAGATAATGATGCAGTGGGAGAGGACAGAAAAGGTGAACAGAGAATAGGAAATTACAGGGGAAAGCATGGAAGAAGCAGGAACTGGTACAGACAGCTCACTGGAAGAAGGCTAGAACTGAGCAGTTAGTACTTGAAAAGGATAAAGTTTGAGGAAGGCAGAGAGAGGAGGTGTGCTGACTATGAAACTCCTGCCACTCAAGCAGTGTTTCAAGCCTGAAACAGTTTGCACTTGGTGAATCTCACACATTGCTGTCAGCACAGATCTCTAATATCACACACAGACTCAGATCTTGGAGTACCACAGATTGGTGTTACTTTTGTTTGCAGTTCAAGAAAAAGGTGGAATGCATGTGTTCATTCCAACAGCTACAGTGCCAGCAGGAAACCAATAGTGTGGCAGTGTTTTTAACCCCATCTAAATTAGAGATTAAAAAGCAATGCACTATACCAACTCCTGCAAATAAAGCCAGAAGTGACCACCAAACTGAGCTCCTAATGCACCAAGTCCACTAGTGGTCTTCCTGATCAATTCCTTGCATTCTCCCTATCTGCCTGTTTCCATCTGTTTTTTTTATAATTCAGACTACAGCCTTTTTAGAGTCAGCACCACATATTAGCATCTACACTAACAGAACAAAGTGAGGTCTATGATGTTATCATCATAAAATATGATTATAATAAGACTAATAAAAGTTATTCTGGTGGCAAAGAAGAATTAAGAATATTTTTAAATAGTCTTCAAATTCTGTGGAATTTCAAGTTCTCCTATTTTGTAGGACAGAAAAATAATTTATCAGGAGATAGCAAAACTGGGTTGTAAAGTTCCAAGAGTATCATTATGACTACATACCTTCATTGTTTTCTGTTTCTTCCTTTGTTTCTTTGAGAGTCTGTAAAGATAATTTAAAAATTACCTTTTTTATAGAAAACCCCCAGAACTACTAGGATTTCTAGAAATGTATCAAGCTATACTTTTCCTTTATCCACTTAACATAATATTGGGTAGCCACAAAAAGGAAGTTACTCATGCCAGAAATTAAAACAATAGGTCTCCCAAACTATTGACTGCATTTAGTAAAACATTTATTCTGCTCAGGCCAAACCCAAAGATACTAGTGAGATAGTTGGGATTATGCTCTGGTTGTTTAGAAAATGAAGCTGTGTAACAATTCTGATTTTGAGCACATTCATTTTCCATTTATGCCAGTAATCAACTGACAGCAAGTACCAAATCAATAAGCACTGGCTCTATGGAAGCCCCTCTACTTGAGAAATAACAAACCCTTCTCTTCCTTAACATAACTTTAAGCAGCAGAGAAAACATAAGTCTGTAGTTCTACAGCACTCAAATGCAGTCATGCAAATGCATGTGTTTTACTGGAACTCTGATGCTAAGAAGTATTTTAAATTGCACAATACTGAGAGCAGTGCAGTGACAAATCATCAGAAGCTCCCACTGAAGGCCACTAAGATTTTGTAAATCATGAGTCATAATAAAATTAAAACCAATTTGAAGTACTTCTGTTTGGGCATGTCTTCTGTTTCTTCCTCCTCTTTGGTCTGTATTCCATCTGCATCATCCAAAGCCACAGGAAATTTCCCTTCTTCCTCTTCCAGTTGCTGTCGTAACAGTGACACCATCTCTCGATGCTTCTTTGATTTTTCATGATTCTTCATGCTGTGAAGACCAGATTGTAACTGTAGGTTGCTCTGAGCAAACATTATTCCATTTACATATAAATTAGTAACAGGTCCAATATCCAGCACTACTATGTATGGAAATATCTGCACTGATATTGTCTCTATTGGAAAGATGACCAAGCATTATGTATAGTTAAAAATTCTTTAAAATGCAATTTTCAACTACTTAAACCCCAACACCTCCAACCTCAAATCCCCAGCTACTTACGCTTTCTCAGTTTTTAAGAATTTGTCACAAGCAGGGCAGTACAGACCATCAACAAATTCAGCTTCTTCAGTTTCATCATTCAGTTTGTCTGAAAAGATCAGTGGGGATCAGAGAGACACAGTCAGATAAGCAATTTTTGAATGAGCTGCTCTTAAGCCTCAGAAAATAGTCACAGTACTGACTATTTAATTTCTCCAGTAGTACTGACACACAGACAGCCCGAGATCACCTCACCAAATTAGACATTGGTATAAATTAGCAGTTGCAGCTTGTTCAAAGGAAAACATCAGAGAGGGACAGACTTCAGCTCAGCACACTCAGAAGGAGGCAGTGAGTTGCATCAGAGTCAGAACTGTGAATCTGAGGCTTTAAGGGAGCCACACTCGTACTGCAGTGACTCAGTATAGATCATCTCCCCACACAGCATACCTTCAATGCCTTTTGTCTCCTGTTCTTCTAATTCATCTTCACCAGCTGATCCATCCCCAAATTCCTTTTCATATTGTGCCTCCATCTCTTGCAGCTCTCTCTCCAGATCTGACATAGTTATCCAGCTCTGCTCTTTGTACTGCTCAGCAAGCCTGCAAACAGAATACTGTAACTTTTACACTGTGTCCCTGAGATGGGAACTACAGGAACAGTGTTACTTAAAGATAACTTCTACTTAAAGATAGCTGTTCTTCTTGGGCATCTCAGGAGGAAAGTCCTGAACCTGTTATGACAGAGCAAACAATTGGAAATCTGATCAATCTGAGTTAATTTGTGATGTCCATGAGCACCTCTACACTGCAAGCAAGAGATATTAACTTAGGTGGGTCCTGGTTGAACATATTGTGCAGCTTGGTCAGTATCAAGCTCACAGCAAGGAAGATAGCTCAATCGTACTCTAAGATCCAAACTCACAAAACATACAAAAATCCACACATTACTCTTTGACTGTGCACGATGGGAATATACCATCTCTGTTTTCCCAATCTAAGTATGCTCCAAGTTATCAAATAGGGTATCACAGGACACCTGAATTTTGCTCCAGCTACCTTCTGGCCTCAGAATTATCAAACCACTTGTCAGTAAATGTATAACCCCACTTTATTGACCCTAAAGGGAGAAAGTATTTATATTTATATAGAAAAAACAGTACATAATATACTCCATATATGTTATTACGTAATTTTAATCAATATGCCACTATTTTGCAAGTGCACTTTTAATAAGAATTTAAGCTCCTCCCTCATATGTGCAGGCAAACAGTTCTTTCAGTTGAAAAAATAAACTGTGATTATAGTCAAGAGACCACCTCTTCCTATGTTGGCAAAAAAGCAAGAAACACTGCATTTAGTCCAAGGGAAGTGCTGTTTCCAGAGTTAAAAGGAAAGAAAAAGCTAAGCTCATTTCCCCCTTCTTCTTTTAAGCAGGTAGTGTTCCAAGGCAGATGAAGGCAATCTAAGTCCAGGTTGTTACAGTCCTGTTCTCCCTTGTTCTAAAACTTACATGCTTTTTTCTTTAAAGGAACAAAGATAACTATTAAATTTTATTTCCCCAGTTAAGCAAAAGCACAATGGGTTCTGTGCTATTACAGCCAGTTACCCAGAGCACCCAGATAATCATTCCCCAGTTATGTTAGAAAACACTACAAGTCAGAACAGTGCAGAAATCCAGAGTTTTAAAAAGCTCACTCTTGAGACCAAAATTAATACCTGTCAAGGATCTTTAAAACAGCAAGTGGACCTACTATTAGAATCTATGTCTATATTGTACCCTCATGGATAGTTTTTCCAAGTTAATAAAGAAAGATTTATTCCACATGTACATACTTGGCTTGCTTTAGCTTCTGTTGCCTCCGAAATTCCTCTGCTTTCCTAGTTTTTTCTGCATTTTGTTCTTCTACAAGTTTTCTGTGAGCCTGTACTCTTTTATCCCTCTTACGAATAAAAGCTACTAGCTGGCGGATCAGTTCATTCCTCTCTTTCCTTGCTTTCTCTCTCGTTTTCTTGTTCTCTTTTTCCATAGCTCGTTTCTCCCAGCGGTTTGAGGCTTGTCGTGTGTCATACTCTTCTTTCCAAGCAAAGTTTTTCTGAGTACAGAAACTCTGCCAATATGCATAGAAAGGGTGGACTACCTGTGAGAAGAAAACCAACACTTGTTGATAAGGGACAGAAAAAACAGAGAAATAATTCAGGGCTTTTGTAACTATTTTTTCCTGAACTACTATATAGGCCACAGTTTTGCCTCAGAGCAATGAAGATTTAGAGAAACTTTTATCATCATCATCATCAAGGTTTGAAAGCACATCAATTCAACAACCTTGTCTGAACTATTACAAACTGCAACTTCTAAATATATCCCCCTGCAGGACTGGATCATGCTGACACTAGCGTCCAGCTACTTAGCTGCGCCGTATTTCTCTTGTCAAATTGAAAAGCACCGTCAGAATCAGATATGCTGCCTGCAAGCTGGTACTTGCCTATAAACCTCTACATTACACCACACCAGAGACCAGCCATACATTGCACAGCATTAAAAAAGCAGCAAAATAAATACATAATGCTATTTCTTCCCTGTATATTCTCTTTGCTTCCTGAGAAAGACAGAAATGCATAGCCCTTGATGATACAACAGCAAGGAGCCGTGACTTGCACAGGTTAACAAGCTTAATGTGAAGAAACATTTACTCCTGTTTCATTAGCAAACTACATGAGTGACCCTGGCTTTCGCATTAAAAGAAAAAGTGATTGTTATCTATTCTCCTCTCTTTTACTGATATTCATGGGTAAATGCTGGACTAATAACATGCCATCATAATCACTTTGGGTTTGTTCTTTATTTCTCTCCAAATAATTATTGTCCTCCATTTTGTATTTTCAGCAATCAAGATATGCCTAAACTCCCTTCTTACACTACTTGGCCCATCAATATTGCTTTTATAATTCACTCCTATATGCCCTACTGCTCCTGCTTTGGGATACCTCATAGAAGTAATGGTTTAATATATTTTCTTCTAATGAGTCTTCTTCTTCTGCCATTTTTATTCACAGGAACTACAACTATCAATTGCTATTCACAGGAACAACTCAACAATAACTTCCAGCAGCCTATCTACATGCAAAGTTCATGTCTGTGACTTGTGGCAAGTAAGTCACTACAGTTTTTCTTGCTATAACAAAAAATAGCCAATAAACATTCACATTTCATCCAATAACCTAAGTAATATTAGACTACCTACCTCAGATTTCTGGTTCAGAAGAGGATACTTTATGTGCAAAAGAATGCACACCCATCAACTGATAACAGGGATCATCCTCCCCTTCACCAGATGTAAAAGGTGAGACTCTCCCCATTCTCAGCAGCTACCTTAACAACCTGCACATCTGGCATCCTCCAGCAGCCTGCATAGCAGCCCTTGCTGAACTCCCAGGAGGATTCTGTTTTGCCTGCTACTCGTATTTGGAGATAATCACTTTTGTTTCTGCATCCAGTTGACCTAAAAGTCTTCTATTCCCATGAAGGCTTGTGAACTCATAGCCTTATGAGTATCTTTTCTGTCCGTCTGGTGCTGACCAAGCTGCCTCTCACGCTTCTTGTGAATTCACAGCGTAGACCAAACCTTCTAAAAAACTCCTCCCATTATATTCCTACTGCATAGAGAAGTTAGCACTGCAATGCTGGAATCCTCTGACAGTGTAATATCTTTGTCTGAATATAAGACAAGAGGGAAATAAACTTTCTACTTAACTGAGGCTATTTCCTATAAAATACCCCCATGAATGCCTAGGGGGCAAAAAAGTGAGCACTCTGCTTCCAGAACAGCATGAGCTATGCAGATGTCAAAGCATGTTGAGTTAGAATTCCAGTCCTTTTAGCAGTTATTAATTGTCAGATTTTGAGTCTATAACTGTATCTGTCCCACAGCCTCAAAACAAGCAGTTTTCAAAATATGTTTCAAGACAACAACATTAAAAGACAGATTTTAGCTGGTTATACTACGGTTATATACCAGGGAGATACTATGTATTCTCCCTGGGAAAGATTTCCATTTGTTAAGCCAACTTGTAACTTCTCAGCACATCCAAACACCCTTCCTGGCACTTCTTAAGAAGTCTGACTTGTAACTTTTGTTTCCATCTCCAGTGGAAACAAGTTTTTCAGTTACCACTGAAGCTAATAACTTTAAAGGTACGTATCAATTCAAATTTCATAAATAATTAGCCTACGGAGAAAGTGTAGGGGAGAAGTACCCCCCTAGTGCACAACATTCGAATGCACTTCATACATGTGCAGTTATTCCTTAGGGAAAGTGTTATCACCTCATTATTTAATTTCAAAGCAGAAACACTGGTAACCTTAAAAAAAACCCCTAAATCTGATATACTGATAGATTCCAACAAACAGCTGGCAAACCAGATGACAAGAACTCAAGTTATACAAGTACCCATACACTTTCTTTCTCCACAGAGGAAAACATGCAATGTTTTCTGAATCAAATCTGACTATAGCCTAATTGCAGATGACAATGTAATCATAATGGAAGCTCACACTGACAGTCAAGATCACATCTATTTTCTAAAGGCTGTGCTACACACTAAGTGCTATGCAGCTTTCCTGTATGAGGAAAGATACATATTATAGGGGAAGAAAATTGGCTCAATACACCAGCCAGTAATATAAGCAGTGTTAAACACTTGTAAACTACAAAGAAAAGATCCATTCTTTTGCTTTATAGGTCTTGCACTAGACCTGAGTTCCACTGGCATAATTGATGGTTGCTCCTGTGAAGTATCTGTCTGACAACTCACCCTGCAGGCCTGGCTAATACTGCAGCCCAACAGGAAATACCAATTTTAATTCACATAAATATGAATCAGACCACAAGCACTTCCTTTGCAGAAATGGCCTACAACAGTAGAAAATAACCACAGATATATGGTATTCATCTCAGATTTCAGGTGCCCTTCCTTTCGGGCAACGTAATGGTTTAACTCCCTTGCCTGCAGTTTAGTCTTATGCTTGCTCTTACCGTATCGTAGTCACTATGGGAATATCCAAACATAGGGAATTCTTCACTATCTTCCTGTGTCATATATTCCAACTCTTCCTTTGCAATCTTCTCAAAAACTTGTCGATAGACTGTAAAGAATCCCTGAAATAAATAAAATAATTAAATAAATAAAAAACTAAAGAAATAAACATTTTGCATAGCTCAGCAACAGATGTTCAAATGCTCAGGTGCAGTGTATTTTAGAGAAACATTGCTACACTGCAATAGCAATTCAAAACCAGTATAAAGGCCTTGTAAGCACTTGCTCAAAGCACAAGACCCTTCTTAACAAAGTTCTGTCTTTCATGACTTTTATTTCCATCTTCTTCACACAGTTTCTGTCACATACGTAATCACATACAAATTTTAGAAGAGAAAGGGTTTCCATATGCTGTAGATGGTGACACGTTTCTAGTTACACAGGACGGAGTTTTGTGGAAATTCCAGACATAAAATTCACTAGTAAATATCCTATATTTTTCTAAACTAATATATAATTAACTAACTACTAGTACATTAACAAAAGGACAGGTAAGTATTTTCTCTGGTGAAGATTTTTCTAGTCACCTGGAGCATTTTATTACTTGGTGAGTATTTTAAAATCCAATGAGGAATTCAAAAATGCAATAGGAAATTCAATTATAGCAAGCACACCTTCCACAAAGACTGTTGTTACATTGTTTTTCTGTAGTTTTAAGGATTCGAGCTTTGTAAGGTATTTCTAAATAAACAGATTGTATTTCAAAGCCTTGGAATTGTAAGATAAATAAACAATATGCCACAGCTGTAGTTGTACTTGGACATTATGATTAAGTAATTGTTGGACAACATGCAAGAATTAAAGCTTCCTTATACATCCAGGCTAAGTTTTGTCTTATATTTGCATAAGCCATGCTAACAATTTTATGTACAGCTTTAACACAAAACAAATGCCAACATTTACAATGGAATTTAAACTGATTCATTAAAGATTAATTGATTCATTACCTTTTCATCATCGCCATATCCAGAGTAGCAGCTAACAGTGAAGTAGTGCAGCAGATCTAAGCTATCATCTTGATAGTCTCCATCAACTCCCCCTTTCAGCAGAGCCTCTCTGTGATTATCATACCTGGAAAAAATTCACAGCATCAAGGATGTAGAGACACGGAACACCTGTCAGTGCTGATAAACTAACACAGTACACCTATCACATCACTGTATAGCTTAAGCCACTGTCTCTAATTTGTCTCTCCCACTCAAAGTCTTCAGAGACAAAAAACATGGCAGACCCAGTAAATACTCCCTCTTGACCTTTACTTTGCTTATTATTACTTTATCTGCAATATCTTTAGCAGTAATTCCTCAACAGTCAGCTACCAATCAATCACATTTGAGATGCCTCACCAAATTTCCAGAAATAGGTAAGGCATTATTTAAATCACCCAATACTTACATGCACTCAAAAAAAGCCCAAATCATACATGAGTACATAAAAACTGAAAACCAGTTCTGTATTTTCAAGGAAGACAAACTGAGGAGAGGTGGGTTTGGCTGTGTAATCTGGCAGATGCTTCAGCCCATGTGAAAGACAAGCTACAGAGAACATTTAGAATAGCAAACCCTTAGAGATGTGCATGTGTATTTCAAATTACGACTGAACACCTGTACGCACTGCCCAAGGCCTGAGGGCTGACCAGAGCTGCCGTGAAAAAGCTGCCCGTGCTCAGGGAGGAGGAAGCAGGCCAAGCCTGACTGTTCTCAGGACGCTCCTGGGGGCCCAGCACGCCTCCAGCTGCCGGCACACCACGAGGAAGGTGAGAGTGCCCGTCCGTGGGGTTGCATGGCTCTAACTCTTACAAAGCCTAAAGCCAGGCGGCTGCTCCTGCCCACGGCTGCCCGCGCTGACTTGCAGCGAGGCCCAGGAGCAGCACAGGACAATCCCTGAGACAGGCTGGCAAAGCCTCTGCCAGGCCAAGCGCGGCTCACCAGGCCCGTTCCTGTGGGTCGCTGAGCACGTCGTACGCCGCCTGGATCAACTTGAACTGTTCCGCTGCCTCCTCCGCGTTCTCGAGGTTTTTATCTGCGGGACAATTTAACGAAACCGTGTCAGCGGCGATCAGGCTCGGCGGCAGCAGCCGCCCCGCCGGCCCCGGCCCCGAGCCAGGCCACAGCGCGGTGCCTCCGCGCCGCGCGGGGCCGGGGCCGGGCCCGGGGCCGGGCCCGGGCCGTACCCGGGTGCCAGCGCAGCGCCAGCCGGCGGTACGCCCGCTTCAGCTCCTCCTCGGCGGCGTCGCGCCTCACGCCCAGCACCTCGTAGTGGCACTTCATGGCGATGGCGGCGGCGGCGGGGCGGGGATACCGGGACAGCGGGCACCCCGCGCCGGCAGGGGCGAGGCCGGCAGCGGGAGGAGCGAGGCGGGAGGGGCGGGACCTGCGGCGCGGTGTGACCCGGCTGCCGGCTGGGCCCGGGGAACGCTTCTCCCCGGCCCGCGGCCGGCTTCGGGCGCTGCAATCACGCGGTGTCGGGTTAACCGGACACCTTGTGCTGTAATTCACAGAATCAGTGAGGGTGGAAAAGATCTCCGAGATCACCGAGTCCTAGCTGTGACCCTACACCTCCGTGTCAACCAGACCAAGACACTGAGTGCTGCGTCCAGGCTTTTCTTAAACACCTCCAGGGACGGTGACTCCAACCTGCCTGGGCAGCCCATTCTAATGTGCGATCATCCTTTCTGTGAAGAAATTACTCCTAATATCCAACGTTAACATCCGCTGGCATGGCTTAAGGCTGTGCTCTCTTGTCCTATTACCAGCTGCCTCAAAGAAAAGTCTGACCCCAGCCTGGCCACACCTTCCGTTCAGGGAGTTGAAGGAGGCAATGAGGTCTCCCCTGAGCCTCCTTATTTCCAGGGTAAATTCCCCTGCTTCTCTTAAGACCCGTTCTCCAGGCTTTGTTGTGCTTTCCAGCTTGGTTTCCCTTTCCTGCACTTGCCACAGCACCTCAAAGTCCTTCCTGAACTGAGGAGCACAGACCTGATGTGATCACACTAGATGTGACCTCACTAGTGCTGAGCACAGTGAAAGAACAGCTTCCTTAGGCCTGCTGGCCACACTGTTTCTGAAATAGGTATTTCTGATTCCTGTGGGTGTTGAGAAGCTCAGAGGCACAGCCAGCACAGCACAAATTCTCAAGGTAGCTTTTTCCTTTTACCTGTGCTCTTCAGAGGTTTTAGGATTGGTCCAAGTGGGTTTCCTTCTCTAGGTCAGGTGAGTAGGCACTACACAAACTGTAGTGTAGAGCTTTGGATCAGACAGCAAGATCTGGAGGACCTAATCTCAGTGTTTAGTCCAAACATGGCAAATTTAACGCGTGTCAGCAGCGCCCTGGCAGCCAGGAGGTCCAACCCTGTCCTGGGGAGCACAGCATCACCAGCCAGGCAAGGGAGGGGATTGTCCTGCTCTGCTCTGCACTGGGGCAGCCTCACCTTGAGTGCTGGGGGCAGTTTGGGGTCACCTCAATGTAAGAATATAAGAAAGCTATCAGACTTTATCAGGAGGAGGGCAGCTTAGATGTGGAGAGGTCTGGAGGGCAAGACTTGGGAGCAGCTGAGGTCACATGGCTTGTTCAGTTTGGAGAGGAGGCTGAGGGAGGACCTCACTCCAGTGTACACCTTTGTCACAGAAGGTTTTGGCTGGAATGGAGTCAATTTTCATCACAGTAGCAGCTAGGGAGCTGTGTTTTGGATTTGTACTGAAAATACAAATATTGTATTGATAGTAACAGAAGAGCTTGCATTATTGCTGAATAGTGCTCAGACTCCTGGCCTTTTTTGCTTCTCATCCACCTGCCAGAGAGGGGTACACAAGAAACTGAGAGGGGACACAGCCAGGGCAACTTACCCCAGCTGACTGAAGGTGTATCCCACACCATGCTCAGCATAAGGAGAAGAAGTAAGGGGAGAACATTCAGAGTGACACATTTATCATCCTCAGTCACTGTTACATCTGATAGAGCCCAGCTTTCCTGGGAGGGGAATACCTGCCTACCCACAGGACAAACCTGTATCTCAACTCACAAGTTTTCACTTCTACCCTTCTGATTCTCTTCCCCACCCTACCAAGTGAGAGTGAGCAGGCAGCTCTCTGGGGCTGAGTTAAACCACAACACTGCGTCAGGGAAAATCCTAGTGGACACCAAAATTCTTCATGCAGAGGGTGGTCAGTTCCCAGGGAAGCAGTCATGGCACTAAGCCCGTCAAGAATTAAAAAGGACATGGACAGTGACCTCAGTCATATGGCTTATGTGTGTTAGTTCTGCAAGGAGTTAAGTTGGACTCAATGATACTGATGGGAGTCGTTTCCAACTCAACTGTGTCTAGATATTAGATTATGTGAACTGAGGACATGCCTATATATTCACCAGGTTTTTTTCCAATCATATGAAACACAGACCACTTTGCTGCTCAAGTTATATAGGATTTCCCTCACCTTTTTGGGTGATATTTAAAATTTAACAGGTCAGCTTCCTCTTGAGCCAGCTGTGTCCTTTCAGCATTATGCTGGAAATTGAAACAGAGGAATCACATAGAAAAAGGGCATGAGCAAGATTTTGAAACACAAGCTTGGGGGAGTGCACACAGAGACAGACTAGTCAGTGAAAGGACCAGATCATGAGGAACTGTGAACTAGATTAATGGTACGTAATAAAGAAATAGCTCCAGAGACGTTGTCCAGAGCAGCTGTGGATGACCCATCCCTGAAGTGTTTAAGGCCAGGTTGACTGGGATGCCATGTTATTTCTCAAAACCCAGAATCCCAGAAGACAATAGAAGAATGCAAACTCAATCTTTATAAAGAAATGTATGTCTTGTTTACTTGAAAACTGAAGTTCAGACATATTTGTCTGTACAATGAAAATTCAAATATTTACAATATTCAGTTAATATTGCATGAAGTTTCATCCCTTGTAACACCTATGCAGACCCTTCAGTTCTGAATAGCTTTTTTTGCTTCTTCCTCTGAATTTTGCGTAGCTTCTTCTTATCTTTAACAATTGGCTTTGACTCTGGTTTCACAAGCTGTATTTCCACTGGCTTCTCTTCAGCTGGAGTTTCAAAGACCACTTCAGTAGGATCTTCTTTAACAAGGAGCTTAGTCCCTTTTTTCTTAATCTTTTGCACTTCTTTCACTTGCTGCTTCTCTCTAAACTTAGCTGCCACTGACAATCTTATCAGCCTGCGATGCTATGGAAGTAAGAATTTAAATTTCATCATGTTTCAAACAGGCAAGATGGAAGAAATCTGGTATTAAAGAAACACATGCTAATTTCTCTGCTTAATGGTCAAGGCTCTCATCTTGTAATAATGACATGTAATGTCATTTTTCAGTGACATGATTCCTGCATTCATTTCATGATTACAAAACTAGTCTGTTCTCAAACTGTCATTAGGCATACAAAGGGTCATGGGAAAAGACATACTGGATGCTCCTGCACAGACTGACTGTAAGGCTGGTTTTCAAATTAGTTTCTAAATGAAAGAGAAATGACAGAAAAAATGAAAGAGCTGCTTACCATATTTGGGGACTGGTAATGAGGATTTTCATACAGAGTTGGTCCTCCAAAGCTACCTTGGAAGATTTTTATGAGGTTCAGGACAAAACGAGGCCCAATTTCTACTAGAGATGCATCTTCTTCTATTATCTGCAATAAAAAGAAAACTTTCTCTATTTCTCACAGACTGAATCAAAGCATATGACCTTGCAGGCACCTTGCACATGGTAATTAACATAGCTGAGTTTAAATCCAAGGTACAGTACCCAATTAGCTAGATTTGTATAAACCCAGTTCTATACATAAAGTAGTTCTTTGAAATTCAAGCAAGCTTTTGGAGTACGATGTATTTGTGAATTCCTTCTACAGAAAGTAAGCTTTAGATCAGTTTGGATCAAGGCAGCAATTTAGGTTAAGGCACAGTTTAGGCCTTGAGTAGTACATCCTGCTACCAAGACATTCCTCACAGAATCACAACTCAAGTTCAGTGAACCAGATCTCTCCAGAGATATGGAAGAAGGTAAGTCATTTCAGAACACTGAATCTGCAAGCACTAGGGTCTGGCATATCCTGATAAAAAAAATAAATCTACTCTTATTTTAATGAATGGACTTGATAAAAAATTACCCCACTGACCTCCTTCTGAAGAGCTAAGAAAGACCACTCACCTGGTAATTGCGAAACCAGATCCTTTCATCAGTGACAGTGAAGGTGAAAACATGATCAACAAAAGGCTGGCTTTTGGGGTGATAGTATGGTGTACTAAATATCTGTAAAAAAAGACAGTGTTTCTGAACTTCCACAATTGGCCATTTTAAATATAAATGGCTTATTTTAAACTCATTTTAATTTACAAAGATCTCAAACACAGGTTATGTTTCATAACCCAAAACTTAAGAACAAGTGTCTTGAGTCATGCTGAGAATATGACCCAAATCCTTTGTGATCTTTTCAAAGTTCAGAAGTGTAAAACTGCTACTTGAAAAAAACACTTGCGATTTTTAACATTTTAACATTTTTAACAAAAAAATTAACATCTCCAGTGAAGAAACACCAGACAGCAGAACTACAGACTGACCTGAATAAACAATTCTTTTAGCAGGGCATAGTGTGGCTCCCGGTCAAATACCTACAAAAAATAAAAATGTTATTTTACATAAAAGACTAAATGCAAGTCATGCTAAAAGAGTAAAAATATACCAAAATGAAATTAAATCTATACTTACTGGATCAAAAGACAAAAGAGGTCTTGAACCCCTTAAGCAATTTCCTGTCATCTTCAATTCAGCCAGTGTGTGAACTACAGTGATTTAAAAAAAACCCGAAAATTATTACTTAGAGAAAACTTTTCAGACAAAACAGCAAGAATACAAACACAATAATGTCCACCAGCTTACCATTCTGCACCAAGAATTTAGCAGATGGTCCCTGTGGTGTGTTTGAAAGCCTGCAGAGGACAGGTGATGGGGAAGAGAGAAAGAAAAATGTTAACAGCATCCAGACAACATGATGCATTTACACATGACACCCCAGTTATTCTGGTATTGAAGTAGTTTCTGTCACTGTACTGAGTTCCTTTAACATGCTAATAGACCTTTGTTTTCCACGTAATTTTGTTAAATGCTTCTGCAAACAGTCTCCAAAAGCTGCCATGCATTGTAAATTTGCATTATCCATGGAAGTGCAATATTAGAACAAATTTAACTAAGCAGCACCATTTCATGCATCTTTACTATAACAGTAGAATTCAGCTAGAACTGAAGCATCTGCAGCTATAAACAGAAATGTAACAAAGCATAACATTTCCTTACCACATGTAGAGATCCTGTTTCTTTTTGGCTTCAAAAAAGATGCACTTATTGCAGTTTTTCATTTCACACACCTACACAAGACACATCAAATTAGCTGATTACAAACATCCTGAAGACAATTTTGAAAATTTTCCATGTTCCTAATATTTTCCCCTCTCCAAAATGCAAGTTCAAAAGCAAAGATCTTGTCTTATTAAATGACATGTACTGATAATTTTGGTTTGTGTTTTTTGTTTTTGGTTTTTTTTTTAATCTCATGTACTTACTACAAGGAGTAGTAACTTCATTAAAGCTACAGGACCTGAGACATTAGGTTCTAGGTTCAAAACTCTCAATGTCCTACTACATTTGGGTTGGCTGCTATTTGTGTCCTGCATTGTTCAAGTATAAGCTGTACTACACCTCTCACCTGCACAGTAAAGCACATTATGCTGTATGTCTTCATGAGGATAATCTGTATCTAATTAAGTTTCATTCTGGTTTTATTAATCAAAAGTCAATTTTCTGTTTAAATGAGTGCTTTTTGGATACCAATAATTTTCACCTACGAAGTTACACTTTGAACTTGGTTGCCCCTTTCCCTTGCACACTGAAACTCCATTGAAAATAAAATAAAGAAGCGCCAAGATAAATCCTGTATTACCTCATTGATTACAAATAACTGATCTTTACGGTCCATTTTAGTATCTGGAAGACAAAAACAACATTTACAAGGCTGGAAAACCAATTTAATACATGATATTATTTTAACAGTAAATTTTTGCCTTTTTAGCAAAAATTAATTTTACTAGTTTATAGATGAAAGGGTAATTATTGCATTGTTTCTGTCATGTTATGGAATAAATAAACATAGCAACAAACAAACTGCAGGTTCAGGACTGATGCCATAGGATTCACTTCCCAGAAGATATTATGATACAACAATTGCTGTACTTGTTGGCTCAAAAAGTGTTTGTTTAAGACACCAATTTCATCAAAGCTCTTCTGTACCACATTAGAAAAAAATAAAAGAACAGGATGTCAAGAGCTGTTGGCTTAAAAATACTCAAAATTTAAGTTAGGAATGATGTTCAACCCCCACCTGCTTTAGAGTGAGGCATCAATGTCCTTAAGTCCTGCATTAGGTGTCTTGTTCTGAAATTAATTCCACGAGAGGAGAATATCAGCACTCGCTCCTTGTTTTTCCATTTGCCCTAAAAAAAAAAGACACAACAGTTGTATGGGAAGCTTCTGGCCTTCATACTGTTATAACACAGAAAAAATAAGTTTCCCAGACAGCCCAATGCTCTTGGCAGCAGTGGAGACTTGCCCACAGAACAGGGCACTGCTTTTACAGGAGGAACCGTCCCCATCCTGATCCACAGTGTGCTCACAGGCACAGCTTTTCACCCCCACCGAGGTACTAAAAAAGCCACGTGCACTGCCTGTTCTCCTAAAAAATGGGCTCAGGGACAGAGCACAACCCAGCTTTTCCTGTCGATAAGCATACTGCGAAATCTTTGTGTTTACACGCAGTACTTTACTTTTTTTACAAGCAAACAATTACCGAAATCTTCTCCGTATGATTCCTAAGTGGAACAGGCACAATTTCCATACGGCCTCTGTATTCAACAGAATTGCCCAACTTTTTCAAATGCTTCTGAGACTAAGGTAAACACACCGACATGAACCAGAACAGCAGTTTTCCCCGATTCTCATGGAAACAACGCACCGCCACGCTTACTTTCACCGGTGCTGCCATTATAAAAGATTACGAATAAACCCCTTTGTCCCGCTTAAGCAGCCGCGTTCCCTCCGGCAGCCCGAGCCCCGGGCCGAGCGGCGGTACCTGGGACACGGGCGGCGGGATGCTGTATTCCTGCGGCGGGACGCTGTTGTTTTCCTGCGGCGGGACGCTGCGCTCCCGCGGGCCGCCCGCGCTCGGGCCGCTCCTGGCGCGCTTGGCCTGCCCCGCGGCCGCCGCCCCACGCTTCCTCTTGGCCGCCATCCGCCCGCACGCCATGCTCGCCACTCGCCGGCTCCTCCTCCCGGGTCACGTTTCCTGTGTGGGGTTTCCTGTGCCGTCTGATCTCACTTCCTGCGCTCGCATTGGCTGTGTTCGCGTTCCGGGGCCGCGCTCCGCCTGCTGTGCTCCCGCGGCCCGGCGATGCCGTTCTCGGCGCAGCCGCCCGCCGGCGGCGAGCGCTGTGCGCTGTCCGCCAGCCTGGACAATGCCCGGCACCTGTCCAGCCTCCTGCGGGCCGTGCACTTCCAGGACCACGCCACCTGCCTCGCCACGGCCAGCGGGCTGCGTGTGACGGTGGAGGATGCCAAGTGCATCCAGGCCAACGCCTTCATCCAGGTACGGGGACATCGGCCAGCGGGAGGGCACGGCTGCTGCAGACCTTGCACAGGGCCCCCACAGGTTACCGCCGCTGTGGCAGCACCGGGAGGACGAGGAGCCACTGGACAGGGTACAGCGAAGACCACAAAGATGCTTTAAGGACTGGAGCATCTCTGTTGTGAGGAGAGCCTGCAGGAGCTGGGCCTGTTTAGTCTGGAGAACGGCAGACAGAGAGAATCTCATTAATGCACATACTTCTCTCAAAGATGGATGCCAAGAAGATGGAGCCAGACTCCTTTCTGTGGTGACCAGTGATGACAGGAAGGAGAGCAATTCACATAAACTAAAACACCGAAGTTTCACCTCAACATGAGGAACAACTTCTTTACGCTAAGGAGGCACTGGAACAGAATGCCGGGGAGGCTGTGGAGTTTCCTTCTCAGGAGACTTTCAAACCTTTCCTGGATGTGTTCCTGTGTCACCTGCTTGAGGTGACCCTGCCTTGGCACAGGGGTTGGACTGGATGATCTCCAGAGGTCCCTTCCAACCCTAATGATTCCATGTGCTCACCTGTGGAGAAGGGGAGACTTTGCTGGAACCAAGGCAGAGGTGCCTGAGCTGACATGGAGGAAGGGCTCTGCCCTTATTTATGGGTGTCCATGCTGCTGGAATTCCAAATCCTGCACCAGTACATCCCTGCACATTGACAGTGTAGTGTGTTTGTGTCCTCATCTAATGTATTGGTGTCTGCCAAACTCACGGCTCCTTCTGACCATGCTGTGCTTAGCTGCACAAGGAAGCGCTCATAGTGTTCCTCTCTAAATGTTTTTATAGCTCATCCCAAAGCCAAAAGGTTGGATTTATGTCAACTGTGAAAGAGTACAAATTCACAGACTCCTGATTGAAGATAGTTGTGCTGTGCTCAAAACCCCAGGATGGGGTTGTCCTTCTGGGCTGCCAAGAAAATATGACATTACTTTTCCAAAAACAGCTCATGACACCCTGCTTTATTTCTGAGATACTTGATTCTTGTAGGTGCTACAAAGCAGTGAGTGCCAGTGACAAACAGGATAGCATGGAGCAGTTTACCACCATCAGGCTAGTCAAAGGCAGGATTCAGCACATATCTCAGAATGGTGAAGTCACTGTTTGTTCCTACATTCTTACATTCAGTACTTGGAATGTTTATTCATGCTCTGAGCATAAAAAATGTAAGTAGCGTTACTGAACAAGAGTGACACATTTTACAGTTCCATGAATGTTTTCAGCTCCAGCATTGAGCAGGTCTAGGCTTTAGTTTGTAGCTTGTACATAAATGACAAGTGTTTAGGACTTCATGTTTATGCCATCCTACCTTGTTTCAATTGTGGCCTGGTAGTATTTTCCTAGTTTTAAGGATGAAGACCCATTTTTTTATAAACAATACTGTGTTGTATGTAGAAATTACTTTGTGTTGCACTGATTTCTGTTTGGGAAACTCTGAAGTTTAAACTGGAAATAATTGCAGAAACTCCCAACTTGTCATCCCTTTGCTTTAACCTGCAGGCAGAAATTTTTCAGGAATTTTCTGTTCAGGAGGAATCAGTGATGTTCCGGATCAGTTTGTCTGTTCTTCTGGACTGCCTCACCATTTTTGGAACCAGCTCCTTGCCAGGTGTGGTGTATTTTCCATGAATCCATGAAAGTCTGTGTGGGCACTGCAGGATGTGTACCCAGGTGGAGTGGGGTGATATATGACAGCTTTCTGGGCAGTTCTACCCTTGCAGCTCTGTGTTGAACTCCTCATTCCTCTACAGTTTTGGTTGTGACTGACCTACAGATTTAAACTGAGTGTGCTAAAAGCACTGTGATTTTGGGAAAACTGAGGTTCAGGTGCTGATAACTTGCAACAGGAGGGTGTGACCACAGCACAAGCTCAGCTACATTAACTTCAGTTTGGGTTGCACAGGTAATAAGAGTAGTAAGGAAAGATGATGAGGATGATGAGAATTTTCCAATTCCTCTAAACTATTTGTAGCATGTCTTCATTGTCACAGCCGGTGTTTCCTGTCTAGTGGGTGGAACTATTTGGATTTCACTTGTCTCTATACAACTAATTTAATTTTACTGCATTAGCTTTTCAGAGAGTATCTAAGAGGCAGCACTAAGTGTGCTTCAGTAACATATTGGAGGCTGGACCAAACAAGGTGAATCAAATTGATCTATGCCTCTTCTGCCAGAAAAATGTGAGTTTTCTAAAGTGGTCAAATGTCCTAGCTATGGTCTCTGTGTAATGTATATTTCATTCTCTTTTTCAGGAACATCAACGGCCCTTAGAATGTGTTACCGTGGTTATGGGTATCCCCTGATGCTGTTCTTGGAAGAAGGAGGAGTAGTAACAGTGTGCAAAATCAACACTCAAGAACCTGATGAGTTGTTAGATTTTGATTTCTGCAGTACAAAGGTTGTTAATAAAATTATCCTGCAGTCAGAGGGACTACGAGAAGCATTTGCTGAACTGGATATGACCAGTGAAGTTCTGCAGATTACCATGTCTCCAGATAAACCCTACTTCAGGTACTAGAAACAGGTTTAAACTCAAATGTTCATGCTTGGCTTCCTCTGTTGAAGACTGGAAGTTTTCACAGTGGAGAGAGGGGAACAGTTTTAGAATACTGGTTCATTTTGGAAAGAATTGTAATGACTATAGGAAATCACAGGATGTCCTCTTAGTAATAAGCATTTTGACAGCCTGGTAAATGTGACACTGGTGTAAACAGTTTAGCATTTTTGATTTAATAAAGTGAAACAAACATCAGTGTTTTCTGAAACAGTCATTGAGATACATACAGTGACTCATTTGAAGAGTTTTTACAAAGCTCTCATCAGTTATTTTGAGATGGGGTTTTTTGTCTTCCAGGTTATCCACTTTTGGAAATGCTGGAAGTGCACATCTAGACTATCCCAGGGACTCTGATTTGATGGAAGCATTCCACTGTAACCAGACCCAGACAAACAGGTTAGAAAGTCTATGGCTGATGCCCTCTACGCCAGGTTGTGCATTATTTATGGGAAGTTCAGAAAGTGGTTTTGCATTACTGAAACATTTATTTTATTAGTATGGGGGGCAAAAATACTCCCCACCTGATAAAAGTCCGTGAATGTAATCAAAAGCTAAGTGCTGACAATCTGACAATGACAGTTTAATGTTGTTAATGTTGTTACCAGATAAAGACCAAAAAAGCATGTTCCTAATTGTTTTTTGCTTATTCTGGGTCTTTATTTGTAAGTAATGTTTCAGCTCCTCTTTGCACAATGTGTTTTTTTCATATTACTGTTTTTTCTCTTGCAGGTACAAGGTTTCTTTGCTTAAACCATCCACAAAGGCACTGGCTTTGTCTTGTAAAGTGTCCATTCGAACAGATGCTCAAGGATTTCTTTCACTGCAGTATATGATTAGGAACGAAGATGGACAGATCTGCTTTGTGGAGTACTATTGTTGCCCTGATGAGAACATCACTGAAGCAGAACTGTAGGTGTGTGTGTGCTAGTGCCTGTGATATATTTTTGGTTATATAAAATACTATATTTTTTTACAAAACTAAATGTAAAGTTTGATAGAGTTAGTACTGTTTTTATTTTTTAACTCTGGAATAAGAAAGCTGAAGACTCATTTTCTTCCACTGCAAACATTTCTTATCCTTGACTCAAACTGAAGCTGAAAAAGCAGAAAGTGGGGGTTGATGTCCTATGGACACTGCTTCCAGCACAGATGTTAAATTACTGTTTGTGTTATATATTGATGCTTTTTACAAAGTTCTCCAGGAATTTTTCTTTGTGTTATGTTTTTTGTCTTTGGCTTTTAGTAAGCAATTACACAAGGGAAAACCTAAATACTAGCTGTTATGTTAGCCAGTTAACTTTCAGTGACTTAAAACCAATTTTGTAACAGAACAGCATTTTCAGACTGATCTCTTAATAGCAGCAGGTCTTGCTGGCAAATGCTGACATGTTGTCAGTCAAGCCACTAGGCTTCTCCTCATCTTGATTAATTCTTAATATAACTGAATTCTTTGGAATGCCATCTGACACCAATTTACCGTTTTGTCTGCAAACTGATGTTAAACTGGTAAATTGATATAGAAGCCAGGATTTACTTACCCATTACTCATAGCTATTCTGGCAACATCATTGTTTTGGATAAGTAGTTTATCTGCAAAGAATGCTGCAGCTGAACTGTTCCTGTATATTCATGTTCCTCTTCCTACTCTGCTGCTCTCTACTGGTGGTGTTAAGAATGGTGAGAGAGAAAAGTTTCATACTGAAAATTATTTATGAAATCCATTTGCCTTCTCAGTAGCCCTTTTCAGCAGCAGCAGTTGCTCCTAAACTGCAGCAGGGGAGTATTTTCCTGTGTCCTATGCAGCAGTGTATTCAAATCACTGCTAAAAATGGGGCTGACCTTATGCTCACTGAAAAGAGAATGTGGTTCCTGGGCAGCTTTCTGCACTGTCCCATCTCCAGAAGAGCAGATGGATTGGGTTTAGGTCAAAAGTCCTTCTCCCTTCACACCAACCAGCCAGCTCAGAAGGGGAAGTACCTGGGAGCAGCCAGGCACGGGGCTGGATGCAGAGTCTGCAGATCACACACAGAGTCCAAGCCCTCCCTGCCTCTCTGCTGTGGGATGTGATGGAAGAGTCAGCAATCTGCAGGTGGTCTCTACAGTTTAGGCTCTGGTCAAGTTTTGTTGTCTGTCAGATCAGGTCTTACTTTGTTTTCTGTGAAAAACAGTGTGGTCATATGTTACCAAATTGATTGCTCCACAATTCAACAGAACCCTTTGGGTTTATTTTAAGTTTAAAATGCTGTTGTGGATCATTTTTCATCTCTTGCTGAGTCCAGCAAGAGTATATTTTTGGCATGCACAGTGTTAACAGTTCACTTCCATTATTTTTTTGTGCAAATCATCCATTGATTTCAATAAAGTTTACAATAAAGTTAAATGTTTGTAATTTATAAACAATTACAAATTTTTGAACTACAAGGCTGACATAGATACCTAATATGCTAAATTACTCTTGTTCACTATGGGTTTTTCCCAAACTAAAGTATACCCAGGACAAGTATAAATGAACTTCCTTCTGGCATACTGTCTCAATTTCTTCAAGGAAAAAAGTTATGGTGTCATTGGGAATTATTAATGTTATCCCTGACTACTGAGTATCAAGGATGATTTACATAATCCTTGGGTGACAGGATAAAAATGAAGTAGAACCCACTTTCTTGGTGTGATTTATTTTAGAATATCCAAGTTTCTTGTATTGTGTTCATGAATTGTGGCTTAAGATTTGAATTTTTATATAATTGCCTACAGATGTATTGGGTTACTTCTTGAAATAGTACTTCTAATGGTTTCTCTGTAGCCTACCAACAGTGATCATGGAAGTAATACACTAAGAAGTTAGAACACCTCAAAATACCAGAAAATAACTAGCATTTAGTAAATATTAGGTACTGAAGGCACATGTGGTTTGTGCAGGACTTAATGTCCATACCCCAAATGGGCTGAGTCCTGGCCTAGTCTCCCAGAGATAGGGAGGTGCTTGTGCACTTCTGACTTCATGGATATGATTCTAGGGAGACAAGAATGTGGGAGGTCTGGGGTACAGACTTGGTGCTGAAAGGCAGTGAATTGATTTAAGATCCAGCTGTGATGTATTCAGTTACATTTCTGCATTCAAACAGTAAAATAAAAAGGGTGAAGAGAAGGATGATGACTGGAAGGGCACTGTGTCTGTTTGACCTAGTAAGTTACTTAAATTCTGCAGATCTCCACTGCTGCAGTAGATTTCCTGTTACACTTTGTGTGGGATCAAGAACTCAGGTTACCTTTGGTAGATTTTGTCTCTATATTTAGCAAGACTTTTGCCCTTGCAGACTACAGGAAACCTGCAGTAGAAATGTTCAGCTCATGTTTTTTTTCCCTTTAGTAGTATCACAGAAGAAGCTTGTCATAACTCAGATTTTTCCCACCTGCTTTCTTTTTGAAATGCTGCATGCAAGCAGTCAGAATTACTCGTCATGTAAAGTAAACCAGTTCTTGGGGTGTGGGGTGTAACCAGTACCTTCCTCCTGGGTTCAGCTGTGGTAGGTGCTGCCTGGCAGCTCTGATGGGCAGCACTGGGGGCTGTGGGCATCCCACATCCCACAAAACTGGCAAGTGATTGTCCCTCCGATTATTTTGATTTGTGATTTTCGGAGTAGGAACTGACCTCGGGTCTTCAAGAAGGCACTTCTTTGATTCTGCAGAAAACTACTGCCATTAGGCCTTGGGTCCCCACCAGTCTTTGAAGATTCCAGAAGTCTGATTCCTTTGGCTCCTGAAAATTTTTATGCAACTAAACACCAACAGTACTGGTGCTACTGTTATCTCCTGCCTCCCAATATGTTGGATTTGTCTCCTTGGCTTTCTACAATGATTTGGATTTGTAAAGCACAAAATTCCCCAGGTGGAATTCAGTTCTATACCTCTATTTTAAAGTTAGTGGTGGGAAAGAAACAGTTGTTTAACTTTTATTTAATTTAGTTGTTTATTATTTACACATGTAAAACAGTTGTTTATTTATTTACACATGAATTTACAAGGAGATAGTACTCTTCTATACTTGACTATACTTGAGTCTTTAGTGAGGTTAGTGGAGTAGCTGGAAAAGGTGGGATAAGCCATATGCTGTTTCCTGTTTTTAACCTCAATTTGTAGCAGCTTGAAGAATTCAGCAGGTGTGTCATACCAAAATAAATATGCAGAAACTGTGTGTAGTAGCACTAAGCAGTGCTTTTGCTAACAGTAACATTAAAAGCACTGATATTAAACTGAAAAAGTACAGAATTATTTTTTAAATGCTGCTACTGCAGAATAGTCAACTGATGCCTTCTTGTTGAGACAAAAACTCATTTTTATGTGTTTGGTGGGTTCAGCCTCTTTCTACCCTACTTCTCTCCTTAGCCAGGTCTAATTTAATAACAGCTAATTGCAAGGGCTCTTCCATGCAGAAAGTGTTGGAGGGAGATGGAGATGTAGTTGGGTGCCCCACACAGCTGTGATTTCTGTGGAGTAATAGACTCTCACAGAAGTGAGAAGTGGGCTTGAATGTCCACCATGACTGTGAACGCCAATCTGTGTAAGTATTCTGGTGGAATGCATCCAAGGGGGTTTAGAAAGAACTGCACTGCCCAGGAAAAGCTTCCCTTTTGTAATACCACTGAAAATCTGAGCAGAGAGACAATGGGAGTTTCACTCCCACTTTCACCTCCACCACGTCAGCATTTGAGGTGGGGCTCTGTGTGGGAATTAAAACTGAACAGCCTCCTACCCCCTCCAGTTCAGATGTAACCATGGAGTTGACTAAACAAGAGCAAGTGAGCAGAAAGCTGGAGGTTAGAGATAGGAAATCTGTCTGAATATATGTTAGGATTTTACCCAGTAAATGCTGGTGGAGTGCAGGAATGGGTTTGCAACGCAAGGGAGGTGTGGAATTACTCCACCCAATTAGGTGCTTGCACCCCATATCAACCAGAAACAAGATTTAATTCATGAAACACATAGCAGCTGAGAAGCCCTAAGTTATGTCCAGGTGTTGGAAAGATAAATTACTTGTTGGCAGAATTGCCTTGTTAAGCTTCAATGATCTCATACCTAGGGGGAGATTAACAAAGCTTGGGAAGAAGGATGTACCACTGATAGTAGGTAGACACAAAGAATGCAGAATTTTAGGGCCACAAGGAGATTTGGCAGAACTCCCAAGATAAGGGAGAAACTAATAAAGCCAACTCAGCAACTGTGCTGAAACTGACTGACTGGCTTAAAAGAATTCCAGCAGGGAGAAACCATGATAGACTGACTCATGGCCCACCATGTCCAAAGAAGATGAAGACTGAGGGTGCAGACTAATTAGCCTAAGAAATGAGAGAATCATTATGCAAAAGAAGATAGAATACTAATTAATAAAAGAACTATGTCCCTTGTAGCCCATGAACATTAATGCCTATGTTTGCTAATGTTGAGGGATACATCTGGTGCAGGCAGCTGTGTTTGCACGCTGAATTGGAGATGCAGGGTGTGAGCCCAGAGAGAGACAAGAGGCCATGAACTGCCAACCCTGTGATTAACAAAGAGCACAAAGCCCAGTGAAACCAGCCCAGGTGAGTGGACACTGGAGACACAGCAGAGGCAGACAATTTGGGTAACAAGAGATGAAGATGGATGATGCCAGCAAGGTGAATTGACACGGAGAGGGTGGCAGGAGCTGACTGGAGAGGAAGAGCTACACTTGTACTTGGGTAGACAGTGAGGGCATAAAACTCCCCGTTGTTCCTTTTTTGAGGGTCCCTCCTTTGGAGGCATTGCTACAAACTGTTTCTGTGAAACTGCACCATGAATAAGTGGCTTTTTGGAATGAGATATCTGAGACTCTTCCATGGGAAACCTGGGGTGGAACCAGCAAGGTAACCTGGTCTGACTGTGAGTGGAATTTTTGAGGCATCAACTGCAGCCCTGGAACCACCCACTGTGAAGGGCTTCGGTCTCAGCTGTGGAAGTCTGGCACTGGGAGTGTGACTGCCAGAGAGGCTCAAGAATGGTCAGACAGGGGAGTTTCCTTAACACTAGAATGTATAAAGCATAAACAGTTTTGAGAGTTGGTGTGTTTGATTTGTGCAGTACCACTGAGCACCCAGGCTTGTGGAACTGGAATAAATAATCAGTGTTTCTCTTGAGTGTGTAATTAGTTGCTTGTTACACACTGGGAAATGGGATTTTTTTCTGGCCAAACACATTTACTCTCCTAATAAATGAACACTAAATAATGCTAATAAACTAAATAGTGGCATGGAACAGATTCCGGAGGAGCTGGGGTATATCCAGACTGTGAGCAGTCAATCTCCGGAGATGACCAAGGCTCCCAGAAAAGTTGTAAGAGGGGCACAGGCTGTGTCTCCCTCCATGCTGCAACCCAGCCTGGGCGACCCCGACTGGCTTTAATTATGTAGGTATTTGCAAGGGAACAGGGTGCCAGACACCCACTGGCCAAAGCATCTGCGGAGCAAACTCTGCCAGCCTGCCCCTCGCCGGCTGTCGGACAGTGACACAGATTCTTCATGTGGCAGGAAGGGCAGGAATTTTAGAGACACTCTGAAAACCACACAGCCACTCTCGGGCAGCGCAGGCATGGGGACAGACCCGCTGGGAGATGCGGCAGCAGCACAGCCAGGGCGCACCTGCGCTCCCCACCGGGACCTTCCTGCAGGCGCCCGGCTCTGAAATACTTGCACAGGTATCTGAACACCGGCTCTGCAACATCTGTCCAGCTGTGCTCACAGCCACCTGTGGCCCCACCAAGTGCTGAATGCAGCGCTGCTCTTTTGGGAGCTGCACTTTGAACAGCAAGAATGCAGACAAACTATTTCTAGGAATGGTGCAGTGCGGACCTTTGTGTTTTGAGTTGTCACTCCCTGCTGTTTTCCAGTTGCGAGGGAGGATCTGAGGGGAAGGAATGACAGGTTTCTTTCTCAGGAATGTTTTGAATTTTTTCTTTTTGTCTGGAAAATTAAGTTTAATACAGCGTCCCCCTTGCTCCCCAGCCTCTTTGGGGGATGACTCCTGCTGAGCAGTAGTGAGTTTACAAAGAAGCAAATGCATCCAACCATTTTTGGACAGGGCTTCAGAACGTGCAGCAGGACTGTTGCTGGTCTACGACAGGGAGGGCAGGAAGAGTGCTGTGAACTCGAGCCCAGGATCACATTAGCAGCATTTCTGCTAATCCCGAAGGGAAAAGTGATTACAGCAGAGCAAAAGCTTCCCATACAGGCACACTGGTGTTTTGATGCAGGCAATGCCGGTCTCCTGAGGGTCACTGGGTGTAGGGTCCCAGCTGCAGCATCCCCGCCGGGCAGGGTTAACACCAGCACACCGTGACCAGGCAGGCAGGAGCAGACAGCCACCCGTGGGGACAGGGGGAGACAGGCTCCAGCCCTGAGCTCCTTGCAGGAGATGATGTCACTGAGATCTGCCTGTTTCCAATCTCCAGCTGCTGGTAGGAGGCCCCATTACCAACTGTCTGAGCATTTCAGGCTGTTGGAAAATGTACAAAGAGGGCTGTGAATTTGGGCAGATCAGCATGAGAGCAGTCTTTTAAAATAATAGACTGAAAGCCCGATGATTGCTAAAATACCTGTGTTAAACTCATCAATTAAGAGTCTGTCAAGGCAGCCAAAGGTTTGTAAATACCTACAAAGCATTGCCATAGAATGCCCCAGGGACTACGGGCACTACCACAAAACAGAACCTCCTGAAGCCACCTGTAGGACTGGGGGACTGGCATCAGCAAGGCTAAAAGCACAAAGCTTTGCTGCTTGTGCAAAGGCAAAAAATAGTCATCAGAGGAGACACATGTTAGTGACAGTCCGTGCAGGATGCCACCATTGTGTCTGATGCGACAGAGGCTGTCATTTCTCCTAGAAGATTTTTTGTCACATGGTACCGAAGCCTGGGGAATGCAACTAAGAGTTTTGGGCAAAGCACATGACTTTCTCACCAGCATACTTGGCTGGTAGATCTGTTCTGTAGTTAAAAAACTTTTAACTCAGGCTTCCTCAAATTAGGAGACACTTACTAAATCACTGTTTTTTATTCAGCTGCAATTTACCCCTGTAATTCTAAGACAGGGGTTTTAAGGAAATTACTGTTTAGGAGAATGAATTTGTTACTGCCCTGAGAAGAACACAGATATAAAACCAGAACAAAATACGGTTCTAGTCTGTGTTTAGTGTCTCTGTTAATTTATGTTCAAAAGGATCATGAAGGATCCAAAGAGAGGAGGAGGCGGGGATGAAGAAAAGCATTTGAAACTTCACTTCTATGAAATGCTCTGCTGAGAACTGGTGAGCACCCACAAGCACACATAGTGACCCATGGCTGCAGAACCAAGTGATGCAACAGATGAAAGTTTCAGGGTACTCTAACTCTTATACTGTCCTTTGACATTAAATTCAGTACTTTCAGTATCCTCTGTGGCAGACCAAACCCAGTTAATAGATGATTTAGATCACTGAACTGTCCTAAAAGTCTCGCACCAATTTTTATTTGACTGAAAAAAATTGCTGTGTTACAGCTGTGCCTGCAAAACATGTGCTGGGCTACATCACATCTGCTTGCCTATGCTACTCTGAAACCTCCACACCTGACTCCCCCAGAGCTTCTCCACACATTACTCAACATGTACAGCTGCTCTGTAGCCTGGATCCCAAGCAGCAGACTGAAGCCCCTGACCCTCCAGACAGCCAAAGGGAGCTGCCTCTGCCCCAGGACCTGCCCTGCACTAGGAGGCCTGACCACACCACCTGAGGCAGCAATTCTCCCCTGCAGCACTTGGGCCTCTGCCACATCTACGAGCCTCTGCCCTCTGTGTCTGCCTCTTGCTCAGATGAGGGCTGGCATGGGCGTGAGGAAAGCCTCAGGATGCTTTGGTGGGGCTGACCCAAGTAAGAGCCTCCCTGGGGAAGGTCAGACAGGCAAAGGGCACATGAACCCCCTGTTCTAGTACCATGAGCCAGCTCTTCCCCTACATCCCTTGTGATTCCCCAGCCTCTTGGCTTACCCTCCCCACTTACTGGCTGGTACCCCCGCTGCCAGACCCCTCCAGAGAGCAGATTTATGGTATAAGCACAACATACATACTGTAGCAGTAACTTATGTCACTCTGAAGTACCCAGCAGTGAAATCACATGCCACTACCTGTTTCCCCCCAGCTAGCTACTCTCAGGCAATCTCATGGAACATGAATTGGGCTTTAACAGCTCTGTATAGTGAAATGGCACCTGCCAAGGGATTTCTTGCCGGCTTTTCCACTGGCCCTTTCTTGGCTGCTTCTCCCAGGGCCCTGTGTGTGGTCTGCTGCAGCACAGAGCAGCATGGTCTTTCCTGGGCTTTTGCTGTCTTATGCTGACATGAAGCACATCACATCACCATGGAGCTGACCCGAGGATAGGTGGGAAGGCAATCAGAAGGCTATTCTGCCATCCCTGAGCCCCCTGCTCAGCCAGCACAGGGCAAGATTGGCCCTCTCCCTGTGCTTCTACCCCACTATCTGCTCCAGAAGGAAGTCTGCTATGCCACCTGCCCAGAAACCCAGACTCATCTCAGAGGATAATGACCCCTGTGCTCAGGTGTTAGTTATGCACCACTACATGCTGCTGCAGCCAAAAGATCTGTCCAGCAAGGATACATGGCACACTGCAAAAAGTTCTCCTCTCATTGCTGCTGAAATCTTCTGGGTTTTCATCCTCCACAATCTTCTCATGTCAATTTGGGCTGGCATAAGAAGGGCCCTGTGAGAGCTAGATGATAAATAACCAAGGCAACACCTGGTTACAGGAACTTGCCCTTAGTTTACAGCAAGAGAAAGGGACAAAAAACCAAAAAAACCCCAAAGAACCAAAACCGAAACAACAAAAAACCAAAAAAGGTGAACTTAATGCAGATCTAGGATGTTGTTTCCTCAAAAATTCCTTCTGAAGCCTGCTACCACTATTGTCACCATTCCCTGCTGTGACAGGACATAGGGTGGTTGAGAAGAGCCAGTATATTCAAGCTCTCTGACCAAATTATACCTGTTGTGTGCAGACTATAATGAGCAAGTTGGGCAAGAGGAGTTTATTCCCAGTACTCATACATTTAATGGAGACAGGGAAAGGAATTCACTATAATAACGCTGTCCATGCTGTTATGCCTGACCATGCAGGAGGCCAGACACAGGTGTGGATGTTTCAGAGTAGCAGCTTAGGCAGATTAGCCCACAGGCCCAGACCCTGCATGTCAGCTTGTCCATCTTCAAAGGAAACCTGGTGCTGGGCAGTTTACAGAAATTTGCTACAAGAGGCTAAAGAGCCTTGATGTGATCACAAGAGATGCAATTGCTTCAGGCAAGAAGATACTAGCAAATTAGCCACTGATGGAACATTTTCTCAGATAAAACTGAGAAGAGATGATGATAAAAGGCAATGGGGCTGTGTAGTTTAAAAGGCAGACATGTCCACATATCCATATGCATACACACTTACATATATTCCCATTGTAGTTCTGTGTATGACAGAGAACCACCAGTTTTGAAGAATTGTGGGACAGCATCAATCTGTGCTACAGCTCTACGGTATTTTAAACTTTGCTGGAATAATTCCAGTGGCAAATGGAAAACCTGTATGACACCTAGCAGGATGTTCATGTGAGAAACGGCTACGAACTCATCAATGACATAGAAGGCAACATCTGCAAAACTCACTGCAGGGGGTTTGGACTGGATTTATTCCACACAACAGATAAAGATAGTAAATAATGAAGATGCAATTTAAGGGAGGAAAATCTCATTCTTGTGGCATCCATTTAAACAGGAGATATAGAACACATCTGTACTATGTTAGAACAGTGTAATGAGATTGCTCTCAATACAAAAAGTAAATGAAGACAAAAATGAAAAAAAAATTGGAAATAGTTTATTTGCTGCATGAAGAAACCTTGTAAATTACATATAAAGGAACTTGTTATGCTGTAGTATATAATTTCCAATATTCCACAAAGATAATTGTAATAAATATACAAACCAAACCAAAGTAGAAGACTAAATCCATCAGGCAACCTACAAAATGGTTCATCAAGTTTTATACTTGCAGCATTAGCATGCTTAAAATTTTGTTCTTTTTGAAGTGATGCAGCAAAATTTTTTTTCACATTTCTTTGGAGCATTTTCAAAGCTGTCTAACTATAAAATACTGTTCAAAATTAGACATTAGTTAAACCACTCAAGAAAAGTAACACCAAGGTCTAACTGATGCAAAGGTGGTGTTTTTCTTTTTGCTTTTAAAATCCATTTAGCATTGCCAGAATTAGGAATTATCTGATATAAGTGCACTATGAGTCCAGTCAGCCTGAGGCACTGCTGACTCCTGTCATATTATGACTCTATATAAACTTCATAGGTTATATAGCTCTTAAAGATTTCTCTATTAATAGAGACATATCCCCATAGAATTAAAAAAAAACACAATACCATATTGAAGCCGCAAGCTTGTTAAAATGGTTGTACCCTCAAGTGCAGTGTGTGCTTAAAACATTTTCCCATAGTTTCATTCTATTCCACATCAGGCATTTTTATTTGACTTTAAATGTAGAAGTGCTGATAAAGGCTTTATTGATGCCCCTAGCCTCTAGAAACAACATACAAAAATTTTTGACACCTCCTGCTGTTCCCTACCTATCATTTCTAAATTTTTTTGGAACAGCAGGCTGAATTTTAGAATTCACTGCTCTGGACCACACTGACAGACAGGTCTATTATTCCATACAAATTTCTTACAAACTGGAAACACTTCACTATACTTCACTATTACTGAAACTTGGGGGTATAAAAAGAAACTCTCTAAGACACAATTACCTAAAAATATTTGTTAATAAGCTTAATGCAAATATTATATAGAAAAAATGGTTTAGTTACAAAAAAATTCATTAGAGGGCCATTAAAAATATACCGAAGAGAAGATCTTTACAAAAGTGAGGTTAGGAAGTATGAGGCATTGACATTCACTGTAAACATCCTGTGTTCACTAGAATCCTTTGTCTAAAAGTATATGACCTGGTTTTGTTCCTGAGCTTCATGGCCAACGCTTGCATAGACAGCTAAACCTATCATAAAGGGCTGTTTATAGAGACAGTTCTGTTTGTACATAACTTCAATAAACTAATGCTTTTACCTTTTGAAATAGTTTCATTCCACTACCAGGTAGTTAAGGAAACTATGAAGTATGGTATGGGTTTTGTGTACTCAGTGCATTGGGTGAATTGGGGCAGCTACATTTTAGTGTGTTTATCTTAAATAATATTACACTAGAAGAGTAGCTGTTTGACACTCTGGCTTAGCATAAATATCTACTCCTGCTCGCTGTTGCAACGTTCACTTCTGCTCTGCCAAAGACTGCATATGGCAAAATGTCAGCAATCTGAGTGCTGCAGCTTCAAACACACTCAGCAGCGAGATGCAGCTTATAATCAGTACAGAAGACCTCACAGAGAATTTCACCTTTACCCAGGCAACACCAGTGCTTTCCTCCAGGTTAACTTGCTGCTGTTGGAGGAAGCTGGAAAAGTACTCACAGGGTAAACACGACACGGAGTGGCCTATGTAAAAAGTCTGAAGAACATACTTGCATTTTGGGTATGAAAAGCAGGCATGTGTTTAGCTACTGCACATGGAAATGCACATGGAAGTGGTACAGACAGACAAATATATCCCCCTCAAAAATAGCACAACAACACAAAAGCAGCAAATTGCCAATTTGAAATCTTATGTTAAGGCAAATCTAGATAAAATAACCATAACAGGATTAATAAAAACAGGGAATTTTCCTTGGCTTTTTTGTTTACTTTTTCTGTGACTGGCTTTTACACATTGATAAAATTTGTTTAAGCACTTTCTGGACATCTTCATCCATTTGACCCTAGACAAAGGGAGAGAGAAGAAAAGATGACTGAATTCATGCAGCTCTAGTCTTTAAGAATATTGGCAACTATTTATCAGGTATAGTAATTAGATCAATTTCCTAAGTGGAAGCTGTGTTAAATTTGTTTTTGAAATGTCATACCTTATGGGAGGGATGTCTTAGTGAAAACATGCAAAATTCTTACTAAATCTGAAGAATAAACATCTTCAGTTAAAATACTGAGTGACTGACAACATACAACCTTACCTGCACAGCATAGAGAAGGTGCATCCTGTAAACTGAGACAATTTCTTGGTGTTGTTTCTTTGTTTCCTAGAAAACAGTTAAGCAGAAAGGCACAGAGCATTCAGAACTATTGAACTGAGAATTAGATTCTGACTGGGGAAAACTCAAACCATAGTCTCATGTAATGCATTGAAGACCATCTCAGACAGTGTTGTGTCACAAGGCACTCTAAATTTGCTTGGAAGCATGTCCAGGAAAATGCTGTAGTTCTGCCTACCCCAGTAAAAAAAGAACTGGTGAAATCATCAGTTTCAAGAAGTGCTTAAGACTTAAGAGCTGCAAGGTGTGGAATGAGCACATACTCTGTTTCTGAGCTTATGAGGAACCAGAACTGAGGAAAGCCAACAGTACTCTGACAAATGAAATCTCAACTGCAACTCAGCTCTTCCCCAAAGGCAGTGACCCTGATGCCTTAGGATTTTAGCTTTTACATTTTTCAAATCCTGTACTGCTTTAGGGTATAACTCTAAAACTCCATAGCCTGTCAGCTACTGTTCTCCCATTTTATTCAGACATAATAATTCCTCTCTAGGCCTGTAACTCAAGAACACCCTACTGCCTCAGGCCCCAAAAAGTATAAACAAAACTGAATTGGGGGGGAAACAAACTGGGGGTATATGACTTCACTATCTGAAGCTGTAACTGGAGGATTAAACCCTGATATGCAAATAGAACAAACTTGTAATTGTCTGAAAAGCTTCTGATCATCATCTATTTTGGGTGCAGCCCCTTTGGGGAAGATCTGTCTGCCTTTAATTTACCTGAAGGCCCTTCATTAAATATATCTCCTTTATTCTCTTAATTCTGTCTGGCCTCTGTTTTCAGGTGAGCCCGAAAAAGGCATCAACCCCTCTGTTAGAGCTGATGCCTCCCCAGATGAAAGGAGGTGCTTATGAAGGTCTTACTCTGTAAGACCCTGTCTTAGTGAAAGCCACCCAATCCTTTTCAATGATCCCAGACTGCCAGGACTCAGAAGCCACCTGTCCAAAGATACATGGAGCTGTTCGGAAAGCTAACCTACAAGAAGGAAAGAGTGCTTCCGTCCTGCTTTAAATGCTACCTGCTTTCCCAGTATGCTGCACACCTTTGCACTTTTTTACACTACTTTGCTGGTCCTAATTAGTGGGAGATGAAGGGTCCTTTCAGACATGGAGCACTGGAATAAGAAAGTCTGGGCCTTCACACTGACAGGATGCTCTGCCTACCATTTCTCTCATCTGCAAGGGAATTTTTCTGGCATACTGAGCCCTCTTTTTTTCTGCTCAGAGAGGTAGTAAGCAGACACCACTTAGCATGCCAGCCTGGGAATTCTCCTTTCAGAGGCACTCCAGAGCCCTTAACAAAGGCCTCCAGTGGATAATACTTTCTTTTCATCCTCAGCAGTGAATGAAGTGCTCCTTTGGGCAGGCAAGCTCTAGGAAATATCAATTATGACTCAACCGAGCTTAGATGGCTGGACCTTTCATGCACAAACAACAAAATTTTAAAAAATAGATCTGAAAGGCATTTAGAATTCCAGAGAATAAACTATGCTCCCCATGAACATTGCATTTGCTTGAGTTCAAACCTCATGCTTTCTTCCAAAAAGCTTAAATACTCAAAACACAAAACTTCAGCTGATGAATGTTTTTGAAAATACTCTGCACAGTGATCATACTTTTCCACAAATTAAGGTCTGAGCAGCAGGTTTCGTCACTCTATTTTACTACAAGAAATATGTTTTTCAACTGGTCTGAGAAAAAAATGTGGAAAACAAGCTTTCTTTAGTTATGCTCTTTCTAAAGTGCTATTCAGGACTTGAAAATTCCTACATGTTTCAGAGAAACAGAAATTACAAACTTTTTTGATGAAGATTCTTTTCCCTGTACTCACTGACTGTACTCTATTTTAAATAAGGAAGAGTGAAGACTAGTACATGTTTCCTTGGAGAACTGTAACTAATGTTAGGTTTACAAATTATCACACTTACAGTCAGTTGGTTTTGCAACTGCTTCACTTGTTGCTGTAATACTTCCAGCTGCTGGCTTTGTCTTTTGGGGGCACTGGTTGAGTAGGAGAGCTGAGAAAGGCTGTTCAATGCTTCTTTTAATTTGCTAATTTCCTTGGACATTTCATTGATCTAGGGAGGCAAAACACAGGTTTTCATTAGAAGATGCTATGAGTACTGTATTCCTGTGTGTCTTATCTTTGAGTTATTTGTAATTTAAATTTAAGAGGTAGGGAAAACTAAATTGTAAATAAACTCTATGGATAAACAGAATGTCATGTAAGAAAAGGGTTACAATGCTCCTCTATTCCCCATCCTAATCCAGTCTATTCAAACTACACTCCTTGTTCTGAACATCAGCAATATTTAGCAAGAGCTGCATTTGCCACCTTTACCAATTTTGCTGTGAACCAAACACAGGCCAGCTATTCACAGCTACCAAAATGCATAATTCCTTATAAAGGAACTTGTAGTGAGGCATATGCTAGCTGCAGAGGAAAATTAGTGAAACCATGCTATGGTTGAGATGATGTAGTAATATCCCAACACTGAATTTTTGCCCCTTCCTGATTTTTTGTTTTCTTGTCTCCTCTGGAATATCCTCCTGCTTTAAATCTGACTTCTTTGACTTCAGCTGCCTGAGTGGTGCGAACCCAACCTACAGAGAACTTAAAAGAGGTAAATTGAAATATCACGTGTATCTCCACAGGGGAGGGAAACCAATTGCAAAGCCAAGCATACAGAAACCTTCTTTGTCTTTGATACCTGGATTTTCAGAGGGGCAAATGCATTCAGGAGTTACTTGAACCAACATTGTCTGTTAGGTCACTTTGCACTCGGACACGACACGCTTTGCACTCTGAACTCACATTACCCCTCCACTGTACTGAGACACTGACCTTTTTGTCTTTATCTTCTTCTATTTTTGATGAGTTTTTCATTTCAATAAGAGCTTCTTGAACTTGGTGGTACTTGTGCTGAAGATCAGTCACCTCCCGTTCCTTTGCTTCAAGCAGAGTATGCATACCTTCTTTTGCTTCTTTCAAGTGCAATATTTCATTTCTCAGTTTCATGGCATCTAAGGATATATTTTCCTTTTCTCGGATTACATCCTTCAGTTTGGACGACAGAGCGCTAACTTCACCCTCTAATGAGGACTGGAGCTTTTCATATGTGGCCTTGGGTACCATGGCGTCATTAATTGCAGCTTTTTCTTCCAGTAAAGTCTTTTCCAAGTTTCTTAATTCGCCTTCCTTGTTGCTAAGCAGTCGTTTGAGCTCATTTATTTCTTCCTCCATCTCCTTTATGGTATTTCTGAGTGCATTGATTACCTGACGGTGTTCAGCAATTGGCAAAGAGTTTTGTTTCTGAGTGTCTAACAGTTGCTTGAGTTCTTCTGCTTCATCTAATACTTTTGTGTACTGGGATTTCACTTCTGATAACTCATTTTCTGCTTTGTATTTCAAAGAATTTGTTATCTCCATCAGTTTCTCATGTTCATCTCTAGGAATGTAGTCTGAAGTTATATCATCTAGAGTTTTTTTCTTCCTGTAGTCTTCAAGCTCTGTTTGTGCTTCTTTGTACAACTGACACAATTCATTAAGTTGCCTGTTGAGCTCATCTATCGTTCTGTGCATCACATCTTTCCTTTCTCCAGCTTCAGCACTAGATTCCAACTGCATCTGGTTTGTCAACTTGTCCTGTAGCCTTTTAATTTCCTCTTGCCCTTCCTTGTACCTCTCAATCAGCAGTGCTTTCTCTTGATTAATGTTATCAATAACTGAACAATATGAATTCTTCATTTCCTCACACTCTTCCACAGACAATTTTCCTGCCACATTCTGCTCTCTGTCTTCAAACATTTTCTGTAGCTCTCTCACTTTTTCTTTTTGTCTTTCACTTTCCTCCAATGCTTTCTTTAATTCTTGCTTAAGTGCTTCAACTTCTCCATATGTAACCAACATACTCAGATCAGAACTGGTTTCTTCACTTTCAGAGCAAACAAGACCTGGCTTCTTTTGCCTTTGTACATTCAAAACCTCTTTCACAGCTTCCTCATGCCTATTTTGAGTTTCTTGGAACTTCCAATTAATATCAGAACCATTTTCTGAAATGTCTGGGCTATTTAAATGACCTGTTTCTGGGACTCTAGACTGGACTTGAGTTTCCACATGCTTTCTTTTGGCTTCAGAATTCTCTAATTTTCTCTGCACATCCTTTAAGTCTTCCTGCAGGTACTTCATTTTTTCTTCTCTAGGGCTTGTCAACTTTTCTTGGATTTGAGTGGCATTTAATGTAGGCTTCAGCTCCTGTGCCAAGAACTCATTTTGTCTCTCTGCTGTTTGGTCAAACTGTGTTTGGGTTGAATAAGATTCTACAGCTGAATCCCCTTCTTTAGGTGTTCTTTCCTGTCCAAAAAAAACCACCAACATTTGCACAATAAAAACAAGTACATGATTCTATTTTTTTAGACTAGAGTAAGCAAGGAATATTGCCACATCCTACAGACAGATGATTAAAGAGCCATGGAAGAAAGTTCTAGAAAAGCTAAAAACTCAGCTACTCCCATTTGTCATCTATAGTGAGAGAAGGCAGTAAGTGCCAAGGTCCTCTGAAAGTCTGGGCTGAGCTCCATAAGCTAATAATCAAAGCTATGCAAATTAAAATCTGCTAGCACAACTCTTAACAACATATTTTTGAATGTGGTTATCATAATAAACAAAGTTATTCAGCAATTTATGGGAAAAGTGAGAAGATCAAAACACTGATTTAATCCTTTGGGGATTTTCAGTGTTTCCATGATCTTACCAACAAGCTTGTTAAAAGATCTTCACAGTACAACTCTTTAAAACAGTAAGCAGCTCTTTGTTCTGTCTAGCAGATTAAGACAGCACCAGAACAGCACAAAAATATGCCACCTGTAATTTGTCCTGCAGCTCCTTATTGTGCAATGTCAGAGAGGCAATTTTTGCTTGCATCAACAGAAGTAGATCTTGTTGGTCAGCTTCAGAACTTGCATCCAATAAACTATCAGCACCTTTAGAGAAAAAAAAAAATATCAAAAGCTTTCAGAAAGCTGAAATACTAGTTAATTAGTTATTCCAAAAGTACAAATTAAACAGTTTGTTCCCATGACCACCTAATGAGTGAGCACGCAAACTGTTCCCTAAGAATGTCTTAAGTTAATGCAATAGAAGCAGGATGTTTTGGTGGGGAGCTGCTTGTGGAATTACAAAACATCACTCTCAATACTTAGTGCGTTTCATGTTCTAAGTGGAAAGGTACAGAGGTTTTCAGCATTTCATGCCACCTAAAACACCTAATGAGATATGGATTAATTGTATACCTGCTGTGCTGTCACTCAGTCTGTCCTTATTATCCCTGTGCAAGGAGCTGAACTCTTCCTGCTAAGACATCAAAAGAAAACATTTTCACAGAAAGCAGATGCAAAGCTGGACAGCTCACCAAAAAGAACTACAGACAGTACAGATTCTGCTGGATAAAGCCTGTCCAAGTGAATGTATTTAATTTCTAAGGTCTTGTTTAATTGTAGCATATGCCCAGTATTTCAAAGTGTGCTACAGCCATTCAAGTTCCATTGCCCAATTCCCATTAAATACTAATGAAATACAGGCAACTATCTTGCAAATAGTTTGGAAGACTGCAAACCCTGAGATAAGTAATAGCAATATACTGACGTATTAAAAAGTCTTCAGCAACACAAAGTAAAGATCATATAGGACATAGTCAAGCCTTTCACTGACATCTTTTAGTAAAATGGTCTCTTTTTGCACTGCCCACTCCATGCACTTTGCTTGGTATTAGAAATTGAACTCTTGGAACATAAATACTTTCATAACCATACTCCTAAACACTAGCCCACCTATGACTATTTATAGGTACATATTTGTTACACATTAAAGTAATTCTTACACTTGTTTTATGAATTGCATTGAAATAGATTTGGATTAATTTTTACTCCTAAAATTCAGCTAATTAAGTCACAGAAGACGCTGCGCTCATCAAAACAGAACATCAAACGAAACAGATCCTGTATTTTCCTTCCCCAAGCTCATAAGAATGGAACACTGATACCTTGCACACTTGATCAGCAAAGAAAGCGTGCCCTTTTCCAGTCATGGGAGTTGAAGTTGATGAGTGTGGAGAGGACAAATCATTAATCTGTAAAAAATTTTATATAAATAGATATGTATATGTGCATGCACATACAGATACCTCTCTAACATGTGCCCATTAACATATATGTATATACGTGTATACCTATATCTATATATAGATATACACATATACACACATATATATATATATATGTATACACGTGCATTAAAGAGTACTTTCACCTGCACTAATGTAAGTCACAATTCTAGATTACTTTCAGAGAACAGACCTAATTATTTAGTACCCTCCTGAATCAGTATTTCATAGGGAGTGTAGCTGTTACACAGATTACATTCTGGTTTAAGATTAAACCTAACTATTAAATAGACTTACATAGTATCAAAATGCAGTTAAGTATTTTATTTTGATATCCATATATTCTCATAATATGTATCCATATATATGTATCTATAACTAAAATATAAAGAACTTATTATTTACTTACTGAAATCAGGAAAAATTACAACTTCAACTTTAATTGGAAGAAGTAATTGTACAGTAAAAATTGTACAGTTGTATCTTAGACCTTGCTGTATTTTAAGCAATTTTGCTTAGTTATTCTAAGCAACATGTGGTTTCATGATGTCATCTTAATGTTAGGAAAAGTACTCATGGTAAGACAGACATATAAAATAACAGCAAGAGAGAAAATCCTGCCCACATAATTCTAATAATGTTCAAAATGCTTTATGTCCCCTAAAAGAATCTCAAAATTGGTCTTTTCTTTACCTGAATAGGACTGATAGGAGGAGGTGGGGCTTTGCGTTTTTTTGGAGTTCCACTTCTTTCTGAACTTAATTTAGAGCCTTGATCATGCTGAAAGTTTCACCAGCCAGAAAAGGTAGGTTTGTTAGTTTGGTTAGTAAAGTCTGAGCAAGTTGTTTTATAAAAAAAAATAAAAAATATGAATCTCACATTAATATCAACTTTAGCAGCTCATGCAGTGCCTTTTTAACCCCTATGTAAAAACCACATCTCTACTAACACAAAGATATTAAACATGCCTGACAATAAGTATCTGCTCCCTTGTAAACCATGCTTCAGTGAAAACAAACAAGATTTAGTGAAAAAGCAGAAGCTGACAATAGGCTTAGCACCAGTGACCTTAAAACACTTCCATTTGCACACAGCCCAGTCATGCCATTCTTCAGAGCCACCATCTTTCCTCTCCACCAGCTTCTGTCTGAGCCACCCAAAAATCCCACCTCTGCACTCAGAGAAGGAATAAACCAGTGCATTGCACCCTTGTCTACTCCCAGCCACCAGTAAGTCAACAAGGTCTACTTGCACGCCAAGATATGACACTAAATAAAAAATGTAAGAAACTAATTTCATTGCCTAAATCTGCTGTGATTCTCACAAGAAGGGGTTTCCAGCAACTAAGGATAACCTTCAATTTTATGTTTTAGAAAGAGAGAATTTTTCTCAATTCTCTTTTCTGCAGCTCAAAGAGACAGGACACCCAAAAGCCAAGCTCCTTCACTACACATGAGGAAAGCAGGCATCATCCCAGCACACATGCACACACATACTCGCCCTCCTTTCCTCCCCTCACCAAAGGTGCTGGCTGCTGCTACACAGGGAAGCCAAGTCTAAAAGTAATGTTCCTGAAACACATTTCTTGACTAAGCAAGAAAAACCTTTTACATTACATAGTAGTCATGGCAACCCATCTCACATTGACATTTACTAGTGCTTCTGTTACTGTTTTTTGTTATGTTACAAGTCTAGAGAGTCAGAGTATTTTCAAGACCAAAAGAACAAATACCTGCTTCGCTTTTGTTGGAGACTTTGCCTCTGTGGAGCAGAAAAGAAGTGGAATTAAAAAAAATTATTAAAGGAAGAGTTATTTGCTGTTCTTAACCCATCTCTCTGCTCTACTTCTCATACCATAGATAAATGGTTGGGTTTTTGAATTCCTGTCTGAAACCTGAGAAATACAATTTGTAATTTCCAAGTCAATCACATCCTTTCTCTGCTACTGTCTGGTTTCATTTTGAGAAAAAAATTGAAGAAATTCTTCATGACAATTCTTATTCTATTATAATCTTGCACAATTCTTATGCATTAAGCTTCCTACTTTAGAAAGCCATTGTAGTTTGACCATGCAATGCTCTGTCTACTTTAGTTCATTTCTCATTTAGTTCATTCCAATCCCTCTGCTGAGGGGTTCTATGCAAAAAAGAGAATCCATTCCAAATTGTATGCAAAATTTCATGATGCAGCCACATCAAGTTGTCTTTCTCCTAAACACCTTTTTGCCCTGCTCAGGGCTTTATCCCATGCTAAATATTACCACCTATGGCAAGGAGTTTTTGGGAAGTCTCAGCCAGATAATCTTGCAAATGGCTTTTGCAACATTTCAGGCTACACTTTGAAGTAAATTTGTTCAGTGCTAAACATCATGTAGCCTGTTCAAGAAGTGACAAACTATAGGTCGGCCTCTCTCACATACCTGCATCCTGCGATATCTTTGATGACAGGAGATTCTGGATCCCTGTATTCTCTGAGAGTTTGGCATAGTGCAGGGCATTCTGTCCAAAGACATCTACTAAACTGACATCAGCACCTCTCCTAAGGAAAGCATCCACCATGTTAAGGCTACTAGCCTCACAAGCCATCATCAAAGCAGTTCTGAACAAGAGAAAAGAAAACAAAACACAAATGGCAAGTGTCAATAGCATTCTCTTTAGCAGCTCATTTTTCAGGGAAAACAAAGTGTGACTGTTATTGTGCAATAAAGCTCAAGATTCCATCAACATGCTTATTGATACATAAATATAACTGTTGTTTCTTCTTACAAACACCTGCCAGCTCTCCCTCTTCTTCCTCATATATGCCAGCTGCAAATACAAGTCTGCAAACATTTCTAAAAATGGCTTCTTGAGGCTGAGTCAAAGATAGAAAAGAGTGCAGGATAAAGTCAGACTAATAAACCTCACTGCTACACTCTGATTAGAGTGGTGGTACAACATGAAAACCTTTATTTCATTCCTGCTCTCCTTCACATGTGTTCGAGACTAATCAGACAAACAGATTTCAATCAAAAAGACAAACAAATCTAAAAGATCTTCAGTGAGTCCAAGAGGTGAGTTTGACCTCAAACCCTGTCAGCCTAAAAATAAAGAAAAAAAGAAGTTAATGAGAAATCACAAACAATTCCCTTTCCAACCCAGGGCATCTGCACAGAGAAAACTCCTAGAGTAAGCACAGCATACAGAAGGAATCTTCTCCCAACAGGTTGTATCTGCTTTTCCCAATTATTTGAAGGAGTCGAAAGAGACACGCAGAACAAACACACAGAGAAATTACAAACACACTCAAGCATGCTTCCAAGCATGGTCTAATACTGCCTTCCTGCTCAAGCACAGTTCTCCTTTCTCAGCATGAAAACATGTCAAATAGGTTGGCCAAGTTTACTGTCAAACACATTCCTCAGTGCAGATAGGATGCTGAAAAGTTACTACAGTGATAATATTTGCTAACTATTAAGACAACAGTTTCACTAATTAATTAAACATACTGTAATGGGTGAGTCACTTGGAAAAGTGATGATGTTGCAGTGCTGTGATAAAAGTAGTGGTGAGTGATAATTCGGATAACACCTCCTGAGTAACAGGGATGGTTTTAGATTGCCGAAATAATTCACTTAGTCTGGACATGATAGGAATCTGGAGATGCCATTTTTGAAGGTTATCCCTCTCTTCTCCCAAGGAAGTTTCTCCTGTTTCAGTAAAATCTTAACTACTTCTGTGAACGTGAGATGCAGGAGTAGTCACTTCCCTCATCACAATTAAAGCAAGATGTAAACCAGCATATTCCACGTACAAAGTTTTGTTACTCCTACACACAGTACTATCTTAAAAAAAACACAGAAATGGGATCCCTATCTATGACTCCTCCGTCCAATTAAAGCAGAAAGTCTGAACGTTGTCTGCTAATTAAACACTAGGAGAGTGAGGAGAAGGCAGAGGCCCCAGCATGTGCAGCACTGTGGGTTCAAAGCAACAATGAGGCCATGAAAACTGACAGAAAACAAAGGGGTTTTCTTCAGACAATTGGAAACAAACAGCACTCTAATGAACTTTGGACTGATAAAAAACAAGTTAGGGCCCAGTTTTATATTCACAGGTGCCTCCAGAGAACAGAATCAGCATTGTGTCACACAGAATAACCAAAATTGCTATGAAGTGTAAATGCCAAGTCTTCTCAGTATCCTACTTTACCTCCACAGTTTAACCAGCTGTTTATAAAACAGTCCACAGTTTTCTAAGACTCTTGATCTTTGTCAGTATCATCAGAACAAATGCATTTTTCACCACAATGATGTCGCTTTTTAAAAAGTTTTCTGATACATGCACTACTTCTTAATGCAGAACAATCTCTAATTGGCACCTTCTAAAATAACAGTATTTCCACTACAGAGATTTACTGTATTTTTTCCTTGCTGCTGTGGCTGCATTATGGCAGAAAAAGCAACCCTCCACAGATTTTGCTCTCAAGTAGCAGTTTTAAGTATTTAAGTTGGAGGTAGTAACTCATTCCAAGAAGAGAGCAGCATTTCAAACTGGGACACTTGGAAAGTGATGTGTGGGTAAGTGCTATCAATCATATTCATATAGGGATCGTTTTAAAAATGGGCTATACTGCTCTGGTAGCCTAAGGGAAATCTCACAGGCAGATTATTTTTATAGTCACATAGTTTCTGCTTCATCTTTGACTTCAGTCAGATTTCAGTAAGCCTTCTCAGCAATCAGGATGTGCTATCTAGTACAGAAAGCATTATTTCACCTAACATCAACAATTTTGGGAAGGATCTGAGAAGAAATCGTCATTTGACAGTCAGCTTTGGTGAAGAATCAACATGATAACCTGCTGTACCTTCCATTTTTATCCCTGGTGTTGATGTCTGCTCCATGATCCAGAAGGTATTTGCAAACTTCTGTATGACCATGTTGTACTGCAAGCAACAGAGGTATGTTCCCATCCTAAAAATGCATACAAAGAACCTATGAACAATATTCCACCCACTTACAAAAACACACTGAGATTTAAGGTCAGCTATAAATTTTAACTTTACATAGCAAAAATGAGGTGCTATTAGTACATTTTTCCTGTGTACCACAAACATAGTTGAGTGTGCTATAATTCCCTTGTCTGCTGGGGATGATGCAAAACACAGAATAGGAACAATTTTTGCTTTTGTATTCCCTTTGCTGTTTGCCCAATGCTAAAACACCATTATTTTGAAACTACAAAATATCTTTCCATAGCTCTACAACAAAAATGGTAATTTTAACTAAGTACTAGGCAAAAATACAAGCTTTCACAAAGTCATAGAATAACACAGTTGTAAGAGACCTTTAGAGGTATCTGGGGTTTCTCAATCCAAAGCTAGGCAAACTTAAAATTTCAGCACATTGCTCAGAGATTTGTCCAGTCATGTTTTGAGAATCTCCAAAGGTAAAGACACAGCTCTAGGTACCAGTTCCAACGTTTGACCACCTTCTAGGTGAGGCTATTTTTTTACTTGTAGTTAACTGGAATTTGCCAATTAAGTCCACTACCCAAATTCTGACCTTTGCTTATCATTTTGTCATGCACCTCTGAGGCTGGCCTTTATTTCCTATAACCAGCCATGATGCAGCTCAGCACATTTTTAATATACTCCTACAGCCTTAAGACCGAACAAACCTTTTATACCTTTAAAATGCATCTACTGAAATCTTAGATCAGATGTCTGTGACATATTTGTTTTTGCTAGAAAGACCAGATATAGACCAAAGCCAAAACCAAACAAGTTTGAGTACCTTTATCACTTCCTCCTGGCCTCTGCTTTACAGATCCCTTCCTTTTGTCATTAGGTTTTCTATCAGGAAGTTGCATCATTCCCAAAACCAGACCTGGTTGGTTGTAGACATTTCACAGTAGTGAATGTAGTGTCTGAACCTTTGCAATATGTCAGGTATATTTTATATTTGCAGGTTTATCATACTCTGATTGGGCTTTGTGAACATTTTGCAGCCCTTGGCAACAATATTGGACCTTTACCAAAGCCTCCTGGGGACAATGGAAGCACTTTTAATTATGTTTTGAATGTGTAAGAATTGATCCTAACTACTGATGCCAATGTCTCAATAACCAGCAAATCCTGCCACTACGTTATGAGATGGTGAAGTGCTTCCACACTTCTGCAATGGCAAGCTGCAAAAGGAACTTCCTCCAGCAGAGAAATCCCAGAAGGTATGAGCACAGCATTGCTTTGAACTACTGCACCCGAGATGGAGCGTGGTAATGGCATGGCATGAGGGCAACAACAGCTCTGAAGAATCTGCAGTACACAACAGGAGAAGGGGTACGTACCAAATCTTTGATGTTAATGGGGCATTTGTGCTCACACAGGAGTTGAACTGCCTGAAGACACCCACATGCAGCTAAAAGAAAATAAAATTAAATTAGAAAAAACCAAGACAATTGTGAAAGCCCATTAAACCCCAATTTCATAATTTTCATCTCACACTTCTACTTGCAATACTCCAGCATTACAGTGGGGTACAAAGAACAAATTCTAGGCTGATGAGCTAGGAATATCAAGCACAACAAAGCAGGATAAACTTTCATGAAAGAAGTTACCTGCATAATGTAAAGCTGTTTTCCCAGAATTGTCAGTGCTGTCAGCTGGGCATTTACTCTGCATAATTCAGTAAGGAAAAGGAAAAAAAAGCAATTAGAGAAATACAAACAAAATAAAACATATGTTTATATAGACAGAGTGCTTAATACCTTTGCAAAAATATTTATGTGCTGCTTTAAAGAAGAAAACTGAAGGAAGGTACAGCTTCTCCCTCTACCAATCTGCTATTTCCTGTCTTGATACCAACTTAAATTGAAGCCATAGGAAACACACATGGTTAAGAGAACTGTCCCTAAAAAATGTTATGGTTTCAGAATAATTTAAGCCAGTAAATAAAAAACTAAGTAAATAAATAAAAATAAAAACTCAGTAAATAAAATCTCTCCTTTGCCTCAGATTTTTTTTTTTTTTTAACATTTGAGTAAAAACCAAAGCAACCATGTCCTAAGGCAATTTGTCCTGCATAATTTCATAGAACTGTCGCATGGTTTAGATTAGAAGAGACCTTAAAGATCATCCTGTTCCAACTCTCTGCCATGGGCAGGGACACCTTCAACCAGACCAGGTTGCTCAAAGCCCCATCCACTGTAGCACTGAACACTGCCAGCATGGGGCATCCACAGCTTCTCTGGTCAACCTATGCCAGTGCCTCACCACCCTCACAGTAAAGAATTCATTCCTAATACCGAACCTAAACCTACCCTCCTTCAGTTTGAAGCTGTTGCCACTTGTCCTATCATGACATACTTATGTAAAAATTCCCTCTCTGGTTTTCTTGTGTGGCCCCTTTAGATACTGAAAAGCAGCTCTAAGATCTCCTGGGAGCCTTCTTTTCTCCAGGCTGAACACTACAGTCTCAGCCTTTTCTCACAGCAGAAGTACTCCATCTCTCTTGATGCCTTAAGTTGTAGCTTTCATATCTCCCAGATTCTGTACTGCATGAGGATATAACTCTGAACTTCATACAAAGTATTAGCAAGATCTCCTCACAGTTTAGTTAGACAAAACAATCCTTTTCCAGCCCGAGAACCAAGGACACTGTTTCAGCTTCAGACCCCAAAAAGGATAAACAACGGTGAATTGAGGAGAGCAGTCTGGGAGGATGGGACTTCAGAACCTGAAGCTGTAACTGGACAATTGACTCCAATAAGCAAACGGACCAAACTTATAAAAGTGTGAAAATGTGTGATCCAGTGTCCATCTTGGGTGTAGCCACAGCCAGGCTCTTGTACTGCCCAAGGTACAAAGGTATCCTTTGAAGGCCTTTTTAATAAATACCTACTTTATTCCTTTAACATTGTCTAGCCTCTGTTCTAGGTAGCTTCTCAAGGCATCCCTCTGATCACCTTCATGGCCCTCCTTTGTGCTGGCTCCAGCAGGTCCCTGTCCCTCCTGTGCAGGGACCCCAGCTCTGGATGCTCCAGCTGGGTCTCAGCAGAGCAGAGCAGAGAGGCAGAATCCCCTCCCTCCCCTGCTGCCCACGGGGCTTTGGATGCAGCCCAGGACATGTTTGGCTCTCTGGGCTGACCCAGGTGCAGCATCAACACCTGGCCTTGTTAAAGTTCATGAGGTTCCCATGGGCCCACTATCAAATGCAATAAAGGTTCATAAGCATTTTTAAAAATAAGCACCAACAGTCCAGTTATATCTTGTTGTATTATAATTATCAGATACTATTGATCAATCCAGACTTTGAAGCAATAATTAGTAATGAAAATATAATTCAAGTCCTTATGAAAGCTCATTTTGGTACAGAAGATTTTTGTTTTAGTTACAACAAAGACAGAGTATCATCGAAACTTTGGTCACGTGAGTTGAAAATAACCATCATGATGATCAAATCCAACTATTAACCCAGTACTGCCAAATTCATCACTAAAACATGTCTCACATCTACACATCTCTTAAATGCCTCCAGGTGAAGACATTTTCCTAATATGTAAAGTTCCCTGGGTGCAACTTGAGGCCATTTCCTCTTTTCTCATTGTGATATGCTTTACCTAAGCCTCCTCTTTTCCAGGCTAAATACCACCAGCTCCCTCATGACTCAACCTATGACTGGTTCTCTAAACCCTTCACAAGTTTCAGTGTTCTTCCTTGGACAAGAGAAGACAGGACCCTAAAATGACATGTTGCTAGAAAACAAACATAATTTCTGACTTTCACATGCAGCACTGTCTCCAACATGCCTATGATTATCTAGGAAAACAGGATTACACACACTGTTATACTGTGTAACAAAAATGTCATGATTCTGCCTGTGTAAAATAATTATTCAGCCTGTTTTAGTTCAACACCAGTTAGACATTCCTTGCATACACACTAAGGTCCACAGAAGATAATCCTAAGGGCATGAACTACTGGAGAATTTTACCAATGTATCGCACTTAGGAAAATATTTATAAATCTGCATATTGAAATAAAACTAGAGAAACATCAACAAAAGCAGTGTGTGGCTGCAGCAGATCCTTGGTGTTAAACATGGTTTAACATGTTTAGTTCTAATATAACATGCTAGTTCTGAGCTGCAGGTGCTGCTGCCGCGATGCCGGCAGAGATGGCCTGATGGCGATGTGCATCGCCGCGATGGCACAGGCTGCGCTGGCTCAGGATAACCCTTCCCGCCTGTGCAGCAGCAGGGCAGACAGCCTGCACGGGGTACAGAGCTGGGAATCAGTGAAACTGGACTCTGTGCTGTCAGAGACACTGACAGAGGTCAGTCACAGGACAGCTGGAGAGCCCTGAGGCAACCAGAGAAAAACAGTCTGGAGGCTGGGATACAGGATCCAATCTCTTTCTGCACCATCGTGTTCAGGTGGGGCTGTTAATCATTATTTCATCTGTATTCTCAGTCTGCATTCATTATTTTATCTGAGATTTACTGATAACTCCAAACTTAGAAAAATATGTTCTTTTTCTCTGATCACCACCATGAAAACTTATCTGTATTTCTGAAATGGAGCTGACATAGACAGTGTCTTTGCTTACTAACACTCATCTTCAACACAATGAGACTCTTATGCTCATCTTCACTTTTGTTTCTCTTACTTTCTCTCTCCATTCTTTCAACTCCCTTTCTAACCCCTCACTGTCCTTTACCTCATTTCATTGAAGATGAGATAATTTCTATATTATTTTTGGATCCAAACTACTTTGATTTCATCTTTCTTTGACTTTAAACTTGAAAACATTTCTACTGTGAACAGACAGAAAGCATTCCAGTGGAACATTATCAAAATCTCCTCAGAAGAGAAAAACCTCTTCCTCTGTAACTCTTCATCCACCCAGTTCCAAGTCATCCAACCACACAGACCAAACACAGGAAGTTAAACTGAAGTTATAACCTACTTGAAACCAAACCAAGCTATGTCAGAGCAGTTGGACATGGAAATCTGTATTTGCAGACCACTCAGGGAAGACACACTGTTTTATATCATCCATTCACAGTGCCTAAAAGGTTCTTAAATTCTTTGTGTTTAAACTCTTGATGCCAAGGAGAGTATGGATAGCAAACAGTATAGAAGTGTGGTGCAGATTATTAGCATAATAATCTATAATAATATTAGCATAAAACGAGTCTACATCTAATGGAACTAAATTAAATTTTCAGAACTCAAAATAAATTTGATTTTTCTTTTACCTGAAGTAACCTCTTAACGCAATCAGGATGGCTGTTCTTTGCTGCAAGATGTAAAGCACTGTGCCCTAAATGAATAAAAGCAAAGAAAATGAATTATTCGATCATGTCAAAGCACAGGAATAAAATCATCCATGACAAAATCTTGAATTATCTGTCTTGTTCCTGTCATGACACATAAAAAGTAAGGGTAGAGAAAATAAAGTAAAAACCTACATCAAGCAGAATGTCCTTACTACCTGTTGTTCAGGCAAGTAACAGAATAATCTTGAAGTCCTAATTCATATAAAGGAGTGACAGAAACCTCATGTCAGAATACACCTTGGCAGAAGTAAGTGTAAGATTGTACATTATGTCTTGTTCCATAGAAAACAATTCTCCACTACTCACAGTCTCCCTTGCACACAGATGTCTGTCATGATTCCTGATATTGGCAATGAAAACATAAAACAGTATCAAGAGCAAAACCTGGCAAATTCACTACCTACAGCTATACTAAACTTGTGTCAGCCATGAAATGCACATGGAAGACCTACAGGCCTACTTTAGTTTGCACCTCACAGATTCCCTATTACCTATCAAACACATGTCTAGATTGGTTTGCATTTCAAATAATTCATTTAGCCCCTCTGAATTCATAGTTAGCTATGCAATGCCACGATCTACTGACTATGGATTTATGATGAAACAGTGAAGTCTCTCCTCCAGCTTCATCTTACAGAGCATCGGAAAAATTGAAGATGACAAGACAGTAAATGAAGAAATTATGCATGCAACTAAGAAAAGAAGGACTCAGGATGTAGTACTCAATAAAGACAAAAACACTCGTGACAGGAAACTCTCATTGCAAATTATGTGATTTTTACATAGAGATGTCACTAAAGAGCACTGGGCTGACACTTTCAGGTAGAAGTAGGCAGGCAACCTCTTACAGTCCAAGCAACCCATAAATCATCAGGCCAGGTGAAGCATGAATTTGGACTTACAGTCTGCATCAGGTACATATATTCCCTTATCATTATGTAAAATACAAATGCTTCTTCCAGTATCAGAGACACTTCCTTATAGAGGCAAATCATTCCCACATATGACAGATTACCTCAGGCTGAAATGAGTGGCAAAACAGAACCCATGAGCCCAGCAATTACAGATCATTCCTGGAGAGCCAGAATGCTGACAAGTCATCCAGGTGGCTCAGTTAGCCAGAGAAAATGCTGGGCACAGATTCTGCAGACATGTCAACTGAAATCTATTAAGGAGAGTTTGGCAGTTTCAAATTCAGCTCCCATCATTCTCCTAGTGAAGCAGTAATTAAGCACAGGACTTTTGAGAACTGAAACATCATATTTAATAGCTCTCAGCTCTGTTTTGGCCTGTATCAGCTGTTTTCACTTGTCATAATCCTGAGGAAATGTCTTACTGCATCTCCTGTAAAGTTAATGGGATTAATAGCTTGGATAAACATGAAAGCCAAACTGAAGATCTTGAGGCAACCTGTAGTAATAAGAAGAGGTGGGGGTAAGAAATTTTTTTTTTGGGGGGGGGGTTGGGGTTGGGTTTTTTTTGTCTTTTGGTTTTTTGTTTTGTTTTGTTTTGTTTTTCACTTAAAAATAGCAATCTTAAAAAACTGAGCAACTATTTTACATCTAGAGGCCACTACAAATGCTGAAACGTATAGTATTAGGACAAAAGCTTTAAGGACTTTAAATTCTGAATTCTCTGTGCAGGAAAGCAAGTATGCCCAAACCTGCAAGTGTTACAACTGCTTTTCCTACAGGGTGTGTGGGGGGAAAGCAAAATTGTCAAATCTGTATTTTCACTCTGCACATCAATACCTATATAAACAAATTGAGTGTATCATATTACTAGTATAGGTTCAGAGAGGCATACCTGCACCATCTTGGGCGGTCACATCTGCACCATGTGTTACCATGATCCTGAGGCACTCTACATGTCCTTTTGTGGCTGCCAGGTGAAAACTGGAAGAGAACATTTATAAATCTATTATTATTATTATTATTATTATTATTATTATTATTATTATTATTATTATTATTGTTGTTGTTGTTGTTGTTGTTGTTGTTGTTGTTGTTGTTATATCATTTCTCTCTCATTCACTAACTGCATACTGTCAAGTTCTTTCCTCTCTGTCGTTAGATCTTTTGGCATCCTTCCACTGCCTCCCAGGAAGATAACAGTTCTGGAAGTGAGATGGCACATCAAAAAGACTTTGTAGTCATACTTTCACAATGCAGCTCAAATAACGTGTGCATTTTGGGACCCTCATTAGAAGAAAGATGTTGATGTGCTGGAACATGTCCAGAGAAGGGTAACAAGGCCTGCCAAGATTTAGAGAACAAGAACTTGAGGAGCAGCTGAGGGAGCTGGGGCTGTTTAGTCTGGAGCAAAGGAGGCTCAGGGGGGACCTTGTCACTCTCTACAACTCCCTGACAGGAGGGTGTAGCTAGGTGGGGGTCAGTCTCTTCTCCCAGGGAACTCAGGATAGGGTGAGAGGAAATGGTCTCAAGCTGCACCAGAAGAGGCTTAGATTGGACATGAGGAAAATATCCTTCACTGAAAGTGCTGCCAAGCCCTGGAAAAAGCTGCCCAGGGAGCTGGTGGTGTTACCAGCCCTGGAAGGCTCTTGGATGTATTTAAGAGACAGGCAGATGTGCCACTGGTGGGGGAACACTGTTTAGTGGCGGACATGGGTTAATGGTTGGAATCAATGATCTTAGAGGTATTTTCCAACCTGAGCATGACATGACAACCCCCATGACTCTATGATTTTACACAGGCTGCTGTCCCATCAACTCATATCATATACCTTACGTACATCTAGTCCCACACAATTTCTTGATTTATGTCCCTAGTGAGGTAAAATATTCCCAAAGAATGCTTGGGCTTGGAGAATTAATAAAGAAAACAATCACAATAACTGACTTTGTAGTAGACATTTCAGTCATAATAGTCAGATTTAGTTAGATTTAGTTAGATTTTCCCCTTTCAGTGGACAACATTTAGTTCCTCTAAAACATGATTCTGCATTTCCCTAAACTACATCAAGTTATACTTCTGCACTGTCATTTATAAAGCTCTTCTGTCCTTTGTGTCTGGGCTGGGGAAAACACTTTACTGTGTGTATCACCTGGAGAAATCAAAGCCACTTGTGAGACTATGCCAGAGATGTATTTTTTCCACTTCTGGTTTTGCTGCTCACCCCAAGCACTTGCTTGTTTAAACAGTGTGAAACTGCAGACATTACCAACCACACCATGGCAGGATGCACTTTCAAGCATCAATTACCTAAGATGTAATTACAGAACAAACCAAAGAAATTATACTGAATTTAAGCCTTTTTACAGCTGAAATTTTATGTTTGACATCCTCAGGCTGGGCACATCAAAATTCATAGGAGTGCTACAGAGATGCTGCTGACTTCATTTTGCCCTGAAGCAAAAATGAAGGAAAAGTTTCTGAAAACAGAGAAGTGTTTATCCTCCTGATGCATAGCGTGTCAATGTCGTCAAGTCTTAAGATACGGGCCAACATCCTGCTACCATGTGAGTCCTACCAACATTAGCCTGATGTGCACAGAGCAGTTTTTCAGTGGGAGTAATGTAAAACAAAAATTCAAGACAAAACACTTCTAATTACTATTTCTTTATGTGTGGAAAGCTAGGACCATCATCAAACATGCACCAAACTGAAATAGCCAGTATTCCTGGGATGTTTTCTAGTATCTTCTGACGGCAATAATAATTTTTAACATTATGTACCCCTGTGTAAAAGGAATTTTCCCCTGGAATGTAAAAGAAACATGATAAATCATGGAGCCACATGGCTCTCCACTTAGGAGTTTATACTTCGAACAACTGCTTCCTTTAAGTGTTAAAGCTAACACTGAAAGCTCAGCCTGCTAACCAGGGAAACTCAGAACAACAGGCAGGAATGAAATGGGTATTTCAGACACAGAGTCTGTCAACTGCAACACCATGTTTCTCTAAGCCATAGACTTCTTTGCAGCCTTCTTGAAAACTCGGCAGAGAAACAAACCTACAGACAACATCTGACTAAGAGAGGAGAATTAATCAAAACAGGAGAGGTTCTGGAACAGTGCTATCACGTACAGCAACCACCTCACTTCCTAAGGGGAGTCCTTCCTTCTACACCAGCTGCTACTAACTGCAAATTAAAAAAAACTACAGACAGGCAGCACTTAAGCCTTGAACCTTTCTCTGCAAATAAAAAAGCATTCTGTGTGTTCATCCTGCAAATTCTGCTGCCATAAACAAACTGAAGAGTTAACACTTCCAAGAGCACAAGCAGCACTCCTGCTGTCTGTTCTCCAGTCATTCAAAATCAAAACTTCGTGTACTTGGTGACCAATGCAAAATTGTATAAACATTCTTTGGAAGAAGTGGTTTCTCAGGCTCTGGGAAAATGACTGGGGGAGGGACACAAGAGGAGCCTGACAAATTCCAACACCTCTAATTTAGCCAGCACAACATACCAGCAAAATACCAAAACATGTTCAGATACATTTGTGTAAACACAAAATATAATCAAATTCACTTATGTATTAGGAAGATTGTGAAGCACACACTCAGCTAACTTACATTTGACAATATTCATAGTAATAATAAATACCTGAATAATAATAACTTGGCTAAATCTGGGGCACTGAGGTTTTATGGACAGACTTTGTAGGACAGTGCCAAATGCAACATGAACACGCAAGTGCTAAAGAAGTTTTATTTAGGTAAAATCTGACTGCAAAGAAGTATCAGAGAAAATTAAAAATAACTCTTTTCAGGCTATGCTCCTATGAACACATGAATCCCACCAACAAAAACAATTCCCATGGCAGTTCTCAACAAGTCATTACACATGCAGATGTTTTATTTCACTAAGAATGGCTTGCTGTGTGTCTCCTCTCTGCATCCTTGTTCTAGTACTATCTCTCACACAAACCTGTACTGAGAAATTTCTTCTTAATAGTCTCAAAGCAAATGGAGGGGAACAGGGATAGGGTTACTTAACTGCTTAGTAAATACAAGTCCTGATCTATAGAGAGAACAGCTCCAGAATGGAATGAATCTATTACAGTCATATTTAAGCTAAACTATTTAGAGTGTTAGACAATCCCTCCCCCTTAAGAACCAATTCTGATTTTAAAGGTAATAGCCCCTACTTTGGTTTGGGGTTTTTTGTGTTTGGTTTTTTGGTTTGTTTTTTTTTGTTACAAAACCCAAACAAACTAAACAGCCATCCCAAAACAAACAAAGAAAAACCCCAAACCCAAACACTTGACTAGTAGATACTGAGGACTCCCATATACCAAGGCAGACTCTTGAAACAAAGAAGACTGCAGACATTCATTTCAGTACAGAATAATTCTTTACAAGCTACATAATTTCCTAAAATATTTGAGGCAAAAACTGCAGGTTTCCAAACACTGGAGTTCTCTCCATCTGGATGCCTTAAAGAGCGGTGCATTTTACTTGCATCTTCTATGAATAAACTTTCCTTGATATGAAAGCAAACAACTTTTCCTCCCATTTCCTGGTTGTGCAATGACTTAGGTAAACAAAAACAAACATGTAAGACTTGATTTGGACCAAGGGCTACATTGAGGGTTGGATTCTCAGTCCCATTACAACATAGCTCATTTTCTCTTCACAATAGATAAGCCTGTTATTGCCACTTAGAGCCACATTCTTGATAGCCCAGCCTGAACTGATTTGAGATAGATTTCTTTTATTGCTGTAAAACATTTCTGTTCTTCCTGAGGAGAGGGGTGGCCTCTTTTTATTGCATCCAGACGTTTCTGTGAGCAGAGGAGCAGCTACCATTCCCAGCAGGTCAAGAGCCACCTCTGCAGCAGGTGAAAGATCGGTAGGTTGACACTGCTATTTCCTATTGGAAATGTACAGGTCTCATAACTACTCAGTACTTAACAAGAAAAGGCGAAAAATTATGTTCATTGTGAGGAATGCAAAGCCCAGTTGGGGTAAACATACTGTAAGAGTAAGAGTGAACTAATTTAATGAGGTTCAGGTTCAACTGGAGAACAATTACAAGGCTATCACAACAAAATCTTGTCAGGACCCCAAATCTCCTGACCTGAAATATTACTCAGATAAAAACCCCACATTTAGTGACACAAAAGTGACAGACACTTTTTATGATGTTTTCTGCCTCAACAGAGGGCACAGCTGTATATGACATCCCTGAACTACTCTGAAGCAGGAGATTTTTTACAGATATGAGACGTCAACGGGTGAAGCACTTACATCTCTCCTAAACAAGCCTATGCCTTATTCAGGGCAAATGGCCTTTTCCACACTTTGGTCACAATATTAAACCAGCAAGGGAATGAAGACTTCCTTAACCAGCATTTGAAAGACAAAGCACAAGAGTCCAGACAGAGCCAGTCTTTGCCAAAAGACCAAGAACGAGTGTTTTCAGAAATTATTTAAATGTCAGTCAAACTAAAAAGGACTGTAATTTTTACTACTCAGCTCACATAAACTTTCTTTACGAATCATTACACCATATGTAGAAGAACAGAAATAATCCACATCTAGGGGTTAGACTTGTAAAACTGTAGCTGATGGCAATTGCTAAGGTGGTATTAGCAGTAAGACATGGCTCTGCTATAGTGAGGTTCTCTGCTTAACCATTTGCAGAGCTACTTCCTGCAAATCCTCTTACTGAATGGTATTTTGACAGCTGGCTTAAAACAACTGGGTGGTCCATATATCTAGGGGAAGTGCCACAAAAGTAAAGAGGAACATGATAAAATCAGAAAAAAAATAAATATCAAGTCTTAATTTAAGACACTAAACTTCTAACAAGGAAATTTTCATTTGTGTAAAGAAAAATGGGGGGGAGAAAAAGCAGAATTACACCCCATCAGAGGGTTCAATCTCTGTCTGGACCTTGCTCTTGTCTGGAAGAAGGTCATGCTCCAGATTTTTTTCTGGGCAGAATTAACATTCTCTGTAATACAGATTTTCTCCAGGGTCTGAAAGTAGTTCAACACACTACTTACCAAAATCCAAAGCAAATAAAGAATACGGCTGAATTATGGATGCTAAGTGAATATTGTATTTGCTATTTCCTATTATGACAAACATGGAACCCAGTCAAACTTATATGCAAGCGTATCATACTATTGTTCTCTGTAATTTCAATCTGAGTGCTCTGAAAATATTTTAAGTGCAAGAATGTTTGAAAAACACTATGAACTCATATATACTCATTGTCAAGGTTTATTTTGAGTAAAAACATCCCTCCCCAAGGCAGATCATTCTTCTTCATTTTCTAATGGATGTCAACCCTTTGTTGACTTTTTAAAAAGTCTAACTTGCCTTCCAACTATATGATGATTTACAGTTTCCTCACCAACCAATACCTTCAGACAAACAAACAAGAATGATAAAGATACAGAGCTGCCTAGAGACCCTGTTTTGCTGATTAAATAAAAGAAAAAAAAACCCTAGAAATAGAAGACATTTAAGCTTTGCTACTACCAGGTCAGACAGGCAAGCAATTCACCAGATATGTCAGCCACAAAGTGACTCACTGATAACCTGGCTGACTTTCTGAACTAACATAAACTAATGTTTATATATTTTAGAAGCAGCACCTAGCTTACAATGCTATCCCTCAAGGCCTCAACTCCTCCTTCAATAATAACAGCTAAAATAAACACAGTAGATGACATTTGGCTTTTGGTGGCTTTCTACCACAGGCTGAGTGGCAGAAGCACCGAAGTTCCCGAGACCTGGCCTGAAGGAGAAAGGGCCATGAGTTACCACTAAAGCAGCACATTCTGTGCATGAGGAAGTCCAGTGTGATCTCCTCTCACATGCAGCACCCTGATCAGTCACTGTAGAAGAATACAATTCACTGATCTGTGAAGGGCTTGAGATTTTATCAGCATTAAAGCAATTTTAAAAGTAAGCCCTTTTTGACACATCCCAAACCCAATAATAGAAAAATTACCACCCTCAGATTAAATGATTGGGAAAGCCCCAGAACAGTCCTGAAACTGGTGCTGCCTTCCTCTGTAAGCCCTCTCTGGCTTCTGCTTCCTCCATGCAACAGCACAGGCAGGTAGGTAAGTGTGGCTGGTGAGCTGGCACAGGAAACAAGACCATTTGAAAACAAAGGCTGCCTTCCACTGCTTCATCACACAGCACAGATGCAATCTGTCTGTGAAAAATAAGGAGCAGCATGTAGAACTTCACCTTAGACCTAAAATTAAACCATGAAGGTTTTGCTATGAAAGTCAAAAGGATCTTCATCTTTTCCTGACTGCATCACCAAGATACTGTCACTCATTTGAGTATGAGTACAAAATCACTCATATTTTGTAGGGAGAGCCATACTGATGTTTGGCAGATCAGACTGTCTTAAAAATCTAACATCTACAGGTAATCATTATCAATACTTACCAGTTATTTGGGGTTTTTTTATTATTTTCTTTAAACAAATAAAAATTATAGCTTCACACTGCACCCATTTTACGTATTCCCAAGAGCAACTGTAAAAAATGTGGCTTTTCAATAATGGTGGCATTCCATATCATCATCCTGTCACTTGCATACATGTAACCAAAAGAGTTTAAAAATTATCTTAGGAGAAAGAGAGGAAATACATTTTGTTTTCAAATCAGACCTGGCACCAGTACAAGCTGGGAAAATTAACATTCAATCAGTGAGTTTCTGCAAACAACTTCTAGAGTACAGTGCAAGTTTTTAAGACATTGACAGAGGCAGGTATGGATTTACCAGGAGCTGTGTGAGATTATTTTCCCGTCTCTCCCCTTTAGCACCAATCACAGTAAAGTGAAGTGCTGCACACAGCCTGTGTCCTTCTATTTTAATATGAGATGGCATCTGCCAATACACACAGAACCCTCTGATAAAAATCCTGCATGCCCCTTCTGTGTTAGTATGCATTCTGGGACAGCTTTCAAAAAAACAATAAAACCAAAAATCCCACCACTGAAACCAAAACAAATGCAGTTTCCATATAAAATTTCCAGCTTTGCATCATAGCATGAAAAGTCTTGTTTCAGTAATACACGCTTTGAACTACAGGGCATTAATAAAAGGCAAGCCTCTTTAATGGCTGTTTTCTTACAGAAAAGAAGCAATTGCCTTATGCAACACAGGAGCTGGCAAGCTACAGACTCCTGATTTTAGCCTTCAAACTCAGCAAAATATCCACCCAGCTGCTCTTCAGAGAGATTTCTGGGATCCCCAGCAGCTTTATACTTTTCATTCTCAGGTTGTGCTCCAGCAGTTCCATTTTCACATACAGTTTTCTTTGGCAAACTCTATTACCGCATTAACACAAACTCCCACTTCAAGTCTGAAATGCATGGACTTTCCTTCCATGTACCATTAACTGTAAACACAAGTGCTCACAATTTAGATTTATCACATAAAGTTTCTTGCACAGCGTCTATTTTAAAATTCCTCAGGAACTAATGTCAGCGAAATGCAACAGAGATTCTGCAAGCAGAAGCTTCAGGGCATTGCTAGGTGTTGACAGAAAGTCTGAAATTTAGACATACTTTTTTTTATTATTTTTGGAGTTCTAGGATAGAAAAATTGACAAATGACAAAGTTTCAAAAAGCTTAAAGACCCCAGAAATCTGTGCAGTATGGCCTGAGCCTCCAAAGCCCGAGCACAAGGAAGGCAGATAAGTAGGGAAGATTACTTTAAGGGAAGTAGGGAAGATAGTTTCTTTATGACCACATCCCATGTATAATGTCCAAACAGCTGCTCAGTTACATTCTCAATATACATGCCCTCTCTGGCACATCATCTTTATAGCACAGGGTGAAATCCCTGAGGATGTGCCCAGCTAGCCATCTTTAACCCTTTCAAGGCCCAACAGAGTTCAAAGTTAAAATTAAGCCCAAAAATGAGAGCAATGACTACATCCTCCAACACAACTCACTTGGTATTGCTGCCTGTGGGTCAGCAATTGCTAATAATCACCTTAGTATATGGAAAGTCATGAACATTAGAGCAATGTAATCCTGAACCATGTTGGCATAACAAGAGGCCAGGAAAAGGCTTAAAAGCGTGAGAGCAATTTAGTGAAGGTTAATCTAAACCAAATATTTTTGTAACATGAAAATGCAGCAAGACTTAAGAACTGCATCTAGTGTTCCAAGACTTGATGAGCAGAAATATCCTTATGAACCTGAGGGATATTGACAACGGATAGCTCAGGATATGTTATCCTTGCTGTTTCTGTATCTTTTATGCTCATAATACTTTCCATCTCTTCAGATTTAAAGCACCTGTTTGGATTTACTTTTTTTTTTTTTTATTATTATTAAGCTGTACAAAGTGAACTTCCCTTACTTCATGGGATAATTGCAAACCAATTTACTTACAGTAATTAATCTACCTGTAACACTTTCTTCAAAGACCACTGGTTACTATGACCACTTAATATTTTTTTTTAATAAACTCTTTGGATTATTATGGCAATATATGTTTTATTCTGTATTTCAGAATAACTGTCCACCTCAAGATTCTGCATTTTGGAAGAGAACTCGGGGCTGGACCACAGACATGTGCAACTTCAGAGCTTTTCTAAATTTTTCAGTAACTTTCCAGCTACTTTTCAGCAGTTTCCTAACACAGAATGCATCTGTAAAGAAGGCAGCAGAAAACAGAGTGAAACACATCCAGTAAATAAGCAACCACCAGCACAGTCTATTGCCTGAGACCTCAGTTTGAAGTTTAAAAAAGCCCTAAGTAAATTGAACATTTGCACATTGCTCTGTTTTGGCTGTCTGCTCCCCTTCCTAGATTAGAGTACATTTTTAAGCCAGTAACAACCAGTGGGTATAATTAAAATCTACACATACAGCTCATTTGGTTGCATAAGTCTTTGAAAAACATGTAAAACAACTGCAGCCCATTATGTAGATATAAATCTGAAAAACAACTGCAGCATTAACCCTGTCCCCTCCAGCCTTGAAGACGTTGAATCTGGCCCAACCCATGAGAAACATGCTTCCCTCATGCCAGCTCAGATGGGACAAGTGCAGGGAGTAGCCACAGCATTCCCCATGGGAAAGTGGGGCGCTGGGTTTTGCCTCCACATGAGCCAAACTGCAGCTGTTTCAACCCAGGCATACAAAAACTCCCAATCATCCAGGCTGTGCTCTGATCCAAGCAACTGACAAACTTGTTGAAAGCTGGCCAGGTCTGGCAAGATCTGGGTATTTGGCAACTCTGCAAATGGAGCTGAGTTAACAGAGAATTCCAGCTGCTGCCTGATGCTGCATTACAGGTTTGGCTGATAGTGCCTGTGGCAGGAGGCTCACAGGCTCAGCTCACAGGCTACCCAAACATGAGTACAGGGGGCCTTCAGAAGAGCATTTGCTTCCCTCTGAGAGGACAGCCCCAATAAAAGACAATGAAATACAGAAGTTCTTAAGAATAGCCATCAGCTGTGTGGAAATGCAAATACAGAACAGAAGACAGAAACTGGCTCCTACAAGAAATTCCAGACTGATTGTTTTGCCTTTGAACTTTAGATATCATCTGCATGAAGCCCTATGCATGAAAGATGCAAAACCCATTGGGAGGCTTCTCAATGCTTAAAGAACTTTATATGGAATAGGGAGTTCATTCTTTAAATACATGGAATTTGTTTAATTTATAACATAGGAAATCACTAAAGAGATAAAGTAAAAAGTTTAGCATCTTTGTAACTGAAATACAACTAAAGATGATTCATTTCTGTCTCTTCAGAAGATGGCCCCTTCTCTCTTTTTATTTTTTTTATTTTTTTTTTAAATGACAGGAAGATATAAAAATGCTCAAATGTCTTATAAAAATTGCTTTAAAAATGTGTATAATAGAGCCTGGATGCTACTGATTTCAAATCCTGTTGAAAATGTAGGCAAGAACTAGTGAGGCATTAAAACCACCAGAAATGGTCTACACAGTTTCAGTCAAGAGCCAGGAACAAACCACTGTCATGAATTCTGCTGCACAGATCTCATTTGAAAGCCTGCATGATTGCCAATATGGGGATGTTTGTAGGCAGTGTGGACTTTTTCATGTATCGCCAAATTATAAAATCAAAGTTAAGTATTACTCCTCTCTTACGGAGATAAAAGCATTCCCTCTCACCATACATTAACAATCAGCTCATACCGAACATAATAGAAAGTTAATTAGCCCAATTTAGTATCCTGGCAGTGGACACATTCATCCACCCATGGCCTAGAGTTTCATTAGCATTTCTGAGCATTTGTCTAAAGCAGAAAGCAATTCTTCAGGAAACTTAATATCAACATCTTAATTAAATTATATCCCTAACAATGCTGCAGGGCAGGGGAAGGGACAAAAAGTGAACAATCACAATTTGAACATAAAAAGAACTTCAGAAAAGATTTAGAGAGACAACAGCTTTTACACCCAGATCTCCCATGGAAATAAACTTTATTAGAAATTTTGGAATAAAAAACAGATTTCAGCCATCTGTTGGCTAGAGATAAAACAAAGGCTGAGTTCCCTGTGGTCTTTCTTTGTCCATGTTCAGAAACCTAGTCATTATTGCTACCACCTGGGCCATCAGAAATTAAATACTGTGATAAAAATTAATTAATATTTTTTTCCTCAGAGATCAAATCAATATAGTCAGTGTGCATTCTGATGCACTTGTATGCATCTACATGACACGTTCTTACAAGTGCCAGCTCCTCTACCTGGGCAGCAGTGTCTTGACACAGTCCATTAGCCCAGATGGGTTTCCCTCTGCATTGCCAATTGGTCCTTTTCTCTCAGTCCAGGCACAACCACAGAGTGTTTGCCAACACCCACAAGTCAGTGTAGAGGTAGAGCACTATCCATTTCTCTCATTCTGCAATATGTAAAGACAGCAGGGTGGCTTTCAGCTCTGCAACCTGTGCTTCAGTGCCCATCACTTCTGAAGCAGCTTGAACCCCTTCATAAACTGCTAGAATCTTTTTCTCAGCTGGGGTGTAGCTGGCCTCAAATCCTCTGTATCCCAGACTCCTGAACCCACGAGGTCATCCTTGAGTCTCTCCAGGTCCCTTCCGTCCATTCTCCCTGGCTGCAGCGTACAGCACATTCCGCACAACGTGCCCTGTTCTGACTGGCCCAAGGACTCCTGCATGGGCAACCTCCTGCTTAATTTGTTCAAAAGCTTCTTTTTGTTCAGGGCCCCGTTTGAAATCATTCTTTTTCCACATCACTTGATAGAGAGGGCTGACAATCTGACTGTGCTCTGAAATATGCTTTCTTCAAACCCCACAGTGACTAGGAAAGCCTGTGCTTCCTTCTACCTGGTTGGCAGGGACTTAGCTGCTATTTTGTTGGCCACACCCACTGGAATCTGATGACTTCTATCTTCCCATTTTACTCCTTAAATTCAATTTCCTGAGCAGGTCCCTTGACCTTTTATGGCAAAACCAGCTTTCAGGAGAACCTGGATAATCTCCTCCCCATTCAAAAAAGTTTTCCCTGCTGTGTTTGCTCATACAATGATGCCATCAATGTTCTCTAAGTATTCTGGAGCCTTGCCCTTTTCCAGTGCAGCCTGGTTCAGCCCATGGCAGGGGGTGGGACTGTGCTTCCACAGGTACTGGATGCTTCTCCAGGTGAAAGCAAACTGTGGCCTGCATGCTACTGCCAGTGCAATGGAAAAAAAATGCATTGACAACGTCAGTGGTGTGCACTGACATTTTAGTGCCTTGGACTCCAGTTTGTACTGAAGTGCCAGCATGTTGGGTACCGCAGCACCCAGTGATGATGGTGTGACTTTGATCAAGCCTTGACTGTCCACTGTCAGTGTTCAATCTCCATTGGATTTATGTCCTGGCTGCATGGTGCTGGCTATTAAAGGGTGATTTCTGGCTCTGTTAACAGAGAGTGTGTCATGAGTGAAGTAGAGACTGGTGGCTGTGTTGGCCTCAGAGACCACAAAGTGATCAAGTTTAGAATCTCTGTTGACAGGGCAGAAGTGCCAGCAAACCTTCAGCCTTGGACTTGGGGAGAGCAGACTTCATGCTGCTCAGGGAGCTAGAGAGTAGGGTCCCCTTAGAAAATGCTTTTGAAGGGGCCCCATCACTGCCTGCCACTTTCTAAGCATCACCTCCTAAGCACACAGGAGCAGGTTATTCCTAAATGTTGGAAGTCAAGCAGACGAGCAGAAGGCCAGCTTGGCTAAGAAGTGATCTTGGAAATAAGGTGAAAAAAGAAGGTTTATGTTCATTTTGTGGGTGTAAGTCAGGTGCTATGGGAAGAATACAGATATGCTGCTGCCACTGTAGGGGGAAAACTCATGTGGAGTTGAAGCTGCCCAGAACCATGCAGGACAACAGAAAGAGTTATTTTAAAATACATTAACGGCAAAAGGCAGGGCAGAAAACAGATCAGCCTGTTACAGGATGGGGATGGACACCTTGCAAACAGGGACATGAACAAGGCTGAGATTTGTTAGGCCTGTCTTCAATACTGATAAAAGGCCAAGAGGGTCGCAGTGGCCTGAGCTGGAGGACCACGGCTGGGAGAATAATTAATGCTCAGTTGACCATAAACTTGTGTGGAATCTGCTGCTCCAACTGGATCCCTATAAATCTAAGGGGCCTGGTGGAATTCTTTTGAGAATACCTAAAGAGATGGCTGGTGTCTCCACAAGGCCTTTCTCAAAGACTTTGAACAGTCCTGGGAATCCAGAGAGGTCCCAGCTGACTGGAAGCTGGCTAATGTTGTCTGATGACAAAAAGGGCAAGAAGGAGGACCCTGAAAACTGAGTCTGTCAGTCTCACTGCAATGCTCAGTAAGGTTATGGAGAAGATTCTTCTGGGAGGTACTGAAAAACACCTGGAGGACAATGCAGTCACTGATCATAGCCAGCATGGCTTCATGTGGGAAAAGTCCTGCTTGTCAAACCCAACTTCCTTTCATTACAAGGTAGCCCACCTACTTAAGCAAGAGAAGCCAGTGGATGCTATTCTTATCTTTTTGCACTTCAGCAGAGCTTTTGATATTGTCTCTCACAGGATCCTTCTGCGGAAAATGTCCAGTTCACAGCTGGATGAACACATCCTTTGATGTGTGAGCAACTGGCTCTTGGGTGGGATACAAAGGGTTACAGTGACAGGGGTGACCTGTCACTGGTGGGGTTCTGCTCCATCCTCAGCCTTTTGCTCTTCAATACCTTCATAAATTACTTGGACACAAGACTTAAAGGGATACTAAGTAGGTTTGCAGATGACTGGGAGGAGCTGTTGACTCCCTAAAAGGCAGGGAGGCCCTGCAGAGAGACCGTGACAAATCAGAGGCCTGGGTAATCACCAACCATACAGAGTTTAACAAGGGAAAGTGACAGATTCTGCACGTGGGCCAGGGCAACCCTGGATGTGTGTATAGACTGGGGAATGAGACACTGGAAAGCAGTGCTGGGGAAAGGGACCTGGGGCTGTGGGTCAATGGTAAGTTGAACAGGAGCCAGCAGTGCCCTGGCAGCCAGGAGGGCCAGCCCTGTCCTGGGGGCATCAGGGACAGCATCACCAGCCAGGCAAGGGAGGGGATTGTCCTGCTCTGCTCTGGGCTGGGGCAGCCTCACCTTGAGTGCTGGGGGTAAGAAGGTGTAAGAAGGGCATTGGACTGGTAGAAAGTGTCCAAATGATGGCTGTGAGGATGGTGAAGGATCTGCAGGAGCAGCCATGTGAGGAGTGGCTGAGACTGACAGGACACCTCACTGCAGTTACAACACCCTCCCAAGGGGAAGCAAAGGAGCAGGCACTGGTCTCTTCTCTGTGGTGACCAGGACCCAAGGAAACAACCTGAAGTTGTGTCAGGGGAGGTTTAGGTTGGTTAATAGGAAAAGGTTCTTTGTCCACAGGGTGGTTGGGCACTGGAACAGGCTCCCTAGGGCAGTGGTCACAGCACCAGCCTGACAGAGTTCAAAATGTTAGGACAACGCATTCAGGCACATAGTGAGACTCTTGGGGTGTCTGGTGCAGGGACAGGACTTGGATTTGATGATCCTTGTAGGTCCCACCCAACTTAGATTATTCTATCATTCTATGTATTCTTCCAATAACTTCTTTTAAGGTAAATATTATTGCATACAAGGAAATGTTCTCTCTCAAAGGTAATTAAAACACTACACCTTTTGAAAAGTGATGTTCTTCATGCCAGTCACCCTCCTTATATAGTAGGATGAGAAAGGAAGAAAACAAAAAAGAAAACTATGTACATAATAAATATCAAGTATTTACAGTTGGAATATGCTCCAAAATTTATTTTTAGTTCAGCCTCCAAGGCATGAATGGTCTCTTTCAAATGAAAATATATCTTTTCTATTAACTGCTATGGGCAGTAGTTTTGTGGAAGAATCCTTAAAGAGCAAATTTGCAGAGGTTTCTAAAGCTTTTTTGTATGATTGTTAGAGCAATTTTATTAAATAACAGCTGATTCAATTGCAGTTTAAAAAATTGTACAAAGATCTATTGTTTCACTTAATAGCCAAAAGCATTTAATTCTAGTTTAGTACCTTGCAGAAACAAGCAAACATGGCAGTAATGGACTGGCACACTGACAAAATAACTTCAGGACAAGGAAGTGCTACCATTTATACACTGTAAATCCTTTCCAAAATCCTTCCCCCACCCCCATCCCTCCACTTCCCCTCAATAATGGCAATAGCTTCTTAAAATAACAGCCCATTTGAACACTTGATCTTGTGGAAAGTGCAGCACATGAATTAATCCAATCCTATAGTTCCTGAAAGAGACCTTTTTGAAAACCCTTTATTGCTAGTTTAAGTGGATTTAAATGATCAAATTCCAAGCTGGAAAGCCACATTTTGTTGTTTAAGGAAGCTGGACCAAAAGAAAAAACAACCAGCCTATCTGGCAAAGTAAGACTACAATGACAGAGTCAGATTTCTAGATAGGTTCTATTACAACTATGCTTGGCAATAGTCTGTGCTATGTAAGTGGGAGCAACAATGGGACTGTGTCAACTTATGCCAAAGGTGGATTTGCTCCATGGCCTTAAAAGTGATTTATTGTTTATAGAAAGAACTTAGTCAAAAGCAGGGTGATGGTGTGGAAAGTCAAGTGAGTCTTAAAAAACTATAATTTCATTACTCTGACAAGGTATTTTTTAAATACCTTTTTTTAAAGAGATACTGGTGAGGAGTTATACCTCCTAATGAAAATTTGTAAATATTATCTCTAAGAAATACCTACCTTAATACTAACTAATACCTTGAATTAAGGAGGTATCTAGACTTCACTCTTTTAAGCACCATTTTATTGCATGTCAACAAGTCACAAATGACAGGGACTAAAGAGGACACCAAGAGGAAATTATGCCCAAAACTGAGCTAAAGCTGCTGCACATCATAGCAGGACTCAGTGGGATGATACATACAGTCCTCAACAGGGTGAATAAAGAATATCATCGGTTCTGGTCTCTGTTCCTTTCAGTTACAGCATATTATAATAGGAATCCATATAATTATAAAATAAAAATTTAAAAGTACCTCTCTGAGCATAAAAAATTATCCTCTCCACCTTCTGTTTAAAATAATACACTATATTACTGTATCTCAAATACCTGGATAGAATTAAAAATTTTTCTTGTAGGGTTGTTAACAAAAAGAATGAAAAAGAAAAGTCTTAAAAGAATCACGTCATACTTAAGGGTACAGACAATGATGGAACTAACAAACCTGTATTGCAATATGTAATTGTTTCTACTTTTTGCTTTCAAGCACATTCCAAAGTCTTTTATCACATTATGCACTCTGTTACATAATTGAATCCACCATGTTCTTCTGATTAGTCAGCTTCATCCCAACCATGTAAACAAATGCATCAATATTTACTCACAGGGATCAATAGAACACTCATCCAAAGAGCTCACCTCCCACATGGCACTGCAGACAACTTCCTAAAATGTAACCAGTGAAACCACATGGGCCTTGTGGGGTTCAACAAGGCCAAGTGATGGTCCTGCACCTGGGTCACGGCAAACCCAAGCATGAAGACAGGCTGGGCAGAGAATGGACAGAGAGCAGCTCTACCAAGAAGGACTTGGGGGTGCTGGTGGACAAGAGGCTGGACATGAGCTGACAATGTCAGCTCACAGCCCAGAAATCATATCCTGCTCTGCATCAAAATAATTCTGTGGGCAGCAGGTCAAAGGAGGTTATTCTGCCTCTTTACTCTGCCCTCATGAGAGGGAGCACTGGTCCATCCCACAAATCCATGTCTCTCCAGGCTGTAGACAGGAGTGCTGTGCAGGACAGTGTCAAGTGTTCTGCTCAAGTCCAGGCAGATATTGTTGCTTTTTCTTCATGGACCAGAGCTGTGACCCAGCTGCAGAAGGCCAACAGATTTGTCAGGCATTATTTGCATTTATTGAAGCCATGTTGGCTGTCACAAATCACTGCCTTATTTTCACTGAGTGCAAGGCTCATGGGAGGAAGCTCTGGAGAGACCTTGGAGCACCTTCCAGTACCTAAGAGGGAACCTACAGGAAAGCTGGAGAGAGACCTTTTACAAGGACACATCTCTACATGGACATGTACAAAGAGGACAAACATGGACAAAGTGAATGGCTTCAAACTGAAAAAAGGGTGGATTTAGATGAGGTAGTAATAAGAAGTCCTTCACTGTGAAAGAGGTGAGGCACTGGAAGAGGTTTCCCAGAGAGGTTGTGGATGAACCATTCTTGAAGTGTTCAAGGCTAGGTTGGATTGGGCTTTGAGTAACATGGCCAAGTGTGGGTGTCCCTGCCCGTGACAGGGTGATTGGAATGAGATAATCTTTAACATCTCTTCTAATCCAAACCATTCTGTGATTTTGTGAAATCTGAGCACAAGAGTGGACAGCTCCCCCAAGAAGCCCTGTGAAGATTTTCAGTGATTTCCAGCACAGAGGTTACTGATGTTAGAGATGGGGTAGCTAACTAACCAGCACTACACTCTTGCAGCACACCAACAGACCTCAGTGCTGGGCTGAAGAAGGGTCTGCTCATGTAAGTAGAGCTTCTGAAGCCAGGCACATGGCAGGAATGAAGTGCTGTCATCACATTGCAAACATAGGAGAAACAAGTCTATACCAAAATGATGGTTGTACTCCATTTTGTACACACCAAAAAAACACTCAGAGTGATAAAAACACAAACAAGACACAGCACAATATTAGTAAGACATGCTGGAGAACATTTCTGGGCCACCTTTGGTAGCTATGTCTCTTCAGGTTAGTGTTATTGCTTCCACACCTGTCAGTCTGTATCTTTTAAAAAGTAGACAGAAATAACCTGACCAGGTCTCCTAAATTTTCCAAAGCACAGGAAACAGAATGAGACTTGACATGATGTATTTCTTCATCACAGAAATGATGCTTTCTTTCTTCTCTCTCAAGAAGGCACAGTGCTGTGCCTTTTAAACCACAACACAGAAAAAAATTTTAAAGTAAATGACAGTTAAATGAGAATACAGAACAAGAAGCAGCAGAGATCTTTATAGCACTAACTCACAATTGTTCCAAGCAATTGAAAGAAGTATTCACAACTGCATTATTAGCAGCAGTATCATTCATATCAATATATGCTCACTAACTTCTTTGCAGCTGCAAATAAAGAATGACAAAGGAAATTTTTTTTGTAACCATGTAAAGCAGAAAAAACCTTGCACCAATACCTAGCTAAATTCTTAAGAGTTAAGAGGTACTGATAAATTCAGTCCTGGGTGGTTCCTTAGAAAAATCCATAGTATCAATTTATACATGAAACTTGCAAAGTAGGTGCTACACTGGATACACTGTATGCAGAAGGCAGCTTAAGAAGACAATAAGAATCGAAATCTGAAGTTACATTGGTTGTAAAAACATGGTAAATCCTAAAGTATAGCTGTAATTTTGAAGATTCAATGGCCAAAAGAAAAACATATGTAAGCAACTTCTAAAAATTAAAAACCTATTAAAGTATGGAGGAGAAAGCCTGCTTGACGAAATTGATGACTTGGACTTCTGCAGTAAGAAATTGCAGGTCATTATGAACCAATCCATCATTCAGTTTCTTCAGATGCAGAGCAGAAGTAAGAGCAAACGTAGGAAATTGAACCAGACCAAGAAAGAAGCAGAGTATGACTCAATAAATGTAACCCAGAGGTAATTTATCAGAACTTATAGTTTGGTATAAACTGCTTTGTGCTGCCTTTCCCAAGATAAAACTGCCTTGCTGTACCCTTCCAAATTCTCCTTTGTCCACAACTATCCAGAATTTTATCAAGGTTTTGGTTCTGTAACAGGACACATGTTTCTCACTTATCCACCAAACCATCTTTCTGTGCCATACCGAAGAAAGTATAAGGACAGCAATCTTTTGGCTGTAGTTTTCTTAGTGGAATCTTTTATCCTTCACAATTCAGAATGTTCACAGGAGAACAAGAGGAAGAACAGAAAATGAAAATGCTATATATGAAATAGATAACAAAAGGAATCTTGTTCAGTAAAAATCCATTAGGATGAAAATATATCTTAGTTTCTGTCTTATTAAATTAATGTCCATGGGAAAAAATATCCCCAAAGATTAATACCTTTTGGAGAGTGCAGTCTTCAGTCAGCAATGAAATTTGAAAATACCCTATCTTAAAATGGTCCCAGTCTACTCAGTAGTTTTTTAACCTTCAAGTTACCTCCATGGGTTTATGATTTTGAAATGGCATTTTAAACAAAGAATTATAAATCAAGACTTGCAGAATGTGTTGTGCTTCAGAAGAATAAGAAACCATTTTCAGGATAGTATCTGGTTTTTAATTCACAGAAGAGGCATGTGCATCTAGGGCTGGGGTTTTCTATGAGTTAATCACAGGTTTTGGTTGGACTTACGCAGTTTTTCCTTCACTATCTTGTTTGGTGGCACTGGCTCCCTTTTTACCCAGCAGTGAAGCAACCTTCTCAGGGTCTCCATTCTCCACTGCCTGCAGCAACCGATCGTCATTCTTGTTCCACTCGTTCGTCTGAGTAAAAGGAAATGAAAGAAGAAATATTTTCAGTACCAGTTCACTGTACAGGCTCTCAAAAATGATCCTGCACACATTTATCACCATTGAAAGCTTAAACAAAGGCCCAACCCAAAGAAATGGCACAGACAAAGCCGCATAAAAGTAATCTGCAAGCTGTGCAGCAGAGGCTCCCAAGGATTTGACGGCTTAAGCCAGGGCCTAAGCGATGACTAAAGATGAACTGTAACTTGGAAACTATATAGATGAGTTGCGGGAAAAAAATACCACATTTTCTTACTGTATTTTCAAAAATTCTCCTTTATTTTTCTAGTCCTGGTTTCCATTTCAGAGCTGCACTGGCCCTGTTGGACCTTCACGATATACATCACATGGATAAGCAATGAGTTGCCTCATCTTATCCAGACCCCACCCTAACAACCCAAACCAGCCAAAAACTTTCCATATTAAAGGCTTTTCCCAGCTCACATTTAGTAGAGGTTAATGGGTGAAGAGACTGCCCTTTGCAGACTGCAGCTAGCTTTATTGGGTTTTTTATCACATGCTGGTCTTTAAAAAAAACAAACAAATCACTCACACAGCACTACTGAAAGAAAAGAAAACCATCCTACTTTCAGATCTTTCCAAACCTAATTCACTAAATCTTTTTGATCCCTCTCAGCAGCTGAATCAGTCATAGAACATGACTTCCCAACTTGATGACTCTCCATCCTCCTCTGAATCATCAGGACAATGGCCTACTTCCTCTAAAAGATTTCCAAGTTGAGTCTAGCAAGATCCTAAGAAAAGAAGACAGTTAACCTTCTGTATCCCATGTGATTACAGCAAAACTAGCTCTGGAAAAGGAGTTGAAAGTTGCACACATGCATTCTAGTCTGGACCAACAACAGTGTTCAGTCTCCAGGAAAAACAATCTGGTGCAGTTAAAAGCTGTATTTGAACCAGTGTTAGCACCCTGCTACACTCAGGAGAGTTAACTTCAACAGCCGTGGCTTTCTCTTTGATATCAGTCAGCTCATCTCCAGCATGACTGCCTGTCCATGAGCATTTGATTTGTACACAACTTCTGAAATTACTGAATTCATGTTAATACACACCTTGAGAAATACTCAACTTAATAAAAAACAATAAAAAACCACCACCACCTCCCCCGCAACACCTTGTCCTGATGCTCTATATAGACTTTTTTCCTACAGATACATAAAACCTTTGACATTTCTCTGTCTGGGCTTGTGGGGAAAAGTGTATGATGTGCACACTGATAACCCCACAGGCTATTCACACCCTGAAAAACAGGAGGAGCAGGAGGAAAGTGTTCCAGGTTAAAAGCTATTATAAAAACAAATTAAAAGAACCATTAGGGAGAGCGCAGTACTGGCAGAAGAGCAGACAAGAGTTGAAAGAACACCACCTGGAACCAAGAGTATGAATGGCAGCTCTGACAAAGGAAGAGATGCAGAGAGAGCAGCTGCAGTCTGTTAATGGCAGTGGAGTGACTGGTGGGTCAGTGCACAACCAGCAGGTTATAGTCTTTACTCTTATGGCACTGCAGTAAATTTCTATAGACTCTAGAGCACTAATTACATCAGCAAAAAAAAAATTGTTTCTCTAAGCAATATTTAGACTCCATGACAATGAGTGGTCAGCCAAGCAGCAGGCTCCACCCAAAATGAGACTCATTGCCCATTCTGTATTTGGGGAATTTCATGCTTTAAAGGCAGCCTATTATTAAAAGCAGATGTTAAAAAAAATGTAACTCACTTGTAAATAAAAAACTTTAAAGTTAACACTCTTTATTTTACAGTACGTCTTTTGGTTTGGAGTTTGACCTGTTTCTGACCTTTTTTATTATTCAGTCATATAAGATATTTAAATACAGGAGATATTTAAATACATATAAGATATTTAAATACTATTTGATGAATCATCCTTAGTCTACACACACCAAACACACACATCCAATCCAATACTAACCTATACTTTGAAGAAAAAAACACGACACCTGAATTAAGATTTTTTTCCTGACCTGAAATCACCAATTTACTTTCAAAGCATGAAATAGAATAAACTACAGGAAGATGTTAAGATTAAGGCCTACTGAAAATCCTTGGCAGAGCAGCTTTCAGAAGAACATTCAGCTATAGAGTACAAAAATGGCCACATCTTCAAGAAGTTTCATGAATATTCCTTCAATAGTCAGCTATTAAATTGAAACGTTATTGTCATACAATCCAATATTCAGTGTTCTGGTACAAGCAAGTAAGCACACAAATACTAACTCCCATATTTAAGAAATATCTGAGATGAAGTGTCAGTTTCCCCTTTGAGAAGCTGCTGTGGTAACTGTATTCATCTGTAATTACACCATCATAAAAATCCCAAACCAAATAGGTAAGAACACAGTTGTGTCCCAGATTATCCCTCAGTATTGACGTAGCATGGAAACTGCACTGGGGAAATACTTGGATATTGAATTGAGAACCCTGGAGTATTCAGAAAGCGATTCTGATGACCTAAGAGTAAAACATTTTATGACATGTGGAATCACTCTTTTAACCTGTTTTAAAGAATAGATTCTTTAACTCATCTTTACTGTAGTTTTCAACCATATTCTTTTCTGGCTTTCTGGTATCCTAAAATGAACACTCACACACAAACACAATTAAGGAAAGACTTAATGATGCCTCAATTAAAAACTGCTGCTTACTTATCTGTACAGCTAAAAAGATTCCCCCATACTTGAAAAATAAATAGAACTGAACTTGGACAAGCCATTAAATGACCCTGAAAACACCCAGTAGAATCAGATGTATCTCAGTGTCAAAGAAAGGTTATTGGTGTACATGTTTTTATTTTTCTCACAGAGCTGGAGAATTAATTCCTCTTCCTGCTTAGAGGAACGTGGTAGAGGCTGGTTAGGCTCTGGTTAGATCTGTATTTGGCAGTCATTTTAGATTCCTGTTTTCAGCTCTGTATCTAAGTAGTGTTTCTTCTTGCAAGCATTGTGACTCAGAGATGTTAAAGGAATGAGTAATTTTAGAGATTGTCACACATCTAAATACTCTTATATTAGTTCTTGTAATTGCATGTTTAACATCTATTACCTACTGTACCTGAAACTTTGCTTTGTTCCTGAAAAACAAAAGAATACATGCAGTTTCTCTTCATCATTGCACAGCAAAATTATGCTTATTTATAAACTAAGATACCTGTGTCCTACCCAAGTTGTTTAAAAGCCATCACACTCTATTGCTCACATAAAGTCATTCATCCTTTCATTAAAGCAATAAAGATTCCATTCTAAGGCATCAATAATGTGTCATCATCGTAACTGTAGATGAAATGTCACTTTTATGCAAGCTACAAAAATCTATTTACAGAGCTTGTTTTATTTTTGAAATAAAATTATGCATAAATCTGTTCACATAGAAGAAACAAGTATGCAGGCATCAATTGTTGTTCAAATATTCCTCTGATAGGATCAAACTGTTTTTTTGCTTCCCCATTGTGCTCAAAGACCAGCACTATACAATGCATTCCGAAAGTTAAAGGTACAGCTAATAAAATAAATGGCACACAATGGACTCTCAAAAACCCATTTCAATATGAAATTGTAGCCCTACTGTCCATGTTCTTCAAGGAAAGAAAAACCTTGAAGGGCAGGGAACACATATGACAACCAGAAATACGCTGTACCCAGGATTTGGCAAGAAAGTATGAGGTATTTAAGTCAGAAGGGCTCTCAAAGTGCCTCATGCAATCAAACATTGCACAGACTCTGCTCTCCATAGCAGATCAGAAAATCCAGATTTCTGAACAGAGGCAGTGACTGTTGCATTACATTATATTTTTGGAATCTCTTGCAAGAGTAGCCTGGTTTTGACCCCACAAGTCACACATCATCAAGCATACACGAAAGACCTTGGAGGTAACTTCTGAGATACTTCATGGGTACTCCCTGTTACTGTTCTTTGTAAAAGCCACGTTGAACTGACACCCATCATGCAGCGCCAGCACTTGTCTAGTGGAAAACACATGGAGATGCTCTCTTTTGCCAGGAGTACAGGATGGCCAGCAGAACTGGAGACCTTAACTTCATAACCCTACTGCATCAAGCTTCCTCTACTGCAGTCTCCAAACCATATCCCACTCCACTCTTCCAAGCTGCCCAGACATTTCTGTAAGGTCCCTTGTTCAGCTGTGTGCCACATCCTGTCCCCCTCCATCTAAAGACTTCTAACTTGCCTGGCTCTCAGATCTCATCCAAATAGCATGGCACCATCCACCACACAGCCCTTGGGAAGCTTCAGCTCTGTTGTACCACTCATTAAGGTAACATAAAAGAGTGTCAGAGAGGTCTCCACATATAACATTGAGTTTGAAATGTAGAGCACTTCAAACTCAAGGTTGGCACCAAATAGCAGCACAGTCTTCAGGAAAACCTTTATTATAGCAGAAGAGCAACAAAACCACAGCTAAGCAGGTACTTCTCATCACCAACAAAGCTAGGGCTCTTTTTTTTTTTGTTTGGAGATGTTTTTTGTTTTGTGCTAAGGCTGATGCAAATTAACAAGTTAGTCAACTATCGCAAACCTGAGCATTTCAGAATAAACACATCTGTGTAATGAATTTGGAAGAATCTAATCCTTGAAAAGACTGCACATGTGAGTTCTCTTCACCTCCACCCTCACCCTACACACACCCCCCACTCCTGTAGGCCACATGCCAAACAGTTATCAACAGCCTTCCTTTAAACAATTAACATTTTGCAATAACAATGGCTTGTGAACACATGCAAAACTGATGAAATGTATTTCAGCTTCACAGACCACAGCCAGTGCTCCACTCAGTACTTCTTCAGGTTTGGGGGAGGGGTAAGAGTTAGTATGTTGTTTGTTCAGGTTCTTTTAGAGGTGTATGGTGCTCAGTATAGGTAGCAATAATGAATATTACATATGCAGAGACAAAGTAATCAGAACAAAGCTCAAGACGTACAAATTTTTGGATAAAACAGGTGTTTTTCAGTCATGCCTAAAAATAGTTAACATTTTCCTATTAATGTGCAGGGAATCAGAAAATCTGTCATCCCTAATAAATCTTAAACTGACAGTTGAAAGGATGGAATGCTAAAATCCAAACATCAGGTGGCATTGAACATCCCTCTCAAACATGCTTTTTATTCTTGATTTTCAGTTTTCAGATGGAAAAGTGAGCTGTAGGGCCTCACTCAGAAGCACCTCCCTGGTAACAGTTCAGTTTTTCATACTGAAACACTCATGAACCTGAGAAAGGAACTGGCAGCACAGAGCTCACAAGCTCAGGATGGAAAGCCACTCCTGCACAAGCCACTGCGTGGTCGGTATTAATGAAGTGAGGCTGAGAACTTGATTGACTTGATCTACACCACTGATTGATTTATGACTAGTGATTAAAAAAGGCAATACTCAAGCCAATACAGAGTGCTCACACCACCATCAGGATGACCTCTCAAAACCATGGCTCCATCACAAACTTCAGCAGCACTTACCAACAGCAGCTGCACTGGCTGCTGCTGAGTTTCCTGTAAGCTCTCTCTGTGCACAATTTATTTCCAATTTAATCACTGCAAGATACTAGTACAATACTTATCTCAGTTGTAGGGCTGAAACCATACAGTAAAAATCCTTCATGTTTGGGATCACACATATCATGTTGACAAGTTGACAGATTTTGAATCCAAAGAGAAACCTTAATCTCAAGGCCTGTTTTCCTACAGAGTTAAAGCTTTCCCTACCTGTTTAAAAAATTGTTTTCTCTGCCACAAAGTGAACAATTTTCTCTCCAGAAGTGAAGCTGAGGAATCAAAACATGTTCCAAAAAGGTACCTATTCTTGTTTTCATCACCACCATATCAGGATATTAAGCCTCAGTTGTCTGAGATTACCAGCACATATCATGCAAGAAATAACGAATAACAAGAGGTGATAGTTCTACTTAGCGCTTGTACAACTTTTTCTATGAGCAAATACCTGAACAAACATTAACTGGCAACAACTTTGTTTCTTTATCTTTGGCATGCAGCCTACAGGAGATGATTTAAGTGACCTTGCATTGTTGCAAACCTACTGGAGACAGAGTTATGTTATCTCCACTGAAATCAGAACTACAGGGAAGCTGAGTAGCAAATTGAAATTCCTGATAATTTCAAACTCAGCAACTCAGTGTCTAAAAAGGAAAGGAATACTTAAAGACTGGCGTCACAAATGCATGGCAAAGACACTGAACACCACTGCATCACAAGGCCATCCAAAAAAGTCCACATGTGCTGGACTTCCCAAGAGAGTTTTAAAAACAAGAACAATCTTATTGTACTGAATGCATTCACTAAACAAAACATTCCTTGAAGTTAAAACAACAGATGACAGTTTTTCTGAAAAGAATACTTTATCTGAAAACACTATAACCTAGGAGCCAGTGGTATGTAGGTAAGGAGCTTACACCTTTCCTGGCCCTCCCACTTGTAATTTAGAGATTGTATTTGCCAGCAGCAAGCTTGGGTGGTGGAGTGGAAATCTCACTTGCAGATGGGCAGGATGTTGTTGACCTTATCAGCAACAGCTTATTCCAGTCTGCAGCAGCTTCTTCCAGGACATTCAGAGCTCAGCAGATGCCAGCAGCTGCTGCCTCCCGGGCTCCTTCAGTTGCTGTGACTCCCAAAGCCTGCCCTTGGCACAGATGCAGCACAGTGGCATTGCAAGCTGACCTTTGCTGCACCGCACCCGACAGAGGCAGCGCCCTCAAGGCCCATGCCAAAAGATTCTGTGTTCATTAACTTCACCTCAAGTAAGGGCTAGACCTCTAATTAAGTTGTCAGAAAAGCAAAGCGTGACAATGGCTTTCAAAGTATTCATAGTGATATTATCTAAATGTCACTAATTGCTACAACCCAGTGTTTTCCAGCTTCACTTGACCATCCATGTGGCCTGTTTTAGGTGACTGATGGCTAATAACATTAATTATATTTACATAAGATGAAACATTCACAGCTCACAAGATGACACATGGCATTCTTTATAGGTGGAAATGGCAGCAATGCAAGTAACCTGTGCATATTTTACAATCAGAATCGTCAGTCCATTGCCCTCCTCTTGCTTCTTGAGCTATGGTGCCTAGCTGGAGTAACTGGCCTTGTGAATTGCATGAAGTTTGTTTGACACTGGAGACTGTATTTGTATCAGACCATGAATTTCATTTCAATCAGAGATAAAAAGCGCAACAGGGAAGGCAGGAAGCAGTTGGAGTGAATGGACAAGGAATGGTAACAGAAGACTAATGGCAGATTGTCAGTAAACCTTGATAATTATTCATTCATTGGGTAGCTTCTCTAGATAAAGAAGTGATTATTATCCAAGCAAACCATTTTTTCATGCTGAGCCCCAGAATAATGCAACCGAACAGCAAGTCACTCAGCAGGGCACTTCTATCAGCCAGCAAGGCTGCCCGGAAACTTTCCTGGCAGAAGGGGACCAAAAGCTGTGAAAAGAAAGGGTCTTTCACCAAGAGAGAAGGGGAAAGTTGACCTGACTAAAATGGTCATCTGAGACTCTAAGTCTGGGGACTGGGGGGTGTGGGGGAAGGGAAATTGTAGAAAAAAGTTAATGTGGTCTTCACTTAAATGATGACTGGAATTTGTAGCAGGTTGTGAGCTGTGCTCCAAGAACACTCAAGAGGGAAATGAAAGTGGAAATAAGTTTAGTGTTTTGCTGAGATGTTTGTATTTATTGCATGCAAGTTTCTTGGGTGTTTTTCGTCTGTTTTGGTGGCAGTTTGGTTGAGTTTTGTGAGTGAGGTTTTTTGTTTGCTTTTTGCTTTGTTTTTTGTTTGGGTTACTCTAAAAAACCCCTATGGTTAGTTTCACAGTTTCAGTCAGGCTTTTAATGCAGAGTAGCCATAAGGTGAGGAAGTTAAAGCACAGAAAAGGTGAGGAAGTTAAAGCACAGAAAAGCAGCCACCTTGTAACTCAAATGCAAGACTTCCATTTCTGTGAGAGCAAGAAAGTGAAGAACCTGAGAGCAAAAGTCAGCAAGGGAGATCAAGAGAGTGTGACACAGCTCACCCAAACCAAGGAATACAGCTGGCCCAGCTGCAATTTCAGAGGCTCATGGTGGAGTTTTGTGTGTGTTGGGAGGCACACAGCTCACACATGCTGCTTGTTTCTCTTCATACCGAAGGCTACAAGGATTTTCATTCAGATACAACTTTTCAGCCTTTCTTAAAGAGATAAATCAATCTTTGCATTTGAGGAACAGTGGTATTTCCTGCTAACATTACATCTAGGTACAGCAGGTGTTTTCTCTTAAGAAATTACTGATGTTTTCACTAAAGTAATTTCATTCCATTGAGTATAAAGGAAAAGCAATGAGCAAACAGCTTACAACATGCAAGGCATTAGAACAAAACAAGAAAAAGTACATACATAGTAACATACAGCCAGAGCACTGGCAGTAAGTCCAGCTACTGTCCATTGTTTATCATCTCACACATCATCAGTACAGCAACTGAAGATTTATCTTTATTTTCAGATAGCAAAGGATGTAGCAGTAACTGCACCACATGCAAACAATCACTCTCAGTAAGACAGAAGAAAGTAAAGCCAAGAATTAATTGTGCATATTTGTATAAATGAAACTATGTTTATCTTGACACAGGAAAAAACACAAGGGACTTTCTAAAAATAAAGATGTTAAATCTATTCTGTTTGAAGTGGCCATCTCCCATTGTTCTGTCTTTTCTCAAAGTTCTAAAGATCTGAGCTACACAGAACTCAGATGACTGTTCTCATCTTAAAATTACTCAATAATTTCACTAAAACTAAAACATATCTAACAAACTACTGATTAGTGCTGGACACATGGGAGCTCTTCCCTTAAAAAAAAATCCATGAGGTGTCAAAACACAGACTTAAAAATGACCACACTTCTTAAATGGTTATCCAAGGATTCTCGAGTTTTCCTTACCCTTAAATATAAAAACCTACATAAACAGGAAACTGATAATCAGCATGAGACAGATGAAAAAGACCGCTTCTAACAAATTTTTAAGACTGAAGAACTACTTAATCAACAGACTTTAGTTACTTACAAAGGTCAAATAGCAGCCTACATAAACCCTTTCAAGTTTTGGGATATCTGCTGCACAACTGTATCACAGTCAGCCAGGAAAAAGGGGAAATCAAGAGGTTCAAAGTAAAATTGCTTGGATAATCTAACATGAACTTTTACCTGGTACGTATATTTCAGTAGTAAGCAGGGTGTAAGATACAGGAAGAATGCTAATTCTGCAAGCAAAGTTTATTCAGCTATTGTGTTGACGATCTGGACAATCCTCAATACTGTGTTGACACTGTGGTCTGTGAAGACCACAGTCCACCCAAGGACCAAGGACACATCTGAACTCCTTGGTTCTAGACAGGAACAGGAATAGTCCCTTAGATTTCAACATTTAATGCCATAGATATACGACTTCCTTAGCAGAAGGTATGTAAATTCTGCACATTAAGCCATTAGAGAACACCCAAAAGAGGTGAAGAGACTGGAGGGGGAAGCTGTGTGAAGAGTGTCTGAGGGCATTTGGTCTGTCCAGCCTGGAGAAGAGGAGACTGAGGGGAGACCTCACTGCAGGTACAGCTTCCCTGTGAGGGGAAGAGGAGGGGCAGGCACTGATCTCTGCTCTAGGGTGACACTGACAGGACCCAAGGAAATGGCCTGGAGTTGCATCAGGGGAGATTTAGGCTGAATATCAGGAAAAGAATCCTCATCCAGAGGATGGTTGGCCACTGGAACAGTGGTCACAGCGCCAGCCTGACAGAGGTCAAGAATCATTTGGACAATGCTCTCGGGTACATGTGTGTACCTAAGGTGTGACCCTTAGGGTGGTGCTGTGCAGGGTTGGGAAATGGACTCCACAGTCCTGGTGGGTCCATTCCAAATCAGCACACTCTATTTATTCCACAACCTGGTTTGGGTATCTGAGCTGATTATGTCAGCTAGACATAATCTACCTAGATTTTTAGTAGCATGCTCCAGTTTCTGTTGACTAGTAAACTTAGAGAATACAGGTACTTAACGGATCTTCTTGATTTCTGATGGCCAAATGGACATCCATTCTGTACTGCCACTTTAGACCTAAGGCTCCATTTTCCCTCCTGTCTGTTGCTAAACCCCTCAAAATACTGCTTATCTTGCTACTTCTGCACAGTAAGCTGATTTTCACTATGTTTAGAGCTGCTACCCGTTTTTCCTCCCCATTATTCTGCCAAGGAGAATACAGACACAAAGACTGCAGACAAGAAAAAAAAAAAAAATTAAACACCAAACATAACTGCACACTGTCCAGAACTGATCCAAGAAGTACTGCTGTAAGCTGTGTTCATAAGGTACAAGCCACCATGGCACTTTGTGTTTGTATTACAAATGCCTACATCTGGCTCACAATGAAAGTTGCTACCTTTTTTTCCCTCTTCTGGCAAGACAAAGTACATTACTTGACTAAACTTCACCTTCTTAATATCCTCCACAAGTGCCAGAAAAGTTCTTAAATGTTTTTAAAAACACTTCACAATATTTTTATACCTACTAGAATGCCATTGTAGGAAGCAATACAATTTCTAAATTCATAACAGAATATGTATTAACATTTCAAAACTATTCAGAGTAGAAAAACAGTCTATTTATAGTTGAATTTGTCATTCTTGTAAAGGACATAACCACTGCTACAAGATTATAGCCTTCTATTCTGAAACCCATGACAAAGCCAAACAAAGCATAGTGCAAGCATAGAGACAAATCCCTATTCCAAGAAATTATTTTGTTTGGAGTCTTCAAGGACTCAACTCAATCTCCAAAAGTACTTCATGACTACATAAGAAGGGAAAAAATTTCACTATCTGTCTGATCTTCCTGAGGCCACTAACAGATGTTAGTGCTGTGGATTGACCTCTAGACCTAATATTTGTCAGTTTCCAAGATCAAATATTAAAGAAGCAAGCTAAGTTTAGCTGCTTTTACTTCCATGACTGCAATGAGGGATAAATCCAAGAGTAATGGGGAAAAGCAAGCAATTGTTTTGCATGAAAAATAAAATCCACTTCACTGCCAGTGAAGAACATGTGAGATTTCACACCACCGCATCTTCCCACGTTGTTTATCCTCCACATCACATGCACTGAGAATCAGACAAGTCTTTTATGCGTCAGACTCTCTGTATGCAGAACATCAACTGCCCACACATGGCAGGCCTGAAGCAAAAGGAGAGAAAGAACAAGCAGACACTCACCCCAGTTCCTTTCCTTAGGCCTCATCTGAAGAAGGAGCTCCATTTCTCTACAGGCATGAATAATGACATGCACAAGTTTTCTGTTCAGCAGGCATGGATGGCCTTGCCTTTCATCTGATCAGAGCCAGAGCTTGTGCACCTTTCTCCAGGCAGCCCCGGAAACTCAGTTTTGGCTGCCCCAAGCCAGTGCTGGGGGTTTAACCCTTGCCAATTTGACGAGTGATTGAGCTATCTGCTGCCTGGCGCAACCACCACAGCTCAATATTAATGGACCAATCTGCACTCATTTGAATAACCTGTACTCATTTGAATATTTTTATCAATAATATGTGATTTGCTAGAACACCCAGTCCTTTCACTAGAGTGCTTTTGCTAATTTGGATACCCTGCAACTCACCAAATGCACTAGGATGGCTCACACAAGAAGACAAGAGCTACAAACAAGCTTCTGCTTTTTTGTTTGGATTAAAGATTCACTTGACTCCTCCTAATTAGTCCCAGACTGGACTATATTTTCATGTCACAATCATCAAGATACTCTCCTTTTATCAAGGTAAGTGCTGCCAGTGGGTTGTGTGTCCTTTCCCTCTAAGAAATACTGTTGCTGCTATATCAAGACACCCTACTGAAAGTTGTCTAGTTTATATTCTGATTTCTTCACAGGATCTGCACACATTTTCTGTAACAGAGCTCAGCACCTCAACAACATAGAGATTTTCAATTGCCCCAGTACAAAGCTACTGCAAATTAAAAATCTATAATTAAATGATGTCCAAAGCACAAAATCCTGAAGGTCAGTGTGCTCCCCAGAGCCTCTCTGGAGAAAGAGCACACAAACCCAGGAAAAGTGAGTGGGCTGGCTGTAATACAAGCCCCTTTCACATCATCAAAAACATCCCTGCTACAGCTATAACCATTTCATCACAGTTCTTGCAGGGGCTGACATGAGAGAGAAATCCCTAGTAGTATCATAAATCTTATAAAACATTTTCCCCTTGATGCTTACAAGCAAGAATGACCTAACCAATATCCCTAGCCACGCTCCCCATCAGGATCAATTTACTCTAAACACATTTCAAAGACTGAGACTGCACACCAGGGCTACGTTGGATTCCATGGAGCACATCTAACACAACAACTTTGAGTAACTGCTGAATTCAGACATGTTCCCAGGAGCAAATGGCCAGTCAGTGGCAAAGTAATTCTCATCTTTTTTCAAAACATGCTTTTCAATAATTTATGTGAAAGGGTGGAGGAGCAGAGGGAGAGCAAGGATTTGTAACAGGTTTTAATGGAAGAAGAGATAATGCCTAAGAGCCTTATGAGCCATGACAAAAATGCAAAGAATGCGCATTTGTTGATTTTTTGGTTTATTTTAGGAATCCACGTCACATATCTTAGGGGTTCCCTTCTATCTCATGAGATAGGAAACCCAGAATAACATACAAGCATCCTTTTTTTTCATCCTGTAACAGCATCTTGTAGCAGAATCAATTAATAACTGCAAAGGATTATATAAATAAGCTGAAAATGAGATAGTTTTCATTGCCAGAGACAGCAGAAGGTTTCCAAATTTTATGGGGTAAAAAAGCCAATAAATTTAACAGTCTTTTGAAGATGCTAGTATAATCCTTCCAAAACTGAAGAGAACAGATGACTCAACCATGTGGCTAAGTTCCACTAAAATTCTGTCTTGTAATCATAAAATATGATGTAATGCAGTTTGGTCCCAGGAGAAGGAAAGGCGTTAGACATATGTGACATGCACAAGCGTTGCCTGGATCCATCTGGCTGTTTTAAAAAGGTATTACACAAATGAGCAGGGTTTTCTAGAAGACTCCAAGATAAACATTCTTAAGCCTTCTCTTGGAAAAGAAATGGGTATTGCTCTTAAAAGCTACATTAATGCACCAGCCATTATCATTACAAACTAAACAGGCATAATGAGCAAGTTGTTACACCTTTCTGCAGCAATGCAGCTTTAAAACATTTGCCTTTATAAACTCTGAAAGCAACCTGTGGCTTATTACTACTTTGCACTTAATAGCATGAAACTTCTTGGAAAAAAGAATTTAAAGGACTATTTGGAAACCAAAAGAAGATTACCTTTTAAAATATCTGGGAAATAGAAAAGAAAGCACATGAATTCAGAATACACCTCACTAAGTGAGGAAGGATGTAATTTTCTGCATTATGTAAACTCTGAATGGAAAAAAGGTGCTGTGATGGAATCAGAGTAATCAACTGTAAGACATAAAGTACTCTTCAATTCACTACTGAAATATGTGCAACAGACTCCATCAATACCTTGGTTACTCAAATATTACACATAGTCCCTTCGAGTTAATGGCAACCATTCAGCACATTGTAATCACTCTGGTCCTCATTGTATTCAGGGTGCCATTTAAGAAGGTATGCAGAGATGCCTTAATTAACACGTAATGTCTAAGTGTTATATTAAAAAAATCTCCACCTTTTATTACAGGTGGTTTAAATCCGCCCACAACTCAAGCCAGGGTTCCAGAAAAATAAACTAATTCTTGCATGAAAACTAAAGAAAAATGACAAGCAGGAATAGTTTTGTTTCTCATCGTGACAGAACCAGCAAAGAAAAATTCTGGGGGACTGACTGAGTCAGTCAGACTGAGGTGTAGCTACTCCGAAGTCTTTCTAAAAAACATCATGTTGCAATTACCCCCATGCAATAACACCTTGCTTAGCAACACAGACCTGAGCCTGTCTGCCTGAGCACCCACTGAGTATCCTTTTCCTCTAACACTGTATACACTCAACACACTAGTGTTGACAAAGACATCTACAAAGAAACTAAGAAGCCAATACACCACACCAGAGAACCAGGAAATGCATCCATACTTCCCCCATCCCAGTCCAATTCAGAAGCATTAGGAATCATCAGGTAAGGCATAAAGAAGGAAACAGAACAACTGTGGACTGTACTGACCAATGTGCAGTATTGGTCTCTTTCTTTAAAATTGCATTAGAGCTGGAAAGGTTTCAAAAGGGCAAAGATGATCCAAAACAACATTTGTACGGAGATCAAACAGGCGTATTTAAACTAAGGGGGACACAAAGGTGACAAAAAACACAGAAAAGGGGGAAGTGGACAGGGATCAACCGTTACAGCAGAGATGATGGACCATCACATGAAGGTGGAATCAGGCCAAAGTAAAACAACAGATAGACAATATCTGACTTGTTGAAGTCCTTTCCAAGGACGTTGCAGCCAATAGGTTTATGTGGGTTCAGGGAGGGACTGACCTAACATTAGTCAGAAAGGTTCACTACAGGTTTGGAAGAGTTTCCACATGTGTGGGGAAGCTGCTTGAGCTTGAGCTACTAAGCAGATAGGAAAGCATTAAGGAGAAGTGTCGTACACACTCGATCAGTGCTTGCTCTTCTCTAGATATGCCCTAACAGGCACTACTGGAAACAAAAGATTCTCAAACTGAGTGTTCTATTAGTAACAGAACAGAAAACTGTTCAGATCCTTTTTTTTTTTTTGTGCCACAGCTCCTATTCCCTCTCCTGCTCTGCAGAACAAAAACCAACAACACACTGGTGTCTGTAAAGCCTGATAGGCACCAGGACCAAGTCAGGCTACAAACACTGCCCTAAACCAGTGTCTAACCACATGTGACAATGCTGCTTTACTTCAGTAGTGAGAGAGGGAAAGTAGAAAGAAAAAAATGCAGAACTGCTGCCACTCATGGGGGCTTCACCTCACCAACAAGCAGAGTCCTAAGCCAGGAACCCCTGTGCTGAAGCAACCTCCACAAAATAGGGCTGTACAGACCTCTCTGCTCTTGCTCAAGTATCCCAAGACAATTAAGGAAAATGAGGCAGCACTCTTGAATTCAACATGTCAGTTCTGTATCACCAGACCAGCATTTGTTGAAAGACAGCAGAGCAAAAATGGTTTAAAGCCACCAGATTTCGCTACACTGCCTTAACCACTCAGGCAAAAAGCTGGAATACTTTTGATTGTATGGTCATCTCAGGCCCCAGCTACCAATTTCTATAATCTTCTGGCAAGAGATTTTAATGGAAACATGCGTCATGGGATGAAGTCTAAACCAAGGACAGGCTACAGCCACACTGTAATTCATGGTTTGAATAAAAAACCTCTGTATGGATAGAAAAGGTCATTCTGACATGGGCTGAGGACACATCTTTATTGTGAAAGGATACAATTTCATCAAGAGATGGTATATTTTATGCTATGCACATCCCATTATTGAATTATTTGTTGAACAAGCCATTTTGAAGGCCAAATATATTATTTATGTACCTAACTAAGGATTTGAAAAGGAAGCTCTCAAGAACCCTCATATTAGTAAAAGAATATTTTTTGTAACGGTTGAATTATCAATTATCACCACCATTTCAGTTTTGTTTCATCCTTCTAAAAATCTACACTACACTAAGGGAAAAAAAATAAAAAATCAAGGACTTCTATTTGGAAAGCTCTGCATAGTATTTCACAACAGCTCTGCAATTACTTCTGAGAAATCAAATTTTAAAGATTTGGCCTGCTATGTTATTTGAATGGGAAGAGGCTGACAAAGCTAATAAAGTGAAATCAACCTCCTGTTACTCTTCCAGAAGGAGCTGCAGTGAAGATAACACTATTAGCAAAATCTGGGAGTAATATTACTGTAGTGACGATGGAAATTACAGTAAAGTGTGAACAGACAATTCCTCCATAATCTCACCACAGAACATTGCTATCTGCTCGAGAAAAAAAGGCTCAAAATGCTCTTCAGCATCTCTAAAGAACTCTACAAGACTGAACAATTATGCACTGGAAAGTGTTTCCTTAGGAATGAGGAAAGTTTTGGCACGCACTCTGCAACGTCACTATAAATTAAACCTCTGTGCTGCAGCTGTCCAAGGCTTTGTACTCAGTCCCTGACACAACACGTTGCCTCAGGCTGCTTGCTGAATGCCTGCCCAGCCACTGAACTGGTTTTATTGTGCTCCCCCTTGTAAAACCCACTGTTACACGCTCACTACAGCCTAGCCATCTCCAATGCCACTTACTTTTAGGCAAATCCCTAAACTGAACAAGACATCAAACCTTGAGCCAAGGCTTTGTGATTGCTCGAAGGTTACCTGCAACCCCCATGGCATATTAAAACAGCTTTTACACAATAGCTTTTCACGCTGTATATTAAAAGAAAGAATCAACACCATGTATAAATGAGGGAAGGAGGATTCCATCATTCTAAATTTAGTTTTGTTTTGGTATATTGTTTTGGTTTGGGGTCTTTGGAGTTATTTTGGGGATTTTTTTTTTTTTTTTGTCTTGTTTTGTTTTGCTTTGTTTTTTAATGAAGGCAGAAAAAATTCTGGCAAATGAGAAACATTCTGAGAATATTACATTATTTGGAAATAGAGGTTTTAGATTAATATTGAGCTTCATGGGTAGCTAGCCACTTCCTTAGCTTTGTTTTATTTTAGAATGCGTCATTCTTTTATTTCTATGCCTATGCAAAAAGTTTTCCAAACATTTAATGTCAGACAGGAAAACTGAAGTGGAATATGGATGACAGCCAGTCTAACTGAGCTTTATCGACACAGTCCATACATCCTGGCACATTATAGATACTCTCAGTTACCTCAAGCACTATAGCCACTGCTATTTGAAGAGACATCACAATTTTGCAAACAGAAACTATGGAACTTCAGTGTAAAGTCCAAAGTAACATACCATGTTGTTTATGATCCATATGCCGTTTGCACGAGATTGGAGCACACAATAAAAAAGGCAATAAAAATTATCCTTGCATGTAAGTAGAACTACAAAAGTTAGGTGCTGTAGTACAACATTTTTATTACTTTTAAGCCAACAAAAATGACTATGTTTAAGAAGTATATTGTTAGCCTGCAAAACTCCAGGTTTCATTGTGTATTCCTCTGTCTATATATGCACTTCTCACCAAACTGAGTTGATACTGATTTTCAGTTGGCTCAAAGAGCAGTAACTGTGGAGACAAGCATGGGAAGGATTTATGCTCAACCACATTTCAAGACATGGTCTCTTCTGACCTTGGCAGTTTGGGAGTGAATTCTGAACACTTTCAGATAGGTGGCAGAGCCTGTCTTACATGGATGATCTCTACAGAAAACACTGGACCAAAAACAGAGAGCTAATTCCTTGTGCTCAATAAAAACCGATGTTTCTTGCTACCGCACCGAAGCAGCCACTAACAGTACTTATTTTAGATACAGCTAAAATGTCAAGAAAAGCCTGGTTACCTTGGAGATCACTCCCAGACAGTTCTGGCAGAACACAAGATGCACTTTACCAAAATTTTTCTCTTTTTTGTACACAATCAGTCAATTTCTATGTGCTTGAGCAAACACAAGGACACCAAACAAAAGAACCACCAAATTAGTTCATACTTCAACTACTCGCCCAGCACAACTATAATTTCAACATGAAGTAAAGGAGAAAATAATTGTGTCCAGATACTACTCTGTAGGTGAGTATTAACACCATGGTGTGATAGAAGGCTTCTGTACACACAGGGGGTTTTGTTTGTTTGCTTTTGTTAGGGATTGTACAGACAGCAAGTAGGTATCATACCAAAATTATCAATTTAAGTAGCCTTTCTTCCCACCAAATGTAGAAAATATACCAATTATTTCACTGGTTTAATAGAATCTCTGGGATGGAGGATTGATATTTTGGGACACATGCTGGAACAAATACTCATGTTTACTTTTAAAATAATGAAACAGCAAACTCACCTTGAAATTGCCCCTTCTAAACTGAGCCTAAAATAATTTCTATCTGGGAAATGAACTGCAGAGCCCTGCAATAAACACAGTCACAGGAGAACTGGAAGGATCTATGAAAACAAGAGTTGAACACATCTGTGATGATGCACAGTATTCAAGAATACTTTTGTTGTTTCTGAAGACAGCATAAAAGGGCATTTCTTGCACCAACAGATGAAAAAAAATAAAAAGGCAAAGAATCCATTCAAATAGTACAATTGTATCTGATTTGCATGGTAAAGCATTCCAGTTTCCTTAACTGTTTAGGTGGGAGGACAGGAAACATAATCCATCGACCTTTCCCACAGTAAGCCATACTGAACTGTATGTTCTGTATTTACCTGTGCTCCACATAGCTAGGTTAGCTGGTCTTCAACATGGCAAAAAAATTAACTCTTTGCAAACTATTCATTTCACAGTCAATCTATGAACAGAGACAGGGGAAAGAGAAAATTTATAACCACTGAATTAAAAAGAAAAAAAGCACAGACATCCATTTTGAAACTGCCACAGGAAATTTGAACTCAATTTTCCCTCATTTTTAAGGCACATATACATCTCAGGGCTAATCAATAAGCCAGAGTAACATGGTTAACAAAAGCTACAGGCTGGTCACCACAAGGAAAATACATGTTTAGAATTCATTGCACTGATTTTACAATTTCCTCCTATTTTAGCATTTCCTCAGAACAGACACATGTATCCATATTTAAGTTTCTGCCTTTCTTACTGCACCTGTGCAGCTCACCTACTCACACAAACATATGCGATACTTGCCCTTTTTTTTCCTTTTTTAAAAAAGGCTTGTTTATCACCAAATTTTTGGTGAAGTGAATTCCTGCATAAATCAGGCTCTAGGAAAACAGACAGCTCCACCGCCTCACTTTAATTCTGTACACAGTGTTGTCAAACAGGACTTCTAGATCCTTTCAGCAGAGATATGTTCCCCTATTGTGTTATCACTTGTAACACCCCCCTGCTCCGTAAGACTGCCTGAGGAGCTACCAGTGATGCGTGCTGTCTCTGCTGCCCTACTGACACACAGCATTCAGGCAGTGGATATGCTTTTGCAAAAGACTGACTTGATGTTCCTCTTCTCTCAGGAAGTCAGGAAGACATTTCCAGGACTCTATAAAAGCCAATCCACCACCACAGCTTAAGCTCTTTACTAACTTGGCTCCCCAACTCTCCTGATAAAACCCTTATGTTTTATCAGAAGTACAGCAGAATTGATACCTTACTTACCACTGCAGCTACCTCTCATGCTGCTCAGTCCCTGAGCTACAAAAATCTGCAACCACACCACACCAAAAAAATGGAAATGTTTCTCTTCTGCTCAGAGAAAAGCCAGGGGAGCAGTGAGCAACAGATGCATCACGGGATGAAGTTAACCCTTTCAACAGCACACACAACTTGCAGACAGTATGCTTTACAATACATGAAGAATGTCAAGTGTTTACAAAGGAAAACATAGGTTGCAGAAGGTTCCAGTTTCCATAGGCCAAACTATCACTAAGCTAAGCAAGATAATGACTTACCTTTGCATATTACACATAATTACACACCAATTTTTAACTTGAAAGGTGTGTTTTTCCTCCACCATCTAAATGCTGTGAAGTTGTACACAAAAATAAGATGGCTTTTTATTCATGACTTACATTCCAAACCTGAAACAGGCATCAAGTTCTTCTCAAGATAAAAATCGTTTTAAAATTCTTTCTGGTTTTAATTTCTTTTGGTGAGAATACTCTAAATAACAGAGGGTTGGGAATGGAACATATTTCTGTTCATATTTTCTGAGTTAGCCTTCCCCCCTCACCCTGAACTTTCACCTCCTTGCAGACATTCATGCCTGTTGAAAATTAAAACGTCTGCATTGCAGGATGGGCCATTATAATTCAACACATGCTGTTTTGGAGGAGAAAAAGCATGGTTTTGAAATAACTCTGTTACAGGTCAGGAATGTAAAGCAGAGTTCATATTTCAGATGACAATGGGAACCAGAGCTTTTTCCTGCAAACCCAACCCAGCTTACACGCAATGAAGGAAAAAAAAATCTGTGCAGTTAGGTCTTTGCAGGGTCCTGCATCAGGCCACTGACTGCTTGTGCTTTACAAAGGGCAGCATTGCAAAGTCCTGTTTGTACCACTGAATGCAAGTTTTCAAGATCTGTTTTTTGAACACACTCTCCTGCTGTAGTCTTTGCTCTGCCACAGATGACTCAATCACTTACTCTGTACCCTTCCAGACAGCATCCCAGGCTCACAAAACAACTGCACTATTGAAACACCACAAGCAGAAACAGTACAGCTCAAATGAGATGGTATCACAACTATGTATTATATTCCTCAAAACTATGAAGGCTGTGGTCTGATGCATTTTGCTACAAGCCCAAACAACTCCCCACAGAAGAGGGCAAAAATCTCATTGTCTCAATAAACTAATCCCACTGTTTCAGTTCATCTACTCCAAACAATCCTTTTTTGCACTTAGATTCACGTGTATGCTTAAGAAAGACTAAGAAAGTCATTACAGCTGTGTGATATCAGTGCCAATATCCTACAGTGGAGCATCTTGTTTGCTGGCCTCAGAATACAGAGGGAAAGCCAAGCAAAGCCAAATAAGACCACAAAGAGTTCATTCTCACAGAAAGAGCATCTGTGGAGCAGCTCCCAAGCTCAACAGAACCTGTGCTGCAAAACTTGTCCACCCCTCAATTGCATCTTGTCTGAGATGTTAGAACCTACCACTTGTAAGAACTTATTTGCTATCATAATAACACATTTTACTGTTCACTAGGCTACAGCACATTTCCCAGGTAACAGGCTCATGGTAAGAGCTCCTGAGAAAGCTCTGTGTATCTCTCATACAGAAGATACAGACTTTGAATGAAAATTATTTAATGACTGCCAGTTTTTAGGCAACATCTGAAGCAAGGCATCTCAATAGCTTCCTCTCCTAAAACCTCTGCTGCTCTGAGAGAATGGAGGAGGCAGCAACAATGGACAGAGCAGGCACCAGGTAGACATCATTCCTGTACATGCATTTTCAGACATGTGAGATTCAATAAACCTCTGAAAGGTGAAGCTGGAAAATTTGTATCATACAATAAAGCGCAATTATGATAATGACAAAGTACCTTATTCTCTTCCATTTCTTGTCTGAATAAACAGTACAAAAGTATCAAGAAACAGGATGCGAGTTCTATCATTAAAGTTCTCAAAACATTGACAGTTTTGACTCTTATAATATGACTCAATAATCACTTTAAATATGACTCTTCTGTGACAAGGGGTTACATTATAACATACATAATCCTATCAACATAACATACATGATATTCAGGTAGGAATAAAGGTATTGTAATGATGTCACAAAAGGCAGAGGTCTACTTATTTTATTAGAAACAGTGCAGGCAGACGAGTGTCAGAGTTCAGTTTATCCTAACATTTCTGTCAGGGTTGAAAGTGCCATTGCACAAGGCACTAGAGAAAAAAAATCTAACCTTAATTATTCTCAAATTCCAAGGACAGCCAGATGCTTGACGAAAAAAAGACAGTCTCCAGAACAGCCACGTTAGGCAGCTTTAATTAAACAAGTTCAGTGCAACACTACTTTCATAATTCCAACTATTTTACAGAGTTGAATCAGATCTCCTAACAAGTTTATTTAGTGCAGGACGAAATTACATCCCTACACTTAAATATAAATTGTCAGCTTTAGAAACAGGTCCCAGCTGGTAGCTGTTACCACTGCTTTGTGACCAAGAGAAACATTCATCCCTTGATAAAGCTGGTTTTAGCAAACTCAGCAGTACAGGTTTGAGGGTCCTGTTTTCTTACAGAATGGCTCCTCTAGAAATAAAACTCAATTTGGTGCCATTTCCTCTCCCTCCCCAACCCCCCAGAGATTTATGCAATCATTCTATACCAGTATACCTACTCCAAGATTACCAAAAGCTAGAAAGCAGTCTCCAAGATAAATACGCTCATGCAGGTTTCATGAAAAACTGATTATGTTGACAAGAATAATGCTGTGCTTCCACCAAAGGCTGCAGCATGAGCTTAGCTATTGCATTTGATCTGTCAAACGCCAAACAGCTACCTGCAGTACCTGTTTCAGTAACTTGGAACAGCCCCAGCAGACACCGTGTGATGCCTGGCAGGCACATGGGACCCTGGAGAGAGTGATGGGAGAAAGCTGCCTCTGCACAGATGTCAGAGAAAGAGCAGAAAAGGCAGACACTAAAGGCCAGAGTGGGAAAAAACACAGGTACTGTGATAATGTGTAGGAGTACAAAACAACCATGCAGGGGGCCCACGCTTCACTACTTCTGCTTCTGACAAAGGACCTTCTTAGAATCTAAGGAATCTAAGACTGATTCTGCCCAATCCCAGGAAAAACTGTAAACACTCTTAAGATGTTTCCTAAATGGGTCACTTTACTTTCTTACAGTTTCTTCAGGGTATGCAGTCATAGCTGCAACATAAATCAGGGAGACTTGTTTCACTCAGAAAGGAGGTTTAAATTGGGATATCAAAAAGGAAGGTAGAAGAGATCACAAATAGAACGTGTTTGGTACTTTTTAACACCAATGGCAGCAACTCCAACCCTCACTTTGCATACAAAAAAATTAGTTGATTAAATCCTTTAAAAGCACTCTCTGTACTGAGTCACTGAGGAGGGAGAACTGCATGAACACTATGCTGCTTTCCACTACTGGAAATAAGATTCTCTATCATTCTCATCAGCTGAAATTACATTCTCCCCAAAAACTGCTGTGGCATGGCAGCCCTGACAAGCTTACATACTAAAACACTGAGATAGTTAAGCATTAACACAGAGAGCACAAATTAACGTCAACTGCTGATTTTCCCCACCACTGCTTTCTTGTAACAAAGACTAAAGGCATTGTAATTAACTTTCCTCATGAAATGCTATGTTCTAAAGTTGGGCCTAATTAGATGCAATATAATTCTTGCCAGAAACAGATAATGTGTGTCTTTCATCAACTTGGGTGATTGGAATTTATTAATGTTCGGCATGTCTGCATCGCACAAATCACGTTTTACCCGCTGCTCCACCATCAAGCACAATGTCTCTTTTAAGGTATGATCATCTGCATTTGGTACTTTGTAAGTGGGAAATGTGGCTTTCATTTTAGAACAAAACCTCATAAAAGAAGAACCCCTCAAACTGGAAAGGCAAGAAGGGAAGATAAAAATAACAGCACTAAGCATAGCAAGATCCTGGCCCAGTACAAGTTTTCTGACAGACACACAAAAAGCTTGCAGGGAACAGCACAGGGATATGGAAAGAGGGAAAAAGGCACAGCTTAGCAGCAATGCTTTTCATTATAGCAGTAACAACAACTAAGATATGTTGGTAAGCACAGTGCCTCAAGGGCAGTGTGAAATAGCCACATGAAGAAACGCCAAAAAGATCCTCAAAGCTGCAGGAGGACAATGGAGGCCCAGGATGATGGTAACTCACTCCCAAGTCGGTGTCTTCTGAAGTTAGTTTAGCTTGAAATACTTTTGAACTCCACCCACTATCAGCTGAAGAGAAAACAAGGAACAGAACATGGATGATGATGATTCATGTCAGTGCAAGCTCCTATTTTTCTATTTCAAATAAAACTCAGACTCCATGTCAACAGACACATTCTCTTTTCCTCTGTTTTTTCTGTTTGTTTTGCTTCCAACCAAGAACTTTTCTCCAGGGCTCAGCAATGGCAGGCAATCTCAAATGTCTTAACCCTTTTCCCAAAAAGGGAGACTGAAGTGACCTCTCCACCCCTGCAGGAAGCAAGTAGTGTTAAAGATCCAGCAAAGGTCTCAAGCTGACTTTGCCAGACTACTCCTGAAGTGGAAAGAAAAATGGTAGGCTCTCTCTGTTGGTGTCTTCCTCTACCAAAAGGGCCCAGGAACAAACAGAAAACAGACCAGAACAGAGAGAAAACTGACCAGAAATGCAGGGTGAGGAAGGGGTGTAACACCAGAAGATTTGTAATTTTGAGTTTTGCCTTACAACCCCAAGTTGCAACAAATCACACATTTTATAAGGATTAATTGCATGGAAAAATCAATTAAGTCTAGAATTACAAATGTCAGAAAGACTAGAGAAGACCCTCTAATTATATTATAAGGTCCTGACCCTGTGTTTAATCAGTTACAGAATTCAAAAACGACGGGTTTGATCTCATGTAGCAGGCACTCAGTCCAAGCTGTAGATTCTTAGCATATTACATGCCTTCTACACAACCTTCAACATTCTGTGTTAATTATTGTTATGGGTGATGGATTTCATAACCACAGCTCCTAGTCCTCTTTAATAATTACTGTTGTACAAATATTTCTGACTTCTGTAAACACTGTTACAAGAGACCACCTAATCCTGGTGGTCAGCAAAGCTGCTGAACCTGGAGAGCCAAATCACTGTGTCCAGAAGCTACAGCTGCATATTCCTATTGGGATAGGAGCTGGAGATGAGTAAGTTTGAACTCCTGGTCATGTACCAACACTATTGCTCATCTTAGCTAGTTTTGTCCTACTTTAGACATCCTGGATTGATACCTAAGTTTGAAAGAGCCCAGGATAATGCCTGATGTGACTATTTAAGGACATTTTAAGATCAGCAGTAGGTTAGTTTTGAAACTTACACTTAACATGCATGTGTTTAAAATAACTTGTGAAGAGACAAGACTACAAGAAATCCACATCATACACACTCTATGCAGGAATTTAGTACATTTCTGGTCTAGCCTTGCATGCTCATTGTGGCAGCACTCTGGTAAACATTGTGAGTGTTTTCAAGATTTGCCCTATTAACCAACCACCAAATGCACATCTAGAATCAGACAGGTCAGGTATAAAAATATCTATGAGCTTTCAGACCAGAAAACAGAGCCTTAGGAGAGCCTTCACCACTTCTTTTCAAAGCCTCAGAAAGTGGTAACTTACTCTAGAGCAAGTAACCTTTCCCATAGAGGAAGGGACTTACCTCACCTATGAATAGCAGGAAGCCCAAGTTCATGCTGTGTACAGATCACATCTCCACAAAACAAGATACTTCCCCACAGGTCTTTGAAATATCTACTTCCAAAATTTATTTTCTATAAGGTGTTCTTTCATGTTACTTGGCAGGATATTTTGGTGACAAGCAAAACCAGCAAAGAGATATAAAAGGTCTTCAAATATTTCAGTTAGTGTATGATAAAAAAAGACATGTATCTGGATTTGGGTTTTTTATGTTGTTGGTTTTTTTCCTTCTGGTTTGGGTTTTGGGTTTTTTGGGGATGGGGGTTGATAGTTTGTAACAGCATGAATTTGGCAATATGTAAGTTTCTTTCAAATTTCTCTACTTAGACTTGAAGAAAAAAAAATGCTGCTTTGAAGAAAACTGTCTAGAAATAGAAGAATTAGAATTCAAGAAATAAAGTGAATAAAGTGAATTCACATGCAAATTCCTGAGAACAGTGTTAATAATTGGAAATTGTGATGAATATTCTTTTCACATTAACAGTGTCAGTATGATAGCACACCTACCACTTCTAACAGATCAGAAATGCACATAGCATGATCTCTGTTTCACCACACTTGGTCTGTATTTAGAATTGGTTGTATTTAGAATCCAGACAATTTTCTTTAAAATGCAGGCAAAGGAGCTTGGGTGATGTAACTTAAGAACACACTGAAACCTGCCCCTACACTCAACCCAGAAATGCTCACAGCAGCTGAAGCATGCAATGTGAAATAAAGTTGGTTAAGAAAAGACAAGGGAATTGGTTAGGGAATAGGGGCTTCTTGGCATTCCTTTAAACCATTTCCTGTTCACCCTTGTGGAGTGTAATATAACCCTAAGAAAATATATCTGACCTCACTCCTTTCAGCTGCATTAAAAAGGTTTTATAAGCAATTTAAATATCAGATTGCACATTCATAAACAACAGAAAAGAAAGAGGTTATACATATTATTGCCTTCATCTTCCACTAAGACATGTTGGGGGAGTTTTTCTTGGTTATGTTATTTTTTTTTTAATTTAATGAGAACTTTTGATTTTCCCTGGGAGACGAGGTCAACAGACTAGGGCACTTCCTGTCTGCAGCAATGTCGTGTGCTTATGCAGACATGAGTCTTCTGACAAACAACTGATTTATTTCAAAGAGGGGGTCATTACAATCATGGATCATAGCAAGATCACATTCTTTCCTACTTGTTTTGCTTAATCACTATGGATTACTCAAACATACTTGAAAAGAAGATGCATTTCAGCTGTGTGTGAAAACTGACAATTCATCCAAAATCACACACATACACTGAAAGCAGGAGGAGACATGCTCTAGGTCAGAGCAGGACCATGCACTGACAAAAACTGTCAGTAATTCTACAACTGAACTACTAAAATGTAAAAGATGTGGTCCTACAAAGTCCTTAGCACCGTCTCACCACAAACATAGCTCTCAGCTTCTCAGAAAAGATTATTAAAGCAGACTATGATCAGGGACATTCACAGCTTCTCTATTTAAAGTCAGCCCTCTGAATCTTACTGATGGGACCCTCATTCAGTCCTATCACACACATCTGGGACAAACTCAAGAGCCCTGCAAAGCAGGTCTGATCTCCAGCAGCGCACAACACTAACTACCCACTGATTTTAAACAGGGGAAAGCTCAAGAGACAGAGTTTTTCTTGGTCACCATAGCCAGCTGACATACCAAAATCAGAACAGTCTGATGAAACCCAAGCTATCTAGAGCTCAGAAAGTTTTTAGTCTGGGTATGGTAGAAGCTGCTTGTCTCTCCTTAAAGAGTATTTACACAGCCCCAATGTTTCCACAGTATTTAAGCACTGCAGAATTACTATTATACCTACAGCAATTACCCCACTTAAATATTTTTCCACACCTCTTCCTTATTTTTAAGGTGCAAAAGTGGAGTAATAAGTTCCTGCACAAGGCAGCAAAAAATCACATTGAAAGACAAGGGGCTGAGCCTTTTTTCCAATCTCCTGACTTTTTCTTCCTTTACTGCACTGCATTGGCAGTTCTCATGATTTTCAACTAGCAGCTTAAATAAATTCCAGTGGAAAGATTTACAGGGTCCATTCTGCCCCCCTCCCCCCAGTGAGATTGTGCTAAGTTTGCTTACAGCCACCTTCAGTACATGTACCACAGACAAGGCTGTTTTTCTTATGTCAAAGGATGTAATTTTCTAATTGTGTTCGCCTTGTGTACAGAGCTGAAGCAATCCTACATTCATAAAACTGAAAGTACTGAGCACTGATGAGGTAATTTACAGGCCAGTGAAGGGTGGGAGAAAGGGAACCAAACATCAGAAAAACTATTAGTGTTTAAAACAGAAACATAAATTTAAGAAAATTAAAATTCTGCTCCAGCCATAATTATTAAACCTATGGGAGTTACCCAGGAGACAGGAGAGGAAAATGAGTGGAAGAATCGCTACTGCCAGAGAGCAGGAAGATATTTGTCGTTAAGTAATATTTATGTGCAATTTCTAGATAGCAGACTGTTTTCTTATTAGCTTATAGGCAGACACAGCCACAGCCACCACTGCAGCAAACAGGTAACTTAGCATTTCAAGAATAAATCATAAAGTGATTTGATCTTTGCCTAAAAGCATCATGATACTTTGCATTTGGAAGTGCGAGGAAACAGATTACAGATTTAAATTCTAGGCATGGAAACTCCCTTGTATGGAGTTCCATGGCACAATAATTACATTCTTATGCTAGCAGAAGAAACACACAAAAAATGACAAATACATTTCACCTAGAAGTTAATTTGCTAAACTTGCCTTCCTGGTCTCTGAAAAACACTTACTTCATATTCTTCCATTTTGCATCAGAAATTCTCAAATTGGACAGAGTCGAATTCCCTTCAACACTGCACAGCTAAATGACACAGCTACTGAGTATTTTACAGGGTGAAACAGCAACCATAGTGGCTCGTTGGCCCAAAACTATGCAAAGATACAGTGAATGAGAAGAGCCTAGACAGGAGCTTCTATGACCAGAAGCATGTCTCATGTTCCCCCAGCTAGCCTAAATTAAAAGAAGAAAATAAGAAAGAAACTTTGGTGTCTACAACTTCATGTGTAATGACTGAGAAAGCATCACACATACAAATGAGAAAAAAACATACCATGCATTATCCCAAAATCCCAAGCAATTTAACAGAAACCAGTGGTCAACAGAAGAAACTTACCTATAGCCATATATAACCATATAGCATATTTTTCCCACACACTGCTAATGTTTGTCCCGTCCCATCCACTATATTACAGTTTAGAAAACAATATAAATTAACAAAAATTACATTTTTTTTTCCCTAAATGATCCTCTAAGTAAAGCAAAATTACTCACAAACATGAAAAGCCAACAACCTACATCTATCTCATGCATCTTACCATCATCTGAGTAAACGGAGAAAGCTGCAGTGCATCACCACTGGAAATTTTCAGGAACTTTTTTCTGTGACATTAATCTGAGCTAACGTTCCTCACAAACACATGGAAACACAACCTTCCTCTTGAGTGCACAACATGCTAAATAACCAGCACAGCAATCCAGCTGAAGCGAGACCTGGCTTGCACACAAGGAACCTACACTATGAGAAACAAAACCAAAACACACTGAGCAACTCCAAGTTTACAAGCAAACAACATATGCATTAAGAAGTGGTATTCACTACTGGAAAAAAACTGCTGCCCAACATGAAGCCTAGGGCAGCTTCTTGTGCTGCAACACATCACATGCACAGCCCTATCTGCAACACCAGGGCTGCAGGGATGCACACCTGCTGCCTGCTGCATTTATCACACTTTGAACACAGGACTGGAGACAGCTGTGAGGCAAATACAGCAAAATTAGACAGCAACAGGCTGTTTGTACCAAGTGGGACAGGAATACAACTGGGTGGTCAAAATGAAATCCACAAGAATTCCATCCTTAAGTATGCTGTTACTGTGCCAATAACACACTCCAAGACAGTTTGAACTCGTAGTCATTCTCAACAACGTAAGGCATAAGCATGTGGAATAATGCTCAGGTTCCCTTAGCTAGTGAAGGAATTAAAGAAAAGTGTTCTGCTTCTTCCCCTGATATGCACATAGAAATAATGTCATCAACACATGGCCTCTCCCAAAATGCTGCTCTCTAAACTCGAGACATATGGCTCTGGAGGACTGGGTAAGGTGGTTTGGTGGGTAAGGAATTGGCAGAATGGCCACATCCAGGAGGCAGCCATCAATGTCAATGTCCAGATGGAGATCAGTGACAAGTGGTGTGTGTCCCTCAGGGCTCTGTGCCAGGACCAGGACTGCTCAATGTCTCCATTTGTGACACAGCCACTGTGATCTAGTGCACTCTCAGCAAATTTACAGATGACACCACGCCGAGAGGTGTGTATGACCTGACGCCATTCAGAGGGACATGGAAAAGCTCAAGAAGTAGGTCTGTGGTCCTTTATGAGATTGCACAAGGCCAAGTGCTGGTGCTGCACCTGGGTGAGAGCAGCCCCCGGTATCAGCACAGGCTGGGCATGAACAGACCCAGAGCAGCCCTGCCCAGAAGGACCTGGGGGTGCTGTGGGTGAGAGGCTGGACATGCCCTGGCCATGGCACTCACAGCCCAGAGAGCCAAACGTGTCCTGGGCTGCATCCAGAGCCCCGTGGGCAGCAGGGGAGGGAGGGGATTCTGCCCCTCTGCTCTGCTCTGCTGAGACCCAGCTGGAGCATCCAGAGCTGGGGTCCCTGCACAGGAGGGACAGGGACCTGCTGGAAATCAAAGGATTGGAGCACCTCTCCTTTGAGGTGCTGAGAGAGATGGGGTTGCTCAGCCTGGAGAAGTCTCCAGAACAGTTTACTGTGGCCTTTTCATACTTTTCTCCAGACCTGTGGCAATAAGACAAAGGGTAATGGTTTTAAACTTAAAGAGGGTAGACTGAAACTAGATGTAATGGGTTGCCATTGCTCCTGTCAGACAGAGCCATATCATGCCATAAGCAAACATGCCCCAAAGGAAAAAAAAAAAAAAAAAAGCTGGAGGAACAGAACAAAAACTCAACATCTAGACCACAAAAAGAAGCAACTGTTGGATAACCTGCCAATCTGACCATCTTCAATATGCAAGTGTATTTCAATGCTACATTGAGGGGAAATTCATCCCTTACTGGAGCCCAACATATGTGTCCATGGAGCCAGCATTTTGGTTTTCGTCCTTGATTCAGTGCTCATCCAAGCAGACCAAAGTCTTTCTCCTGACTTCAAAGGGCCCTGTTTCAGGCTCTGGATAAGCAGACGGGTTACCCAAGCTGGCAAGATTCCTAAGAAGTTTCCACCACACACAGCAAAGAAGCAAAGATGAAAGAGAAGAGGTATGCACCCATGAACTGAGCCACACAGGTATGTCAGGCACATTCATACGCATCAGCAACCACATCATTTGCAAAGTTATTAAAATACCTTTGCTTCTATCATTGTAATCAAGTCAATGCAAGTGTTCTGGACAGTTAGCTGCGTATTTCATCTGAGACAAATGCAGCATATTTGGGGAATGAGAGCCCTCATACAGCTCTATAGGAGTAAATTTAGCTGGTTTCAGATTATGTTTTGCTAATTATACGAATGCAAAAATCCAAATAGTAGGAAGCAGCACTAGTGTCATGTAGAATAAGAGCATTTTCTACCTCAAAATACTTCAAGGTAAATATGGAGTCCACATAACAACCTAAATACAGGGAGAGATAGAACCTGTGGGAACAATAAATGTGGCTGCAAACTGAGAGTCAAAGAAATTAAGATATTTTGAAGCTGTAGTTAAAAGACATTCCACTGTGATGGCTTTTGCCAGCTCAAATTTAACAGTACTTTTAAAAGCTTAAGGCTGTAGCTTTGTCCAGATCTTTTAGGTCTTGAAGTAGGTAAAATAGCTCATTAAACAGTTTTCAGATGTCAGAACAACTACACAAGTCCACACTTCCCATTTCCTGGGAAGAATGGCCACTGACACAATGGTTCTACTCTACACTTTAACTTCACAGATATTCACAACATGTATGAGACATATATTCAGCACACCTCAGGTGTGGCAATGTGCAAGGAAGCAAAAAAGGGCTTGATATGCCCCTAATGCTGGATTTTGGCCTGGACTGCACACAATCAGAACAGCTCTTGAAGAATAGCACTGGAACACACTGCTGGAATAAGGTCTTTAATACACCTCTCTCAGTCTGACTCACTCCTTAGCATTTGCTGTCTGCTTGTATCATTCAGTCTACCAAAATATAAACACAGAACAAAAAGGCTCAAATCTGAAGTGTGTGGGTGTTATATTCACTAGATAATATTACAGCAGATACTCACAGCAAACTGTCTTTACTTAGGCAAGACAAAAGCCTTCAAACACAAAGATTAGGCCATTCCTTAAAATGCTCTCCTTCACATGAGTTTTAACAGACAACCTCATATCAGATAAGGCACAAGCAGTGCCAAAAAGGAAGAGGGGATATAGTGTACCACATTAAGGACGCACAGACTGCCCATTTATAATTTTTTAATTTATTTTGCTTTACATTTAAATCTACCTAAAGATAAACAAATAAATGAAAAAATTGCAAATGGTTTTTTCCCAACTCTTCCAAAGCTGGAAGGCTTTGAAATTTTGTGCTCTCTTTAAAGGGACACAAAATAAATGTTTCTGCACAAAAGATTCCTTTCTTGTTATTGGCAGATTCAAAAATACTAGTTTTCTCCAATTTTTTATGCCAATTTGCTTTTCTTTTTCCACTCCCATTTCATAATCCTGTTTAAGGAAATAACCATGTGTTTATTCAAAGTAAATCAACTCCAACCCAGGTATGTCTACTGTAATTCCAAACACCACAGCACAGCTCTCATTTAACCAATTCCCTCACGTTTCTGTCTCAAACATTTGGAGATGCTGCAGGTTGTTTACAGAGTATCTGCAAGTTATTTAGCCTTAAACACTTTTTGTACTTTCCCATCCAGAGACATATGATCAACAGGCAACCCACAGCAACTGAGTTGCTTCTTCTCACAGAACAGTCACCAAAACAGTAACGCTGACGCTTCAACTGTCCCTCCTTTCTCCTCCTTGTCAGATCTTCTTGCTCCCCTTCTGTTTTTCCATACCCTTACTTTCCAGTCTTTGCTTGTCTTCTCCATTACATTTTCTTTTCACCATTAAAATAGATGCTACATAACTTTTAGGCTGATATTGGCCCCTTCACAGAGGGCTCCTACATACCAGAATTACAGTTCACCTGAGCAAAATAATTTCATATGTACTCTAAGGACATTCCTATCATCAATAATAAAGAAAATACACTACCTGAGGGCAAGAGGTTCACCCTCAACTGACTGAAAGCAGCAGCAGGTCTTACTCTAATATGCTCAGAACATGTTTAATGTCTTTCCTGGACAAAGCAGAGCAAGCTGGGTAGAGTAAGGCTGTCCAGAACTGGATGCATGAAGCCAAACAGCAGACTATGGAGTGGTTTTCCATTCCCAAGAAGAACTGGTTGAGGGCAATCTGTCTGGTCCAGAGCTCAAGCCTTCCTTCACACACTGTATCGTAGAATCAAGGATTACTACTGAAGAACACAGTAAACTGAGCAAAAGTAACAGTCATGATGATGTGTTTCAGGCTAGTTCAATCCAACACACAACAAAAGCAGGATACTGAAATAAAAGCAAGCTTCAGTAGTTCATTTTCTAAATAATTATGTAAAGTGGTCAAACAACACTGCCATTACACTTTTTTTGCCAGACAGAACTTTGTTTGTGGTGCAGTTTTGTCAGATTTACTCTGAAAGAAAGTATCTATGTATAAAGCAGATACTGCAAATTTCAACCCCATGCTCCCTTTTAGGTTAATTGTAGCTTTCAGTGGACAGAGAAATTTAAGGGCTGTTTGCAGGAGATCCTGCTTTATTACTTTTAAAGTTGCCCAACCAAGTGTTGCTCTCCCACACATTCAGCCCAGAACACGTGAGAACACTGTGTTTAATTTAATGTATCCCAGCAATCTTTCCATCCAAACCCCCAAGTAGCTTAGCTTTTCATAATTTAAAAACTGCTAAATGTAAACCCACTACTTCAAACATCTGGCATTAAAAAGAAATGCCAAGCCTTAATGAGCACACTGTCTAGATAAAGACTGAGATTTTACACTACAACATACCTAACTGCCTTATCATTTTGAGATTTATGGAACAATGATTACAGCAAAGGCCAAAAAGCAGAAATTTTCATTAGAACTGAAAACTTCTCAATGCCCATGAAATAGTACAACAAATAGGCACTTCTAGAAATATTAGAAGTTAATGCTGGTAAGTAGCATTGGGGAATCCCAGCCAGTCTTGGCCCTGCTTCTGACAATATGTACCTTTTTTGCTGAACTGCACAGTCAATTTTCAATTCTAAAATACACTCCATTATTTTAATTATTCAGTGTTGAGGATATTTGGAAACAAATCCCAATTCTAATCTTCTTGCCCATTCGACAAGATAGCAATTAGGAGAAAACTGGTCTCGGTCAAATTGCAGTACGTGTTTTTCAGATGATCTTCAATACTTCAAAAGGATGCTAAAACTTTTCAGTTTCTGCCTATAGACTTAAGATAGTGAAAACAATCCAAACCATCAGAGCCTTCACACAATATGCCTTTTCTAGAGTAAACAAGAACATGGTTAGAAGCCAATCTACCTGAACAAACCACTTACATACTTACATCATCCTAGTATCAAAGAGCTCAACAAATATGTGTAGGTTCCTGAAAAAGGTGACAAGCATCTTGTCATATTTAAGAAACAGGCAAAACATGTTTAGACAGGCTTAATCTTCACACATTTGAAAATCTACTTTGCCACTGTTTAAGATTTGAGACACCTTTGAAGTCAGGCACAAATTGACTAGTTACTACAGAAAACACTCCAATCTTAAGTATTAGAGGACTAATAAGACATCAATAGCTATATTTCTAATGGCAATTTTTCAAAATCTGCTTTTCTAAGCAGAAACTATGAAGAACTTCTGTCTTACTGTGTAGAAACATTCATTCTCCATTGTGTGAATAAACTATGGACTGCATATAAACAAATTCATTTTTGAAGTGACAGTTCCTGGTATTACTATAGCAACTTTTTCAAGTGTTACATGTGATAGCCTCTAACAACAATTAAAATGGTCCTCCTTTTAGGCGGTCAGCTTTTATGTGTTTGATGGTAGCTTTTGAGTTTGATAATGAGAAGCAAGAGATGAGGAGAGTAGAGAAAATACAGCTTCTCAGACAGAAGAGTCTTGTTGCTTTGTCAAGACATGATTGCGCTTTCTGTTGTCTACACATTCTTTAAGCGTGCACATCCACTGCTTAGCTTCCAGTCTTGGCATTTGCTTCCACCCAGGCACCCTGTTCACAGACTCCCAGTCTACAAGCATCCTCCTGTGACTACACATCATGCTTTGATAATAGTCATTAGTGACAGAGCGATAAATCTCATTCCTTCTCTCCAAATACACATGTTCACATGGCAACAGTCACCCCCAGGAAGGATTTCACAGCGATTAAGTGTGTCAAGGACAAAGGATTCTCCAGTTAATGGAGCTGGCTTCACACGCAGTAAATCAGGTGAAATACAGGGATACAGCAAAAGCATGAAGTGAGGAGTCTCTTTTCCATCTGAGACTCATACTGTCATCTCTCAGCTGTGGACTGTATCAAGCCTCCTAAACATTTAAATTAGCAGCCTTATTTACTTGTGTACTCCTGCAGCTCCTTTCCTGGCATGCCCAGCCTTGTGCTTTTTGTGTCAATATTCTGAGGGTGTGATCAGACAATGGAACTAAACCAAGGAACAACTGGAGAAAGAGATGTCCTGCTGTTCCTCCAACTCCCACCATTCCTCCCAGGGCTGACCCTACAGTAGCACAGAGCAGAGAGTTACCCATCTGACATTCACTCCACAAAGTATTTCTCCCTCACTTCTTGTCCTTGACCTGGCTCACTGCAGGGTCAGATACCCTCAAAATGAGAAGAGCACATGTGAAAAAAGAGGAAGCAGGGCCATTTTCTTCACAAGCACCAAGACTGGTGCCTGGTGACTGGTGTCATTTGAGCACCAAAGCAATGCCCTCTGTCAGAGACACCAAGAAATATATTTGAAGATCAGCAGTTATACTCATTTTCAACTCAGCCACTGCAGAAAAGCCTAGAGAGCTTCAATATGTCAGTGAAATTTCCTTTGTGGTCTTCATTCTATGTTACCAGCCCTGCTGCTGGAGAAGTGTTTGTAATTCTTGTTTCTCGTGCACATCTTGACCACTTGCCTCCTACTCTCCCCACTGCTTATTTTCTAATGCAATGTTTCTAACAATGAAGTTACAGACAAGGGTATTCCTCTTTACCCCAAGACATCTTCAGTTCTGAAGTACAGTACCTTAAAGATTTCTTTTAGAGAAGAATGAGAAAAATACTCAGTGCATCTCTTATGAATTTACCCTCATCCCCAATCCAAGAGCAGTTACCACATCTTATAAACTGAGATATAAATGCAACCAACTAATTCCCATTAAAAACGCATCCTTTTTCTCCTCCTCAAAAACTGTAACTAAGAGTAGCTTCTGGAAACTGAAGAGAAGGATAATTTTCCTCACTTATCTTGCACAAAATATAGGACAGCTCCTTTGGTTGCCTTGAATTATGCCCTTAAGGCTTGGCTTCAAAACAGAGGAAACCAGACTGTCATGGATTTAGACTGTTGTGCTCTTAGAGCTGCATATCTAAATTTTAGGTATCTGAAAAATCCTTTGCGGTCAACCTAGTCTCCAGCCAGTAGACAGCAGTAGTACCAAAACAGCAATTACATTCAGACTGCCCTTGATTCTGGGGAGAGGTGCACACAAGTTATCAGGGCTAGATAAGTAAGCAATAAGTGAACCAGTGCGATTTATGACAGTAGCTGAACTCCTACAGCAAGGTCTGGTTTCATCACACATGTTGCTTAGCCTTTGCTCTAGAGCAGCAGCCCAGCCAAGCAGCAAAAAATTGTGAATGAAGTCATCCTCACATATGGGCACACCTAACTTCCAAGTGTGTTCATGTATTAGCCAATGGACTGCTCTCATTACCCAAGCAGATGCCTAGTAAAAATTTTAGCGGTGTGGGTGAACTCAAAATAGCAATTGCTGCTGCTCCTGCGGAACTCTAGCAGCTCTAAACTGAAAGGCAAGTTCAGTGAGATGGGACACCAGAGACTTGTGATATAATTTTTATTTGTTGTGAAGTGGCACAAGACACTTTGCCATTGGCTGATTCAGTCCAGTGACCAAGGAAACCAAATACTGCTTAAATAGTCAAGTGTTTTCCTCTGCACACAAAATTAGAATATTTCTGAAATATTCTAGATAGTCTAGAAAGCAAAGGTTGGTTTATGTATTTAGCTTGTTTATAGAGGCAGTCTTTTAAGAAATACCTCTTGCAAAACTGAAGGAGCAAAGCATCCATCAGTGCTGCTGCTGCTGCAAGGACACCAATTCAGCAGCTGTACCAATGCTAACCTAATGCTAACCTACAGCTCAAAAGACTTTCTGAGCAGTACCCAGCACATCTGCAGGTTACACCTCAACAGCAACCCTACCTTCTTCTGCTACTGATGTGCACTACAGGCTGGCCAAAGACACATTACTCTAATGGTGTGCAGTGAGAGCACCATCTTTACATCAAAACACCCACACTGTGCACTGTATAACTTTACTCCTGAACATCAAAACTTCTCAAGATGCTCCATTTTCAAACCTAAGCACCTTCATCCAACACAGCTGCCCGAGGACCCCATGCAAATCTGGAGATGACATCACTTCTTTCAAAAGGCCACAAAAACTTAGGATGAAGAGTGAAACACTGTGCTCTTCACAGATCATGAAGATTTCTTACAAATTCCACATGATACTTGGAAAGTCATTTACACACATCTATTTCACAGATTTATTACTAGCAACACAAAAGCCAGGAATGAGTAGTAGTAGGAACAGAAGGACAAGAATAGGACTAGACTACAGCAGTTCCACTACTCCAAGGAAGTATTGCTTGTTACATGTGTCAAAGTTTGGTTTTCCACCAATATTTCCACAACAAGCAAGATTATGTGCAGCCTAATGTCTCTCTAAATGCTGATCTGGAGATTCTCCTGAGAACCTCTACATCTAAGTCTTCCTTCCCCACTCAAGTCTCATATCCACTCCTCATGTCACACTAAAACTGATAAACCACAGCTGCCCTAATGGCTCAGCTGGTTCCTGTATTCTTGCTGACAAAGGAACCCTGACACAGACTGGGGAAAATTACATTAAGTGCTCAAACACCACACTGATAAGAACGGTGTTAGGCTTAGACAGAAATATTATTGGGTAGCAAAGTCCTTATGAAGCTTAATCCTAAACCAGGAACAAAGCTCCAGTCTGGGCACCAGCACAATCTAACAGAAGTTCTGCAGACCCCACAGATGTGTATGATTCAGCTATGGGGAACAAGGTAGTAAAATATTGTTAATTTGCATAATAGATAATGGCTCTACAAATAGAAACAGCCTACTCCATACTGTACTCAGCTGTTGCCTTTGTGCTTTCTTCTCTGTAATTCATTAACCTACAGGCTTATCAAGGTGGGAGTGAAGAACTTGTTTCTAGCATGAAAACCAGCAATCAAAGGGAGCAGAAATACTTACGTCACTCTTCCTGAACTTTGCTTTTAGGCTCTTCATGCTGATGACATTCAATCTTCCAAACCTTTGAGGAGCTTTTTATTCTTCTTCAATATCTAAACAAAAAATAAAGAAAGTAAGATTTGATACCATTGATACCATTCAGTTCACTGGCAGGCAAGTTCACAATTCAATTTGCATACCACTATCACTCTGAGGATTTAGCCTTCAATCTTTAAAACAGATTAAAAGCCACCTAAGGGAAACTTTCTAACTCTTTCTCTAAACTTAGAAGTAAGCCTAAATCTGACCACTGAACAACAGAGCAAACGTTTACCAAAAACTAACCTGTGTATCATGTTATACTAACTACATCTCCATGTATTTAGGTTGCCAACACGTTCATACATGAGCAGATTCCTCTGACCACTGCCTATTTTAGTATTATCATCAGTACAGTCATTTGTAAAGTGGCAAAATCATAATTAAGCATTCATTAAAACTCCACCATCCCATCACCACAGGTCTGCACTGGGTAGCAGAAGTACTTTATTCTGTGCACATTATTCTATGTACAAGTCTAACCACAGACCAAACTCTAAACTGTACTTCAAGCATGCAGGACACATAACTAGGAGAGCTCAAAATGACACAGCAGACACAATTGCCTGAGCTAGACAGAGGTTATTGCTGGAAGAATTGTTTTGGATTCTTCCCCACAAGGAACTGTATGTGGGTTTCTAAGAACCTTAGCTGCTTGTAACTTGACAGTGCACTATCACAATCGTGTTCCCCCTTCCTCCCTTTCACATGAAGGAAAGCAGCAGTTGAACAAACATATAAAGCTAACCTAACAGACAAGCTGCTAACTCTCACAGAGGAAAGTGAGTGTCTAGAGCAGTTTCCTACAGAAAGTTTCAACGATACCCCACGTTGCCAATCCAACATAAAGGTGAACAGCACATTAAAGTAGCACAGCAATGTGCTTTTTCCTAGAGCACAGCAGAAAATCTTAATGAGAGAGCAACATCTGGATTGGCAAATGCACCTAGGTAAAAATGTTCCACATTTTTAGTTTTACAGTATGCTTACTGAAATAGCTAGTTGCTTTCATCTACAAGTTTTAGCTGCTATACAAATTCTTTCTGAAGGAACAGTTTAAAGTTAAGGATGTTCAGCTGTATAAACTTCCTCTCTCCACCCTAGAAAAAAGTAGAAAAAATTTTACAAGTCTAGTCAGATAAATAAATAACTGAAATAGGGATTGAAGCATAAATTCAAATAGGTCATGCAGGGTCACTATGTTCCACATAACTCTTCAGAAACAGAAGATTACAAAGTGAGATTCAGTTGTTTAATAAAAGAATAAAAATTACATCTCACTATTAAAAGCAAGTGGCTGAGTTCTACATGATGACTCCACTATGACTTTTAAAAATCCAACTACACAGCACATTGTCAATAGAATATATACGTACATGAATGCTTCTGCAAAATACAACCCTAACTACCATTTAGGAATAGCAATCAGTGCTAAGTAAACATGTTATTTAGTTCAACCCCATATTTATCTGACAGCCATTTAAGACAAACTCAACTACATTTCTTCAAAAAAAAGCAAAAAACCCAAACAAAAGAAATCCCATATGCTGTAAACACACAAACACATTTCCCACAGGCTGCACCTCTCCAGTAGGCAACAGTAGGTAATCTGGATAGTGTAATTCTGTAAACTGTTAAAAAAAATCATTAAACTGAATTAAATTACCCTAAGTCTAATTAAGCAGTAATTTTCAAGCCATGCCAGATCCCTAACTGCATTCAGGTATATGAACAAGTGGTTTCATTCAGAATTCTTGCGTTTAATCGCAAGGAGAATGGGTTTGTCATATTTTGTCTAATTCTTTAGCAGGCAAAAAGAAAAAAAGGAAAATAGTTTTTGCAGAACCTTTTCACTCCCTGACCTAGCTGAAAATTTCTTAGGTTTTTCCTAGGTGGAATGGAGTACTTGTAAAATAGTAAAAAAAAAAATCTAAAAAAAAAAACCAAACAAAACAACTGAACAATCAAAAAGAAGGAATTATTTCAGATTGCTCTGAGAGAAGCATGGCACTTGATGTCTGCTACACCTACCCAAACATTTGAGAACGTGTTTAAATTGCTCAACAGCTGTCATTACCTGCACTGGAAAGGAGCCCGAACCTCAGCAAGACCCCAATAATCTCCTAAATTATCCTCTAGTAGCATCAAGGATGATGAAAACTGCAAATGCCAGACAAGACAAATACCATTACTCACCTGGCTTTCTTCACACACCAGCTAAAAAACCCCAAATCAAACCAAACAAAACAACCCCCAAACTTTTATGAAAAAAATAACAATATAAAGAAACTTTAAAGATGTGAAACATTATACAATATCCCACAAACCCCAAAACTTAACAGGACTTTGTGTTTTATAACTTAAATATATTTTGACATAAAAAACTTAAACGTTTAATTGTACTAGTTAATGAAGTATAAATAAATCCTGTGCACAGGGAATTGAAAACAAGAAATCTTTCCTCACATGCATATTGCCAAAGAATTGTTTGCTGTAGGCTGTCTTTCCCCTTCCCACTCCCTCAGCATTTTTGGCTCCTATGGACAAAAGATTTATCATAGCTCCCAAGGAAGACAAAGTGCTCAACTACAAGGCTGTGAGGGAGATGAAAACTCCTTGTAGGTACACAGAGCAGCTGCAAAGCTGGACCCTCTTCTCCGAGGAACCTGTAGGAGAGTCTAATTAACAAGTTTTGCAAGCACTCCCAATACATTACTCTCCCTCTTGTGAGAAAGGAAGCACACTTTATACTGAATGAGAAACTCACATTCTCAGCTTAATTAAAAAAGCATGCTCAAGGACACCAGAACAGCATTCCCAAGCTTAGTGTATTTTTTCACATCTGTATTTTTTCCATATGATGTAGTTAAACACAAACCTTAAGATTACAGTTTGTGCATCATAATGCCCATAATCCTTCAAATGCAGAGATAAAAATGCATGAAATGGGGAGGGCTGCCTTTTGCTGTCACTGTTTAATGTAGGAATTCCCCTCTCAAAGGGTGTAATTATTGGAATTGATGCAAAAAGAGGTCAGCATCCTGATTCGGCAGTGCTTTATGATAACTGTTCATTTGCCAGAGGGGGGATAAAGGAAGCGCCATTAAAATTACTCTCCTGTTTTACAAGATAGGAAGTGACTACTAGAAATTCACCGGGGAGCACCAAGACACTTCAAAACAATATTTCTGCAATGAATCACAGGTATTAACAAAAAGCAACCTCTATTAATAGAGATTAAACGGCATTTCTCCGTTTTCAAAATGAATGTGGTAATAAATATTGAGCATTGTCATTTTATAGCTGCAGCAAGTTAGCAGCAGATAAGTGCTTAACTCCAGGGATTCTCAACAGCTAATGCTGATCACGTGTTTTTAACCATTAGCTCCAAAATTAAATATCTATCCTTTATCTCATCTTCCTTTAGCTTAATGTCAAGAAACAGCCCTGAGGAATACAAGCCACAAAAAACATCTTTAGGTAGGTGGTAAACCTATCTAGCTAAAACAAGAAACATTGAAGTGGTGGCAATCTTTGGCCTCAATAATTTCATTGCAACTCTGTTTTAATACACAATACAATCTTTAGGTTTAAATGTAGGAAACAGATTAAGATAATCTTCCCGAGTGATTTATAGTGAGATTTGTGCAAACCACAGTAAACAATAATACAGACATTTTTTGCCCTTTCATTAAATTGCATTAAAATCAGAGCAAGGCCTTTCAAACAATGTTACAATTATCTCCTTGAGGGGGACAAAATCCAGTGATGCAACAAGGAAAAGACTTTGTTTCCCTGAACAAAACTGGAAGTTTACAATAAAATCGTATACTATGAACAGTGCTCACGCTAGTGAGTAATTCCTCACTGATAAGTGCTGAATTCAATTAATAAAGGTGTCAAAAATCTTACACCTCTTTCAGAACACCCTGAGAAGCTTCCATCTCACACAGAGCTCATTCGCAGCAAAGCATGACTAATGTTTCAATTAATTTCCCCTTTCCCTCCCAAAACCACTTCAAAAATCTTTTTTAACCTTGAAAGGTTACAGAAAAGATTTACAGACTCTAGGCAAGATCTGGCAACACACGTGGAGATGTGGGGGAAATGGAAAAAGGGTCTGGAGTGTGGAAGAGTACTCCTGCTGCCGCTATACCCTTACACCCTCCTTTGTGCGACTACACATACTCTCATGGGGAAAATAAGGGGCCCCAGAAGCATCTTCCCCCAAAGCACACCATCATTTACCCATGGATGATCACCTTCTAAACCACAAGCCCAGCTCTGACCCAGAAGCACAGCCTAGCAGCAGCCAGCACTGCAAAGCAGCCAGAGGCATCAACTCCAATGCATCCCTTCTGCTGATCACCTTCAGTATCCAACTTCATAAATGCTTCACGTCCCTGAGCTTCCCCAACCTAACCTCCAACACGAACATGTGCTCCAGCCCAGGCTGCTCTTTAACACTGCCAAAGTCACAGTACAGCCTGGAGGCATTAGCCATTGCTCAGCTTCTTTGGCTGCTCCCACATAAATGCAGCAAGCCCTAAAAAGAAATCCACCCAACACTCCACCTCCCCTGACTACTTCCTATTTCCATCCAGCTAAGCATATTCTTCCATTTCTCAGGCCAAATCAGAGAAGCATGTATGATGAGACCAAAAGCTACAGGAACATTTCCCCACTCTTTATCAGCACAACTCAGTTTTTCCATCTTGAGTAACCCGCCCTCCCATCATAGGAAAAGTCAAATGGAACAGAATTTTATAAACTCAGTGTTACCTATAAAGACAAATAATTCTTGGCTTGGTTAATCTACTATTACTTACTAATGAAAACACACTGAAAAATGCACAGAGAAGCCCAAGCACTACACAAGAGTGGGAGTGATTTATATACAGTTAATCCCACTTTAAACAGAATCAGACATCAGAGATAGCAAGGGCCTTGGGTAACCTAGTGCATTCCCTCTATCTGCTAACAAATCACTGGCAAGGATGTGCTGAACTGTACAAATTTAAGCATCTGAGCCCAGAAGTTAGAGCGCCATAGATGTTGCAACACTAACAATTATATAGATATTGCTCCTCTCTCGAGGACACTTTGTATCAACTCTACCCTTCATTTGATATTCAGAACTTGCAAACGTTGAATTTTCTTTTCATGCATTCAGCTGAAGCCACACCAGCCATTGAGGATGCTGTACAGCCAGTATAAATCAAGGCAAGATGGTTGATCTGGGGATACACGTAGTTTATTTAAACAATGTATTCAAATGCACTTCTAGACAGCCAGAAGACCGTTAGCACCAACAATGATCAGAAGCAGGCTACAGAAAAATAAAAATGTGACATTTCCCTAATTTGTTTACTTGGTATATTAGACAGGACTCTGGGCAAAACTCTAACTCAAATTAAGTCGAGGTAAATTTGTTGTTCACTCCTTACATTTTACATGATTTTATTCCAGTCCCACTCTTGTTCTTTTGTCTGGAGGTATCTATCAACACACAACCAGGCACAAGAAAAGAGACAAGACTTGTTGCATGAACTGGGGCATACTGATGCTCTTTCTCTGCCTTTAGTTTTCCTGTCTCTAAAACAAATGCACACACACACACACCCTTGCATGGCCCTGCATTAGTTTGATCATACATAAGATACGCTGCAGTCCTGAAGACTCTTCTACATTTAATATTCAGTTCAACTGAATGATGCTGGAAATAAAGCATCTAGCTACAATTAGCGATAGAGAAAAACACCTTAGAGTCCCACTTCTGAAATGTCAGTTCTTAAATGAGAAATCCACATGGATAACAACAGCTAGTACTTGTTTACACTTCCTTCCTAGTATTCTGTTATCAACCATTCAATCTGGTGTTCAGAATGAAACATCGAACAAGACAAACTGTACAGTTGCAATGTTAAATCTATGAAGAGATATATCCATGACTTTATGGATTAATATTCTGAAACAGCCTAAGGTAAAGCAGTCACCTAATAGGGGTGGAATTAGAAAGACAGGAACATCAAAGCAATTTACTTAAGACACTTGACAAGCCCCACTCCCACAAATACCTTGGAAGGGTATCCTACTGGAAACTGCTTTAATCTAGAAATACCTTCAGAGAATGTGCTGATAACACAGCTCCCCTACTCAGCTACAAAGCTCTTGGGTAAATAGCTAATGAAAACTGAGCATCTTTTTTAACATTATCCAAAACTTGAGAGTTTCATGTGCCTCCAACTTTCAATAAAAAGCACTAAAAATTCAGATATTTTCTTTTCTGGAAGACTCTTGATGCTATAAAGTAGCAAGACGTAAGCAAAATTAACACCTACATTTGGTAAATTATATCTGTGGAATGGTATCTATGCTGCCATTCAATGAGATCTGAACAGGCTAGAGATCTGGGCAGAGAAAAGTTAACAGAGGCAAGAGTGGGGTGCTGCAGCTCAGAGACCGGCACAGGTTAGGGGTTAGTCTGCTGAAATCCAGCTCTGCCCAGAAGGACCTGGAGTTAAAAAGCATTACGTCCCTGTGGCCAAGAAGTCCAATGGTATCTCAGGGTGCTTTGGGAATAGTGTGGACAGCACGCTGAAGGAGGTTCTTCTGCTCTGCTGAGGCCGTATCTGGAGTGCTGTGTCCAATTCCCGGCTCCCCAGTTCAAGAAACACTAGGAACTTCTGGAGAGGGTCCAGTGGAGGAACACAGATGGTTAGGGAACTGGAGCACCTCTTTCATGAGGATAGGCTAAGAAAGCTCAGTTTGTTTGGCTTGGAGAAGAGACGACTGAGAGGGGTTCTTATCAATGTTTACAAATATCTTAAAGATGTGTGTCAGGAGGATGGGGTCAGACACTTTCCAGGCATGCCCAGTGACAGGACAAGGGGCAACAAGCATAAACTGAAACACGGGAAATTCCATCTGAATATGAGGAAGAACTTTACTTTGAGGGTGACAGCACTGGAACAGGCTGACCAGAGAGATTGTGGAATTTTCTTTTCTGGAAATATTCAAAACCTTTCTGATCATGATCTTGTGCAACCTGCTCTAGCTGGACCTGCTATGGCAGAGAGATTGGACTAGATGATCTCCAGAGGTTCCTTTAAACCTCAGCCATTCTGTGATTGTGATCTTAATTACAATCAAGTGTCTTTTTTTCTGATTTTAATCAGGTTTTTGAAATTTATATTCAATAGCAGCAGCACTAAGTGCTGTATAAATACCAGAGAAGAAGATACAGTGTTTAAGACACTTCTCCCAGCCTTCATAGTCTTAGGAATCTTCACATATCCCTTAGAGTTAATATGCTGGTGTCTCAAGCAAGTAGCTATAACCAAGGTCCTCAGAAAGTACTCAAATGTCAAAACTCTGCAGAGATTTGAAGATCTCTGCAAATAAGAAGAACAGTTATTTCAAAGTGTTCCAAAGTGCCTTTGGGAAGTCTGACATCTGCAAGAACAGTAGCTCCCTGCCTCTCAAAAGTTATGAGAAAAGAAATAGAACATCATCAGCTACTGAAGTTACAGTAACAGGCAGACCAGCATACAAATTCTTTTCACGTTGTAATGACTGAACAAATTTGGCTTTCACTCTCCTCTACCCATTCCCTCAACAGATTCACGTGGGAGGGGGGAAAAAAAGAAAGGCGCATCTTGTTTTACAGTATTTTCAGTACTGGCAATGGCTTTCAGGCAGAAAATCAAAAGAAGACTTTGACAGCTTTAGAAAATGTACATAAGTTACTACAGCATTCATCTAAAATGCAAGTTCTGCCTGCAGAGGAAGGACTTGTCAAGTCCTAAATCTTCCCAAGAAAATGCAGTAACCATAAGGCTCTCCCTAAGAGACGACCATCTCACGCTCAGCACACAGATCACCACCATCACCTCTGGGTGTTACTGGCCATCTTGTTCAGGACCTCAACATGAGGGAAGGTGCATTCTTCCACTCCTGTGCACTTCCACTCCTGTAGTCCTTGGCAAGTACCTGGACTGTCAGCTAGTCCAAAGTGCCAGTGAGAGCTGCAGCTGCTCCCACAGTTCAGCAGACTGTCATGTCTCTGGCAGCTGGACAGTGCAAAGCTCTGCTCTAACATATTACCAGAATTATACCTGTTAGCATTACTTCCCATGAACCATAAGAGCCCATGATCATATGACTCTAAATATAAGGAGCAGCCAGAACTGACAACTCTGAAAGCAAAGTCCAAGCTCAAATACGGAGCTATTACCTGCATGCATCCACAGGCACTTAGAGAGCAGCTCCAAAAAATGCTGACAACTGGGCAGGCTTCTCAGACAAGCAAAGGTACAAACACAGCAGGAGCCAGCTGCTCAAATCTGTAACCCCAGAAGATGTTATGGATTGCTGTGCTTCTACCTTGGAATTTTTAGTACTCTACTATGTCTGCTGTTAAGTAAAGCACTAAATATTTGAATTTGTTTGTTCTAATTTCCCTTGGTTTTTTGTTTGTTTTTCTCTATATTTATTTCAAGCACTATCCCTGTGGAAAAACAACTAGATCACAATAAGCTCCCAAAAGAAATGTGATTAGGGTATTGTTACAGGAGGACTTAAAATTACCAACATCTTACACAAGAACTAGCTCTCATGTTTCTCCAATCACTGCTTCTCCCTCAAAAAAAGCATGAAGTCATCAGAGCGGGAGAGAAGGAAAACTGAACACACAGACGAAAAGAAAAAAAAAAAGGAAGAGATGAGGCAAGCAAGTGATGAAATGTTAACATCACTTCATGAGGCAAGCAGCCTCCCATCTAGTCTCTTCTTCACTTGATGTGATCCATCTATCTCTTGGTTCAGGGAAATAGAGGGAAGGATGTAGCCTTTTAATACTGTGTACTGCTGATGCACTCTTGGAAGGGGAAAAGAACAGCAGAGGGCCAATAGTTTTAGAGACTGGAAGAATGGGTGTCTGCTACTGCTCAGTGACTTATTGGCACTGAGCTTGGCTTCAAATCAAGGGAACCCTGAGCTTGTATGATGCGTTGCTCTACTCAAAATGTTCTTTCATTCTGTTCATATGTCTGTTATGCAACTCTTCTATTAGTAAATAAAATCTCATTGACAGCTTTCCATGAGTGTCCCAAGACAAGAGCCAAGCAGGTCATTGACAGATATTCACTAAATTCAGTCACTCCTAGTTAATCCTGAACACCAGAAAACCTTTCTAACACAAAGTATATGTAATTTTTGGCACTCAAGATAGATATATAGATAGATATAGATAGATACTTTATTATTATATTTTATTATATTATTATATTGTTATTTTTAATGACACAGCTAATCTGCAACCTGCTAGGACAGAGAAGAAAAGAAAACCAAAAAAAGAGACTACAGCTTCTACAAAAGTAGCAGTAGACTGGAAGTGTTTTATATCAGTGCTGTAGTAAGCACATTCATACTCATTATAGAAGCAAACGGGAGAATTCGTTAGAGATTCTGCAAGGCTGTTAAAGCATACTCTTTTCACAAGGAGAAAGTTAAGAATGTCACAAGTGGCAACAGCAGACTGCAGAAAGCTTGAGCTGCCAAACGCAGTGCAAGAGGAAAATAAATCTTTTGCATGCCCTGTGAGAAGTTAAAAGCACAGGTTCCCGATTAAACTCGATGCTGTTCCTAAAGCAGACTACTTTTTTCTTTTTTTTTCTTTTTTTTTACAGCGATAGAAAACCTGGATCTGTTAAGCCTGCGCTGCCATAGGAAGGCGCAGCCCCCTGCGCGCCCGCGGGGTACGGGGATCCGCGACCGGCAGCCAGGCGGGGTGACCGGCGGGGCATTTAATCGGGGATCCGCGGCCCGGCAGCGACCCTGCCCTCCACGGGCTCCCACCAAACACCGGGGGAGAGCACCGGAACACCCGGGACTACCCTTCTGGTCGGAGGGTCTCTGAGGGTCCCCCCGGGGGAGGATTTACTCCCATCAGGGCGCCTCGGGACCGGCAGCGCCGCTGCCGGGGCTCAGCCGGACCTGCGCTACCAGGGACCCCCGAGCCCGGGGCGGCTCGGCTCGGGGCCGAGGGACCCGCGGAGACCCCTCTGCGGGCGGGCAGGGTGCGGGGCAGGGAACCGGCGGTGCCATCCCTCACCCCCGCGGGCGGCTGTCACTGCCCGCCACGCATCTCGAGAGGAAAACAAAACAAAACAAAGCAATCAAAACATTAACCACATAGTAAACGAAAATAAACAGTCAAACGGCAGCGGCTCACGGGCTGCGTCCCCCCGCTGCTCCCCGTTCCCCCACACCAGGCAAACGGGGCGCTCCGGCAGCGTCCGGCGGAGAGAAGGGAGAAGTTCCCTCCTGTTGCGCCCCTCAGAGGTTTCCCCGCTCGGGCTCCCCCGAGGAAGCGCCCGGAGCCCCCCGCGCCGGGGGACGGCGGCGGGAGCAGGTGGGCGCCGCACACAAAGCCCCATTCACAGCGCCCGCCGCCGAGCGCGCACCGACCCGCGCTCGCCGCCCGCGCCGCGCCCTCACCTCATGGAGCGCCCGTGTCCCGCTACGCCGGCGCGGCTGTGCCGGGAGCCGGGCAGGCAGCGATCGGCGGCGCTGCCGAAGGGCGGAGCGGCGGCGCCGACTGCCCCGGGACACTCGGGGGCGGGAGCGGCGGGCGCGGCACGGCGGCCACGTGACGGCGGGGGCTGCGGCCCACAGCGGCTCGGCCCGCCCCCGGCGGGGGCTGCGGCCCACAGCGGCTCGGCCCGCCCCCGGCGGGGGCTGCGGCCCACAGCGGCTCGGCCCGCCCCGGTTGGGGGCGCGGAGGAGAGGGGCGGGGAGCGGAGGGGAGGGTGTTGGTGCGGGAGGCGGGGAGGAGACCACCCTGCCGGCTCTGGGGCGGGCGTATGTCTCCGAAGGCGTGTGGGGAGCCAGGGAATCACTGAGCGTGCCGAGTTGGAAGGGCCCCACAAGGATCATCGGAGTCCGATTCGTGGTCCTGCGCAGGACACCCCAAGAGTCACAGCATGGGCCTGGGAGCATTGTCCAGGCACTTCTTGAGCTTTGTCAGGCTTGGAGCTGTGACCACTGCCCTGGGCAGCCTGTTCCCGTGCCCAGCCACCCTCTGGTTGCCTGTGGTTGCCAACCAGCCCTAGTACCTTTTCCTGATATCCAGACTAAACCTTCCCTAACACAACTTCAGGCCCTTCCCTCATACCCTGACACTGGTCACCCCAGAAAAGAGATCAGGGTCTGCCCCTCCTCTTCTCTTCCTGAGTAAGTTGTAACTGCAGTAAGGTCGCCCCTCAGTCTCACCCAGGCTGAAGGAGGGTGCCAGGTCTCTGCCATCTCTGGGTGCTTTGGGATCTCCTAAGGATAAAGCTGGGAACGGAGAAAGGGGCCAAACCTATCTCAAGTCCTTAAACACAAGGACTTCAGTGCATGGGGGAAGTCCTGCATTTTGGTTCTCCCCAAAGCTTCCCTGTATGTCAAATGCCCCATCGTCAGATCTCTAGGTAGAAAAGATTGTTAGAGAAGAAAGAGAAATGGGCTACTTCTTGTTCAGAATCCATATTATTGACTGGTGTAGTGTTTGGCTACATAGGAGCTTAGAGGTCAGGGAATCACAAATGGGCTTTGTAGCAGTACCAAGGTTCTGATTCCCTGGACGTGCTCTAGTCTGTTTCCCATGTAGGCCAAACACTTTTCGAAGTTGAACCTCTGGAGTGCCCTTTCTTGAGTCTTCTGTCAAGCCAATGGCAAACCACCTTGACATCTCACCAAGCAGATCAGGTGATCTATGCAAGACCTGGCACACTTTGTCTATGAGTTAACGTGTTAAGTGCACCTCTGCCTACCATCCCACCTCAAGGGTCCTGCCTGAGCTGCTTCCCATCATGTCCTGCCAGAGCTGCTTCCCATCTCCTGGTTTCACTGACCACAGCTCGGCTCCCTGACTGAGAAGTTCTCCTTTAATCCCTGTGATCGCTCTTACCTTCTCTGTTCTCAACAGTATCCACGCCTTCTGAAGTGGCAAACAGTACAGGGAGGAAATGACCACTTCAAAACTTTAGGTCATTATTGTAATAGTGGCAAGTGTTGTTATTAAACAAATACACTTGATTATCTCCAGAAGTATACTTTCCTCTGCTAATCTGCAGTCCTTACCTTGGTCAATTTGTTCTGCATGTGTTTTATGTCTGAGAACAGCCATCATTGTGCCAGCACTGTTTCTTTTATTTGTTTATTTTTCTTAAAAGGACACACCCCAAAATGTTAATCTAATATAGTTAATTATAAGAACATAATTTGCACAAAACCAATAAAAACAGGAGAATCAAACTTTCCCTGCAATGCTAGCTCATCAGATACAAAACATGTTCCATTTTCTATTGAATTATCTTTAATTCCTCTTATTTTAAGAAGCCAAATATATTTGTACAGTATTGTTAGAAAGTCTCTTGCCTACTTACAGCAAAACCAGCAAATGTCTGTGTAGTTACGTGTGACTAACCTGAAAATGTTAGTCATCACCTCTTGCATTTGCATAGTTTGACCTAGTATGATTTTTATTTCCATTCTAAATGCCAACATGTAATAAAGATGGAGTTTGGATATGTTTGTACAGGATATTCACATATAAAATGACACATGAATAACTGATAGTACCTTCTGTCTACAGTATCATAAAATGTTCAGTTCTTGAGAAGTGGAAATATTTCCTATTTCCCAGAGAAGTATTTTTCTTCATATAAGCTGTGGACCAAGGTAAAGGCTTTGGGGTGTGTTGTTACAGCAAGCTTAAATGCATTAAACCAATCTGATCCATGCCTCAGAACCTGACTGCCCTCTAGGTTAGTCTTCTTGCATGGAAGGCTATCCTTTCATCTCTTCTTTCCTGAGCCCCCTTTTGGGTCCCCTTCCAAAGGCCAGGCATTGCCTTTTATTCAAAACACTCCTATGTAATTTTGTGGCTGGAGCCTCTGCAGACAGAGGACAAAGCTGGGAGCTGGATGAGTTCAGCTGTGTTCCAAATTTTGCCCTTGCTGTGCTATGGTACTCTGCCATAGTCATGTTTTTCCACCTGTGCTTCTACTGTGGGGCAAACACAACTCTTTAAGAGCTTCATTAAATGCTCAGCATATGCTAACATCAGTTGTTAGCTAGATGGAGAGGACTGCATCTGAAATACATCTTACACAAGCAGCTTCTCTCAAAATTTAAATATTAGCATGTTGTCTGTGTGACACCCTTCCTGTGCCCCTCCATTCCTTTGTGCAGCAGGCATGATGTGAGGATGGGGGAGCAAGAGACTACCCTCCTCTGCTCAGTCTCCTGGAAAATGTGAGAGGTTGCACTCAGTTTTGACTTGCAATTGGCTGCCCACAGTGAGGATGTAATGAAACCACCTATGCATTCCTAGCCACTTCTCCAGAAGGGAGAGGCCTGGAAGTGGCTTAAAGATACCTTTAATCACATCTTATCACTCAGTCTTGATAACATCTGCTAATTAGCTTCCCTTGTCACAGTTAATTTTTTTATGCTGCTCCTGGCTAGTTTGGTTTTTTTTTTCTCCTGCTTTTTTTTCTTTTCTCCTGCCACTGCCTTTAGCAGAATACAAAGCACTGGCCATATCTCCACCTAGAAATTATTTGCAAAGGAAATCACAATCCTGAATTGGCTGATCATTTCCTGCTACCCCTTCCAGCAGCCTAAACCTGTTCTATAAGCTCCAAGTGCTGCATTTTCAGTTCCCCTGTTGGACTTGTTCCAGTTTTATTATTTTCAATTGTAATATAGTTTGATTTACTAATCCTGGCTATTTTTCACTGACGTACAATTTAAAGAGAATTTAGGTTTAGATATTAAGACATGATTTTGTTTCCAGACCCTTCTTTGCCTACAGTAAAAGAATTTTTTTCCCATTCTTTGTAGCAGATGTCCCCCATAAATGCAAGAATCACTGTGGTAACAAGTGAGACGGTTAAAAACTGTCATTTTTATCTGCTTCCACCAGAGCACTTTCTTTTTTTAATAACTTGTTAGCACGGAAAGGAGGTGATTGATGCCTCTTCACAATATGGTATGTTTAGAAAACTTGGTCAGGAATTTTTTGCCTTTACGGTTTCTATGCTCTTCATATAGCAACAGCAATGAGCCTGACGGAGACAACACAGGAAAACACTAAAAGTTGCAGAAACTCACAACTGGAGTTGTTCAAACTAGGCTCTTAAATGAGACAGAATCTTCAGAGAGAGGAAAGCCTACCTAGGGACTTGTTTTACTTTGAAATGAACTTTCAAAGTGTGAAGGATAAGAATCCAGTAATAGTTGCAGGGAATTATCTAGATTATTTCAACTTTCTCTTTCAAAATGGATTTCTTCCACCTCCAACAACCATTCTTCTTTCTCATGGTTTTTACATCTGCACTCACCTTTGCATATCCTTCTGCAAGGAGCCCCAGTTTATAACTTGACCTCTTCACAATCCCAGGTGACATTTCTTGGAAAGCTCCAGTGAAATTCTGCCTTTGTGATGATTCTTCCTGCACCACAGGGTCCTGCTTTGCTGTGGCTTCAAGTGGCCTGTGAGGCTGGGCTGCCCTTTGAATCTGAATATTCCTCCTCTGCCATAGGAACCGAAATCAGGAGCCAATGGAGGGGGCCATGCAGTCTGCATTACTGCTGCTAAACCCTTCAGTGGTTTTGCAGCAGAGGTCAGGTGAACCCTGGAGACCCAGCCCTAAACAGCAGCCTTACCTTAGTGGGACCGAATAGATGTACCAGTTAGGAGAGAACAGAAATGTAGTTTACTGTTCTTTCCCTGTGAGAGAAAGGACATTTTCTGCCTCTGGTTATACTTTTCATCTTAGTTTGTAGCTATTGGAATATACAAAAGGAATTAATGCAGTCCTTCTTAAGTACAAAGAGTAAAAATTTTTTTCTTTTTTCTTTCCTCTTTCTCACGTTATTATGGAAATGCTAGTGTCTTTGATATGAAAGTGATTATGTAGGTTTAACTAGAAGAAAAAAATGGTTTTTTTCCTTTTCACCAACATCCAATGTAAAACGAGTTTATTTTGTGTATCTTCCCTGTAGGGACAAACTCAGCTATGCATTGCATGGAAGTGGGCTTGATGATCTAATGCAGCTTTCCCACAAAGCCTCAGAATTACTCCATAACATATTTAATTCTGAAAGTATTTTAAAAGTACAAGCCCATGGAAACAACAAAAGAAAATTACACACTCCTTACACAAACAGACTGTGCTTGAAATGGCAGGGCATCTATGCTTTTTTAAATTTAAAAATGAAAAAGTGTTTAAATTCTTCTCACAGAGAAGTTCATCAAGCAGAAAAACAACTGACCAAACAGACATCGAAACCTCTGGAGGTAAGGAACCAAGCTTTGTTAAAAGCCTATCCCAGAATTAATAGGTCATATTTCAGGTCTCAGTACCATAAATACTGTTTATGTGTAGCATCTACTGCTTAATCCTTGAGTTAGGACTGCTTTATTCCCTCTTTCTCAGGTGCATGGAAATTCTGTGCATATGGGCATGCTCAAGTTTTCTGTATTATTCTACAAGCAAGAGGAGGATTTTCCTCTCTGCTTGGCCCCATAGATACAGATGGGAGCCAGCGTCACTTATGAGAAAATCCTCTATCCAGACATTGCACCTACAGGCTTCCCTGAAAGCTTGAGGGCTGAGATTTTCTCAAAAGCCAGATGGGAACACCTGTGTGAAGCCACCAGACTACCACAGACAGGGAGAGCACAGCTTGAACAAAGCTGACTTCTACCCCTCCACAAATATAAAGGGCTCTTTGAAGGCACACCACTGAAAGTCCTGAAAGGCCAGTTGCCCAAGAACAACCAAGAAGAAGATTACTCTAATCTGAGGATCACTAAAGACCAAAATTCTTAGTATTTAATTACACCGTTGAGCACCTTGATTATGTTGTCATAGCACAAAAGTCAAAGCAGTTCCCACAGCAAGAGGCGGCTACATGCCTTATACACTCCACACAAGAGTGCAGGGAATTGCTTTGTCTTTAGTCTTGCTCTAAGGCTCCTATCCCAGTCAGAATTTGTAAATCAATTTCCTCTTCCCATTCAAACCTGAAAAAAACACATTCCTGCATATTTTATATGACTATTTGCATTACAGAGAAGCCAAGTACCTTGCAAATGGCATTTCAAACTGCCTATTTTTTGGCTTTGCTCTTCACAGGATTTCTTAATGCATTTGGCATCAGCAAGCTGAAACTCCAGTTCTGTCCCATGCTATATTCCCATGACAAGATTTCTGCTGCTGATTTTGTTGCGGAGGTTCAAAATCCCATATGCATTCTATCTTTGTTGACATTCTTCCAGGTTTTGGAAAAGAAGTTTCCTTACATCTCCAGAGAAACCGAATCTCACTTTGTCAGTCATCTGTTTTGTTTTTTAAAATGCTTCTCTGATGCAGAGTCTTTCAGACCATATTAAAAGAATCCAAGGATTGTTTCCACTGTATCATGATAATCAAACTTTGTGTCTCATTCATAATTGCATGCAAAGGCCCCTGCCTCTGCTGGGGTTGGTGTAAATGAGTGTCAGACATTCCTTTTTACTTCTCAGAGATGGTTACAGCATTTGTCCTGCATCACAAGAAAAAATATCAAAGGGTTGGAAAGTGGGATGGGATCCAAGTTTAAGACTGCGATTTAGTGTGGAGACATTGGAGATTTCTGCACTTTGCACAAGGACTGATATAAATCTTAGGTAATCCTGCTCCAGCAGAGAGGCTTTTCTTAAGGACTTCTACAAATGAAGCATCTAATTACCACCAAAAAAATAGCAAACAAAGGAGTGAGAGTATATCTTTAATATGGTGTAGCGGTCCTTAAAGACTGTGACAAACCAAAACATCACAGAGGAATATAAATGTACTGAGAAGTTTATAAATATGGACCTGAGGGCAGAGTTTCGTGAAGTGATGAGGTCTGGCTTTGGCATTATCAAAGTTTAAAAATGCCAAAGCCACATTATCCAGAGTATAAGTTCACTCTACTCAATAGAAATCATTCATACTTTCTTGAAATGATTTCTTTAAAGTGATTTGTTCTGTCTAGTGGAATTTTTCTCATGTGAAATATCATATATCTGTACAATGCTTTACTGAAATGTTGTCTATTCTCACAGTTTTACATTGTGTGCCTAACCTTTTGCTTGAATATTCAGTCTCAGGCAGTTCACTGCCTAATGTCAAAGTATCTTCAATTCACCTGTTTAGCAGGCTCCTCTGGCCTTGAGGGAAGAAATAACTTGTCTGCCATGTGAATGACCCACGGGATCACATCATCCTCTGTGAGGGTTGTGTCAAATGGTCAGTGGTCACCTCCTTCCCACACACTCACCTATCTTTCATGACCAGTTGGAGATTCAAGGGTCTGTAACTGAGTCTAGGCCAAATATTACCCTTCTCTCCCAGTCAGAGAAACACAAACCTATCTTCTGCTTTCCAATTACACCAAACAGACCACAAGCCTTTATTTCCTAGGAACCATTAGGTCCCTTGTGCACATCAGTGTAAACACCATGTGGTAGATGTGCAGATCTCTTGCCATACCAACACACATCTTAGGTGTGCTCAGATTTAAGGCAAATTCTGTTTATGCTGAGAGGTGCCTAGCTATGCCCAAATCCATTAATAATTACCTTGAAACCATGGGCTGTTACAACTGATGGTATGCAGAGTTCCTAGAAGTTAAGGCTCTTATCTCCAGCTCCTAACTGGGATCAGCAAAATCTTTGAGTGTCTTACTGTTGTCCTTCAGTAAACAAAACATAGAGATTTCAATTTGCTCCTACCAGTCCTTTATGAGGAAAGAACTTTAGAACTTTTTTCTTTTTTTTTTTTTTTTTTTTTTTTTTTTTTTTTTTTTTTTTTTTTTAGTTTGAACTGCTGCCCAAGAGATGAGAAAAAAGGTTGTTTTTTTTCTTCTTTTTTTCAAGAGTGCCACTTAGGCAGAGAGATTTGATTTTACAAAAGGTTCTGGTGGTACTGACCTCTAAGGAAATACAGAGCCTGACTCTGGATCCTGTTAGCTTTTGCCCTGGGAACTGAAATCTGTTCTGGAAGGTTGTGACAGTGAGAGCCCAGCTGACAACATGGTGCTGCTTTCAATTCCTTTAGTTTTCAGGAATAATAAGAATCATTAAATATAGACATTTGGAACATTTGTTTCTAATCAGCTGCCCTACTTCTGATGCCCTGAAAGAAAGAATGTGATTACTGAGAGATATGGATACAGTTTATTAATCAAATTTTAAGTACATTTAAAAGTAAAAGACAAGAAACCGTAGCCTCAGGTCGAAATTATTACTGGAAGGAATGGAACCATTTACAATAAAATGTAATAATAAAGCACAAAAATAATTAAGAAAGAATTGCTTGCTTGGGTACTTGTTTGTCATTTTGTTTTACTCTGCAGTTGGAAAACACTTACCTTTGCAAACAAAGAGTGCGTACATATTAGCAGTAAGGATGCTGTCAATTGTATTTTAAGTAGCTGAATAGCAAAATTATAGCTGCAATTGGATGCTGAAGATTGGAGACAGAAGGACACAGTACACTTTTTTTTTCTATGAATATTAGATAGTTCATGATTGTTGGAATGAAATAAAAACCAAGTACCTTAAAATAATTTTATTGCCGTTTCTCAGTATTTGCTTCTGCAATCATATGCAAAACCAAGAGGTTTTTCTTTAGAAAATTCAAAGAAAGGAAGAGTCTTGAGGATATTTGTGCACATGAAAGCTTACAAAATGGTTCTTAAACTGTAATTTTCTGTCATTTTATTTTAAAAGAAGTGTAGGTCACCTTCCCCCTTTTATCAAATGAGTCTTCCAAACTCCACAACTTAATTTTCTCTAGGCAGCTATCCATGAGGAACCATATTTGAACCAGATCAGTAAATAGTATACTAAAGTTATTACTTGCAAATATTTTAAATGAAGGTGCTAAAATCACTGGGTTTTGATATATTTGTATTTTCTGTCATTAGCTGGGCCCATATTTGATCTCTGTCTAGAAATGATTTCCTGCTGGGAAAAAGTCTTAGCCTCTGCTGTTCTGCCTTTTGGGTCAAGTTTCTCCTTCTCTCATTAGATATCCAACAAATTTCAATTTGGGTCAAAACATCACAATTACATTAAATCACTCCTAAATTCAGCCTTGCCATTTATTCCAGAGTCCTGCATCTGATGTTCTTAGTCCAGTTTGTATATGAAATAGTATGCAGAATGAAATTGGAATCACATTTACCATTATTATATCTGGATGATGCATTATTATGGCTTTATTATAAGGCTGCAGTGAGATAGTATCTGGTTGAAATGAGAGGCAGACTGGTGAAGATTCAGTTTCTGATACCATCTTCATCCTTCAACATAGCCAGTACTCTGAAAGATTTGTTTGAAGTACTGTTTTTTCTGGAGAAAGCAAATAGAGTCCCTTTGCCCTGAGAGTTTTTATTAATCTAATACATGCAATGAGAAATTCCCTTTGGAATGGAAGCCTTGCCTTTGAATTCTATGTTCACTTTTATTTCTACCAGAGCTTTCATGCAGCTTTTGAACTTCACCTCTCTTTCTCAGCACCACACCTTCCCGAGACTGCTCTTTTTCAGGAACCTGAGTGTCCCACATGCTGTCCTTCAAAATATATCAAATCAGACATTTTGTCCATCAATGAGAAATGAATATTATACAATGAGTAGCAGGGTTCAGTGAGATACACCTTCCCAGCCAGGACAATTGCTGCTAATGTCTGCTTTAGCAAGATATTTAAGGCTTAGGTCCCCATAGATTCACTACAGCAGTCAGGAGTTCTTCCTTCAGACAGCATTTGGCCTGTCCCCTGAGCAAACTGTCCCCAAAGCAGGTGGTTCAAAGACATCCAAAGAGCAAATTTCTGATTTAGACCCCTAAAATCTTCTCCTTCCATGTCTCCAACAAGGAGTTGGAATGTTTAATAGGCTTTTGGGGTGGAGGTTCTTCTGAATCTAATGGATCTCCTCTCTGAGGTGACAGGGTGACAGGGTCTGAGGGAAGAGTCTGGAGTTGTGTCAGGGGAGGTTTAGGTTGGATATCAGGAAAAGGTTCTTCCCCAGAGGGTGGTTGGGCACTGGAACAGGATCCCCAGGGAAGTGGTCACAGTACCACCCTGACAGAGCTCAAGAAGCATTTGAATGCACTCAGGCACACGGTGTGACTTTTGGGCTATGCTGTGCAGGGCCAGGAGATGAACTCAATGATCCTTGAGGGTCCCTTCCAATTTAGCTGGTTCCACAATTCTGTCATTCATATGCACCAAAGCTGCTCTTCAAGTCAAACCAAAATGATGGGAGTTAACTCTGTAGCCACACCAAACCACAATGTTATTGCACAGACAGTGCAAGCTTCCTGACTTACTCTAAACGTGATTATTTTAACCCACTTGAGGAACCAGAACCAGGACATTCCCTTTGCTTTGTACACTATAGCAAATACCTGTCCAAATCCTTTCTCTGCATGCAAGGAGGGAGGATTGCATGGTACACATGCATAAGAGCTGTATCAAATTAAATTGAATCCATGCCATGCCAACAGGCATTTAGGTCTCAGTTCAGATCATGATGGAGTGAGATTGCCATCAGTATTTAGCAGAATTTAATCCACAAAGTAGAACAAAATTCTGTATGCACGTCGTATCCAAAGAAGCATTTATTCATCAGGAATGGTTTTGTGATTTGTATAACTTCCAGCAGGTTAGTGAACAATGGGATATTTATCATGAAAGGTGTAATTGAACTACAAAAATTTTTTTAAAAAAGTCTTTAATTATGCTGTAATTTTACCTGACCTCAGTGAGAAATATTATACAATTTATAACTGTTTATGCTTTTGTTTGGGATTTTTTTTGTGGTTTTGGTTCGGTCTGTGTTTGTATTTTGTTTTGGTTTTTTTCCCCCACTTCTTCCTCTCCTGGATAGTCAGAGAACAGTCTCTTCCCTTCAGTTTACTATCCATTTGTGATCAGTCTCAGGGTAAGGAGATTAGCACAGACTTCTGCTTTGTGGGCTTCTTGCTCTGTATGGAATTGCATTTAACATCAACACTTTTATTTTCTGAGGGTGTTTATTCAACAAGAACTTTGTGAAAAAATTACAAAAAAATACAAAATCTTAATTTAATGCAAATTTAACAAAATGGATTATCTACTCATTTACAGGCAGTAGATTTGTATTGTCTACTACATTTTAAATTCCTTTGGAGTGGATCCAATTACATTTTCACTGCTTTTCCTGCCTTGGTGCAAATAAGAACCTATCCATGTACTCCGTTCTTTCCTTTAGCTAATATTTCATAGGTCTCTGGTTGAGGAGCCAGCTCTGCTTCCATTTACATGGTTACAGCTCCCAGAAACAGTAAAGGCTGAATCCTTAGGTATTATCTCATTATTTAAACTAATTATGGGAATGCTAACAAAAGCTGAGTAAGCACTGAATCCTAAGTTCTTGACTATATCCTTCACCAGCATTCCAACCATACCAATATAGATGGCAGATTTGAAAGCTTCTTTTCATTGGTTGTGGGTTTTTAATTCTCTTTACTTACCAACTTGGAATCTATGGTTTTCAAAACAAAATAAATTAAGTGGAAACCCTAATAATCCAAAACCTTGATGTACCATTAACACAGAGCTCCTTATCTGATTATGTACTTGTTCTTTATGTTAGGTTGCATCACCAAAGACCAGCTCAAAACTGGCTAAGCACACAGCTAAGCCAGCCACATCTTTGCACAGAAATGTTGTAATACTTTTTAGCAAAAGCAAATTATCCTTATAAATTTTGCTTTCAATAAGAATTCTTTTTACTGCATATCCCATCAACTAATAGTTAGAGTATTTAGTTTGGAAATGCAGAAGAGGCTCATTGTTACTTTCTGAAACTTGCAAATTCTTGAAATTCTCAAAGGACAGACATGCATTTACAGAATTAGTATAAAGTGACACAGATGGCAGAACTGATAATGACACTAAAATCAGTAAAGGACCAGTCCTGGGAAGATTTACTTAGGTAGTTTCATCTCAAGAAAATGGTTCTACTAAAATAGAACAGATTATAAATATAAGAATGTGAGGCATAAATTACAGGAAAATACCTAAAACTGGTGGTGGTGTGTGTATTATGTCTAGTCAAAAGCACTCCAACATATATTCTTCAATCTTTTTATTTCATATAAATGCATCATTCTAAGATTTTCCTTTCCCTGCTACAGAAGTGCTCTGAAGATTTGTTTAAAAGACTGAGTGCTTCTCATCATACCTCCAAGTAGTGGCAGGTTGAGACTCTACAGATAACTAATCGATAGGTACAATTTATGTTTAATTTAAATTTTCATCCATGGGAACACATCTTATGACTTTGTTGCTCTGAGATGAATTGAAATCCATAACAAAGAAATATAAGAAGAACATTCAGTGTTTCTGTTGGATATATAGGCTGTGTATATTAAACTGGAATTTTGGTGTGTAAGATTCTTTCACAGTCTATTTCTTCAGGGCTATAAATCAGGTGTGCAGGATGTCCTTACTAGTGCCAGGACCAGCCATCAAACATAATTTATGCTGACAGTTATCTTCACTGATCAGAGTACAATTTGGGTTTCATAGCCATGCATCTAAATAAATTCAAAGCCCTCCCAGGTAACATGTATAAATTTTTGAGAGGACCTTGCATCCATCAGGGTTTTTAAAAAAGATTTCCACTAGTAATGACAATAATTGATTAAATAAGTTACTCTAGTTCCTCCTCTCCACGACCCTCCCCCACACCTTTTGTCTTTCAGTCTCCAGCCCATTTGCTCTGTTTGTCTGAATTTTTTCCTTTACACCCCCCCTTCATCCCTTTGCCCTTTTCCATGACCTGTGTTTTCCTTTCCTGTGGGGTTTGTTCCCTTCTATTTTATTCTGTTTCTCCCACTCTTGTTTTGACACTGCCTCTTTCTCCTCCTCCCCTCTCTCTTCTTCCATTCATTGTTTCTTCCCAGGAACCGTGGCAGAGAGGGCAGCCTTTACGATGGGATTCAGATTTTCTAGGCTGCTGATCATGAGCTGACCTTTTTGAAGACTGTGTTTTAATTAATAAATCTAGAGTTACACCCAAGTATGAGTACTCCAACAAAGGAGCTTTATATTATAGAGCTGACAACCATTTTCTCTGAAAAAAAGAAAGCTTATGTCTTTATGACTAATTTTTCAGGCTATCACTCCTCAAAATATACTCCCTTCCTAGAACATACTATGTTTCTGGAACACAGATCTCCTCACTTCCCCCATTAATTACCTTGGAAAGCAGAAGAGCACTTGAGCAAGCCCTAAAGGTGAAAGGAATGTGAACAAAATATCAAAGCTGAGGATAAATTCTCATTTTATGGTAGGTCAAAGTGGGCACAATTTTCACAGTGGAACAGAACAGTTTGCCACCAGGCTTCCCCACTAGCACATCAGGTAGCTATAGCTGGCCTTATGTATACTTGGAATTTTAGTTATTTATGCATTTGAGACTTGCATTCTTATTAAACTTTATCTACACGGCTCTGCCAATGAAAGGAGACCTCTGAATATCTGTAAATTATAATAATATCTCAGACTGATGTGATGCATTAGTGGGAAGTAGTAGTTGTCCCATGTGACTCAGCACAAATCCAAAAGGGAATTTTCAAGGCAGACAGATATCCTCTCAGGACATGAGTGTGAGTTCTTGCAAGTTATTGGACTGGGTAAAAGGCTAACTGCGAAAAATTCTGAAATACAGGCTACTCCTGTGATGAGATTGAATGTTCACAGTGGTCACTTTTAACTATAAAAATACATCTATCACATTTTTTCCTTGTAGATCTTTATCTTTTTGTTTGTTTATTTGTAAACAGCTGTAGAACTTAAAGCATTTTTGCAATGGTAAGAGAATAAAAGTACAGTAACATTTTTTGCTTGGTTTGCTTTTTGCCTTTGAACATAATTTGTTAACTGGGAATTTACTGGGAAAATCACAAATAAACTTTTTTAATAGGAGGAAAAATCATGTGAGGGAATGTCAATCTGATCACAATAGACTTGTCTTCCATTTATAAACTCCAATGTTTCCAAGGAAGATTTTTAATAGAAACCTTGTGTTCATACCCAGTTGCTGATAAAAACCTTTCCAATTTGGGTGCTGTGATTAACTAAGATCTGTAAGGCACAACTCCTGGTCCTTTCTATAGACTGAAATCTGCCCCTATCAGTCCATCCTCTGCTTCTGAGGAGTAACAGTCTGGGAGTGACAATACCTAATGACTTTGATTAGGTCCAACTGTTCTATAAATGTTTTTAAAAGCAATAATAGAAATGTGCAAGTAACAACAGAAGACACTGGAGAACCTATCTAATTGCTCTAAAGGCGTCACTCAAATGTAGTTCCTTTTTCAAAGTCAACAAACAAGTTGCTTAGGAATTTAGATCTAGACTGGGATTTCCTATGGTTTTCACCCTGGGTAGCAGAATGGGTATGGTACTAGCTAGAGACTGCATCAGAAAATTCTCCTGCATGGCCTCAAGTAAAATCCCTCTGTGGCTGTTACAAGTTTTTATGGACTGCTGGTAGCTGGGAGGCAGAGAAAGGGTTGGGAGAGCATGTTTGGAAACTCTTAAGCTAATGACAACCTTGATCTGGATCAGCTATAAAAATACAAAGGTCATTTTCCAGCAAAACTTCCACGCTGGACAGAAAGAGTGTTCTGACTTGAAAGGCAGGGAGGATTTTACCTAGATAATTTCCAAATATAATTAGGTATTTTCCTATGCTTTCCAGTACTTTTCTATAATTTCCAATACTGCAAAAATGTATACAGCGTGTCCTCCCAGGCAATTCGGTCAGCTCAGCTGGGGAAGTTGTGACCTCACATCCCAGTAGAAAGTACATTAGGGACTCTTTATGTAGGCCTTGTCACCAGGAAAGATCTGTAACTCTGCCCCAAAAACTGAGCTGTGTATTCATTTTTGAGCTGTGAGTATATTTAGTTTATGTAAACAACATGATCAACCTGAAGTGGAAATGAAGACTCTCTTAGCCTGGCAGGAGTGCAGAGAGATGGCTTGAGCAGCCAGGGATTGGATTAGGGGAACCAAAGCCCTGATAGAATTAAATCTGGCCAGGGTTATCAAGTGCAACAAGAGAAGCTTCTACATGTACATCAGTGATGAAGACTAGGGAAAATGTGAAGCCTCTCCAGAAGAAAACAGGAGACCTGGTTACCCAAAATACAGGGAAGGCTGAGGTACTCATCTACTTTTTTTGCCTCAATCTTCACCTGCAAGTGCTTCAGCTGCACTGCCTGAGTCACAGAAGGCAAAAGCAAGGAGAATGAGGAGCCATCTGCTGTAGGACTAGATGAGGTTCAAGAACATCTAAGGAATGTGAAGATGCACAAGTCCATGGGGCCTGCTGAGATGCATCTGTGGGTCGTGAGGGAACTGTCAGATGAAGTGAGTAAGTCACTGTCCATTATTTTTTAAATAAAAATATCCAATATTTTTAAAATGGGAAATAAGGAAGAACCAAGGAACTAAACATTGGTCAGTCTCACCATGGTGAGATCATGGAGCAGATCCTCCTGGAAATTATGCTAAATCACTTGAAAAATAAGGAGATGATTGATGATGGCCAACATGATTTCATTAAGGGCAGATGTGGGAAGAAGGACTTGTGGCTGTTGGCTGACAAGAAGTTCAACATGACACAACAACATGTGCTCTCACAGCCCAGAAAACCAATCTCATCCTGGGCTGCATCCAGAGCCCCGTGGGCAGCAGGGGAGGGAGGGGATTCTGCCCCTCTGCTCTGCTCTGCTGAGACCCAGCTGGAGCATCCAGAGCTGGGGTCCCTGCACAGGAGCAACATAGAGTGAGTTCTGAGAAGTGGCACAAAGGTGCCAGAGGGCTGGAGCATCTCTCCTGTGAAGACAGTCTAAGATGGGGCTGTTCAGCCTTGAGGCGTCTCTGGGCAGACCCTGTAGCACCTTCCAGCACCTATAAGCAGCCTGCAAGAAATCTGGACAGGGACTTTTCACAGGTCTTCACAACCTGGTCTAGTGAAAGTCATCCCTGCCCATGGCAATGAGGTTGGAACAGGATGATCTTTAACATCCCTTCCAACCCGAACCGTTATGAGATTCTGTGATGTGTCCAGAGCTGAGAAATAGAAAGGAGAAAATATATTTTAAAGATTAAATAAAACAGGCACCTCCATTGAATATAGCGGTAGAAAAAGGGAAACTATCATGACACAAAAGCAGAAAGATAAGGAAAAGTCCTCCTGGGTTTTGTGGGTGTCAGTGCACATCCCTGTCACCAACTATCAAGCAGTTCTCACAGGCTGGCTTTAGGAGCTCATCTATGAGTACTTTGCAAGAGACTGAAGATAAGTTAGTAGCATATCCTCACTGTGCCTATTAGTTTTTAAATTCCTTCCTTGATATTCTGGAAAAGCAATTTAGCAAAGCTTCTCTGTCTATGCAGTGCAATCAGAGTAAGCCTAGAGAGAAAGTCCTGATGCATTGAAATCAATCTGCCTGTGATACTCCTCCTCCAGCACAGACAGGGCAGTAATTCCTTATCTGGTTCCAGAGAACTGCTGTGAAGACCTGCTGCTAGAGTCCTTAAAAGTTCTGGTGTCATCTCATTTTGACAAATGTAAAGGGCAATGACACCAGGAATCTTCATCTCCTGCCCAGCCTGTGGGGAGCTGGGTGAAAAGGCGTTCCCAATCTGCAGTTTATATAAAAATCAGGTGTTTGTGTGTCTAGTTAGAGGAGGGAACTGCTGGTCTCCAGTAGCAGACCTTGCCCTTTGTCAGTGTCTTTGTCAACGCCTTTGTCCTTTTCCTGCAGCCCCTGAGGCTGGGAATCTGGTTATGCCTGCCCAGAGGGTGATCGATAATGTATTGGCCTTACATTGATTCAGTTCAGCCTCGACATGGAGAGCAGCAGCAGCATCAACAGAGGAGGAGGAGGCTGATTTGGGAGCAGAATCGCTGTTTTCAGCCCTCGGCAGGGAGACACACATGTTTTTTCAGTTATGAAAGCCTAGACCCTGCTGCTAGTGGATATTTCAAAGCTGTGTATCTTGATACTTGGGAGGAAAACCAGAAAGAAGCCAGATGGCACATCACAACTTTTACTAGCTTAAAATTAAGAGTGCTTGACTTGTGAAAATCATGCAATTTCTGCATCACCTTTGTTCTGGACAGACAGGCACATGCAGCCCATAAACAGTGTGCTGGGAAACTCTCAAATTCTTAAGTCAGTAGACAAGTTAGCCTCGACCAATATCAGATTAATCCACCCCAATAAAATAGAAATGAAAGGCACAAATCTTGACAGCATTTTCAAAGAGAATTGTAGCTGCCAGCCATCTAATTATGTTTACGTGTTTCCTTGCCCAAAATGCAAGTCATGGTACACTGGTGAAACAGGAAACTTACACATTCCACAGGATCCAGACATCACAAAAACAGCCGTGAAAAGTTCACACGGCAGGTCAGCTCATCCTGCATCGCTTCAGCCAGCACGATGCATTTGTAACTGGGAAACCCATTTTGGGTTTCATTTGAGTGAGTGCAGCCCTGGCAGGATTGAAAGGGTGCCTGCACACTGCTTAGGGCTGCGTGGGTGTGCAAGGGAGCTGCTATTGAAAACCATTAGCTGTCTGACATGAATGTGCTCACTGTTAACGAGGAATACTGCAGCTAGACAATTTGTGTTTAAGCTGATTTTCAGTTGTCATATCTCCTTTATTAGGTATCCAGTGCAGTTCTTGGCTCCTCCCATTTCTTTGACACTATAGTGTTTAAAAATTATACAAGTCAGTCTAATTTCTTAGCATTATGAATATAAATTCTTTCTAGTAAAAACAAAACAAAACAAAACAACAAACTTGTTTTCCAGGAATGACCACAAGCCCATTTAGCTTTCAGCCTTCGTTATTCTGAATAAATTCATCAAATAGGGGGTTTAAACTAGAGAGGAGTCAAAATTAGAAATGTGGATCCTCACCAGCATTCTGACCTTGGGCATGTTTCAGTTATTGTTAAAGCATTTCAGCTGGGGCACTCTAAAAGAAAAAAAAAAAGACCAGACCTAAATGCTTAATCTGGATATTCTGAAAATGCAAAAGAATTCAGTTTCATATTGAACATCAGAGCTAGATTTTGCAAAGATCTGACACTAATTTCTCATAAAATGATGGCATCAGGTAACTTCTTTTTTTTCGGGCATTGGATATGAGATAAAATTAAGATCTGATTTTTTAAAATGTGAGTGCTTGAAATTTTTTGAACATTCAGCTATTTTAGAAAGGCTTACACCTGAAGTCACTTACCCTGTTTAAATATTTCTTCCTCCATGGAACTGTTTAATGGCAGCCAAGTCCTGCTCAAAATTATTTGTTTGACAGATAATGGATTTAATAACAGAAAAATGGTGATTTTGTATATATTAACTTATCTGGCACACTTCAAAGTATTTGGAAGTGTAATTCAACATGTACAGTTCTATGCTTCTACTTTACCACTAAAGTAAAGTGCCAGTAAAGCAATCCATATAACTCACTCAGAGATCCACTGAGGTTTTACACTTCAATAGGTACTAAGTAAATCCTGTAAATAAGGATGTAACTTTCCCTGCACTTTGGTACCACAAATAGATACATCCTGAGCCTCCAGCCTGTAATCCAGAGGGCACCCTGAGAAAAACAAGCCATCTACCATTTTGTATAGAATGTTCCTTTAGCCTGCAAGAGCATCTGGAAAGCAGGCTAAGGTAAAGGTAGTGTCCCTCTGCAGAGCTTGCTGGTCTAATGGTATCATGACAATGAGGCATGGGAAAAGACAAAATTTGATGAGAAGGAAATCATGCTGGTGTAAATGGCAATGAAACTCAAGCCCAGTGGGAAGTCCATCCTAAACCAGTTTCAGTACATTTAATATTGATCATGTCATCCACTACATTTCAAGTTTACATCTTGTCCATACAAGTCTTTCAGCACGGTAGTCTATACTTGCATCCAGCTGTCCCTAAAATAGCACTACACCAAGGCTTTTGCTGAAACACACTTGCTATTTACTGGCCTCCCTCTGCTAATGGCTGTGCTTTTTATATGAACCCAAAACACACGTTTTTCATTTCCTTAGAATAGTAAGAAATCTCTTTACAGAAACTGCTGCCTAAGCAAATTACAACTCTATAATATTTCCATTAAGAGATCTTATTTTCCCAGTGTCAAGTGCTTTTGGTGGTGTGTTATGAAGTCCAGAAACATGGAGTGAAAATTGTTCTTGTGACCACAGAACCATTTTAGATTTTCCTTGTGAGGCCCATGTCCAGGTCATTTAAACTTAGGTTTGATTTATGCTTCCTTTTTCCTTTTGTAAGTTATAGGGATATAGAAGAGAGACAGATTTCTTTATGAAGATTGTTGTCTAAGTGAGAACAGAATAACTTTCACAGAACAGAATGACTTACACTTTGCCTTACTGGGGAGAAATGAACACATCTGGATGGTAGCTGCATCTGCAGGACACAAATATCCCAGCCTGGAGATCCTTGGTGACCTGTGTGGGTTAAAGCTATTGATGGCTTCTGAGGACCTGGTGGGGTAGGAGACAGGGTAAGCAGAGACAGAGGTAAACCCTTACTCACTGAAGTGATTTGTCTCCCTTTTGCTCCTTTTCCTTACAGAAAGCTCTTGGGAATAAAATAACTCTGTTGGGTCCAACCTAGTGGAGCACAGTGTCCAAAGCTGAAAGCCATCTACAGTAAAACCTGTATTCCAGACTCAAATACATGGCCTGAGAGCCTGGTTTATACATGTATGGGGGAGGTTCTTGGCTTTTTTACACATGCACTGTGTATGCCAAACTGAACCTCGTATTTACTAGTCAGGTTTTCAGACACTTCAGGTGTAGCTTCACATTACATCACACTGCATTTCATAATCATGTAATCACAAAACAGCTTTTGCAGGTGCTGCAGTTGTGTGCCTGTGTCCTAGCAACTTTGCTGACTGCCTGGTTGTGTGCTCACTGGCTGATAAGAACCAGGTCCCAGCGTATAAAGCCTCTGACAGGGTATGTCTCTGTAAACAATGTCTTGCTTTTCTTGCCCTTCTTTTCCATGTTGTCTGCTTCCCATTTCACTCAGCTTGAAGGAGACCAGGGTGGGCCCTTGCATTTTATGAAGCTAAACAGATGTCACAGTGCAAACACTCAAGATGGGGAAGGTACACAGCACTTTATTTACATGAGTTATCAGAAATAAAAAAAAAAATAAAGAAAAAGAAAAGCTACCCAGTCCCACTTGGACTCCTTTCAGCTGCAGAGGAATGTAAGGATAAAGACAGAGGAACAGTTTGCTCAGGAGGAAACAGGATCTGGCTTTGCATTACAAGGCTGGAAACAAGGTTACAATAAGTAAACAAATTAGAAAATCTCCTTTACTGCTTTGCTGGCCTGTCCCTTACCTGTAACTCTCCTGGCCTGCTCTGTACTGCAGATGCTTGGATACATGTACCTGGCTTCCCCTGCCTCAGCAACCAGGTGACCCAGACTCCTTTCCTTCTGTCCCCTCAGTTACAGCCCTCTAGCTACACTGGCACTTCCATACCCATGAAAAAGCTACACAATTCAAACAAACTGTGGTATTCAAGTCCTGTAGTGGTCCTGATTGCTGTCTTGCCTGTCCCTCCTTTAGAAAGGCCACTGTCTTAAATTTTTTCCCAACTCTTCCTTCTTTGGGCACCATAACATGGGAAAATCCTTCTCAGCTCGACTTTGTTCATACAATGCTATGTATTTTCTGCAAAACTCTTATATTTTGTTTAGTGGTTTTGGTTTGCTGCTGGAAATCTCACACCCATAAGGCAGGTCAGACCAGTGGGCACCTCTGCCCTAGCTTGCTGTGAGCTGCAGGACTTCCCTACGTCACAGGTGAAGAGGTCACTGCTAAGAACTTGGGTTCAAGCTGGTTGACTTCATAACCCAGTTAGCACTGGGTCTGGAAGGAAAAAACAGGAAGAGACTACGTCAGAAGATGTGTGAATAAGCTGAGGGGAAGGCATCCAGACTGGATGGGATAATAAATAAAGGTGTAATGACAGACTGGGAAATTCAGGTTCTCAGACCTTGATTCAATTTGACACTAGTTGTGACAGGAAAGGAAAGTCTGATCGAGCTGATTAGACTGGGATGGGACAACTCCAAAGGACTGCAAAGGGTTAGGGTTGATACTAGTGGGGAGTGGCAGGGTGGCTGTGTGTGACACTGAGGCAAGGCAGGGATTCATCCCAGGGGCACTCAGAGACAGTGCTTCAGTTGTCAGGAGCTGATGAATTGGGATGTGCTTCAGAGGTGCTGCTGAGCCAGGGGAAGCAAGTAATTCAGCTGTGTCTCTGTCTGACTCTGCATGCACGGTCTGTGAATCCATTCCTGTAACCTTCTCGCTTGCCAGGAGCCAGAAGGCAGCTGGTCAGGCAGGCTTCTTGTATCTCTTGGTCTCCTGACTGGCTGTGATTGCCTCTTTATCCACCACTACCTCTAACAAGTCTGAGGAAAAGACAGCATTTGGAGAAGAAGGGGGAAAGTGGAAATACTGTCTGTGCAGGGAGCAAGAACTTTTATTTGAGTATCCATAAAGATTTTAAAAAGTGTCTTCTTTACCGGCACATTCAGAGTTAGACACAACTGCTTGATGTATCCAGCTGTATCCTCCAGCAATGGTTCCTGAAAATGCCTGAATCATGCTGTGACAGCAAACAACCTTTCATTTGGTAGGCTGGATAAAATAACAGTGATACACAAATCAGTCACTTCTGCCTCAGAAACAGAATCTGTAACTTCATTTTAGATCTGCCTCCTCCCAAACTGACTGGCATGTCATCAATCTGGCTTCTGTTCCTCCACTCCTCTCAGAGACCTCTCTCCTCAAAAAGCTGTTCTCCCTCAGTTTCACTGCTCCATCCTCTCCTGGTGCTTCTCAGACCTCCCTGATTTTCCACTCCTGTTCCTGCCTTTGTCCACCCCACCATGTTCAGCTGATTTTCACTTTATTACACTTTTCTCCCACTTACTCCCAGATTAACCCCTCCATTTCAGAGCCAAACTCTGCAGATGTTTTTTACCCAACAGCTACACCTGTCTAACCAGTTTGTACCCACACTTCTGGTTCTGTCACCCTCACGCCTCCCTGTTACTCATGTTCATGGTGACACTTGATATTACGTGCTGGAGTGGGTTACTACACCAAGTCTGTGTGGAGAAGGAGGAAAAGGCAGTGCCCATTCACAGTTCGCTTCAGAACTCCCCCAGCTGCTGCATGGGAATAACACGGGGGTGGCAGTGGGAGAGGAGCAAGAGCTGGGAACACTTGAAAACCACAGGCTTAATTTGTCTTCCTCCAGACAAGCCTATTGCTCCGGGCATCTGCCTGTGTGGTGTGTGGTGAGTGGGACAGCCTCGCCCTGCCTGTGCCTGAGGCTGCCTGGGAGCAGTGGGGCTGGGTTTGTGTGGCCCAGAGTCCAAACTAATGAGGTCCATTAAAGACAGGTTATACTGAACCAGCCTCGAACCACCCTCCCCTGTGCTTCATCTGTTCTTCTCACCACAGACAGAGACAGGACTGAATTCCTCTCTCTCTGGCTTTCTTCCTTGCACAGCACACAGCACCACAGGGGCTCCAAATCGACTGTGTCCAGCACATTTTTTCCTGTGATTTTGTGCACATTCCTCAGATGTCAGCCTCATGGTTTTAATGCAGTTTGTGCATGCTGAGTTTGTGCATGCTGATGGCTACAGTGGCACTACCTAGCAGATCCTGTCAGCTGCATTGCCTCTTCTTGTATGGAAAATCTTCATCACGTCATAAAGATGGAAATAATGATATTTATTATATGGGAACAGAGTTGGAAATGTCTGAGATGTACCCAACAAATGAAAATCCAATACTGAAGGAGATCCTTCCAGTTGAACTTTTAGCCTCACTTAAGGAATTTAATAGAAAATTCTATCTTTATTATAAAATGTTATAGGCTGGTTTAAATATTTTGTCTGAAGGTATTAACCTTCTGTGAAATTTACTTGTCCTTTTCCATAATGTTTCTCAGCTGCATACATTTAATATTCTCATTCTAATGGACAGCATTTTCTAGACTACACTTTTTGTCCAATGGTCTAGTGACAAAATTAAATAGAAGTCTTAAAAATATCGACTGATTTGCATATTGGTGAGAAAAGATTCAGAGTTGAAGACTAAAAGGTTGCATTGCTCCAAGGTCTGAAATTCTTTGGCATGCCAACAAAGTTGCCAGCTGGCTGTAAAAGAACAAAAATGAACAGAGCATCTGCAAGATATTTACAGTAAGGGTAGAGGGAGGAGGGGAGCAGCCCTCAGAGTTTATCAGTGGTATGCAGAGGTCAAGACGTTTATCAAACCAATTTGATGTGAAAAACCCTGATGATAAAGCGGTTTTGAATACTCTGAGCAAGTCCCAGGATGATGAGTTGCATCTTCCTAAGTGCACTTTGATTCCCTTGGGAACCGGATGGAGGGGAAGAGAAGGGATCAGGGGGAGGAAAGGGGAGGAGGCTGAAGGAAGCCGAGTCCTGTGTGTGAGGCTGTATGGCAATGATGTGGAACTGCTGGGCTCCTGCCTGTGCACAGCCAAGGCCTTGACTTGGGCTGTCTGGGAGGCCTTACCATTCATCCCCATTCTGCCTGCCCTGAATGGATTTCATTATCCCTGTCTGGAATGCAGAAGACATTTCTTCCAGACAGTAAAACACATATGTAAACAAAGTGAAAATGCAGAGGAAGAAGATGCTGGTCCCACTCAGTCTCAGATCACTTCTGGTAACTTGTGTCCTACAGAAGAGGCTGGGGGAGGAAAGGAAAATCCCCTCAGCCATCTTTGTTCTCTGGGATTATTCCCTGCTGGAAAAGCCCAGGCTCCTCTCCACCACCCTCTCCCACTGTCCTTCACCACCCCACAGCTCCCAGTGCTGCTGTTTTGCAGCATGTCCTTGTGACTGTGGTGCTCTGTGCAGACCTGTCCAGCCCTCCAGGCTGGTTGGGCTTTCCTGAAGTGCAACATTGATAACTTCTAGCTTCTCTCTTCAGAAGGAGTTGGAGGGGATTTCCAAGAATGGGTTGATTTCCCAGCTTTTGCTGTCACTGCTGAAGCACAAGGGGCTTTCCGAAACACAGACTCTTATTTCTGACACACAGACTCTTATTTCTGACACTGAGTCAGAAGGAAGGCCAAAGGGAGTGGATGTTTTAGTCTGACTCTGCCCCAGGAGGTGAAATGTGAGCTTCAAATTCCCTGGTTAAATGAATTCAGGTCTTCAGATCTGAAGGATTTGAAAGCAAATATGAAGCAAGTTTTGTCTTCCCATTTTTCCCTTTCCAGTTCTCCCCATCAGTGAAAGTGTGCAGCTCCTGATGGCCACTTCTTCTCCAGCATAGGGATAGCTAGGGCTCTCCTGGAGAAGTTTTGAATTGCATCACCAGGAGAAGTCAGTCCATCCCCTCTCCCTGTACTGGTCACTCCTCCTCCAGCATCTCAGTGACAATCAGTTCAGCCAGAGGTGAAGCACTTGGGCTGGCAGGGCTGGATGGGAAGGATCAGCGTGAGAAGCAGGGATGTTTCTGCAGTTACTGGGCAACAGGAGGACGTGTGCTCCTTGTGGAGCTCCTCGGAGCCGTGTTCAGCCCACCGTGGGGGCGAGCTGAGCTGTGAGGCAGCGGCATTGTGCAGCAGCCATCTCCCACCCGCAACCATTCCTCGGGGATTAGTCACTGGCTTCCCAGAAACCGAGATCCAGTCCTGAGGGTCTAAAACTTTGTTCTCTGGTTTCTGCACCGTGGCTGGGGTGACTGCTCTGAAGCAAATGCAAGCACAGGACTGGTTTAAGCAAGAGCCTTTGTCTTTTTTCCTCCACACCCACCTAAGGACATTTCTTAGTTGCTGGTGGGGGTTGTTCAGAGGGAGATGAGTGAAAGCACAGTCTAGACATTAACCATGAGCAATGGCAACTGATTTCAGGTATGTGACTACCTGGGCATTGTGGCACTGCCTTGCTCCTCAGGCTGTGCATACACTGCTTGAAGCTGCAGTGTACATTTGGAGCTGTTTTCTGGCTGCTTTCAGTGAAGTTATTTAATCCTAAGAGACTAAAACCACAACAGTGCTAGACTGTATACAATCTGGTTTTCTCCTCACCCTGGCCCTCTTTCCTTTGACAAGCTTCCCTAGTCTGAGCTCTGACCTGGTCCCCTGCCTTCAGCTGTTTGAAAACATCTATATAAAAACCTGTAGTAAAGTGCTTGAGTTAAGATTGTCAAAATCAGTGCTTGACCTCCTGTAAAAATTACATGAGCTTGTTTACAGCATTCTGCTGGTAATTTCAGTGTTGTAAAAATGGAACTAAATAGAAGTTTTGAGGTGGATGTTTCAATTAAAAATCTAGCAGCTGCTGGTACCACTGAGTGGCAAGCCTGATTAAGTGACGGATGGAGGAGAGCAGAACAAGGTCCTTTCCTGCTCCTCAAACACCCCACACTAAGCTTCCTTGGCATGTACAAGTCACTCTGCTTCCCACCCCATCCCCCGAAGATAATCTGTTTTGAGACAGGAGTGACTATGGAAAGTTTTGGAGAAGATAACATGGCTTGTCTGTGCAAGGCACTGTGAGGCTGTGAGGACTGGTGTGCAGGATGTTCTCCACTGGAGGTGGAGGGTTTGATGGGGAGTTTAGTCTGAGAGGACAGTGACAAATGACCAGTCTGTGGAGAAGGGATTAAGAAGAAGGGGAAAGGAGAGAAAAGAGAAGATAATACCAAAGGAATGTTGTTTTTGGAAGAACATTCTAAAGAGGAAGCAGATCATGTAACAGCCATAGGCAATACCACTTGCATCTTTCATAAAAACAGGGGAAACCAGTACTATGATTCACCTCATAGCATGATACCACCAGTCTTTGGACAAAGAGACAGTGAGGGTCAGGGCTGGCTGTGCATCTGTGTCTCTTGGACAGTCACAAACCTTCTGCTTCCCCTGTCATATGATTTACCTAGGAAATGATGAAGTATCCCTGTGACTATCACTCCACAGCACAGCTTACCACATAAGATCACTTTTTTCCTATATCTCTCTTGAAAACAGGGTATAAACTCCCCTTAAGGCTCCATAATATACAGGCATCCCTGCTCTGCTCCAGCTCTTTGCAGGGAAGAGGAGAGAACTCTGCCAGTCTGGGGAGCACCGCGGCCAGGCGTGACTCCAGCTCTGAGGGAGCGGCTGCGCAATGAGGCGATGCAGAAAACAGCTGTGTCAGACCATAATGTCAGACCACAGCAGGGTGCATAAAGCTGGTATCAGCATCCCTCTGACATTACTGGATTTCACTGCATTTGGAATCACAATTTCTGCCCCCTTATATGTTCTTCCTGCAGCTGGGACCCCTTCCCCTGCTCATAACCTCTGTAAGTGCCCCTGTTTCAATCTGAGAGAAACCAAAACACCCCCAAAAGCACTGAGCCCTTCAGCGCCTTCGTTCCATGTCTATTTTCAGACCTATCATTGTATTGCCTTGAACTTTGCATGTCCATTCAAAGGAGTGTCAGCTCTGATCTGCAGCAGGCACAGAGGAGCCATGCAAACCTTTCCACTTCCTCCAAGGTCAGTGCCTCCTGCTCTGTAACATGGTTCCTTGGGGCACAGTGTTGATTCAAAACACAAATTCCATCTGGAAGGGATCTGATAGCTCATTGTCTGGCAGAAGTCATTTCCTTTAGGTAAAATGCCTAAATGCCTTTTTTTTTTTTTTTTACACTTGGCATGTTTGACTGTTTCCAAAACAATTCTGCATGGAAGTGTTAGCACAGAGTGTTTTTCTGCTGCTGAGCCTCTGGACTCTCAGTAGGAGACATTCAAGGAGACTGTTCAGGTGGGGGCATCTCAGCAGAAAGCACGAGTCACCCCAGGACACACCATCTTCTCTGAGCAGCTCAGTGGGGTCTGACTCTGCCAGGCCCCTCCATGTCTCCACGCAGAAAAGCAAAGTCTGTGCCTCTTGTCCTCGTGGTGTAAGAAAAACACTGTCAAAGGTAAATAGGAAGGCACACCCAGTGCTGCTAGAAAGGGAGTTCCAAGAGCTATTAACTCACTCATTTCATTATTCTGCTGTTCCTTTGATAGACCCTGTATTCTTGCTCCCTGAGGTTTTTCAGAGACTTTATTTTCTTGGCAAGCCACGTACTCCAGGGACAGGAAGGTACATATAGAACACCCTGGTGTGGACAAGCCCATCTCCTTCAGATGTGGGCTGCCAGGGGACATTGCATCCCAGTGCAGCTGCAAGAGAAGCAGGAGCTGTGAGGCCATTGCCAAACCATCAAGAAGCCTGGGGCAGGAGGTGGCTCACAGCAGCCTCACCACACTGGTCTCCCCCCACACCACAAAGGGTGGCCTGAATCTCTCCCAGATGTCCACATACCACAGCCGGCTTTTCCTTCCAGGCAACCACAGAAAGATTTATTTGTCTAAAGAAAGGGGAAGAAAGGATTTTAACTCCTCACTACTGCAACTGGCCAGTGCATTGCTCCCTTATGTAGATATCTACCAGGTGGTCTGGGTCTACAAGTCAGGTAGCCCTGGGATCCTGGGATGCTGTTATTTAACTCTTCTGTAACTTTGGAGTGATGAAGACCTCCCTCAGCACAAGAGGTAACACTGTAAATTGCTCTAAGTGTTCTAGAAGTGCTTGGTCCCAAGCACAGATGTTACAGATTTCAGCTAAATGGTCTCCCCAGTTTCCATACAGCTGTGCAGAAATATATTTCCTTTGGTTTGTGTTGCAGACACTCCCAAGCAGCAGCTCACCCTTGTTTCTTGAGGTCTTAGTCTGTACCCACACAAGTGTCCCTTGCAGCATGAGCCACAGGCCTTTTTTTTCTGCTGGGATGTTTCAATTTCCATCACAAGTTCCAAAGAAACTGCCACTGTCCATAGGCTTTATTCTTGTGCAACTCTGCCACCTTGGCAGATGTCATGTGGAAAATGCAATCAAAGCAAATACTGACACTGCAGGAAATGTGCTTGGCAGTGCGAAGGCATTGCTCTGCTCTCTGCCAGAAGCTCTGCTCTCCATCTCCATCCCACTGCCCAGCCTTTTCTGGGCTCGGATATTTCACCCTTGTAATCATCCTGCTCAATACCTTATCCAGCAAAATTGACTCTGCTTGTGTTTAGCAGCTTTGCCCTAAACTATGCCACAGACCATTATTTATTATTTTATAAAACATGCTGAAACTTTGAGAAGCTGCATGGCTATATTTCTTCTTTGTCGTGGCAAATATTGCACCTCCTCTGTCAGGAGGAAAGAGCTTTCTTAACACATACCCAGAGGAGTAGAGACTGCAGACTTCACACAAAATGCCTGCAGTAAAAGGCCTGGGTTTAGACATCTTCTCATTTTCTAGCATTATTCAGCTGGTTCCTTGTTCAGTGTCTGTAGAAAGTGTCCCGTGGTGTGTTTGTTTAACTGCAAAAGCAAGTGGTGCTGGGGGACCACAAATGCATTTTACTAATAATACACACTTCCCATTCTGTTAAGTCACTATGGAGCACACATAACTTAGACTGGATTTTCTTCCTGACCTGCTGCCTAGAGCTGCATTTATCCTCCTCTGGAATTCTGCTGTTGTGCCGAGACCTGAGACTTCTCTTTGGGGCACATTTCTCTAAATACACAAGAACACTTGATATCATTTAATCAGCACTGAAAGATGGAAAAAATTCTCTCTCCAAAAAAAAACTGGGTCAGGAAACCTACAGACCTCTGTGATTACAGAGTGGGATACCACACATTTAATTTTAGCCATCTAAAAGTCATGGCATCTCACCTAAGCTATTTGTCTGGTCTCTCTCTATAATCAGTGAAAGGAGATAAGCCTGTCTGGTCATGACTCATTCCATCTATTTTAGGGTGGGGTGAATCACCCCTTTGCAGCTGCTTTGCTCTATCTGTTGACTACAGAAGGAATAAAAACAAATCCATTAGACCAGAGATACTTAATCTGAAGTATCCAGAGTTGCAGCTGAAATCACCACTCTTGGTAATACTGAGGAGCACAGCCAAGGAACCCTTTCTGCCTGGAAGTTGTCCTGTGTGGGGAAAGGATTGAATGACACCAAAAATAAAATGATGCTTCTTCATCTCATGTTGCTGTGAAGGACTCCACTATTCCTTTCAGCCTACTACACTTTCACCTCTGTACCTTCTGTGGATGCTAGGGAAGTTTCTCAGCAGTTAAATAAGCTTCTGAATGCAGCAGTGCCGGCTGTCCCAGCCCGTGTCCTGCATTCTCCCAGAGCAATGGAGAGGTCTCACAAGCCACACCGGGGACAGGTGGAAGAGCTAAAGGTCATTTCCTCAGGAACTTCCAGTTCTGGATTGCTGGCTGACTGCAGAGGCAGGAAGAACACAATGTATGATATAATGTATAGAGTAACTATAAGTGCAACTAAGCATCACAACGCCTTTCCTATGACTTTGACCTAGAGCTGCCTCCGCTCTGTATTCCCCTTTCAGCATGATAGCTCACTTTGATCTCGCTCTCCACAGCTGCACACCAGTATATTCTCAAGTTAAATACTGGCCCACGTGAGATGTGAACCCAGCCCAGCTCCTCACTGTGTTTCTGCTGACATCTTGCTCAGCAGGGACAGCCACAGGGTGGGACACCTTTCCTAGCCCAGGTGGCCCAGCTTTCACTCTGGCTGGCTGGCTGGAGCTCCAGACAAGAAGGCCTGTAGAGGGGCATTGGATATTTGTTGGGGTGATCAGCCGGTTCCTGGGCCTGGCTGGCTCTGCGGGAATGTCATATGAAGCTGAAGTGGGGTGCGGCAAAGGGAAAAAATTCAAGAAAAACAGTTGGGAGGCAGGGAAAGGCAAGTGGTTGTTTTTTTAACACCATGTAAGATCAGTTCATAATTGCTGTTTTTATGTCTTAGTAGGTGCTTGGGTGGTCTTATTACTCTTGTGCTTCTGTCACTGTCTAAAATTGTTTGAGCAGTGTGTAAATTACAATTAAAAAGTATCCACTCTAGCTTGTCCCAGGGGTTGATTTTGTTACTCAGAAGGACCTGGTTCCAGGCCAAGGTCTTTTCCTCAGGATGCCAATGTGCTACGTGGCAAGAGCTTCTGTTTCAGAATTTTCCAACAGGGCTTTTGAATCCTAGGCAATTGCCAAGCTGCCTGCCAGGCTGGTTAAGAGCTTGCTCAGGGTAGCAGACCAGAGACTGTTTAGCTAACATTTTCCTAGTTATATAAGGAGGGTGTAGAATACCACTTAGGGAGGAAAATTTAAGCTTGTCTCTAAAAGGCAAAGTGAATTTCCCCCATCTCACCTGTTGTATCTGAACAGCTCTCTGTCACTCGATAGCTGTTTCCATTTACTGCCCTAGTGCTGTTGCAGAAACCTCTTCTAAGAGCACATTCTCTGGCCAAGAATATTTGCTTATTGAGTATTTCTTTACCAGTCCTGGCTATTTGTGGGCCCTTGGTTTGCAGATTCTTCTCTGGCTTCCTTTTCAATACATCCAAGCTGGCAGCATCCTCTGCACTGGTTCTGCACTGTGTTCAGTTCCTCCTCAGGGCCTCCCCCAGGCTGCAGCTGCACAGTCCCATCTTGGCCAGGCAATCTGAATCCAGATTCTCACCAGCCACAGTACTTTTTAAAGAGCAAGGATGTGAACTCTGGGATACCTGGGCAAATTCCAGTTGGAAAATCTTACTTAGAAGAGTTTCCTTTAGAAGCAACTGCAGGAAATGTTGTTCTTCCCTCTCCATCCTACTAAAACTTGGTACAATCTCTTTGTTGTTATCCCATCCTTGGCTGAATTTCAATAGGAGAATGCAAATAGGATAAAAATGGCATGACAACAGATTTATTTTAAAAAGTCGACTCAAATAATTAATACGAGGATCAGTCTAGGGGAAAACTGTTATTAACAATTCACATGGAGGAGTTAAGTGTCAACTCCCAAAACCTGCTTTCATGAGTCACCTTAGAGTATCCCAGTGCCTTGATACAAAGAAAAATCTATCTGCAAAAGAGTTGTCATGGAAACATAAAAATAGCTCTGCAAGGGATGTTGAAGGGCCAGCTAGTCTCTTCCCCTCCTACAAGATAAGATCAAATATAATTTAACCATTTCCGACAGATGTTCTCTAACCTATTCTTAGAAACCCCCTCAGCTTCCCAAGGCAACCTGCTTCATTAGTTCCATTTTTCTGAAGAGGTTTCTAGACAGCTAATCATTCTTCTTGGTATCCTTATTCCTCTTAGGTCTACAGCATTTCCAAAAAAATGTTTGCCCCAAACAGATTTGCCCCAAACAGACTCAGGTTCTGCGAGTAAAGCTCTAGTGGTGGCAATTTGAGGCAAATTATTACTTTCTGCATCCTACTGATTACATACCAATGTGGTGTTTACATTTTTCACATCAGTATGGCACTGCTGGCATGTGGCTGGATTGTGACTGCCAGAGCTGCCAGAGCACATGTTCCTTCTTCAGAGGAGAGTGAATGGAGTGTGAATACCTTGTTCAGTTCTAATAGCATATCACCAAGTGGGCCTTCCCTTCCCACACCTCTGGAAACCTTTCACAACGGACTAATGTGGATGGCAGGAGGGATGGCGAAATTTAGGTTTGGACTGGAATGTCTGAAGCTGGGACAAACACCACATCCTTACGTATGGGCTCAGAGTTCAGCGCCTGAAGCCTCAGATGTGTGTGGAGCAACAGGCCCACAGTGGCTGTTCCCATGCACCCAGAGGTGACACCTTCCCTCTGGGAAATCACTGTTTGTGTCCTGTGTTTGCCTGTGAGCAGGGCTATTGGCAAAGTTTGTGTGTGAGATTATTGATTAGGTTGTGCTGGGAAAGTTGAGCCACCCAAAGTCCACAGGCTGTTTTGTTTCCTGTTGGAATGTGCCTGCTGGGGGTGGCATGTCTTCTCACGCTGTCTTAACCATTTTTTTTCCCTCTTGGTATTATTTGAAACAAAATTATTTTATAAAATTTGTTGGATTAGTTTATTTAGACTGTTTCACCACTGATAAATATGTGTCTTCACTGCATGTGCTTTATAGGGCGAAAAAAAAAAAGATGTTTCTTAAAATTTCTCTTTAATTCATACACTGAAATTATCTAGTTTGGACATTGCATTTGACCTTTCAGAGAAATGATGCAATCTTGTTTCTTTGTGCCTCTGAACTTTTCTGCACTCTGGCTTCTCAGCTGATCTACATCTCCTGTAATATGGTTCCTGCTGTATAACTGTCTCTCTTTATCATGATGGATGAACGTGATATTTACAGTTTGATAAACTTCTATTTAAGACACAACTGAATTCCAACTTCTGTTCTTTTAAGGAAGGTATTTCAAGTTCAGCCTCTGTGACAGTGAAAAGATACCTTTTTTTCTCCAGGGAAAATTAAATTATAATATTCTGCTGAAAATAAAGTTTGTGTCCTGAGCAACTCTGGCTCTGACTGTGGGCTTGAGAGATACTCATTTGCAGCAGGGCCAGTGGGATGCCCTGCTGTGATGACACCTGTCCTTTATCAAGGAAACCCCCCCTTATCAAGCATGGTGCTTGAAGGTAAATCCTGGCACCCTAATCTCCTCACCCAGGAAGTGCAGTCCTTTTGGAGCAGCACCACCCCACTCCCCGTCCCCTCTGCAGCTGCATTCTCCCTGCAGGTGCCTGCTGGGCTCACAGTTGTGCTGTGATTAATTGGCAGTACTGCTCATCAAGTTCAAAAGGCTGCAGCAATTTCATGTGGCAGAGGGACAAGAGACAAACTTGCTGCCAGTTCTGTTAGCCACAACTGAAATATTAAAGCTCCTTGGCCATTGCATAGCAGTGCTGGCCATGTAACAAGCAATTTCCACCTGCTTGCTAACAGGTAAATCAAACTCTGCAACATCATGCTGTTTTGGTGCTTGGACAGGTGTTTGACATCTGGTGAGGGGTGGACAAGTACTGATAAGGTGGAAATCTAGATATTGTTTAAGGAAACATGACTGGTCAGGAAGAAGAAACCTATTGCAAGGGCAGCTTGCAGTGACCCCAGAGCATCCACTCTCACCACGCCAAAGGGTAGGCAGAGTGCCACTGCAAGCAGTCCCCAGGGAATTTGTTGCTCACCTTAGGGCAGGAGAGAACTCATGCAGGGGATACTGTGCATTCAGGACACATCTGCCTGTGTCAGCTACAAGGGCCAGGGCAGGGCCTCACCTCCCCCTGCTGTTTCATACACAGAATCACACAGAATCACTGGGGTGGATGAGACCTTCAAGATCATCGAGTCCAACCGATGCCCTAACACCTCAACTAAACCATGGCACTGAGTGCCATATCCAGTCTTTTTTTAAACACATCCAGGGATGGTGACTCCACCACCTCCCCAGGCAGACCATTCCAGTATTTTACCTTTCCGTGAAGAACTCTCTCCTAACGTCCAACCTAAATTTCCCTTGGAGCAGCTTAAGGCTGTGTCCTCTCGTTCTGTCAGCTGTTGCCTGGTGAAAGAGACTGACCCCCACCTTTGAGGTTGTAGAGAGTGATGAGGTCACCCCTGAGTCTCCTTTTCTCCAGGCTAAACAACCCCAGCTCCCTCAGTTGTTCCTCACAGGGTTTGTGTTCCAAGCCCCCCACCAGCCTCGTTGCCTCCTCTGGATGTGCTCAAGTGTCTCAACATCCTTCCTGAACTGAGGGGCCAGAACTGGACACAGAGCTCAAGGTGCAGCCTCAGCCATGCCAAGTACAGGGGGAGAATGAGCTCCCTGCTCCTGCTGGCCATGCTATTCCTGATCCAGGCCAGGATGCCCTTGGCCTTCTTGGCCACAAGGACACATGCTGGTTCATGTTCAGATCATGAGTGCATCTCACACTCTCAAGGACACCAGCAAGGCCAGTGGGTAACACGAACCTGAGACAGTTTTTGCTAGGCCAAGAACATGGGTGTAACTAAACACAAGCTTTTTTGTGCCTCTTTCTCCCAGGACACCAACATTGCCCCCTTGAAGGAAACGAGGGTCAGCTGGGACTCAGAAGATGCAGCAGCCAGTGTCTGAGCTACAATGGGCCACACAGCAACTGCAGGTGTCTGAAGGACATGTGCCATATCCTCTCCTCCAGCATTTCATCAGATGTGCTCTGGAAAAGGACTGGCTCATCGATGACCAGAGGCTGTTGTGTGTCCCCTTGGACAGATGGATGTGTCCATCGTATCCAGGCTGAGTCACAGGACTGAATGTCAAACCAGCAACATGACAGTCAATCACAGGAAAAGGGGCTTGTGTCTGTGACCACATGGTTGCACTTCTGAGAGACTGAGGTGTACGAGTCAAATAGATCATGTGGAAAGATGGTGAGAGAGCTGGAAGGGCGATGTCTGAGTGGACAGAGGAGGTTACTCTTGCTGCTTATGTCAGCATCTGCTTTCCTGTGTCTCCTCTGAGGCTGCTCTGTCCTGGCCTGTCTTAGCACCAATTCTCCCCTGCAGACACTTTTCCATGATATCCTGTCTAGTTTCTGCTGTGGAAAAATACAACAGCAAAAATATTGCTGCTTTTTTTTCCCATTTCAAAACAAATTACAATAATGAGGATAAATGTGATTTCCATTCATAGTAAGCACTAACTTTTGCATAATTAAGTTATGGATGCCCAGTGAAAGGGGGACAGTACAGTGTACTCTAGATTAGAGGCAAGATTTCTTAACTAAGCAATATGACTCAATTCTTTGAATACCTACATCTCTACACAGTATAAAAGAAAAACGGGATATCACCTTCCTTCCTACAACTGGTACAGCCAAGACTTTTGAGACTGTCTGCCTGAAGCTGTGTCCCTAAGCACGCTGTTCAGCCATCTGGATAAGCTGTCTGATTTTCAGACATTCTGAGCCTTTTACAATTCCCATGTGATTCTGCAAACAGAAAATCTTGGCCTCTGAGCTATGCTGTTAAATTAAGCAGCACCAGGTCTGGCTGTGATTATTAGAGCTAGAAAAACCTCCATTTGTGTTCCACTGCATGCCAGGCAGAGCTGGCTGGTGTCCCGAGCAGACCTGTGCTAGGTTGCCTTTTCAAGCAAATTTGCACAGCTATACTCAAAACAACCCCCAAAAATGTGGCCCCACATGTAAAAATACTGTGATAGGACTCTTGTAACTCCAGTAGCAATGCAAAGCAGCTCTGAAACTGGTGAAAGTGCAAGCACTGGAAGTGGTGAAACAAGCAGTGATGGAAAAGTCTGCTAGGATATGGAAATCTGAGGAATTTGACATGCTTTGAGAAGTGGAATTGAATTTGCTGATGTTTCAGCTCATGAGATGGAAGAAAAAGTCCTGTTTCAACACATGTTTCTAGTTTGTATACTAAACTGCTTTCACTTTGATGTTCTTTAATATTCAAATGTTTTTCAATTCTGCATTACTACACAAAATACAAACACTCCCATTTTGTCAAAATGAAATCATCATAGGCTTGAGACAAGATTTCTCTTCAAAAAATGAATTCAGAAGGTCTGTCCCAGTTTCAAATGAATCAACCTGGAAAATCTTTAAATCTTTCATGGAACAGAACTTTCTTCCTCCAGACATATATCAGCAGCTGCTGCAGCTGGTGTGTCTGCCTGGATCAAAGGGATCAGGAAGGGGTGGTGAGATGGCGTAGCATTCATCCAGCATGTGATAGTGAGAGCAAGGGTTAGTGCCTGGAATCATGATGTCATCATATAAATTATAGAAAATCATCAGAGTCACGGGAAGCCTTTGTGTCTGTTTCCTGGTTTGGAGAATATTTATTTTGCAAACTGGCTGTGGAAATATTTAAGCACAGGTGACAGGCAGTAAAACCTTTACATTTCAGTGGGTGCTTTGAATTAATCAGGAACAAAGAGTTTAAAACTTAGACTGGTATTTCTGCAGATCTGCTCTACTTGCATATAGAGATTTGAATATTTGAGTCACTGAAGGGGATACTTGGCATGATGGCTTTTAAAAATCCTACTGTTCTTCTGTTTTTTCAAGGAATATAATGCTGCTAAGGTTAATTCAAAGTCGTGCAGAATTTGCCACCTCCCAGGTTGCTTAGCTCAAACATGGCAGCGAGTTCATGACTTTGAACTCCTGCTGCTCTCCTCCCTCAGCTTTAGCCCTTTAGTGGTGCCTTTCTGTTGATTCATTGCCTGCAAGTGCAGAGATAAGCTTTCCTTTTCCTTGTAGCCCAAATCCTTGGTGAGCACAATATAGCTTGTATGATTCAGCCGTCTGAATACCAGAGCTCCCTGCATTTGGAAATGAAGCATCCCATGCCTGTTAAGTTCCAGATAATCAATGGGAGAAGCAGCCAGGAAATTCAAGATGCAGTCCTGTGGCTTTGAAGAGAGCCGAGATGGGTGCTGGTTTACCGTAGCACGCCGGGTTACAGTTTATGGCAGCTTATAGAGTTTATGGAGTGTTTGAGACATTTGGCCATGCCTGCAGCTGGGGTGGGAACCTCCAAAAAGAGAGTGGGACAGAGGGAATGGCAGTCAGGTCAGCTCTCCCATACCTGCAGTAAGCCCATTAGAGAGTCACAGCCCTCATCTCCTGAAGCCATTTAAGCCTGGCGTGTCTCTGCTGCTCCGACTGTCACTGCCACAGCTGCAAACTGCGTGAGCTCGCTGGAGCGAGCCCCCGGGGGACTCGGATGTTCGGGAAACAAGAGAAAAAGCTTTGCTTCAGGACACCCGTCTCGGCTGGGTTTGTGTACGTACCTGCCCAATGCCTTGCAAAATGTATTTTTGTTAGAAAAATACCATTTGGAAACAAAATGCAGTAACTTTTGATAGCAAAATTCTAGAGGTGTAATGCTGGGAGCAGGTTCTTTGGAAGGTGGAGGGAATGTTATCACTGTCTAGAATTATCTCGGGGGGTGTGGCTGATCAGGCAAGTGCAAGTCACCTGAAGTGGTATGGCCACAGAACAAGAGGCACAGGCACAACCTGGAGCATTAGAATGAGCGAAAAACTTTTTCATCGTGTGGGTAAACAAATCTTGGAGAAGGCCTCAAGAGATGTAGGGAATCTCCACACTCTGAATTTTTTGATACTCAGCCAGAAAAGTGTCTGAGCAACCTGGTTTCACTTACTTGGAACAGGGTGTTGAACTGCACAAACTCCACTAGGGTGTCCATCCCAAAACTATTATTTTTAATCATACTACGAATGTGACCAGATGAAGCCCACACGTGTTCCTCAAAAACAAACAAAAGAAAATTCCTAACAAGAAAAGCAGCAGCAGTCCTGCCCTCCTTGCTTGCATCTCTGCTCCTAGGTAAGTATCTCCTTCTCCATCATGTTTATCGAACCTTCCATCGGGCTGCCTTGGCCCCCAGCCCAGAGTGCTGCCAGGAGGTGGTGCAGGCTCAGGGCACTCAGGTCCGTCAGACTGAGGATGGTCACGGCGTTTGGAGTGGGCGGGATGCGGCAGAGAAGGACCCTTCTCCCTTCCAGCGATGATGCTCGATTTTAGCTGGAGACAATGCGCACAGCCCGGACCCCGGTGCGGGCCGCTCACACAACAAAAAGCACAGCCCTTGCAGACACAGTAGCATCCGTCATGCGGCGGAGCAGCGCCTCATTTCTGGGGCGATTACCCCTAAAGACAGCAAATATTTGGAGCGCTGCACACCTGTGCGCTCACGCACAGAGGGGTGTCGCGGCTTCCCCAGGAGCCGATCCAGGGAAGCTGTGCAGGGACCTGCTCCATCCCAGACCTGTCACTGCCATCCAGCGGGTTCTGCTGGAAGTGCCGGCTCCCGTGTCCCTGCCTGCCTTCCGAGGTGCTGCCTCCTGTCCTGTGTGTGTCCCTGCTGCGCTCTGTCCTTGTGCCAGCGCGGGTGACCGATGTGTCTTGTCACTGCCAGTGACCCTGCTTATCCCCTGTTTATCCCCTGCTACATGAGGCTACTTAGACAAAGCAGGTTTGGTGAAGAAATGGTTTTGGGGTTTTTTTTCTCTTCAAAGAGAGCAATCCAGGGCATTTTCTGAGCAGGGCATGTGGTTTAACTCTAGATATCAACCTGGCTCACCCAGTCTCCCCCTCCAGCGGGATGGGGGAGAGAATTGTAAAAGTGAGAAAGCTCATGGGCTGAGGTAAAGACAATTCAACAGGCGAAGCAAAAGCTGTGCACAGGAGCAAAGCAGAACAAGGAATTCACCCACTACTCCCCATGGCCAGGCAGGCAGGTGTTTGGCCATCCCCAGGAAAGCTGGGTTCAGTCACACATAATGGTGACTTGGGAAGACAATCACAACCACTCCCAGTGTCCCCCTCCTTCCTTCTCCCTCTGCTTTATATATTGAGCATTGTGCCATATGGCATGGAACGTCCCTTCAGTCATCTGGGGTCAGCTCTCCTGTCTGAGTCCCTTCCCAGCTCCCTGGTACCCACAGCCCCTCACTGGTGGGTGGGGTGAGGAGCAGAAAAGACCTTGGCTCTGTGCAAGTGCTGCTTAGCAATAACAAAATCATCCCTGTGTTATCAGCACTGTTTCCAGCACAAATCCAAAGCAGATCTTCACACCTGCTACTGTGCAGACAATTAACTGTACCTCAGCCAAAGCCAGCACACAGGACCCCACAGGCCAAAAGACCACTTTTTGAGACTCTGCTTTCCCAGTTGGCAAGCTGCTGATGTGGATGGCTTTCTCCAGACACAGAGAACATCACCTGGCAGCAGCTGACTGGTGTGAGCTCTAGCAAGGCCTGCCGCAGACACAGCAGCTTTTCCATAGGAGTAGTGCTCCCAGGAATGAATAATTCAGGCCCTGAACCAGAGCTCTGTCCCTCAGGCAGGGGTGGGAACCACTGGTCAAGGAGGAGATTTGGGCTTCCCGTGCTCTGCAGGAGGCAGAGCCCGTGTGAGCACGGCTCGGGGACTGCATCCCTGCTCCCAGGCATCATCACTAGAGGGAGATGGAGCACTGCCTCCTGGCACTGCCCGGGGAAAGCTCCTTCAGCACCATTTTCCACGCCTTGTCTTTCTCTTTGAGGTTATTAGTGGGAAATACGCCGTGGCAGAGCCTGCTGGAGCACACCGGAGCCACTGGGCATTTGGCATCTTCCGCCGGGACCCCGCTGGGCTGGGCTCGCCCTGGCCCTGGGCACCTAGCCCCAGCACGAACACACCCAGTCTGCGAAGGAGCCACTGCCCCGGGGTCTGTGGCCAACCTGACAGAGTACCCGAGGAAGAGGAGTGAGCTGTGAAGGCTTGGGAGGCTGGAGGGAAGAGCAGAAAGGTGCCACCAAGCAGAAGTGTGACATGACGAGCTGAGCATGGCTGAATCGCAGGAAGAAAACAGGTTTGAAGACAAAAACCTGTTCTTGTTGAGCAATGTTCATATAGATGCAGCCAGGAGTGACCACGCTTCCCACACACCACAGATATCCTGGTTAAAGCCGGGGTGGGTGGGAGCTGAGGGGAGGCAGAGGGAGGACAGCAGGTGGGGGCAGCCCCTCCTGCCGGGTCACAGCTGATCAGAAGGGACCATCAGACAGAGCTGGGCTTTCCTCACAGAACTGCCTGGGGCTTTCCTCACAGAACTGCCTGGGGCTTTCCTCACAGAACTCGCAGAACTCTGTCGGAAGGTGAAGCTGCTCGAAGCGGAATCCTCTCCCAGCCCAAACAGCAGATAAAGCCCTCCCCGTAAGGCGACTCATGTCTCTTGTGGCTGATGTCTGGCATAGATGGTGGTTCATTCTCTCAGTTTACTGTCTCTGCTGGCTGCTGAAGGAGCCTGCACACAAGAGGAGCTGCCTTGCTGCTGGTTTGTGCTGGACAGACTAAGCACAGCTTCTAATTGGACCTGCTGTGTATCTTTGCCCACTCCAAACCAACCTGTTCCTCCTCCATCGAGCATAAACAAATACATTTTCCAGCAGGCCACCTGCTAGGCACACCAAAGACTGGGCAGAACACTACTTGCACAGCTCTTTTAGTTTCTGATTTGAATCCATCTGGGTGTAGGTTCTAGTAACAAGTCCTCGCAGTATCTTTCTCTCCTCTTGTTTTCTCCACATGAGTTTATTTAATCACTGTATTCAGATGCAATCTCAATTCACATTTTGAAAGCATTTTGAATCTTTTCAGTCCTCTTACTATCCCCAAGTCTTTTGAAATCTTTGAAAACAACACTGCCAGCAGAACAGTCTGCCTGGTTCCAGAGCTGGACTCATCAGCACTATTGCCAGGATCAAGATTGCCTCCCTGATCACATGTGGTTTTCCCTTGGGTGTAAATTCAATTCTATCATGCTGGGAGCTTTTGCTGAGCTGTTGAACCACTATAACTGTTGTTTTGTTTTACTGCTGAGGTTCCCTGGACAGACTTCACAGCATATGTCTTATATTTTTGTCTACTTTGTAAATTTACTTTGGTTATATTAGAAATATTTTTTTTTTTTACACTCCTAAGAGAAATACTGTAGTATTGGAAGTTTTGACTCAGATTTATTTTTTTTTTAATATCATGAAATAAGGACTTTTGAGAAATTTTAATTTTGTGCCCTACTTCACTTCCTATGTCTCCTTTATTTCTGTATTTTATTTACCTCTCCTCCTGCTTTTTTTAGAACAGATGTTAAGATACAAGTGAATCTGCATATTTCAACCATTTGTTTCCTAGTCTTTGTCATGCAGATTCTATTCCCAATTCAAAACTTAAGCAAGTTGGAGTGCTTTTATTTTGAAATATGTATGGCACATTACACAAGAAGATTATTAGCAAACAGCATGTAATCCAGTTATCATGCTGTTCTCAGCAGTTATTTTTTTCTGGCACATTATATTTTTAAATTTATGCAACTGCTGGTGTAATTCTATCTTATGTATAAAAATTGCTACAAATTCTATTTGAGATATTCTGGTGTTTCCTTCAAACTCCATGCTGGAGACAGTAAGAATGTACCAGTCCCAGGACTGGAAGCAGGAGATGCCTGGGCACTGGGGGTCTTTATGTGACTTATTTTAGCAGCAGGCAAATCAATTTACGTTCTTCTATTTGATTTATCCACTTGTCAAATAATGGCAACTGCAGTGCCATACTGCCATAACTTGTAAAATTATTTGAGACCTATGAACAGGAAGTGCATTTATAAGCAGGGACTTAGGATAAGAAAGGAACAATTCACAGTCTGTCAGCTGTGAATGCGCATAAAAAGGCAAGGCAAAATGCATGCAATTGTCCTCATGATGCCATCAGAGTTCTGGGCAAAAAGAAAACCTGCAGAAGTGTTTTTCTGCAAAGAAGCAGCAGTGGATGAAGACAAGGGAGTGCTAGTGCCTGGCAAAGATATGCCTCTGCTCCAGGGACTGCAGCAATGCAGGAGGCTCCAGCCTGCTGGCTGCACAACAGAGTGATCTCCCTTCAGCTGCAAGGATGTCTGGCCTGGCCACAGAATCCCTGTGCTCTCCTACAAGTCTGTCACTTCTGCCCCTGTGGGTCCACCAAATTCCTCACAACCTGTCCCTTCAGCATGGCTTGTCTGCCCGCCCTGCCCAGCGTTGCCAGCTCTCCGTGCGAGTGGCTGTCCTTTCTGCTCTCAAACCAAACTCCTCATCATTGGAAATCATTGCTCAGGGACCCGAAAAACCACTCTGCAGCTTTCTCACAGACCATCCAAAATGCAGAGGTCTCTCTTATTCCAGGTCCTGGAAGATAAACCTGGCTAAACAGAGCACCCCCCCATCCTTCCCTGCTGAGAGTGCTGCATCAGTGCCACAGCCTCCCAGAGCCCTCTCTCACATAGCTGGTGTTGCTGTGTGTGCTGTCTCCAACCTCAAGCAAATTATCAGCTATGGAATTGACAGAGTGGGTCACCTGGCAGGGAGGGGAAGGAAAAAAAAAAAGAAAAGAAAATAATAAAAAAAAAAGAAAATTAAAAAGAAAGTAATAAGAGAAGAAAAACAACAAGAAGAAAATAAAAATTTAAAAAATGACACAGAAATAAATAAGGAAAAGGAAAATGCCTCAATCCTCATGATCAATACATTATAAATAGCAGCAGCCAGTTTATGTCTGTCACAGTGTCTGGAGGTGTCTGGAGTGCCTGGAGATGACTGCTCAGCCTGAAAATCAAAATGGAGGGACTTTGACTGTAACTCATTGCACTTCTTTCCAAATCTTCTCTTTGGCAATATCTGGCTGAGCAAATTCCAGTACTTGCCAGAGGATGTGGAGCATCGGTGCCATGTCGCCATTGCATGAGAGAGCTGCAGCTGGTTTTCCTCAGGTCATCCCAAACCCCAGGTGAGGCCCTCTCCAGATGTCTTCTCTGAAGCAGGACCCATCTCACACTGGGCAATGGCCCTGGGATGTTTCTTCCACCCCTGCTGACACCCACAGCTCTCCCACCCAGCCAGGATGAACACCAGCTCTTTGGTCCGCCTGACCCTTTTTCCGCTGTGTGTGGAGCCTCCTTCACTCCTTTGCCCCACCACACAGTGTTTCAGATGCTTTCATGGACCACAGCAGTTTCTGCTTGTTTCTCCCAGAAGAAATCCAAGCCATGCCCCAGTGCAGCAGCCCTCACGGCCTGCCCACCCAGACTAACCCATGGGTTAACAATGAATAAGACAAGATACTGACATGCACTAAGAGTAAGTTGTGCCTATGAAAGTGAAACCTGGTAGCAGTTACCTTGCATGGAGGACATCATGTACCCCACACTTGGTGGATTTGCTTCTATTATTTCCAATACACATGCAAATATCCACTCTTTTCTCCGTATCTTATAATTAGGGAGGCTTTAGGATTCGCAGACATTACATTTAGCAATGACTGTGAATAAACTTTAAAATATCAAGTTTCCAGGGCACAAAAGCTCTTTCATAGCCTTCATTCAGAACTGGGCTTCTGCTGCATTCTTGCCATTTTCAAAAGACCCTGATCTTGAACACTGCATCTTGTGATGCGCAAATTTGCTACAGGAAAAGGTTTCTAAACCAACATAACTCATTATTTATAATACAATAGTTGTATTTTATCTGCAGATCTCTGATCTAGGAAGTCATTATTTTTCAGAGCCTTTGCCACAGCAAGGGAGAAACACTGCACAGCATTGTTCAACATTACTGTGTAAGAACAGCATATTATTTTACAGTATTTTCATAACCTAGTTCTGTTCCAAGTACCAAGTGGAACATGCAGGAGTGCTTTTAAACACTAGCTACAAATTCCCCATTGGTACCCTCTTCAAAGTAGTGAAATCTCCCCACTCCTCACATGCGATTCTCATCTCATCTGAAATGCACATATTTATACAGAGCCTCCCATGACTGCAAGGAATCTGTTGAGATTATCAAGTGTGTGTTCCAAATTCATAAATTAGCTGTGTACTCACCTAGCCTGTGGATTCCTCTGCTACATGACCCCTTTTGACACAGTTCCTTCCCCACTCCCCCTCCCCAGCCTCTCCTCCTGTCTTCCCTGTTTATTCTCCTGCACATTGGCATTTCTGGCTGTGTTTCTCCATATTCCCACATGACCTTCTGGGAACAGGAGGTCACAATGTCTGCTGAGGCATTCACCCCTTGAGTGAGCGTGTGGTGCTGGAGGAGCACGTCTTCAGTTCACAAAAAAAAGCCTGTTTATTTTTCTAGGTCCTTATGCCAGGGTAAGTGATGCTGAGGATGGTCAAATTCCTATTGTATTTGCCAAGTGGCTCCTTTAATTTAAGCAAGAAAAACCTTGTCTTACATCACAGTTGTTTTCATAACAGATCTAGAATCCCTGTATAAATTGTACTTCATTTTATACCACACTAACTACTTAATTGATGTTTAGCTGATACGGCACCATGTAAAGTGCTGCCAAAGCCAGTCCTATAACCTGTTCCCCAAAAGTTCACTTTTCCCATGCAAACCTACTCCCAGCATTCATCTCCTTCCCTAGAAACATTTCAGAACACACAGCTCAGCCACGTGGAGTAGCTTTTCTGGTTTTATTTATGCTTCAGAAGCAAATCCCAGCGTGGCAGGACTTAGGGTGGGCGCTGGTGTCACCCTCAGCCAAAACCATGGCACCAGCAACAGGGAGCATCCCTGATGTTTTCCCAGACTAGTATCTGCTCTCCTTCAACACAAGCAGGGCCCCCTCCACATATTGCAGAGATAGATATACATACAAGAGAAACTCTTGAAATTATAATAAATAATTGCATAATAAATTGCAATGCTCAGAGTTGCGCAAGGTCACTGCCCCACTGTGCTCCTGCCTTCAGGTGGTTGTACCTCTGGCAATGTCAGTCTGTGTCAGAGCACTGTGCCCAGAGCAACCAGGGCAGCCCTATAAAGAAGACATATCTATTCTTGCTACACTGGGGTCCTGTTTACCTGCTTCTCTTCACAGCTGTGAGGGGCTAATTTCTCAAAACAGAAGGTCAGAGACAACCCTGCAAGTTACAACTTCATCTGAAGTGTTTGTCCATGCAGATGTAGAGGAGAGTCATTGATGCTGTTGTCAGCCAGCTTAATTAACAGAAATCCCACTCCCTGTCTTTATTTTAAGATGGGGTAAGTACCAAAGTCTTCTATGCAGCACTTTGGTTTTTGACTCTAGCACTGAGAAGTTTAACATGGCTGTTGCATGGGCTCGTAGCTCCTTCCAAGCTTGTCTCTACTGTAGAGAGAGCTGTGAATTCAGTTCCTGTTTGAGAGCTGGTGGAAGTGGGTCCTGCAGGGTTCTGAAGGTCAGCTTGAACTAGCAGGAGAGATGTAACCACATTGGTTCCTGGCAGTTCCCAGTCTGCCACAGGGAGAGAGATGTATTTTCCATCAGTCAGTTTCCAGACTATTCAAACCTCTCAAGCCTATTTCATAAAATCCCTTTGACACTTTGACACAGACTGATTTTCTGCTGTGACTGTGTATGAAAGCTGCAGGGGAGTGCCTCTGTGTCATCACAAGCACACATAAGAGAAGGACAGTTTTAAGAACTAACCTTCCCCTCAACAGTGTGGATGAAAGACTGTTGTAGCCTAAAATGGAAGCAGAGCCAAAGAGCCAAAAATACAGCTGATATGAACTTGCTGTCAGCTCCTCTTTCAGACACATTTTGTTCTCAGTTCCTTCCTACACTGGTTCAGGCACTGCAGTGCAGTAATACTCAGGACTGCAATAATACTCAGGTTGAGTAATATTACTTTCTGTTGGTTTGAATGAAGGCCTTAGATTTTGTTATCAGACTGTGGGTCTCATCACACCAGACATTGAACATACATGTAAGAAACAAATATCAAGGTTTGGACAATACAAAAAATCACTTGGACATGAAACTCAAGAAAGTTGTTTTTGTTTTTTTTTTTCTCTTAAGAATGTGTTTTTGTGGTTTTGTAGAATCATTGTCATATTCATTTTCAGGACATAGAGAATACATTAGCCCTGGGCAAAGTGAATGCGTCGAGTTTAAGTACTGAAAAGGACTTGGATGTGCACAGACTGGCATGACAGGTGTCTCTCCACCAGCAGCCATCCTAGCTATTTTCAGAGATAGAGGTGCTCCAGAGAATGTGCTGGAGCTTGAGGGTTCAGTGTCTGGGCAGGAGAGTTGAAGCAGTTCCTCTCACTGGCCAGAAGAACAATGCTGGCTCAGGATAACCTGCAGCTGTGGTTGGTCTCTGTGGACTCCTGAAGGCCAGGTTATGGTTTTCCTTGCTGGCAGTTGTACTGATGTGCAGGTCAATAGTGCTGGGTGACTGGAGAGTAAGGGGTGTTGGCTCATATGATAGAGAAAAAGACTTGGAAACATGCAGACAGTGCTGGTAAGTGTCCTGGCAGCTACAAGCAACCCAACAACTCTCTGTCTACCTCTCCTTCTTTGCCTTGTGGGTTATTTTGGGAAACAGATTTCTTCTGTGGGATATAACCAACATTTTCCACAGGGCTGGGGAAAGTGGAGTGAGGTAAGTAAATGGTGGAGTGAGGCTGGCATGAGCACCACCATCCCAACTGCAAAGCCTGCCCAAGAGAGAAACCAGAGAGGAAGGATTGGAAACCTCTCTCGGACTACTCTTTCTCTCACTTCTCCCCTTGTGCCCAGAAGATCATGTGTACATGGAGGCTGGTCCTTGAGGTGTGCTGTGCTTGCCAGAAAGCCCTGGCTGTGTTGAAGCAGAGTGGAGCTGTTGAAGCCAACATTCAGGTTTCTGTATTAAGACTGAAACAAGGACAAACCCACGCGAAATTAAAATAACATGTTTATTTTATTGTGCAAGTATCCCGTGGTGTCTGAGGTCCAAAGCTGAAAGGTTTTGCGACAGGGGTGTTGCACTCAGATTTTAATGAACATCTGCCTACTGCACAGACAATACTCCCTGGGCATCTTCACCAGTGCTTGCTCCCAGAATTGCTCTCCCCAGCCGTGATGTGATCTCTGATTTATTCTGTTCATAAAATCCAACCTTGGTGGCTTTTCTTCTGAGAAATGATTCTGGTTTTAACACTACTCTCTTGTGTCCAGGACTCCAACATGAAGCTTCCTGCACTCTTTCCCTGCCTGGTGCCTTTTTCTGTGTGTCACTCTCCCTTGAATTTGCTCTCTGGGAAATGTTTCCTGCCATGACCAAGCATCTTCAGCTCCTCCTATGCTGTAGAGCTGAGACACCACCACTGGAAGCTGTAATATTTGCTTTAAACTTCTTTTGTCTTTCTCTGAGCTATTCTCTTTATTTTCTCATAACATAAAAACCAGTCCAGGCCAGACAAAAGTCAAGCACTGATGTATATTTTTTTCCTGCAGTTTCCCAGATCTTAGTGTTCCTGCATAACACACTTTTGACTGGAGGGCAGTGATATCCTAACTTTGCATTTGCTATTTCTTTCTCCAGCAGCAGTTGCTTCCCTGATCAACAGAAGATAGATGGGGGTGCATAAGGAGTGTGTTTATCAGCTGTGGCTGTGCCCTGTGTGGCCACAAAATCATCTCCATGATCTCCAAAATCATCTCAAACTCCTTGTGCTGGTCTGTGCTCATCAAGTGACAAGGACATCTTGAATGGGTATTTCCAGTTCCAGGCAGCCCTCGCACGCTCTGTCTGCACAGGAAGGAATCCTCAAACAATTCTGATGAGTATTTTTCCATTAAAGTCTGTAATGCCTTTGAAGTTGAAAACTTCTGTGAAACAGTCTTGATTGTGGACAAAAATCTCAACATAAAAAGTGAAAATAAGTAACCTAATGTAGTTCTAAAAAGCAGATAACAAAGAAAGAAAATTTAATGTATGCAATTTAGCTTACTCTGTTTCTGCCTTTTCAAATCTTCACTTATCCCCCTTTTTTTTTTTAATATTGTCACACTTTTACAGTGGAATGACAAAAGAAAGAACCATTCCAAAAAGTTCTGAAGAAAACCACCTTTTTTTTTTATTATTATTATTTCTCTTCACATTTTAAAACTTCAAGTGTAAACTGAGACTTGATGTGAAACAAATGTCAGTTTTATTCTGATATTTTATGTAAGGAAACCAAACACTTGAGTGTGGGGAAAGAGGAGGGGATTAGAAGAAGTAACATTTTCCATCAGGCACCCTTAAGGTATCTCGACTGTAGCACCAATATCCAATTTTCCAAACACAATTTGAAGTAAAGGAGAACAGCAGCTGCGAGTCTCTTCTGGCTCTTTTAACACTCTTCTTCAATTGCTCAGAACAGTGAAATTTGTTTTCCTCACCTCATATTCAAAATTCAGGCAAAGGAATCTTTTGGCACTCATGCTGGACAAAGCAATGGGCAAGGACTGCAGTGGGGTGGAGGTGTGCAGCTCCTGGTAGGTCTGCTCTGCATGGACCCTGGAGGTCCTGTGGCCATACATGCCACCAAGCACTGTGCCCTGAAGAACACAGCACTGATGCAAGACTTCTGCCCTGAGTGTCCTCCCGGGTGCTACTGCTGCAGACATGTGGATTGCAATAACTCGGGTTACACCAGCGCCTGCAAGAAGCACATTCCATGCTGTGCAAGTAGCAATCAAACATGAGGATCATAATTGCCAGGTGTTTTTCTGAATGACTTAGACTGTAAGACACTTTACAGCAGACTAGTTGAAATAATACATCCCTCTCTCCCAAGTCTGGGTCTGTGAGCACACGGAGTTTGCCCAGCTTGCCTTGGCTCCAGCCATCTGCGCTGCCTGTTCCCCAGAGGAAGCTCTCACTAAGGGAGAGCAGCAAAACCTCAATAAACAGCAGCATTCCTCTCCTAAGCTATGGACAAGGATCTCCACCTATGAGAGTGAACTGCAGGATGATGAACAGCACAAGCCCAGGAGATCCCTGTTCACATTCCACGGTTTGCCCACGTCTGCTCCGTAGCCCAGACACTCTTTCATTTATTGGCTCACGCTGCTCTGAGGAAAACAGAGAGGAATTTTCCACCATTGCTATCAGGGGTTAGCCACAGCAATGTGAGAGCCTGGCTGCCAGACAGCTTCCAGCTGGAAGCAGGGCTTTCAGCACAGTGTCATCTAACCCTTCTGGGAGCAAGTGGCAGGAAAGTCATCCAGAGAAATACAGCCCCCCAGCCAACCAGACAATGATGGGGGGTGCAGCTTGGATAACAAGCATCCCAAGGACTATACTCAACCTGATGTTGAGGGATCAGAATAAGCCTTGAATGTATTTTCCATTCTCAGTGGTTATAACTTCTTGAGGGTCATTCCTACACTGCAAGACTGCTGGAGAAATGTGAAATCAGAACTGCTTTCACCAGGTTTTAAAAAAAGATTCATAGATTGGGTATTGTTTCTGTAAAATGAAAAAGCACTTGTGATTCAGCCCTATGAGTCCAATGGATTAGGTTAAATTATTCCAGTCTAAGCCCACCTTGAAAATAAACATTTTCCTCCTAACTTAATTTCTCTGGCATATGGTTCATTTCTCCTAATTGTCTTCTGGGCAGGGAAAAAAACTCCTGTGATTGACAGCACAGAGAGCAACAGATGGTGCTGCCTTTGTTCAAGCACAACCAAGAGAAATAACCCTATTCAATAGCATTTCTCTATTTCCCTAGTTACTTTTTTTTTTTTTTTGTGGTGAGCTATGTCATTTTAGTCAATTTAAGTCAACTATTCAGATACACACCAACTTTAAATAACTTTAAATTAAAAAAAAACCCAAAACAACAAAATAACCCATATTTCTAGTCATGTATTCTTTTCCAACACCTCTCACAAGCTTAAAAGCAGATGGTTTCTCACACAAACATCTGTAGGTGAGCTGTAGTACCCAGCAAGATATTCTTAGTGCAAAATTCCCTAGTGATTGCTCAAGGATGATGGTACTACTCACTACTCTGTACCATGTAATGCATGTGGGAAGCAAAAAAACCAAGTTTCACAAGCACAAAATAGTTAGTTGCATAAGTATGTATCTGGAGTAATTATAGACACTGTTTTGAAATGGATTGGCATAAGAGGATAATTTAGATAAAAAAGGTACAGCAAGTTTCTATCCTGGATTTCTCAAAGAATGGATTTTCTACACACAGTTTTTTTCTGTGCAGTCAAAATATAGCAGGGCTGGCAAGCAAAGCCCCAGTAATCCTGATGCACAGGAAATATCCTGTGTAAAGGGGAATTTCAAATTTTAAACCTATGGTTTTTGTTATCTAAACAAGTGATCCCTCTGTGTTTTCTGATCTTGCTCCTTCCCTCTCAGAAATGTATCAAAACCCACATGGCTGCTCAGACACATCCTCCTTTTTTGGGCTGGAGGAAGTTTCTGAATGACCTTCACAAGCAGCTCTGAGATGCAGCTTAGTATTGAATTCCCAAATTCTCCCTGGTCCTTGGGGCCAGCAGCAGCTTCTTGAGCCCCTCCAGCATTCTACCTCCTAGGCACAGAGTGCAGCTCCTGAAGTAGCCCCAGACCAGAAAAGAAACATAAACTCTTGTCTGAGCAAAGGAAGATGAAAACTTTCCTCAAGTGGGACCAGAACTGGAAGTTTGTTGCTATGCTGGAGAAAACAGGGTATATAACTCACCCATGCCCACCCCTGTGACCACCACAGAGCCAGCACAGGGAGAGCAGCTGCTGGCAGTGGTTGCCAGCAGCAACTGCAGCTGGCCCAGCCTCCCTGGCAACACCCTCCTGCAGACCCCTTTGCCATGTCTCACACCAGGTTCAGTTCCAGCTTTTCCTCAATTAAAAGGGATGTGTGGCACTGGGCAGGATCCGTCTCCTTCATCACCGAGCTGCAGGCACGCTATGCACTCCGGGCATGGAGACAAATGGGGCTGACTTCTCTCTCTGCTGAGGAAGCTTGTATCAAATAATCATTTTTAGATAGCTGGGTCTGGCCTCAGCTGAAATGTTCCTTTCCCCTTCTTCACCCTCTTGGCCTTCTGTCTGCTCCAGTGTCCCACTGCAGGGATCCATACTGGGCAGTGCTGGGAGCTCCTGTGGCAGCTCCTGATGCTCTGCTCATTGCACATGGAGCATCCTACCTTGATAGTAATGTCAGACCATTAGAGATTCTGGTCATTTTGGGGTTTCCCCTCCCCAGAAGCAAATATTTCCTCTCTGCAGTGTCCATCATAGACAGATCCCATGTAATGCAGCAAACTCCTTCAAGGCATGAACTTGTTTGGATGCAGAAATTAATGTAAAGCAGAACCTGCAACTAAGCCAAGGACAAGAGTGTATTTTAAAAGAAATTTGCATATATGGTGGGCAGTCTCTGGCTCACACTGCCTTCACTGAGTTCAGGCTTGCTGCTAGAGAGGAGGCAGATGAGGTTCCTCTCTCCTGTGGCTGCTGTGCAGAAGCAGGCTGGCACAGCTGTGTTTGACAGAAGCTGTGGGTCTTGTGAAGTGTTTGTGGCAGACTAGAATTTAAGCTTTAGTAGATCACTTCAGATCTTACCAGCCCCAGCTACATTCACTGCTGTGGGATGGTAAATCTGTTTTTCTGATTTGCATAGGCACTTCACTTCTGCTGGGTTGGGTGAACACCTTTAGTCTCAGTCTTTGATGCTCTCTCAGTCTTTGATGCTCCTCTTTGCTCTGCCTGTGCAACTTCCTAGCATCCTTCTGCTGAAGGGAATTGATTTTTTCCTGGTTTTCAGGAAAATGTGTGCTTTCCTGTTTCCTAGGACACAGGTAATTTGTGCCATGTGCTATGTTGTGGGAGGCAGAGAGAAATGGGAATGAGAATCCCATCAGCTGCAGCACATGGTAATGATATCACTTTTAGAAATTACTTGAAAGGATCGAGTTTCATCTTTCAGCGGCACCCTGAGAAGTGCACATTTTCTCTGGGGGAAAAAAAAAAATTACTTAAAGGGGAAATATGTGGCTGGTCTCCTGCAGCAATTTCTACAAGTGAAACTGAGTTTTCAGAGGAGCTAAAAACTGCTGCCCTGGGGAGAGTGGGTAAAATTTGCCTGAGGCACAATTCACCCAGCCCCTCCTCCGCTGGTGGGGATGATCTTGGTCAGTGCCATGCAAGTTCCCTAGTGGGGTTGTGGTCCACCAGCTTCCAGCAGGCAGGCAGGCAGGCTCTGCTGGATTTGCTGCTGCAACAGCAGATATATGTCCAAAGGCTGCTGTGGGATGCAGAGTTTCTCTCTCTTGCTCACCTTGGCAGCTGCCTGCTTCACCCATGCCGACGGCTGGCCACAGGGTGCGGCAAAACAAATGAGCTGATGGCAATGATAACATTGCTTTTCCTGCACCCCATCCTCATAACTCAGCCTGAGGTGGAGGAGGAGGCTGGGATTGCTGCCTCGTGCTTTGGGAGTGTCTCTTCCAGAGATTTGCTAACAATCCTGTGGCTGAGCCTTTCATAAAAATACTCAGGTTTCTTTCCCAGCAGAAACTGAATTTGACATTACTGAAGAAGTTAATAGAAATTACAGATGTGGAGTGAAAGTTGCTGAGCCAGAAGTGTCCCGTTGCAGATGAACTCTTGGCCATAATTCAATATCCCATCTGTTTTTCTTACAAACTAATGAGCTACATTAAAATCAGATCATTCATTTAATGTCTGCTTGAGCAGCTTCTGTGTCCTGAGGTTTCTGAGGTTTTTCTAGAAATCTGCTAGAGAAATCTGCACTCTCTATTTCTCTCCAAAGCTTGTGTTGCCTGAATGAATCTGAGCCATATATGAAAAAATAATACCTCCTATTAACACATCCAGACTTCCACTCTTAGAATGGATTAGACTGGAAGTTGCCTGTAAAGGTCACCTACTCCAATCCCCTGCAGTTCAACCTGATCTTGAATGTTTCCAGGGATGGTACATTTCCAGTATGTACCACCTCTCTGGGCAATCCATCTTAGTGTTTCACCACCCTTGCTGTAAAAACCTATGTCTTTATATATAATTTTAAATCAAACCTTTATTTTAAGGACCTTTGTCCTGTCACTGCTAAAAAATCTGCCTCCATCTCTTTTATAAGCCTCCTATATGCATTGAAAAGCCACAGGAAGGTTTCAGGAGCCTTCTCCAGACTTAACAATCTCATCTCTCTCAGCCTGTCTTTACAAGAGAGGTGCTCCAGCCCTCTGACCATTTTCAATCTCACCAGACAAGAGATCCCACCTTTTTATTTTTATATTTCCAAATATGCCAAGATGATTGACTTCTCTTAAAAAATATTAAAACCATTTTTCTCTGAAATAGAAACAGTAATAACAAAAAATTAAATTAATTAATACCTTAGCAGCAATTGATTTGGCACAAAATACTTATCTCTGTGAGCTTTTACCTGGTAAAGACTGTAGAAAGAAATGTTTTCTTTCCATAAACTATTATTAAAAATTAAAAGCAAGATATCTTTCCATAGCATGTTCATAACAAAGCAAATTGACAGTGGTGCTGTGGGTGGCCATAACACAGACATTACATTGCATTTCTTTATATTAGGAAGGTGATTTTGAAACTGAACCTTCAGGCAGGAGATGACAGCAAAGGCACCAGCTGAGTCCATCCATTTCTTAAATGAATGTAAGACTTTTTACTTATTATTTGGAGTAAAACCTCAGGATGTGTGCTCAAACCTGCATCTTCACAGGGGTTATTTTCATCTGGAAGTGGTGATGAGGCAGCTGTGACAGTGTCTCGCCATCCAGTCTCTGTGTTTCAGGTGTGTGGCTTACACTGTACTGCGGAGTATTAATCACTCATACAAGGTCCTCAGCCTCCCATGTGACTTTTAGTTTTATGCTACAGAAAGAGAAGCTTTTTGGCTGTCCTGTTTGTTGATAAAACCCCAGCATGGGAATAGCAAAGCAGAGGCTCCTGCTGACCTCAGGGTACAGAGCAATTGTGCTGGGTGCAGAGGCATGATCCACCATGTGGATCTAACCCTTGTAAAAAGCAACAGACAGGCAAAAAGGGATGGAAGCAAAGCACAAGAAATCACCCAATTCAAGAAAGTTCACAGCTTTGAAAAGCTTATGAAATCTCAGTGAGAACAAGAACAGATCTGCTCTGTGAAGGATTTATCCATAAACCTACAACCCCATGTCTATCTCTGATGGAAACACCACTGGCTGAGGCTAGGCCACCACCAAAAAGGCAATTCTAACCCACTCTGGGTTATTCAGAGCATTTGTCTTACCATGAAAATGAAAAGACACGACTCCCAGTGTTGCTAGCAGAAAGAATTTGGGGAAATCTTTCAGCATTTGAAGGTCTAAAGGGCAAATACCTTCGGCAGCATTGTTTTCACCCTTAATTTTTACACTGTCTTCTGAACTGTAGTCTTTTTTATTTACTCCATGACAGAACATTTTATTCATCTAGTGAGGTTGTGCTCACGGAAATTGATTCACATGATGCATCTTCCCCAAGGGCAGCGCACCATGGGCTGGAGACACTGTCTCACTGTGATGCCTTAGGATGTTAGCTTTTATATCTTTCAAATCCTGTACTGCTTTAGGGTATAACTCTAAAACTCCATAGCCTGCCAGCTACTGTTCTCCCATTTTATTCAGACAAAATGCCTCTAGGCCTGTGACTCAAGGATACTCTGCTGCCTCAGGCCCCAAAAACTGAACTGGGGGGGAATCACACTGGGGGTATATGACTTCACTACCTGAAGCTGTAATTGGAGGATTAACTCCTGATATGAACATAGACCAAACCTGAATTGTCTGAAAGACTTGTGACTGTCATCCATCTTGGGTGTAGCCCCTTTGGGGAGGCTTCTGACTGCCCCAGGTGTATCTATTGGAGGACTTCAATAAATACCTACTTTTATTGTCGTAATCTTGCCCGCCCTCTGCTCCAAGGCATCAGCTGTGCCCACGAGCAGGAGAAAGGGCTTCTCCAGGACTGAAGGGCACTCTTCTCATCACCAGTGCTGAAATGGTATTGCTGCTCCCAGAGGCCCCCTCAGACCTGTGCAACACCTCTTCCCTCTTCCCACCACACCTCTGTCCTGAAGATGCTGTCCTGATGGATCTGGCAGGTTGAAATGTCACTCCCTTGATACACAGCCATAAGTAGGTTGCTCAGGTCCTTAACTGGCAGCAAGGATGTGGCAGACTGCTCTTGTGTCTTTGATAAAGGGAAAACTCCAAACAACACAGACACTTGAAGCAGCAGCAGAAGTAGCTGTGCCTATGGCGCTGCTAGAGAACTGCCCACCCAAACCATTTAGGGTTTTACACTAAAACTAAATTTTTACCATTTAGGTCTAGCTTGCTCTTATTTCCACTTCACTCACTCCAAATTAGTCCAGAGGCTGTTATAAGGGCATGAACAATGGGTAACAAGTGCGGCAGAAAAAATCTGGAGAAACTCCAGAAAGTGTTGCAAGAGCTGTCCCCTCAACCAGAGTCACTGCTGACAGTCTCAAGACCAGAGGCTGGATGTGGTTGGTAACAGGTCTAGAAATGGTCTGTAAATGTCTGGACCATCTATTTTTTCCTAGAGATACAAATAATGAATTCCTCAAGTGTATAAAGCCTTTGTATAAAAATATAATATAAATCCCATACAATGGTGATATAATATCCTTTTCAAAATACCTTTTTTTTTTCTTCTCCCTAGGAATATTTAGAACCCAAATTAGGGAGACAAGCTTAGCTTTTCCTTGTAGGAACCTCATTCTCTGTTATAAATGATGCTAGTTGGCTGGGATTTAACCCAGCAAGGGCTGCCAGCTCTCTAAGAGAGTTTTACTTGTCTTCAGTCCATGTGGCTCTTTCCCAGTTCTTATTACAGCATAAATTTTTAAAAATATTTTTAGTTCAAGCAGGCAAGCAATGAATGAAAGTGAATGTGCCAGATGTCCCTCTCCATTCTGTCCAGTCCATTTTCTCCCTCTTCTAGGGCAAACAGATGGTTGTGGATGGGGTATATATCATAAACCTTTTACAAGGAGAACAAACAAAGCAAAAAGCTAGGCCTGCAGCACATTTCAGCTGCTGGCTTTATACACCATGTTGGCTTGAATTGTTCTGATAAGTCCAACCTTTTTCCCAATCTATCTATGGCTGGCTTCTTAGCTCCCCTTAAGCTGGCCCACTTGGGTAGGTGTTGTTGATAGGTGGTGATGGACACGCCTCCCCCTACCACAGTCTGATTTATTTTGTCCCTTTCATGGCCCAGGCATGGTAACACAGGTTTTTATTACTTTGACTGCAGCCTGGACACAGGGAATTCACAAGCAAGGGCTTGGACCTTTCACCTAATGATCTCAGCAGAGCTCACCAGAAGCTCACCAAACCCAGAGTGATGCCACTTTCCTGACAGCCCCACGCTTAAACAATGGTGTCCCATGCCCCAATATATGAATAAAACAAAGACTTGAAGAACCATATATATAATCACAACAGTCAACAACTCTCCCAGTAACAAGATCTTACCATGTTAGTGGATTATGGATCTGCCACAGTTCATTTTTGTGCAAGGCCCAAGCAGGGGAGGGAGAACTGGGAGAGTTCGACCATTAATGTAAACTCCGTTTTTCACTTGACAGTCTGCTTTCTTAAAGATGTATTGTCTTTTATAGATCTTTGGAATCTGAGAAACTCTGTTAGAAATTGTGTGACACTGGGTCATGCAAACTCTGGAATTCTGCTTACAGTCCCCAGACAAATATTTTACAGTTTATTCTTAACCTCTCCTGAATGTGAGAGCACATTGAGAACATTTTGTCTTTGTGCCTTTCATTATGAAGGGCAGAAGAAACCTGCAGGCCTGAAAATGCTTCTCAGCTTCCCACCCAAAACCAGCACACCTCACTTGAACTCACCACACCTCCTGCATGTGCAGAGTTTGAGTTGAGGGTGAAGTCAGAACAGGGGTTCTCACCAGACATTCATTAGTGCGTGTTGGGTGGTTAAAATAACGAGTGGTTGTTTCTGTGGTATTTTAGCTGTGTACAATTTTGGTCCTGGCCAGGGCAAAGGAATTGCAGAGAAGAGCATATTTCAAGTAATAAATTTAAACATTTTGAAACTTGAGGGAGCAAAAAGGGTGAATTAAGAGGAAGCCAAAGATTAGGGTTAGATCTTGTTTAATCCAAACTAGGATATCCGTCCCTGACAAAATGTTGACCATGGCTATTCTCTTGGCTCCATGTCTGTTCTCTCTCCACCCTGCTTTCTTGGAAGTCACTGTGCTCTGGCTCTTCAATTAGAGACGGATAACTGATGCATTGCACACTGGAAAAAGCTTATCACGCTGCATTATTTGTTCCATCACTGCAGCCCTATCACCACTGTGAAATCTATTTCTTCAAGTTTGAAAGGGACTTGGATAAACCACCTGGCCATCCCATCTGGGGCTGTGAACTGTCTGATCCAGGCAGTTTGCCACAGACCCGTGAAAATGGCATTGATGGAGTGCATGTGTCTCTGGTACATATTTTGGAGAAAGGGTTTGTGCAGATGAGCTGGCAGAGGCTGAGCAGCATTTTGGAGGATCATCCGTACTGCAGCTGGGAGCTTAGGCCTGAGTTTCTGCCCTTTTAAGGGATCCCTCAGTTTATGTGTATGGATAGGGTGAGAAAAATGGTTTTTAGGCTGTAAAAATGGAGGGATGAGGTAGCAGTGCTCGTCCTGGGTTGCTGGAGGGTACCTCAGGGTACTATCCTGGGGAATCCAAGAGACGGCAGAGAGTAGGTTGAGAGACCTCAGCCCCACCTCTCATATTGGACAGAAAATTCCAGAGTCAGGCAAGGCAAGAGGATTTCCTGACTGATGGAAGAGTCAGAGTTAGGGAGAATTCACACCTTTCTGGAAAGTCATCTGCACTGGGTGAGGGCAGAAGCCATGTAATGGAGCAGGATTTGCCCCACTCTCATTCTCCACAGCTAGTGGGATAGATTCCTATAACCAGTTTGGGAAACACCTATAAAACACACTTCTCTGCTATGCTCCTCAGGGAGCTGGTGTGACTGCAAACCACACACAGCTTGGGTGTCACAAGCCAAACTGCACAAAGCACTCACTGCACCACCACTGTCTGCAGAGCTCAGTGGATATGGGTCACAGGAGAACAAAATGTTTAACCATGGAGAAGGGGATGCATGGGCAGTGACTGCAAGCCCTTTTTGGGTGACAAACACCTGGAAAGCCCCATGAATCTGTCTTCCCCTTGGTGGCTCACTCTGGAGGCTCTCCTGGGGAGGAGGGTGGGGGGTTTTTGCCTGGATCCCTTTTACTGACCAAAACTGCCACAGAAAAAGGAGAAGATCACGGAAGTTTTCAATGAAAATACTTAATTAGTCCCTGTGAGTTTGCAGTGGTCAGTACAGACATGGGAAGTGACTTCAAAGGTGTCAGGGTGAGGTCTGAGGGCTCTGCCCTCACTGCTATAGCGGTGAGCCAAAGGGCAGCACAGTGCTGGGTGTTCTTCCTTGGCACCAGACAGAGGAGCCTTCATCCCTGTGCTGCTGCAGGAGTGGTGGGAGCTCCTGCCAGACCAAGGGGGTGGGCAGCCCTATGAGGGCAGCACAAGGAGTGCACCCAGGGAGCAATGGGCCCAGAGAGCTATGGTGGGCTGGGAATTTGGTGCTGGTCCATATGTCATGGTGACATGCGCCAGGATGACCCTCATCCCTTCAGCTGTGGTCTGTCTCTTTTACTGCCTCAGTGGAGATTTGCTTGTGAAACTGCAGGGGCAGATTATCTCTGTGTCTGGTATGGAGGAATTATCACTGCAAACAGGATTAGTTGTAAGTGAAGGGGCCATAAATGTTTAATTACAGATCCAAGTCTCTCTCTTGAAACAGTAGTCTTCAATTTCACATACTAACCTCACCAATAACTTGCTTGTCAATATGAAAAACATGGTTATAAGAATCAGTCCTCTCTCTCATGGAGCAGTTTTTGCCTGCAGATAAGGTGGGAAGCAGCTTTCATTTAACCGCTTTTGCATTTTAGCTGATATCTCATTACCTGACATTAACAGATCCATGTGCTTCACTTCATCTTAGGTTCCTTAATTAATTCTTTAATTAATAATTGATTAAGGAAATAAAAAAATTAATAATTTCCTTAATTAATTCCTCAATTAACAGATTGAGTCATATCCTGCTGCTGGAGACCAACAGGACAAATGTAGTGGCAGCTGTGTGTGACTTCAGCTGGCAAAGGCTGGAAGGGTGATGTTATGTGTGCAAATGCATAGCAAAGAGTAGGGAAGGAGTCAGATTTTATTTTTTCAGTCAGCACACCTGCAACCCACACCAGCCTTGCACCTAAAAGCAAACCCAAACCTTTTAGGTCAGTCCTTTTCTCATCTCCAGATCAGGAAGATCTGTTCTTCTCTGCATGAAGAATTTTCAGTGTTTTAGTCTAGCAGAAAGTTAATTCAAAGCTCTGCTATTTTGATGTCCTATTATTTTAGATTCAGGCCACAAGTTTGAATGTGTGTATTTGATCATTTGGAGATCAAGAATCAATTGGAGAGCATGAGAATCAATTCCTCCATTGTTTTGTTACTTCTGAGCCCAAAATTTCTGCCATTAGACAATGATTTTGTGGGGCAACTATTTCTCGCTGAAGGCACAGAGCAGAATAATGGGCAGCAAATATTTCTGCATACAGAATTCTGTTCAAAAGATTGGAAATAAAAGAGAAAAGTCTAAACTCTGCTATTAATTTGGACATTAAAAATGTGTGTAGCATCAAACCACAAAAGCAGTGATGGGCAGGGACCAGGTGGACTCCATTAGTGAGGAAGGAAGAGAAGGAATCTTTCTTTCTCCTAATAGCTGCCAAGAAACAAGCTTGTTTCAGCTTTTGCATGAAATGATAGATGGTGGCTTTGAAGCCCAAACTTCTGGTTTTATTCCTTCTTCTTCTGGGACATGGGTGCTGTGGAAGTTCATTACTCACATTGGAAACATTTGTCACAGGAATCTCTTGGAACAGACTTTGGGAAGCTATGAAAGCCCTAATGTCAGCCGAAAACATCAGTGCTGTCCCAGCACTTGCTGAATCAAATTATTAAATGCCAAGATAAATTAATGTTTGTCTCTTAGTCATTCCCAATTTTACAGAATCCAGGATTTTCAAACTCCCTTCCTACCAAGAAAGTCCTCTCTACTTGAGAAAGAAATCCCACTTTGGTGGCAGCAGCTTCTGCAGAATCTGAAACTGTGTTTTCTGAAGTCTTGCTTCACTCTCCAGAAAATTCCCTTCCACCTCTGTTTGCCTGGTGAAATAACCAGAATATTTGAATTTTTTTTAAAAAATCAGGATTTTCAATAGTCATAAAGCATAGGCTAATGAGCCTCTTCTGCAAGATCATTCAGTTAATTAATATTTATATACTGCAACAAGGCTCAAAAGCTAATCTATGAAGTGTTATTTAATAATTCTGAATATCTGCCTTGGGAATCCGAGATTGAAATTCACTGCAATTGAATTAAGGTTCAATTAAAGATTCCTGCCTTTAATCTTTAACATAGGAGCAATAAACACAACAAAAACAAGAAGATGAAGCTCTGCCTGGGAAGCCCGTGGGATGAGAAAACCTGTAGCCACCTCTGTTCCTGGCAGTGGAGAGCAAGTGTCACTGAGACAAGTCGGTTATGTTTGTCCTTGGGGGCAAGCACTGAGCCCACAGGAGCTGAGGTTCTGCTCCTGTGCCATATTTGGCAGGTGGAGAATGAGAAAAAGGGAAGGCCAGCCCTTGGGTGCCTCCAGGAGGCTGCAGCACTGTCTCAGACCCCTCGTGTCTGTGGGTGCCAGCGTTGCCTCTGGGGGAAGTGGTGCAGACCCACCCTCCTCTCTGTGTGCTGTTGAGTAGGAAATGACCACGGCAAGTGGTGGGCTACTGGCCAAGACTGACACTCCTTGTGCTTGTGACACCAGCAAACAGCCCCCAGCTGCCAAGGGCTCACGCCTCTCACTCCTCTCCAGCCAGCATCTCTCCTGTGACACGACTTCTCCTGTGGTCTCCCACACAAGGAACCAGAATATGGAACAGAGAATCCTTTCTCACTATCACGCAAATGCTTTCTTACCATCACCACATTGCAGGGCTGGGGATTATTCTGGGACTGACCCCTTCTTCAGTAATGCTTCAGCCATGCTCTGGTGAAGACTTGCTCAGAGACCAGGACTTGCTTTTGAGGTTGGGTGTGCTTGTGGATGCATGTACAGAGCTGCATCCTGCAGTTATGGCTTTCTAGAGAATACTAGTGGGTGGTTCAAAAAGAAAAATAAGGATATTATTATTATACACATATAATTTGATTCTTTTAGTTGGGAATAAACCCCCGGCAAATTTATATTTACTTAGCAGTGAAAACATAAAACTTGGTTTGGCAATTACATTTAGGAAAACATTAGGAACTCAAGGGAGAAAATATTGCTTGGCCAAGTATGTTGAACTAATGCTGAGAAACGGGGCTCTGTGAATCTGAATTCAACCCAGTTTTTTAAAGCTACTTACCCGGTCTCCTTCCACTGTTGGCCAACTGACAGAAATTCAATATTTTTCTCCTAGTGAATGAAAAGCATAGTCAGAAACAGCCATTGGGTCAGGTTCATATGCAAAAGCTCCTCTTGTGCTTTTGTTTCCTAATTGCTTTTGGAAGGATTTTTCGGCCTGGGCTGACGCAGTTGTGTGTGTGAATTTCCTGGCAAATAAGAAAGGTGACTGTGTCCAAAAGACATTTAAGAGTGCGAATTCACAGCCTTTCCATGTCTAATCAAGGAGCGTAAACCATTAGCCACATGTTCCCCATTTCCAACACATTTTTTCACACTTAAACAAAAACATGCCAAAGGAAAGGTGCTACATTTTTTAATGCCCCCAAATAGGAACCACAGGAGTCCATTAAATGCTGTGGTCATTTCCAGCATACAAATCAATTTTCCTTGTGGTGGTGAAGTGGTGAATAATGCCTGGTTTGTTTAAAGGAGCATGACTGATTTTGGATGAAGGATCCTGTCACTTTGGCATTTTTAGTTTTATTTATTGCATGCAAGCGTATAAAACCTGGTACTGGTCTCAGTGCCAGGCTTACTAGTGGAAAAGCTGAAAGGACCACATAACGTCTGGTGCAGCAAAGAGGTTCTCCTTCTGCAAAGCATTTGCTGGACTCCTGAAAATTTATTTTGATTAACATGGCAGAGAAGGATTTCATCAGTTGGCATCTACTGGCTTTATTTTTTCTTCCATTTTGCCTGTGTCAAGATGAATACATGGAGGTGAGCAGAAGATCTTATAAACCAGTGGCCAAAATATTGCAAAGTCACCACCAGACTGGTCACAAAGGTTCCAGAAGCAGGGAAATATTGAAACAGCGGAATCAACTAATAGAGTGGACTGTTGATAATAGCACATCTACAGACCATAAAGTCCTGAGACCAGAGGTAGATGATGTAGAACTGACTACCTCAGATAGAGTCCAGGTACTCTGAATTAATCTTCTAAAGATATATTTAAAGCTAATGAGATATTTTATTTTTTTTTTTTGCTAACATTATTAGTGATATATTTATGAAATAATTTTTATTAAAGTTGTGTATTGGTCTGTATCCTGCTGGGCTAATTTATAGGTTCTTTTAATGAGCTGGTAGAACCAGCAGTGGTTGGGGATACAGGTAGCAGTACTTTGTTCTTTTGAAACTCTGAACTTGTGAAATTATATATTCTGAAATGCAGTCTCTTAATTATCTCAAGGTATTAATTATTTACTCTATCAAATTTTAAATATTGCTAACTCATTTGGATGTGAAGGAAAATGACAGCATTTCTAGAGTATTTGGAGAGATTCAATCATCAGAGAATAATTTTACTTTAAAATGATGTATATAAAGTATATTTCTTGAGCTTGAGACAAACAATGAAATTCTGCATGTTCAAAAATGTTATTCTAAGGAGTAGCTTGAAAAAAAACCCAGATAGTAATGGGAAAAAAAACCAGATAGTAATGTAATGAGTAGATTTAATAATATAAATCAGTGGAGAGTTGAAGAAGAAAAAAGGCTTGCAATGAAACTCTGAATCATCTGCAGTATCTGCATTTTAAACTGAGAATCTTTTTATGCCTTTCCTGGCACTTTACATACTACAGTCATTAGTTTATAGCACAGGTAAAATGGCATAACTTGATTATACAAAATATTGCAGTCCAGATTTGAAAGAAAAAGATCTGAAGGGCAGAAGATGAAGCTTTTTCTAGCATTAGGCAAAATAAAATTCCTCTCAAATGAAGGGGTTTTTTTGATTGATGTGTTTGAATAACAGCAAGAACATGAGTACTTTTTATTCTATAGCTGATACAAATATTTGAGTCCTGTATAGTTTACCTTTTACCGTCTGGGGTTTAGAATTTTTTTCAGATCAAAATATGATATTTTGAATTGTCAAAATCAAGTACATGCAGATAAGTGTTGAATAATAGCCTAAGTTATGATAAGCAGAGAAGAGGTTTGATTTTAACCCTGCCCTGGCCTTGAATAACTAAAATGCATATGGGAATGGGTTTAAGACACCACTGTATTCCCTGTATTAAAACTTCACAGTGCTTTGCATTTTGTATTTCTTGGGCAGGAGTTAAATGTTTCTCCAGTGCACTCAGTGAAACAGATATTTAAATGGAGGCATGTTAAACTGTGCTTGCAGATATAAGCAGTGTAAAACATAAGGTATGTAGAGTCCAAAGAGCCAGCCAATGTGTGCAGACCTCTTTACTGCAGGGAGAATTCTGCAGCTGTGTGCTGCAGACCACGTACAAAAGATTCCCCTTGAACACTACACAATTTCAGATAATGCACAATAATGAAAAAACCACAACTTTTTAGGGCTCAAGCTCTCCCTCACAGAAAGTGTCACTGTGTTCAGGCTGCATGTGTCTCTCGTCTGAGAGTTTAATGCAACTTGTCTGGAACTACCTGCTGGGGGAACTGGTTGTGACAATAAAAACGAGCCCAGCAAGTCTGAGTACAGCTGATGGCAGTGATTTACCTGCCAACCCATCTCCAAGAAGCAATCTCTTCTGGGGAAATGATGCAATTTTTGGCTTACTGAAATGAAATGGAGCACTAGCAGATGCATGACAGGGATAATCAATCACACAGTAGCTTACACAATACATGTTTTCCACATCCAGACTCCAGGAATTTCTAGGCAGAGGGAAGAACAAAGGTGGTGCCGACATCTTTTAATTCATGTCAAATCTCTCTCTTTCCCTTGTGTTATATGGAAACTATTCAATTCCTATGTTCCTGCTTTCCTGGTTGTTTTAGATGGAATAGCTCTACCCAGCTAAAGAGAATTTAGGCTGGGGAATTTCACCCTCTTGCTGAAGTTTTAAAGGTCCCATTCCCTATTGTGGAAAAGAGATGATAGTATTTGCCTTTACCATTGTCTTTGCTGTGCTGGGTGCAAGGCCAGTGTGCACACAGCTGTTAACTCATGTAAAATATAACATGCATTTCTCAAGAACAAGAGCTCTTGGTGACTAAAGAGAGTGACAGAAGACTATTTTTCCATTTCAGGCTGCTCTTTGAAAATCTTTAAACATTGCTTGCCAAACAGTGTTTTACCCTTAATTTTGGCAACTTTTGTTTGTTTCTTTGCTTGGAGAAGGGGCATGGAGAGCCTTAGTGGCCACAGAGACAGACTATTCTGCATTCAGAACAGAAGCCAAAAATGGTGGAGGTAATTACTTGTCTACTGCATTGTCTTAGACAATAAAACAGAAACTCATAAAATTAACCAGGAAGTCAAAAATGGCTGAGTCTCCAATTATGACTCGTTCACAGCTTTAAATTCGGGGAATTTTATAGATCATCTGTTGCCTAGATCATTCTTCTATATACTGAATCATGGGAAATTCAGCAAATAGCTCAGAAATAGTTCCAGTTTACTATCAGTGTTAGGAAACCAATGTGGCAGATGCATTTCACAAGCTCCTAAATTATATTAATGTTCTGGCAGCAAAGCCAAAGATTCACTGACAAAATTTATGCACAAATGGCTGCAAAAGATGCCTTTGGTGAGTAGATTTCAACTAATCTCTATGTCACGTTTGAGTGCAATTTTACTTTAGGAACACATTTTTCCTTTAAATGTACTCTTCAGGAAGTTCTCTGCTTTCAAAGATTGAAAGAAAATCCTAAATATTCATTCTCCTTAGCAGCTGACCATGAATACTTTTTTCTCCTAGTGAAAGAATCAGTAAAGGTAATGAACTAATTACTTTATGACTTGCATAAACAGCCATTTTGAAATCAGTGGAACTGTTGCATACAACCAGACTGGCAGGACTTGCCCTGTTTCACACTAAGAACCTGATGAGCTTTTTTTGAGGTAATGCCAAATAGCACTTGGTTATGATGATGGCTTGTATCTATTTTATTTTAAAATAGCTGTCTCTCTAAAAAAGTTGTTCAAGATCGTCTGAAAAAGACAAATTGTATCTGCACAGAGAGTCTCACACGCAGTCCACTTTGCTGGATTCATGTCTTCCTTCAGTTACAATACACTGTTCTAAGTCTTTGGTTATTTTCAGACTGATATGACTTGTTTGCTCTTGGCAGGTGTTTGTATAGTTCACCTTCCTATTTAACATGAATATGAGGCACTATTATCTAAAAAAAGCTGGAGATTTTAATCTTAATGCAAAAATCAACGTTATCCTTTTAGGGGGTGCAAAATGCTTGCACAATCCCAGTCCTCTTGTACTTGGTTCCCTTTCAAGGACTGAAAATGAGCTGACAGCAGAGCTACTCCTTCTCTCATACTAGGAAAATTATAAAAAGTGTATTGGGTGATTGTCAGTTATGTCCTGCCTAACAACTGGAAGAGACAAAACAGCCAGAAAAATACAAACAGGTTCTCCAGGAAGAGACAGTTCAACAGGCGGAATTTTTCTCATTAAGTACAGTCCTTGTCCAGAATTAATCTAAAAAGCATCACTTTGACAAAACCCCATAAATATGAAGCCCTTGTGCCCATTGGCAGGTTTTAACTTTTCCATAACTCTTTGAAAGTGAAAGGTATTTGTTTAGCTGTCAAGTCATTCTTTATTCCCATGGTAACTCCACCATCACTGGTTCCAGCTGGACAGGGCCTGTGTCTGTCTCGTTGGAGGAGTTGCAGTATTTTGGCAGTGGCATGAAATGGATTTTTTATACCCGTAAGTTCCTAAGCCTCCTGAAATCAATGAATTCTGGGGGTATACTTGGTATTGTCCAAAACACAGGGAAAGTTTCAGATGACATCACTGATGAGACCAAGGGCAGGAATACAGCACATCTGTGTGTTCATTTGACAGCTCCCTTCGTGCCAGAGGCTCATTTTCTGCTACTAAACCAATAAGTCTGCATTGGGCAAGTAATTTGGCAATGGCAAAGATTAGGGAAAAGAAGGGGAAGGAAGGCAAATAGTAGAATAATTAAAAAGAAAAGAGTAGTAATTTGATTGGTGTAACTATCCTTCTCCAAATTTTAAGAACTGCAGTTTTGCATCTCAGGAGAGAAGTGTAAGGGAAAAGAAACAAAGAGGGAACAAATGAGGGGGTAGAGGAATAAAATCCAACACTAGACTGTGGCCTTATCTGACATACTGGAAGATCTATGATTACTAAGTAATGAAATTTAGTCAGAGTTGAATGAATCTCCATTAGTATAAACACAATATTATGAAAAAGAAAACCACTTAAACGAAGCCATTATTAAACTGATTGCTATAGTAGCTGAGCTGTACATAATAAACTCATTATTTTATTTATGCTGCTATGTTAATTAGCACATTGGCTTTCATAGTTACACATTCACCACTACAAATGATCAAAAGCCCCAAACACCTTGTGGTATTGTAAATTCAAATTTTTGTCTTGTGTCATGGCACTTTTTTAAGGTCCCCCAACTTTAGTAGCCTGTAAATCTGGTCTGGGATCACGAAGAGGAATATAGTGCACAGATATTTTTTTAGTATCTTCTTTGGGTGGTCCAACACAGTTTTATTTATGTTTAACGGAGGATAGTTCACTGCTGAAGGTCAAATCAAGTCCCTTGTGTCGTACCATTTGTACACAGGCATGTTTGTCATCAGAGGTCAGTTGAAATGTGGGATCAGGATGTGAATCTAATTGAAATATTCATCTGAATTTCATTATTTGGTATTAATTTATTTTCAAAACCTCTAATTTTTATTTAATATTCATATAGATTCTTGAATGCTTCGAGAGCAATTCCTTTAAATCTTCCAAAAAAAACATTTTCAGGGACAACCTAACTATGTGAGAATTTCATGCCAGATAAGAACTGTTTTGAAAACTTACCAAGTAAATAAACAGAAATATATAATGAAGACCCTGTAACCAACATGCATAAGATTGATGTCCTCCATGAATGAGCTACTTAAAGCTTATTTTTGTGCACTTAGCCCCCCCAGCCTGGACCGCAGAATCCAGACTGCAGTTCCTGCTGCCGAGGTGACTTTGGAGTTCGACTCTACCAAGGGCCCCCAGGACCTCCTGGGCCCCCTGGGATGCCAGGTAAAGATGAAGTTTAATTCACTTTTTGATCAGTCTACTTGCAGGCCATAAATTACAGGTTATTCTATGAAATATCAGAGAGTGGTGCAAACACCAGTATTTGGGGACAGATCCAGGAACAAGTTTTTCTAAAATTTCAGAGGAGACAGATATTTTCAGTTATATTCCAAGGTATTTTCCATTGAAAACCTATTTGTTATTAAAATTCTGCTTTCACAAATTCATACTGAAAATAATGAAACTACATCTTTAGGGAAAATTGGTCTCTTAAAACAGCATGAAGTTCCCAATAAACTTGGAAGAACTTGTTCCCTGGAGCTGATTATTGTGATCACCTTTGTATATCCAGCTGTGTTACTGTGTACTGTATTCAAGGGCTTTTCTTCGTCTAGCATACTGCTAGCCAATATTTTACAGAAACACAGATGCTTCTGTTCTCTCACAGAAATTCCTTCACTTCCTTCTTTCATCTTGTCTTTCATAATAAAAAAATCCTTTTTTTTTTAAACATCAAAAATGTGCAGAGAAGAACAGCATACACAAGAAAAGTATATACTTTGATCTGATAGTTGATACGATATGGAAATAGAAGAGCCTAGAGAAGGGAAAGTGTTGGTTGCATGCTGGTGTAAATTTGTTACAGCAGCTACCTTTAGGGATTTGCAAATCACCATTCCTAAAGCAGAGGTACAACATAAATGAACAGGTCACTGAAAGACAGACTTGTCTCTTCTTTAAAAGCTTACATCTTCTGTTATCACAATAAAAATGCAATTCAGTGATCCATTACTAATTAATAAATTGTTGGATTCTTAGAAGCAGGATACAATGTTATACTACACCCACATTTTAAAGGCTGTAGTGGACATGTCAGAGTCACAGCTTTGCCCTTCCCTTGTGTCTTAGTCCCACTTCTGTCACTGTAGGATACCACAAATGTATGTCTGGCAGCAGCCTCCTGCACCCTGGGATTTCTGACTCCTTCATTTGCTGGATTTCATGTTGTTGTGCCTGTAAGGGGAACAGCAGCAGTTGTTTTTCCCCTTGATTGAATCAAATGTTGCTTGCAAGCTTCTGTTCTGAACTGGTAGAGCAGTTCTGGCTGCATATAAAGATCATTCTTGTTATTTTTAAGAGCTGCAGATTCCTCTAGCCAAATAAAAATGGACATAATTTCTTTCACCATTTGGCTTCCTTATTTGAAGTCTTTTTTTTTTCCTTAATAGAAAAACTCTGAAGAATCATTTCATTATCAGATTTGATCTCAAACAACACTATTCTTCTTGTAAATTTGTAACCAGAGAGAATGATCTGATGACAAGAAGAGTGGCAAATAACCAAATTTCAATTCAGGTAGAATTAGAACAATGATGACTTTAATTAATCCCCTGAGCTGAAAGATCAGGCTTTTGCTGCAGGAGGCATAATAATTGCTCAGTGATTCTAGCCAGCTTTAAAATCCTGTTAGCTGCATAGCCATTTGCTCAGTAATTTTGTCAGTAAACACCAGGAAGTAAGTAATACTGCAAATGAATCAGTATGTTTTGTAATGAGTCTTTTTACTCATTTACTCATAGTAAGCCATCTCAAAAAATCTTAATTATAAAATTTTTGTCTCTCTTTTAATCTAGGAATATGCAATCAAATGACCCCTAACCAGCACCCTCTGAATGCACACTGTCCCGTTTTTAGCACAGATTTTAGCAACCTTAATGCTACAGCCATTCATCATTTGTGTGGATGTGTTTCAAAGATAGCAAAATCTTATTCAAAATTATCTTACCCTTTCATGATTGACTTCATTTACCAGGAAATTGTTTTTTTATACTAAAGCAAAGACTACTTCTATACAAAAGCAAGACTACTTCTGCAGGCTACCTAGTACCTGTCAATAGAAAGTGGCTTTTGCTTTTCTTGAGCCTTCTGTCTGCTGAGGTCTTCTTGCACATCTTCCCATCAAAGCAATGACTTGAAACACCACCATTTTATACAGCAAAACCAAGGCAACATGAGGGTTATCTCCCAAGATCTATGTCCTTTTGGAAACTTGCTCACCAAAACGTTCAACCTGACCAAACAGCAGTTTCTTATCCATTACATCCAGCTTGGGGTTTATAGCACTGGAGAGTACCCATGCTGCAAGCTGGTGGAAGAGGACCCTGTCACAATTACCTGTTAAAATACAATAAATTATTTAAATAAAACAGAAAGCCTTGTTTCCCTTCAGGAAATCATGGAAACAATGGAAATAATGGAGCAACTGGCCAGGAAGGAGCCAAAGGTGAGAAAGGAGACAAAGGAGATATGGGACCAAGAGGAGAGCGTGGCCATCATGGACCCAAAGGCGAGAAGGGTTACCCTGGGATCCCCCCAGAGCTACAGGTACAACATCTCTGGGTCGTATTAGCTACAGAAATATCAGTTTATGTTTTTCTTCACTGAAAAAATAGCATCTTATTACTGTAAGATACTTAAGAAGCAAATCCCATTGTAAATGAATACTGTAACAGGCATATATAGCCTTTGTCCTTACTGAAAAATGTGCTCTGCCAGATCTTTCTTGAAAAGAAAAGCTTTACTCAGAATCCAGCTGAGTAAGAGGCAGGAAGAATCATATATGTTTCCCTTTGAGGGCAAAAAGCCAGAATCTGGGTTATTGAAGGAGAATAGCAGGGACTATCGTTTTCTTACCAAGCTGTATCACATAAATAATTGCACTTCCCACAGCACACAAAGAGTAAAGGAGTCACGTTTCTCAGGGCAGCCAGGCTTGGTGAGATTCTCAGAAGTACATGTATCCACCTCCTCAAAGTACGGGCTCAAAATTTTTGAGTGCAGTCCTGTAGTTTCAAAAAATACCCCTCAGTAGTTATCTATAGTTATATGTCTAGATACTTTAAATATGTTTGGGGCCATGTAGTTTCTGCCTGTGAATGAATAACTCAAAAGCCAGATGAGCATTTAAATATAGGCTCAAGCCTGAGCTGAGCTCAACTCTTATATTGGCACAATCTCACAGCTTTTGCATTAAAGCTTCTTCAAATCCCAGTAATCTGGCAGAGAGCTCGTGTGTATATATATATATATATATATATGTACACACACATACACACAGATACATATATTCATATATATGCATATACATATAGTATATGCATGTATATATCTATATAATATATACTCACGGTATACTTGAATACCTTATAAACATATCTTTAATCACATTCAACATATGTCCTTCCACAATTTTTAAATTAACTACCACTATTTATTTTCTTACATAAAGACTATGGTAATAATATAATTAAAACCGAGTGATGAAAGAGGATGAGCAACAAAACCACATATTGTAATACCTATTTCCAACTATTTCTACTTCTTTTAACAGATATGCTTAAAAATGTTTACAGTATAGCATATTATTTCTTACCATCATACTTAAAAATTTTCAAGTCAGTGGTGGTTTAGGAGAAAACACTTTTGAATGCAATACTGTTCTAAGTACAAGATTATTTAAAAAACTTTGTGTATCCATGTTGACCTGCTACATCATAATGAGACCTAAGGAGAAAAGACATATTTTTCTGCTGTTCTGATCAGCCCACAGAAAGTAGCTCAGGGTCAAAGAGACTGTGAAATGGAATCTAGACAAAAGCAATAAATTCCATCAATCTGCCACTGCAGCTGCTTTCCTTTAACACACGATGAACTTTGATGTGATCCTGGCTGAGAAGCAAGATATTAACAATTTGCCGTCACAGAAAATGCATCCATGCAGGGGTAAGGAAAATCAGCCCAAGCTTTCAGCTCACATCTGGAGCTCCTTAAATTTCTGAACAGATGGCTAACGATTTCCGTTGTTGGATCCAGACTTGCATTTGATTGTCTGTTTTGGTTTTGTTCTGGTTTGGATCTAAAATCAAAAGGAGTTTGGGCTGTTTTTTAATATTTTTAAAATACCAGCATAGCTGGAAGCTCAGAAAAAATGTCATTTTTGTGATGGGCAGTAACAGCTGCAATTGAACTTGTCATTTAAGAAGCTGAGATAGAAATAAAAAGCCAAGTCTCTATGTAACCTTCTGGCAATGAGGTGCAGCAATTCTGATGCTGTCCCATTTACTCACATAATGGATGAGGGGGAATGACAGACTTACAGAAAAGGTCACTCCCCTCCCTGACCAGGCCAGCTAGCAGGGTCATTCCCTGGTATTTTGCTGAGGGTAATTTAAATTGTCTGGTGTGGGATGTTTTGCACTGCATCCTATGAAACATTTCCATGGCAAGAAGCGAAGCATGAAGTTGAAGCACAGTTTTAATTTTCTTATTTTCCCTTCCTGGTCTCCACTACCCTCTGTTTTCAAGACTGAGAGCAACTGACAAGATAGAAAAAACATTGAATATTGAGTCCCAGGTGCTGCACTTCCAAAGGACCTCTAATAAAAGTGCTTCATATATCTCTAAGCAAGAAACACTAATCTGCATGGATTTTACCAAGCATTGTTTATTTTCACATATGCAGTTAAAAGCAATATCCAGTTTAAATGCATTGGGGAATACACAAAGACTATATAAAACCCTTTTCTCAGAAATACCATCCATTCAATACTATGTTGCTGTTGCATCATTCTAGGGAGACTTAAAAGTAAATAAAATCTGAAATTAAGGTTCTGAACTGCAAACACTTACCATACATTTATATTGCAGTCATGAATAGTCCAATTGAATATGAGAACCCTAGTCTTCCGGTTTCATTCAATGGGAGTTTTGTTAACTGGAGTTTATTGGCCTTGGAGCAAGCCCTAGAAGAACATCTCTGTCAGGAAAATAAACAGACTGCAAATACAAGAAAAAATCTGTACCTGATTGCTCTACACATGTGCTTTCTGTGAACAACTGCCTGAATAAGAACTGGATTTTTGCAGGTTGCGTTCATGGCTTCAATGGCTACTCACTTCAGCAACCAGAACAGTGGGATTATCTTCAGTAGCGTTGAAACCAATGTTGGGAATTTTTTTGATGTCATGACTGGGAGATTTGGTGCTCCAGTGAATGGTGAGCATTTGCAAAACAAAGTAATGCAATTATTGGAGCTATAGGGAGAAGTGTAGTCAATAAGGACAAGGCACTATTTAACTGCCTTTGCACTCACTCTGCATAGCTCTTGCTACCTACTTTCCAGAAAAATGAATTGAAAACTGAGCAAGCCAAGAGAGGTCTTGCCAGCCAGTGAGACTAGTGTTGACACAAAGGCGGGAGGAAGAGGCATGGCCTGGGCTGGGGAGGGAGCAGGACTGTCTGCTTTGCTGTGGCTCTTAGCCTTTCAGCCACTGTGATGACAGAACTATGGCCTTGATGTTGTAGCAAGCAGCAGCAGCTTCACAGTTGTCCCCTCCACCTCCTCCCTCCTGTCAATCTCTTCATCCCCATCTTACCCCAAGCCAGTTCAGCTGTGACTGTTGTGACCTGCAACAGATGTGTGGCTGGAAATGAGGCATTACAGTTCTGCATGGGTTATTTTTCAGCTGCATCAATCCCCCCTCTTACGCAGCTGTGATGCAGGAAGAAAAACCCCTGCCATATGCAGAATTAAAATTAATCAGATTTTGGAACACTATAAGCAGAAGGAAAATATCTGCAGACAACTGGAAGGCAGTTTTGTCCACAGCTGTTGTTTCCTAAGCAATAAGCACAAATCTGCAGCATGATTTCTTCTTTCTATGAAGCAAACAAGTTGTATTTTATAACCTTTTCAGGAGTGTATTTCTTTACTTTCAATATGATGAAACATGAAGATGTGGAGGAAGTGTACGTGTACTTGATGCATAATGGTAATACAGTGTTCAGCTTATACAGGTAAGGACCAGGCCATCTTAATGCAAAAAACATTTGTATGGATAGGATAGCTTGCTCATATTTCAAGAAACATAAAATTGTTGATTTTTTAAAGAAATTCTCTAGGGTAAAATAACCAACAAGAAAAACTATTTTATTTTGCCATCCTCAGCTTGCATATTTGGACTATACACATCATAGATGCTGGACCTAAAATTCAGCCTTGATCACCACTTCCTCAAACTCAAGGGAAAAGATTTAGCACTGCAAGTCAGGGCTGGAGTTCAGTGGTATCATGCTGTCATTCTGTTAAATATACCTTTATCTTTATTTTGCTTGTCAGAGAATGAAAATAATAAAGTGTTCAGTGACTAGTTACAGTCTTGTTAACATGAGGACAGAGAAATTTACTTTAAAGTTGGAAAGTGTTTAAGTTGCAGTAGTAAGGATGAGTAACATTTACTGAGTGTAAGGATGAGTGACATTTACTGTCCTTTTATCATTAGCACACCACCACAGGCTGCTTCATCCCCAATAGATCTTATCTGCAAAAGAAAAAGTGTTTCATTTCTATTCCCCCTGAAGCACTGATGTCCAAAAAGGCAAGAGGTAGAAGAAAGGGGACCAACCCTCAGGCAAAGCCAGGAGGTTAGCCCCATATTGAATGTACCCATGTTCCAATGAAAGGCTCAGTATGGAGTGAGCTGCCTGTCTCTGCTCCCTGCCTGTGCTGGGAGCACAGGGGCTCAGCTCACACCAGCCTCCTGGCCTGGAGGCATTTAAATTTAGCTGGGATGAATTCAAGGGAAGAAAAGCATCACAGAAAATCTGGAGTATTGTGATCAATGAGCAGCATTTCATTTTTTTATTTGTTCCTGTGTCCTGGAAAAAAAAAAAAAAAAAAAGTTACTTTTTTTCCAGAACTTCAAAAAGGAATGAAATAATGCAGTAAGTTAAGGTGCAAAATTTGATCAGGAGATCAAATGCAGAAAGTTGCCAAAATTTCCTTATAAAGCTGAAAAAATGTTGGCAAGTCTTTCAAGAAAGTTTTGCTCAGGATAACAAAGTACTTCTTGGAATGTTTTTTTTAAAGTTGTTTTTTGGTCATTGTTGAGAAACAAAAAGCTGACTTGTTAAAATATTCATCTATAGCTATGAATCCAAAGGGAAAGCAGATACTTCAGGAAACAGTGCAGTCCTAAAACTCGCCAAGGGAGATGAAGTTTGGCTACGAATGGGAAATGGAGCCCTCCATGGGGACCATCAACGCTTCTCCACCTTTGCTGGATTTCTTCTTTTTGAAACTAAGTAAAAAGAGGAAACAACTCAATAGATGTTTATCTGAAGAAACATCTTTTTTGGAACTGGTATATTTCACTGGACTGTTAAATAACATTATTACATTGGAGGATCAAGAAGCCTTGTTTTGATGCAATGTGCTGCTACTTGTGTATCAGAGATGAATATATTAGGTAGCTGACACAGATTCAGAGTATGTATTGTCATCTGGGTTGCACCTACTTAATCATTAAATGTTGCTATTGTTCTCTTCCCCAAAAGTGAATGAAAAATAAAGGAAAATGAGTTTAAAGAATTTAAAGAGCAGTTTACGCAAAGTCAATTTAATCTCAAAATATACTTTAGTTAAATTTATGTCAGGAACTGAACAACTGATGCAAAATTTTTGGATCATTTATTCAGTTCATCTTACATGTTCATTTAAGTTTGCATCATGGAAATAGGCCTGAATGTATAATAAGCAGGCTCAGGTGAGACTAGATCTAAAGGAAAAAGTTTGTACTGGATTTGAATGAGCTCAAATTGAAGAAAAAAATGTGAAAATATAAATGTCAAGGATTCAGGTTTATTGCATTCCCATTTCAAACCTCTGAAGATGTATCTGGTGTCATTTTCCACAGATTTTTAGCACATATTTATGCTTAGTCTCTCTCTTAGAAGGGTGTCAGTAGTTCTTGCCTTAGTAGCAGCTTGAAGCTAAGGTAATTTAGTTTGCAGTGTGAAGGGGATCAGGCAGGGGAACTGTAATGTTTCCCCCTAGCCTTAGAATTTTTAAAACCTGATGTAACCCAATGCTGGGTATCAAAGCAAAGGCATATACGCTAGAGAAATCAGGATACACCAACAGCACAGAGACACAGAGACTTTGTGGTGTTTGGAGCTCCTTCAGAAGGATGTACCTTATAATACTGTGTATTTACTTAACAGTGAAGTTGTTGAAACAGTTTTCCAAGCAGCCTTCCAAGAATCAGTATTTCAGGAAAAGCCATTGCAAAGCAGCAGCTAAGCCAGTTTAGCATTTAAACCGGTGAAAGCAAATGTTAGCTGGCTTAGTCATTCTGGTCCCAATACACTGGGCCACTCTTCAGCATTCATGCCACTGGCTTTTCAAAATTTGGGCACATGAAATTCTGTCTTGCTATTTTCAGTTGAATAAGCACCAAAATCAATACTGAAGTTTGAATGTAACTTTGTTCTGGCTCTCCACATAAAAGCTAATGAAATATGAATTCCTTTTTATAGACATTATATTTTAATCAAATATTATCTGCCATTAATGTATGAAAAGAAGGTGAGGCTAGGAAAATATTTATTTGAAATTATTTTATACTGAATACAGGTATCAGTAGCACAACAATAGAACAAATGAATCAAAATCTGCCCTATGAATTTGTATGTCTTTGTACACATTCCTAGCGTATGTAACCACATCTTACGAAAAAAAATGCATGTTGATACTTGATGATTATGATGTGATTTTTTAGTTTTATGCATCAACCACTGAAAATATTAGCTTTAATGAAACTGTTGTCTGATGAGTTTTTATTATTTCTTTTTGAACTTGGGTCAGGTCTGCACCACATAGGTTTTCAAAACCTGAGACCACGTTATTTTGTTAACCTTACTTTGTAAAACGTACATTTATCCAATAAAGATTAATGGTTACAAAGCTATACTGGTTTGTTCATACCTATATTTACCAAGGACATTACCATTTGGAGACAATAGAGAGATGCTATTTTTTATATGCTTTTCCTAAGCATTGTTTTGCTGCTGAATGGAAGAAAGCCATCACTAAGGATTAAAATATGTTTATTTTACATGTGTATACATATACATATATATATATATATATATATATATGTGTGTGTGTGTGTGTATATATATATACACATACACATACACACATACATATATACACACATATATATATGTGTATGTATATGTATGTGTATGTATATACACACACACACATAAATTTTAAATTTTAAATCTGTAAGGTTTCCTTTGGGGTCTTACTTTTCCTTTGTGACATGGCCATTTTAAGCCATTTTGGCCAGAATGAAGCACTTAGAAAGTGTATGGCATACTCTAATTTTAAGCTCCTTATTATCTTATTATCTAATGTAATGGCCATAATATAAAAGAAAGCAATGTTTTGCCATACCCATTTTGTGCTGTTTTCATGAGTTTTGCTGAACTTAGCCTGCTAAGAGGGGACTAAGTGACAAAGAATTACCACAAAAGCTTCTCTGAAAAACAGAGAGCTGTTCCAAAGTAAAAGCTAAATAGTTTTTTATATCAAGATTAAAATTTTCTAGGTTTTGACTGAAATCTCAGCAGTCTTTTCTCTGCAAATTACTGCAATCTCTGTTGATTGAGTGTCATAATACTTTACAAATACATAGTTAACTTACATATTAATTTCCTTCAAAATAAGAAGGTACATCCTTCCAAATACAGCAGCTGCTGTGTGTGTAGGTGTGTATGTGTGTTCTTCTTCTTTAAAATTAACAAACTTTATATTCACTAAGTCATGTGGAGTACAAGATCTTTTTTTCTCAGAAATGTTCATGAAGATTAGTCATCTTTCCATTGTTGATGATAATTGAAAAACTCTTGCTTAACAGATGCTCAAGACAAAATATCTTCTGCCAGAGACTTTCATCCTCTGTTATAAAATACATGGTATCTTGTCATTTGTGTTACAACTGAAAAACTTTCTGGAAACTGCAAAGGTGTAATTTGGAGTACACTTGTCTGTGCCAAGATGAGTCTGTACCTCTCCCCCTCCCTAAGCTCCCAGATTTAACCAAAACTTGGCCAGACCCACAAGTCCATGGCTGCAATGAATGGTTTAGTGAGTGATATTTGACCTCTGTGTTAAGCACTGGCATCCTGGCAGCAGAAAATGATTCTCAACACACTGCCAAGTTGAGCTCTACTCTGTATGAAACACCACCCCCAAATCCTAGCCCCCCCTTCCTCCAGAGTCCCAGGAACTGCTGTCCTTGCCTGTGACATCTTTGCAAGGCAGCAACTCTCATCTCCAGATCTGTCATGAGCATTAACTTCTGCATTGTGCAAAACAGGGCTGTGTGTGACTCCGGTTCTGGATGCACCCCCTTGGCAGGGGTAAAACACAACTTCTGTGCAAGACAAACATGAACTAGAACAAAACCAAACTGGGGGGAAAATGTTACAGGTCTGGGTCCCTGTTTCACAAGTTTAAAGGAAGGAGAAATAATTTTATTTAGAACTCTGTGAGAAAATAAAGAATTTCATGGTTTTACTTTCAGAAGTTAGTCCATGGCCTGATTGACTGAAGAGCAGTTTAGACTGACAACAGTTTGCAGTCTCAGCCTTACTGAAAAGCCTGTATGCCAAAGGAAAATCTTTAAATAGAGTAGTATTTTTCTAAAGAGAGAAAAAAGAACAAACTTTACACTCAGATCTTTCATCTTTCCCCCTCTTTCACTGAACTACCTACATTACAACCTGCTATTTTCTGAAGCAGTTTTTAATAAAGGTAGCTTTGAATTAAAAATTTTTGCCTCCTTCTGTTCAGGTTATTAAAATGATTCTTTTGTGCTCAGAACAAAAAAAAAGAAAATCCCACAGGGACAAAACATGCAGGGTGTCGTTGAGTGGTGTGTGAAAAGACCCACAGCTCTTAATTCTGGAGCATCAGTTGCAAAGTTCTTCTATTTTGTAGTTAGTTCTGCTTCAACAACCAAAGAAAATACAACCTGGGTGATCAGTTCAGATTTAAAAATCTGAGGCAACAAAAGGCTGTCATGCTCAGATACCAGTGAAGAAAGTCACAGACTCTAGACTATCCTCATAAATTAAAAGAACTCAATAGAAGGTGCACTTCCTAATATGACCAGGTTCCCTCTTACACCAAAGGGCGAGAGCTCCTTTAGTTCTTGGGCCAAACCACACAGTTTTAAAAGGAATTAGAGCATCTGCAGACCCCTGTTAATGTCTAGTCTTCTGCCACTGGACTGATAAACTCAGTCCAGTTTATGCACAGATGTTGACACGAAGACTTAAAGATGATAGCTGGAGAGGCTCAGTTTTGTGGATCTGCATTTGGAATGGAGCAAACTATCCTTCATGAACACATTCACAGAATAATAAAACCCATGTAGGGAAAGGTTATATAAAACAAAGAGACTCCTTGTATTAATTGGTGAAAAATTGCATAGAGGGCTATTCTGCTGCTTTTCTGGAAACAGTCCATCAGACATAAAAAAAAATTCCTTAAAAGAAGTGTTTTAAAAGAATCACATTGCTATAACTTCGAGTGGAAACACCCATGTTTCAACTATCTTTGACATCTCAGCTTCTGTTTCCTGTGATTCTGTCTCATGGTGTGTTCCTCCCATCATCTAGTCACATGCTATTTCTTGGCCTTGTCCAGCAGGAAGTATAAGATGCTTGCTGAAGAAGGATTTGCCCATATACTGGGATGTGATAGGAATAAATGAACACACAGAACATCTTCATCCAGTTACTCCATCCAAATATACAGTTAACAAAGTGACTTTACTGTAGAAAATAGAGCACACTAATTCTAAGAAAGATCAGCAGAACTAAATTAACTGCAGCTACCTTAATTTTAGAATAGTTTCTGAGGGATTTTTTTCTGGGGGGGGGGTGTGTGTGATTTTTTTTGTTTGTTTGTTTCTGTTTTTTTTTTAAATCCTGGCAGTTTTTTGACACAAAAATGCTCCAGGCTCTTACAGCATAGTAAAGATGATGAAAGTCAAAGGAATCTGCAAAGACTAGAATTTCAGGCCTGGAAATTGGAATTCAGAGATTGTGCTGTTCTGCCACATGCAAGTTCTGGTCTGCAGCTGGAAGCGCTGGATGGAATTTAATTTGTCTCCTGTTCATTTTTCAACTAGAAAATAGTAGAAATATGGGTGTTTTAAGGAAAATTTTTCAGATACTGCATGACTTCAGGTCAACATTTTCCTTCCTCCAAGACTACCTGCTCCACAGAATACTTACTTAATATCATAATGTCTGTCAAATCATTAAAGACTCACAAAATAAGTAACATATATTAGTTATATGGTAAGACGCAAAATAAATGGCTCATGGGCAAAATGATGGAAACAGTTCATAAAAATAAAGTTTCTCAATCCATTGCCCTAGCAATGCAGGAGAAATTATCTCTAGTGAATGTGGCAGACAGCGCTATCTGGCAGGAATGGCTCACTGGAGGTAAGTTTAGGGCAGGGTGGTTAAACAGTAGTTCATGGGATGTCCAGCATAGACCTCAAGCTCAGTATTCAGGCAAATAAAATGTGGAAATAATCCCAGTCTAGAATTTCCAGCCTCCAGCAGTTAATAATAAACTCACAGGGATTTATTTTCTCCTGATTACCAAAAGTAAAGATTAGCTATATAAAGTTTCTTGCCATTTTCTTCATCTAAATCATGAAAGCACAGTACTACCATAAGCTGTGTCTCAAAGGAAAAAAAAATATTTTGCTTCAGGTACAAGGGTTGAGGTCCAAAGTACAGAAACCATCGTCACAGGCATTGGTAATTTGTTTTCCTACTTCCCAGAGTACCAGGGGGCAAATTTCTGACAATGTGAAAGTTAAAGGCAAAGCCTCTTCAGTACAGCTGGGACAGATCACCACCTCAGTGACTGACTGGACTAAAAAAATTTGCAAACTGTAGTTTTTCATGAATATGTCTATTTTAGTGAACAGGGCAGCTTATACAATTACCTTCTGTGAATGAGACAGAGCTATTATTTCTACATCTATAATTCATTATCTCAGACAGACATAGCCAGATTTTCAAGTAGCATGATTTCACAGCTGCTTTAAAAGAGTATAATGATCTCAGGATAGAGTTTTTGCCACTGAGTGGTGGGAGGTACACATGGGAGAGCAGCAGTACACAAATCCACACCCACACAGAAGCACAGAAACAGAGAAAGGCAAAGTGATGCTCCAAGCTAATGAACCTATTGAAATGGCATGGATTCAGGTGCTGCATTTGGCAAGAACATTGTACAAGGGACAGTGTGTCTGTCACAACAGCACAAGATACGAGGTTAGAAATGTGGAGTTATCACACACACTGTCTTTGTGGATCTCAAGAAGTCTTATGAATGGAGTACAGCTTTTATTCAGAGAATGCATAAATGTAAGCTTTGAGATAATGCAAGTGTTTGAAAGCTTTGACAATCTTGGGACACAGAACTACCATCACAAAATCCATGAGAATCTTTAAAGTTCAACATTTCAGTTTAATGCAGGTATCTTTCAATTTACTAGAGAAATTCCACCTGCTACTACATTTTCAGGCAAGATTTGAAATATTATAACAAATGTAACTTTTGCTTTCTCATTTAACAAAAACAATATAAACTGTACAGAGATCAGTATCTCTTTAGCCATGCATTAAGATGGACTAAATCATAAACAATATCCATGTGAAAGAGGAGAATCCAGAGTTTGTGTACAGCTGTAACTTCACTTTGCTGCCTTAATATTTTTCCAAAGGACTGAAATGTATGGGTAATTGTAACCAACAAATCTGAGACCAAAAGACTGGCACGCAGTCTGTATTGAAAAAGTGCCTGCATTTCTGCAAGAAATGTTGATATAATTCACAGTAAAGATAATTTTAGTCTTTTAACACTGACTGTGAAATATGCATTTCACAGAATGACACAGCAGCTCACTGTGATTTGCATGCTTCATAGAGTACATGTACTCAGTATTGATTACTCATGTAATACAATAAAGCACACAAAAGCACTCCAACACAGTGTGGATTCAATCCCAAAACAACTCCTTTCCTATACCCACTACCTCTGCAATGATGAATTCATATGCCCTCCTGATTGCTGTTGCTTATTAATAAGAAATATTAAATGGCATCACATAGATGAACATCACACTATTTTTACTGCAAACCCACTTCTTTTTAACAAGTTGGTCTGTTGACCAACTTGCTGCTTCAGGAGAGTTTGCTGAACTCAAATCACTAGCCTTCATCTTATGGTTAATTAGAATATCTTTTTCTCTCTCATGCCTATTTATTTTTTGGTTTGGTAAAATCCAATTTTTCAAACTGGAATTAATGCTCATAAAATGCTGCTCTCATCTCCCTCAAACTGAAATAACTTAATAGGGTTCTGACTTAAATGCTTCTGCCACTGTAATTCTGATGACAACAAAACAGGTGCAAAGGACTGCTCAGTTAAAGCATAGCAAAATCCAGCCATTATGCAGTGTGTGATTATGGTGTTATTACGACAGGGTAAACTAAAGAGCATCAGGTGAAATCGAAGGTGACACAACAGAAATTGCTTGTTTATATTAAATACAAACTCCAAGACATGAGGGGACAAATTAAACTGAAAATAAGTCAGAGAAACGGTCACAGTAATATCATAATGTCTGTGAAAACAAACCCTTCTTTGGAATAGTATCTCTAAGGGAGATGGATAAGAAACAGAACTAGCCAGCTTAATTTGAATGAAAAAGCAAATACTTTTCTCCTGGCCATTTCTTGTGGGTGGCACCATAGTAGTAGACATAATCAGTGCCTGCATTACAGGACCTGATGTCTGCGTAGAAAATGAAGGGTAGTCTGGTGACAGACCTGTTATTGTTGAATGAGAAAAAATTCTGCGCTCATATTAGCAGCCTTTACACATTTTTGTAGTCTAACCAATTTTAAGAAATGTATAAAATGAGCACGGGATTGATAGTAAGGTCTTTTCGCTCTGCTTCCTGGTAACCTGAAATACCAGGAGCAGGGTGTAAGTTTGAGAAGCTGAGTCAATGTAATGCCAAAGGCTTTGAGAGAAATGATGAGCTTGTCTTTACAAACAAGCTGTGGGTCAGTTGATAAGATGTAGCTATCAGTGAGAGACGACAGAAACAATGGGATGGATTCCAGTAGAAGATCAAAGAGGCACTGAAAGAACACTATGAATTCCATAAAAGTTAAGAAGGGATTATGCATTGGGGGTGGGGGGGGAAGGTACCCCAGGTGTCAGGCGTTCTGGGAAACCTGTACCTCTCAAGTACCTCAGCCTATGGGGAAAGAGAGAAGGGACAAGCGGCCGGGAATTAGGATAAAAAGGTGGCTGCGCCCTCCAAAAATTTGAGAGACCCCAGGGGAATGCCCCGTGGCCTCTCCCTTTATTCGAATAAAGAAAAAGGACTCCTCTGTCTCCTTTTTGGACATAAACCTCTGGTGTTCGTGGATTAATTTTCCTGACAATTTTTGGGGGCTCGTCCGGGATATTTCCACCGTCCGGGGCGGCGGGCAGCGAGCGGAGCTGAAGGCGCCTCACCCAGTTTCGGTGATCAGCTCCTCTTGGTGGCGGCCGGCACCGGGCGATCGATTGGGTTCCCGAGACTGTCCAGGAGACAGACGAGAGGCGGACCAGGGGGGTCCGTGAAGAGTCCACAGGGAAGGACCACTGAAAACCTCACCGGTGAGTAAAATGGGATCTGCGGGGAGCAAGCCTGGGAGGGCACCCAGGGAGGGTAGCACAGGCAAGCCTGGGAGGGCACCCATGGAGGGTAGCACAGGCTAAACAGGGCACCCATGGAGGGTTGCAAGGGTACAGCCGGGAAGGGTCTCGGCAAAAGGGATGACGATCCCATAATAGCCCCGGAGAGTCCCTTGGGGAGAATGCTGAGATCTTGGGACAGATTATGCATTCACACAGAGGTAACTATGGAGATGATGGTAAAATATTGTTATTATGTATGGCCAGAGTATAAGATGCCAAATGGACTTGTATGGCCACCTTAGAAAACAGAATTCATTTGTGTTGATGTTCTGTGAAGGTATCTAGGGGAGAATTGGGAAAAAAATGGATTAAAAAGGAATGTGGATTGATATGGTTTAAACAAACAACAAAAGAAATCTATGTGTTCAGGAAAAAAAAAAAAAAAAAAAAGGAGAAGAGGAAAAACGGGGGGTGGGGAAGAAGAAAACAGCGAAGATTAAAATGTTTTTCCGCACCTTCCCCCGTCTTGTCCTCCGGTGGTACCAGCTGACCTAAGGCCAGCTGCAGGTCCCTGTATCCTCACCTTCCAGGGAAAAGGGATCAGGGAAATGCTGTTCCTACAGCTCCACCTGAGAACAACAGTGGTGTAGGGGGAAGGGAGCAGCATATCATATCAATGCCTGGAACTAGAAGGGATCTCGAGAATCCACGCCCGAGGTGGGGAGGGGGGGGCAATAAAGGAAGTCAAGAAAGAGTCTTTGGCAGCAGGAGATGGATGGATTGTGTTAGTGTGCTGGAACAGAATTAGTTAATGGAGAGTGTGGAGAGATATGGTTGAAGCAGGGACCAGGAGTGGAGGTGCAGGACCAGGAGCACGGGCTGGGGGCCTGTGAGGCTGCTGGGACTCAGCACTGGGCAGAGTCTGACCCCACCGGCCCCGGGCAGGGGCAGCAGCAGCTGCCGGCCCTTTGAGGCTGCAGGACGCCCTGGCCGCCTGTGGTGCTGCCAGCCGTGCCCGCCGGGAGCCCTGGAGCAGAGAGGAACTGTTTGGACAATGTGGCAGGACAGGGACTGGCTCTGGTATTCAGTGTGTGGTAAACAGAGTGAGCACAAGGAGGAAAGGCGAAGGTGATGGCCTTTTTCAGGCCAGAGAAAGAAAAACCGCAAGGTCCAAGGGGTCCCCCGGGACAGAGGGGACGGGATCGGCCACAAGGAAGTGGCAGAGGCGTTCTCTCCCCAGCAAGGGAGACCCAAGCCAAACAGTGGCTGGGAAAGGATCAGTGTGCTGTCTTCAGGGCGTACAACACTGAAAACGGCAATGTCTGCAAAAAAAACAAAAAGCCAAGAACAGCTGGACTGCCGATAAAGTCCAGAAGATAAGAGAAATAGATTGTTAAGAGTGTCAAAGGCTCTCATTATATCCACCAACCTAGAGCCGTTGTCAAACTTTTTAAAGTCTGGATCGAGGAGAGGTGTGTGTCTTAGTGTTATAAATTTGTATTGTGATATTGGCTTTCGCAGATGAATATTATATATTAAATACTTTTTAGCTATGCTAACAAGTCTTAAGTTTAAAAGAATTTCCTAGGTACAAGGCAAGGAAACCCCAGAGGGCAAGGACAGTGGGGCCCAAGCTGTTATCAGAACAATAGAGCCCAAACTGTTATCAGCGGAAGATATGAAGACCAGCTGCCCTCAGGGGAAGGAAGAGGGGCCCGGACTGTTATCAACAAGTGACCATCTGCAGCAAAAAAGAAACCAAACTCCAAAATAATGCTGACCAGCAGAAAATAACATGATCCAAGAAGGTGGAACCAGGGAGGGGACATGCTTGAATATGCATTAACCTCTCACAGCAAAGAGGGGATAAAAAGGACACTCCTGAGATACCAGGTGTGTTCCTGGTAACCCACCAGGGCACCCGGCCGTTTTAACCCTTTGCTTTATTTCTTTTGTCTCCTAATTGTCTTTTGTTTATATTAAATTCTTTTTATAATTTATTAAGTGAATCTCGTTTTTAAGATTAGTAAAAACAAAGACCTCTCGATTCACCTTAATTTTTATCCCCGAGGGGGAAAATTGTCTAAAGAATTTTTTAATCGTTCAAAGGAGTTGTGAGAATTGTAGTTTCTTCTGTGGGCTCAGAAGTTTAACCATCTTTCTTTGAAAGAATTGTAAAAATTGTAGTAAATTAATTTGGAGATTTAATTAATTTGTCTACATGAAGTTTTGTGCAGAATGGCTCCAGTTTGGAGGGGACCACACCCCTCTGCTTTTTGTATGTTTTGTTGTAAAAAGCCAGAATTGGCAAGTTTCAGTTATGAAGCCAATGCTGCAAGTCATACCTTGTGGGGAACATCCCCACCAGTCTGTGGTTTGTTGTAGCCCTAAAGCAAATTCTGTAACTGCAACCTTGTAAAAATGGTGTCCTATAGAAAGCCTGAGTATTTGTCATGCACTTCCTCTGTGGAAATTATGAGAAAACTTTAAAGGAAAGTATTTTGTTTCTTTCCTAAATAAAAGTTTTAAATGTTAAAAGTTATAAAATGTTATAGGTATTAGAGTTTCCTTAATGGAAGTTAATTTGTTAGTCATCTCCCTATGCCTAAGATGGACTTGATGCAAAAATTAAGATAAGGAGTGGTTAATTACTAAAAAGAAAAAAAGGAATAAATAAAGAAATGTAATGTAATTGGCTTGAAGCAGTGGCATTACTTGCTGCTGAACTAAATCATGTTTATACAAAGTCACGCAAAAGAAATTTTAGTTCAGGAGCATGGGAGAACACAGAGACCTGTTGCCTATTTTTCTAAAATGTTAGACCCAGTAGCCAGAATCTGGCCCCATTGTCTGCAGAACTGCGCAGCCACAGCTCTGATGGTGGCTGAGGCCCGAAAGCTGACAAGGGGGGGTTATCTGCTTGTTAAAGTTTCACACCAGATTAAAGCGTTGTTAACTGAGAGAGCCTCTAAGTGGATGACCAGCTCTCAGTTGCTAAGATATGAATCTTGTCTATTAGAACAAGAAAATTTAGAATTTAAAAACAAGGAAAGTTTTAACCCAGCCTCCTGTTTGAATGGCCCTGAAGAAGGGAGCCAAGGAAAATTCCATGATTGTATTCAAGTAATAGATCTACAAACTAGGGCAAGGAATGATCTGAGAGACATCCCATGGCCTGAGGGGGAAAACGTGTTTATTGATGGGTCTTCAAAGGTGATAGAAAGAAGACGATTTACAGGATACTCTGTCGTGAGTGGAAAGCAATTAATGGAAGGGGGGAGGTTACCAGCCACCTGGTCAGCTCAGACGGCCGAGCTGTATGCCCTCGTGAGAGCTTGTGAGTTATACCAAGACAAGACAGTAAATATTTTTACTGATTCTAAATATGCATATGATGTGATACACGCATTTGGGAAACTGTGGGAAGAGAGAGGTTTATTAACCTGCAGAAGAAAAACGTTGGCTCATGAGAACTTAATCTCCCGCCTATTGGAGGTGGTGAATTTACCAAAAAAAAAAAGAGGTAGCAATAATACACATCAAGGGACACCAGGCAGGGTGCTCGGAAGAGGCAGTAAGAAATAGACTGGCTGATGAAGAAGCTCGGAAAGCTGCATTGTTGCCAGAAATCTCTAAGTTACTTCCCTTGTAACTGCCCCAGTAACTGCCCCCTTGCCAGAGAAACTGTCTTTTTCACCAGAAGAACTTGACATAGTTAAAAAGAGTGGGGCAGAGGAAAGAGGGGGTAATTGGTTTACAAGAGATGGTAAGCAGTGGATACCGAAAGCTTTAGCCTCCCAACTGCTAAAACAGCTCCACGAAGGGAGTCATTGGGGCTCCCGAGGGATAGCAGAAGCCTTCCTCAAAATGTATGCTGCTGTGGGTCTTTTTGTTCTGGCAAAACGAGCTGTTGATGGTTGTTTGATTTGTGCTAAGACAAATAACAAAGTTACAAAGAAACTGGCCAGGGACGGGAGGCCTTGGACTGTACGTCCCTTCCAGAGATACCAAGTAGATTTTACTGAGATGCCCCGGGTGAAGAGATTTTTTGGTAATAGTATGTCTGTTATGAGTAGCCAGAAGTGTTCCCAGGTGTTTTCGTAACTACAGGGTCAATTATTAAAGTATTTTTTTTAAAAACAAGATCAGGTCGAGTTGAAAAAAAAAATGAATGGAAAAATAAAGAAGCATCTTCTAAAGCTGGTGATAGAAACTGATATGCCATGGGTGTGGCTCTTGACACTAGCTTTAGCAAGAGTAAGGGCCAGACCGAAGAGAAATATTCAACTATCTCCCTTTGAACTGAAGTTTAGAATTCCTTATCCTTGTAATTCTCGGCCTGAGTCAGGAGTAGAGTTAAGTGATGTATATTTAGAACAATTTGTGGCCTGGATACTGTCTCTTGTGAAATTTATTCGACAGGAAACTTTGCTGGCACAGACCCTGCCTTTGGACAAGTGAAAACCAAGAGACTGAGTCCTAGTTAAAGAGTGGAAAGAAGCACCACTGGTGGCTAAGTGGCGTGGACCTTTCCAGCTGTTGCTGACCACAGAAACAGCCGTCAAGAGAGCTGAACACGAATCAAGGTCTCTGAGACCCCAGAGGTTTGGACATCTCAGCTGGAGGAGAAGGATGAGAAGCCGCGACTGACACTCCGCAGGAGTGGACTGGAGCAGTAGCCGTGCATCGACATCGGGGGAAGCCCTGAGTACCTACTCACAGACTGCCTGCTGAAATGGTCTGTATGGAAATCCCTACTCTCAAATCTCCAGACACTGGGAGCCAATCCATGCTGTCATTGCTTTCTTTATGCTAAGCTGTTTCTGTGCTTTCACTTGCCACAGGTGGTGTAGAAGACAACGTGAAATTGAAAATTAGAAATTAGACTATAACACTATTAGAATGTTTCTCTTAATAATTTTACCTTTATATTTTCAGTTAAGTTGGAGTCTAAAGTGGGAAAATAAGTTTTTTTTACTTTAAGAGAACAAGGAGCAAAGACCTTTAACCTTAAAAACTGTTGGGTCTGTGGAGGGCCAGGGGGATCTGAAAGCTGGCCATGGGTGGCCAGCCCAGTCGAGCCTAAATGGTGGGTTAGCACCTTGAGTGAAGTCAATAATAGAACTGGATTTTGGGACAAAGAAGGAAGTCCATGGCAGCTTCATTCTTCTGAAAGAGGCATTTATTGCTTAAACAGAACAGGAAGCACATATGTGGGAAAGAGCGTTTGTGACTGGACTTTAAGTTTAGATTGTTGGACCCCCAACTGCCCTCCTTATGACTGTTCCAGATATCGAGGCAGATGGAATCAAACGCATGTTAAGCTCACTAATGGTAGCTGGGTAAGGTGTTCCTTCCATAATTACCAAAAAGATTTTGAAGGCTGTAAAGCAGTGGGGAAAGATAAGTTTTTTGACCCTTTATTTTTAAGCTGCCCCCGGGATAATTCCACAAGTCAGACACATGTAGTCCGAGACTATCAGTGGAAGTGGCAGCACCAGAGTGGAGCTCGAACCCTTTTCAGTAAGTTCTGGTCCAGATCTAATAAAACAGATCTGGGATGTGATTGCAAGTAGAAACCTCATGTAAGAGCTTGGAAATGTAAATATTGTGATTCTTACAGCGAGGCAACTATTGTGGGTGGACCCCTAGGCCCTGGAAGCAAGCTGTATTTTGACCCACCAGTTGATGATGAAAATTGGAAAGGTCCCTTCGTTAATGGGACCTGGGCTCTAAAGAGGCACTACTGAATTTGTGGCCAAAATGCTTACTGCAGGCTACCTCCAAACTGGCCAGGGATATGTTATGTGGGGTATATTAGACCATTGTTCTTTCTGCTACCACAAGTTCAAGGAAATCAGTTAGGAATCAAAGTATATGATGATCTAATTAGAGAGAAGCGGTCCATTGATACATCCCTGGTTGGAAGGAGCACCCAAAAGTAGGGAAAAGATGAATGGCCACCTAAACGGATCATACAACACTATGGACCAGCTACCTGGAACCCAAATGAATTAATATCAGGTGCCAGAGAGCCCATTTATAATCTAAATCGGATAATTAGGTTGCAAGCTGTCTTTGAAATAATAATCAACCAGACAGCTACAGCTCTTGACCTTCTTGCTGACCAGTCTACTCAGATGAGAAATGCAATATTTCAACATCGGATAGTATTAGACTATTTATTAGCAAAAGAAGGGGGGGTGTGTGGAAAATTGAATGACTCAAACTGCTGTTTGCAAAGAGATGACAATGGAAAAATGGTAAAACAAATAACAAAAGGAATAAGAAAGTTAGCCCATGTACCGGTCCAAACATGGAAAAGACGGGAATGGGACATGTTTTCATGGTTACCTGGTGGCCTATGGGTCAAACAAATGCTTTTTTTCCTCTCAAGTGTTGTAGCAACTCTAATCTTTTTACCATGCATGATCCCTTGCTTAATACAACTCATTCAACATGTGATCAAAAGAATGCAGGTAGTAGCTGTGCCTACTGATCCAGAGATAGCTACAAAAGGGCAGAAAGTAATGCCACTGCAAATAATTGCAAAGCCAAAAAAGACCCAAGAACAAGAAATTAGGTCAATGATAACTAAGGTTTGTAAAGACAATTATTAACAAAAATTAAAAGAGGAGGGATTGAGAGGAATGATGAGCTTGTCTTTACAAACAAGCTGTGGGTCAGTTGATAAGATGTAGCTATCAGTGAGAGACGACAGAAACAATGGGATGGATTCCAGTAGAAGATCAAAGAGGCACTGAAAGAACACTATGAATTCCATAAAAGTTAAGAAGGGATTATGCATTGGGGGTGGGGGGGGGAAGGTACCCCAGGTGTCAGGCGTTCCGGGAAGCCTGTACCTCTCAAGTACCTCAGCCTATGGGGAAAGAGAGAAGGGACAAGCGGCCGGGAATTAGGATAAAAAGGAGGCTGCGCCCTCCAAAAATTTGAGAGACCCCAGGGGAATGCCCCATGGCCTCTCCCTTTATTCGAATAAAGAAAAAGGACTCCTCTGTCTCCTTTTTGGACATAAACCTCTGGTGCTCGTGGATTAATTTTCCTGACAGCTTCATTACCCTTTCTGCATTTATGTCTGTTCCCTATAAGCAGTTGCTGCTGCAAGACTAAGAGGGCCAGACAGCCCTCCTTAAATAAACATCTGGTGAAAAGAAACCCTAAGTTTTAACCACATGTCCTGTTAATATCCCATCGTGTGACCTGGGGGTGCTGGCGGTGTGGGTTTTGGCTCATCCGGGTGCCCCAGGCATAGCCGGACCCTCAAGCTGAGAACCGCTCCCCCTTTTCCTAACAACGGGCACAACCCTGACGGGAGACCGACCGACGACACCCAGCCTCAGACTTCAAAAGCTGGACCTGACCATGCTGGAGGTCTTTTCCTTCCGGAATGGTTCTGTGATTCTGTGACTTCTCCCGCCTTAGTCTGTACGGGTGTAAAACCCCACGGTTTCCTTTGTTCCCCGTTTCCATGGATCCCTACATGGAGGCAGCAAACTGTTCTGACATTTTTTGTTATTTGGTTATTGGTATATCAAGGTTAAATTATTTTAAGGATTTGGTTCTCCGAGCCACTGCTATGGGAGAGCTGGTGACTGTGAGTGGGAGGCTGTGCAGCTGCCAAGGGCACCTGGGCTGAGGTGGTGGGAGTCTGACGGCCAGGGTGGCTGGCTCCCGGGTGTTCGTGACACACGGGACCTCTGTATCACCCAGAAGTTTTCCCAAGAACAGCTGCGTGCCGACCCCAGCAGCAGGAGACTGCCCACTCCTCCTGCTGCGAGCCGGGGCGGAGGGCAGTGGAGCCGCCCGCGGGCAATCACGGGCTCGGGGTGAATAAACACCGGACGCGGCAGGCCCGATTCTCCCGGGCGAGAGGCGGCTGGAGCCTGCCTCGGTCCCCGGGGCCACTGGAGGGCGGCAGGGCGGCCCCAGGCCGCCTCCGAGATCGATGTAAGGGCGCTCGACAGCGGTGCCGATAGCGATGGCGCTGAGCGGGGTGCGGGTGCTGGAGCTCGCCGGACTGGCGCCCGCGCCGCTCTGCGGGATGATCCTCTCCGACTTCGGGGCGCAGGTGGTGCGAGTGAGCCGCCTGTCCCGGTCCGGCGCGGCCTTTGAGCACTCAGACGTGCAGGCCCGCGGGAAGCGCTCCTTGGCGCTCGACCTGAAGCGGCCGCAGGGCGCCGCGGCGCTGAGGCGGCTGTGCGGCCGGGCCGACGTGCTCATCGAGCCCTTCCGCCACGGTGAGGGGCCGCGGGCGCCGGGGAACCGCGCCGGGGCGGCTCTGCTGCCGCGGCAGCCCGGGCCGGGCTGTGTGGGGCGAGCGGGAGGTTGGAGCTGCGGGGCCGCGGGGTGCGGCGCTGGGGAGCTCCCGCCACTTTGTGGCCTCTGCTGTGCTGAGCGGGAAGCGGACAGGGAACGGCTTTAGAGGTGTATTTCCTGTGACTGGGGTTGCGTGCTGTGTGGCGGATTTGTGCAGTGCAGCCGCAGGGAAGGGCCGGCGAGAGCGCTGAGACAGAGCCGTGCCACCCCTGCCGGGCTCCGGAGGAGTGTCCGAGGCGGGGGTCACACCGAGCTGCGGGAACCATCCTGCGTGATGTACAGGCCTGCTGCTAAAGTCCAGCTCATATTACGGTTGCCCTGCAGGTCAGCGTTCGAGCTTACAATTCCTCTGAAAACAACAAATCTGACGTTATGGTTACACATTTACCAAGCACATATCCCAGGGAGGTGAATATAAGAGTGTGTGCTAAATAGAGTAGTATGATTCTGTTTTACAGGATTACTCCGATTCAGGATCAAATCCAGGTTGTGAACTACAGTCTTCGTCTTCAAACATAAAATTTTATTTTAGGAAGTTTCTTTCCACAAACTAATCTCTTCCTGCCAGTCTTAAATCTACTTTATGAAAACCTTCCTTGTGTTTTTGCAGGTACTTCGCATTTTTAACATCAGGTTAAAAATAAGACAAATTCTTCAAATACTCTTTTACAGAATTTTTCAGTTTTTCAAAACTGTCTTTTAAAGAGAACTTTTGGTTCATTTTTTAATTACAATACACATATTTATTAGTTTACCACATTTCGGTGCTTAACACCTGATTTTCAAGTTGCAAAATTAATGTCGTTTTAAGATCAATAGACTTTTCAGGTTGACCGTGTGCCCTCCATTTATAAGCCATACACAGGTATGTGACTGATGGTTATGTCAGTGTGCCTCAGTGCTCCTTGAGGAAGCTGTTCTGTTAGGAAACTGACCTTGAAGCCATCAAGATCAGGCTGGACAGGGCTCTGTGTACACAAATCTAATTGAAGATGTCTGTGTTTCCAGGGGATTGGACTAGGTGACATTTACCGGTTCCTTCCAACCCACACCTTTCTGTGATCATGCTTCATTGAGAAGCTAGCTGAAATGTTTTGGGGATTTTACAGACAGGTCAGAAATAGGAGACTTTATCAGTTAGACATTGCACATCATAGAGAGATCGTGTGTCACAAGTAATTCTTTTCTTTTGGAAAATGGATTTATTCTTACCTTAGAATTGTTTGTTCTGGTCCCTAGAAGCTGAGAAAAAATAAAAAAATAAGAAGGTAAATTCCATTTGTTCCTGGTAGCTGATCTCCTGGTTTTTCCTTATGAAATTTTCTTTGTTTTCTTTGGTTTTATAGGCACTTGCTGGGTTTTTTGCAGGGTTGGAAGTGCAAGCAATTTTGTAACTAGATATTAGATTTTAAGGGCCTGTAAGTGAACTAGGCAAATCAGTGACTCTTCATGGGACTGGTAGAAAACAGTGAGAAGGTGAGAGGACCCAAGTGGCTGAACAGTTTCTTTCAAGGCATGTATGACCTTTCAGCAATGACTTTGTGAGACCAGAGGGGTTATTTGTTGTTACCCTGTTTCCACTTGTGCATTTGAAAATCATGCACTTTGTCAAATTTCACTGCTTCCTTCTTGGCAGTAATCACTTACCACTGCCCAGTAATTAATGCAGTAGAAATGGATTTTCATTAAATTGGCAGTGTAGTAACAGTATGGATTAGTTTTGTGAAACAAGATGGAGTAATAGATTATGGGGTGGAACAGGCATTGAAGCTACATTATTCTTTCCATTCCAAAATGTGTTGCCCTGCTCTGCTAGTATAGATCACAGGGAAAAGTCTGACCAAGCTGCACTGTACCAGTAAGAAAGTATAATTTATTTGCAATTCAGATTTCTTCTGTTTTATGAGTGCAAGATTAATATTTTAGCCTTAATTTTTGTAAATCCATGCTGATTCAATTTATGTGCCACTGTTTCTAAAAGTTCCTTATTCCCTGCATTACAAAAGAACATATTTACTTGTGTGTGGTTCCTGCAGATCATCTGTGGAATACTGGCATGGTCCATGCACATCAGTGAGTTAGAACACACAGGAACATGAGGTACTGAGAAATGGTGAGGAGAGTACATTCCAGTGAAATACAGATGAAATTTCAAGTGATTTTAATTCAGAAAATGTGAGAGTTTTCTCTTCCTCTTTTTTCCTTGTTTTACAAGCCTTTGGTAGCTTTCTCTCTCATCCAGTAGTGCATGGTTTTCTGTCAGTCTTTTGGAGAAGTAAAACAGGAAGAGAAGGTTAAAAAAAAAGACCCTTAAAGTGTAATTTCCACTTGGTTTATATTAAAAACTGTTGGTAATTTATAATGTTCATGTTGTAACATGGACACTGAAGTAAAATGTGCTACTTCAATAAGAACAGTTGAGTTCTGCTGTTGTATAATCTAACTTTGAGCCATTATGTTTTGATTATTACTAAAATTAAATGTGAATTAGAATTCCTTGCTTATATCTTTTTAAGGTGTCATGGAGAGACTTGGGCTTGGCCCAGAGGTCCTTCTACAGGAGAATCCCAGACTCATCTATGCTCGACTTACTGGGTTTGGCCAGACAGGAAAATATGCCAAGTCTGCGGGTCATGACATCAATTACTTGGCTTTATCAGGTAGGATGTAAAATTCCCTGTTAAATAAAGTTTCTTTCCTCTCTTTGATCAAGACTCAAGAACTTGTTGAAAGCAGATAGCTCAAAATTTTTCTGAGGTGCATGCAGTCTGGTGAAACACCTGATTTCAGGTGTCTCTGTCAGTGAAACGGGGCTTTCCTTTCACTGTGCTTTTCCCTGATGCTTTCAGTCACTCTGTAAACTTCCTCACAAGTCAAAAATTAGTCAGAAGAAATGAGGATGTTTTCTGCCAGGTTATTAAGGTGAAGCAGTCCACTGAGGGATCTGACCAACCAGTCAGCACAAGAAAGCAGGAGACATGTCCTGGGCAGGTTGTTTTGCAAGCAGCAGCAAGCTGTTACAGGCTGGATCAGCATGTCTTCCCAGGCTGTACACTACTTTGCTTCCTTTGTGCTATTCTATCTGAACAAAGGATCCAAATGTTTATCTGAAGAGAGGACTGAATATTTTCTTCAGGTCCCCTCTCCTAGAAAATCTGCATGCTTATAATCATGGAAGGGCTTCAGATTATTTTTTGTGCTTGTGAGTGGATTTTTTTGAGCAAAGAAAATGTAGGTAGCACAAGACAATTGAGCTCTTCTGCTTTTCTTCTTGTAAATATGTCTCCACTGATACCAACTGAAGGGAAGCAGGCTTCAAATAAAGTGGAAATGCTACATTTCATTAAGGTGTTGTAGACATTATGCTAGTTTTAAGCAGTATGATTTTACAAGAATGCAGTAGCAAACAGAAACAAAATGACGCATCTCTGGTGCTGCCTGTCCATGCATGGCCCTACCTCCTGCTCCTCACACTGCTGCTGTCACTGACGCATCTCCGAGCCTGTGAAAGAGGAGAGAAAGTGGCCTAAAAATTCTTGGTTTCCCACTGGATAGAGTAGTTATTTTAGCCCTAGGGAAGGGACAGAACAGAGGCAATGCAAACCTGGTGATGTGGTATCACCTATTATGAGGACTCATAGTGTTGTGGAATTAAATTTCTTTAGGGATGGATTCGATCTTCCCTCATGGAAAACTGTTAGAGAGTAGAAAAGATTAAAGAAAAGATGTCTTGTTTGAAACACTTTTAACTTCATGTTAAGATGATTTCAAAGTATTAGGATATTTTTATCTGTTATTAGTGGAGGGAAAGAGTTAGTCCAGAAACAACATGGTCTATCCCTACGTTAGTTTGTAGTACCTTCTGGTTTGCAAATGGAGTGATTTTTTTTTTTAACTGGAGCTGATTTAATCAGTAATGTTTTGGTTAGTGATACCTTCCTAAAATAAATTTGCTTGAAATTTCACAGATGAAGTTTTTTTTGCCTATTAAAAGGAGATAGAACAAGGTGCTTGAGAGGTATCATTCCTTAAAAATGGGATATCATATTCTGAGCATTTTCCTAATGAGTGTTTGCTTCCCTTAACTAAAAACCAGTTTGTGTTAGGAACTCCTAGGAAGTCAGTATGTTAACTTTCTGGTGCCTGTGTGTCCTGGGATGACTTTTAGACTATTAAAAGGAAAGTTTTAGGCAGCAGCAGGGGTTTTAGTCCTGCACTACAGGATTTGGAAACCCTTTATACTGTGCACTCTATTACTTGCCTGTAGGAAGTGCGTTAGACCATCAGTTAACCAAACTCAGAATTATACAATTCTCAGGCAATTCTGACTATGTATTCTGCAAGTCTCAGACCTCAGGCTGCAAACATAGGGGAGGAATGATCACACTGCTGTTTCTTGCTTGCCGAGATGGAATCACTATGAGGCAACTACGAAGAGTAAGGTCACAGTAAAGAGGTTATCAGGATGGCAGAGAAATGCTAACAGATTCAAAGCTCTGACTGAAGTAAACTGGCTTAGCCTTTGCTCTAATTCCTTTCATTTCTGCATAACTGCTGGCATAAACACAGGCTCCCAGTGTTTACACTGCATGTAATCAGAGATAACCTTCCTGTGCTAGTCACCTGTTCTTATATGTTACCTTTTTTTCCCCAAAGGTAGTTGGAGAGGGAGGACTGAAGCACAGTTGTCAGTGTGAGATCCTTTTTTATGATTATTAGTTCATTTGTTAGGAGCACATAAGACTATACATCTGCATTTTTACTTCAAAATATTCAAAGAAGAGCAGTTTATCAAAGTGTCTTTGAGACACATTCATAATGCCTCTTACACATGAGATTCAATGCATGTACCAAGTACTAATATAGAATTACTGCACACAGGGTTGGATTTTTGAAATAAATTTTTGTCCCTATATAGTCAAAATGTCAGTGTTTATCTGTGAGAGTTTTGTTGACCTCTTTAATTAATTACCTCTTCACTAATGTGATTTTATATATTTTTACTCTTGTGAATTGAAGAGTCAGCAATGCAGAAATAAAAAACATTAGAAGATTGTTTTATGCCTTATTTATTTGCATAGATAGAAAAAAATGAATCTTTAACTGTAGAAAGGAATGTTTATAATTTATGCTTATCTTTGCTTTTTTTTCTCTTTTGTCAGGTGTACTGTCAAAGCTGGGTAGAAATAATGAAAATCCTTATGCACCTGCAAACCTTCTGGCTGATTTTGCTGGTGGAGGTGTCATGTGTGCACTAGGCATTGTTATAGCCCTCTTTGAACGTGTCAGATCTGGCAGAGGGCAGGTCATTGATGCAAGTATGGTAAGCTTTTTCTCAAGAAAATTGGGGTTTCCTTGGCTTTCTTGGGTGTTCTACTCTAAATCTGAGAAAGGGAGGAGATTGTAAGGTTTAAAATTGAGAATTAGGGAAAGTAACGGATCTCATAAATGGTTATTTCTTCACGTGCAAGCAATTTTCATGAATCACTGCTGCCGTAACATCCTTATGACAAGGAACACATACTGCAGCCTCTCCTCTCTCTCTACTTTTGCCTGTCTGCCTTCCTCCTTCACAAAATATTAGCTGTATATGAAGAGTAAGTGTGGTGTATGGAGATAGGGTGTATAATAAACAATTAGCTTACTGTGTAACAGCAAAAATGACAATACTGCTGGAATAACAATTGCATTAGCTTTATTCAAGATACATCTTTTAATGAATTTGTGATAGATCATATCTTATTTAGAAGCACTGTTTCCTGGGATAGTTACATTGGCCATTGATCATTGCCAAGAAGCTAAACACTTTGTGAATGTGCTGTAAAAGAAATGAAAGGCTAAATTAGCTTAATAATGAATACTATGATTTTTTTCACTGGAAGGCTTCCCACTTACACGCAAAGGAAAAATATTACTTACATTTATCCTTGAAATTTATGTTATCTGCAAGTATCATTTCTCTCTTGTTCTCCTGCTCTCTTTTTAAAGAATGTTGCAGTTAAAATTTGACCTCTGAGGCATTGTACAGTGAAGACTAAGGTTTAAGACTAAGCCATAAATATAAATTGAAAAAAAAAAATACATTAATTGAAACAAATCTCTCTGTTGAAGTGTTCTTGAAGAGAGTAGAACAACAAGAGATGTTGGATTTCTTGAGTACAGTAAGTTTTTGACAAATTCACATGATGATGTCAGAAGCAGTCCATGGCATTATGGTCTAGATGTAAATTTTGCAGAAATAGTGCAAAACAGGACTAATGTTTTTACTGCAACAAAAGTTTTAGTAGTTGATTGTCAAAATGAAAAACCTAACAAGTGTAGTTCTACAGATATTTGTTGGGGTTTTTTCCTGTGTTTTCTCCAATAAGCTGAATGACGGATGAGCAATTGTATTTAGTAAATTTACAGAGGATACACATATGTGAAGGACTACAAGTATGTTGGACTTGGATTAGAAATTAAAATGACCTTTTCAAATTGGAGAATGACCTGAAAAAACTGGCTGCCATTCATGGACATTGCTACTCTGTAGTCCTCTGTAGGCAGAAACAATTTGCTGCACAAATGCAGTAAGAGAACAATTGGCTAAAGTACAATCCTGGGGGTTTGTAGTAGTCACAAGCTGAACATGAGTCAACAGTATCATGCTATTACAAAACACATACATACTGTATTAGGATGTATAAACAGGAAATAGAGCCAGCAAAGTTTCTGAAGTAATTATTCTAACCTATTCAATATTTATGAAAATAATGTTTCGGATGCTGACCATTATCTTTCAAAGTTGCTAATTTGAGGAAGTCCAGGTAGCACAACAAAAATTATGACTCTAAAAACATGATCTAAAAGAAGAATTGAATGAGATTGTGTATATGTGAAAGAAAAACTATGGAGAATTGTGACAAATCTTCAAATACTGAAAAAAGATACTTCTTGTAGTTTGTAGTACTACCAAATTTTCCTTATTATACTCCAGAGAATTAAAAGAAATTTTTAGAAGAAGAATCAGGTAAGTCTGCTAATGTTCTAATGAAATTTGTAGCTCATTTGGAGTGGACTGTGTTGTGGGGTTTTTTTAAGCCCTTAAAAATTGTCCCTTCCAATTTTTTCTTGTCTCATCATAATTGTGGAATTTACAGTTCCCTGCTGATGTGCCTGGTGACCTGTGAAGTGGATGGAATATTGTCCAGTGTCATAAGATGTACTTTACCTGGCATTTGACCATATTCTTTATTTCTTGAACAGACTTTCAGTGACAGAGTTGATGAAAATCTTACGTGAATCTTTAGCAGTAAAGACTGCAGTAAATTGGCTGGTGGATGAACCTGTTTTTACACCTAAGTTGTTTTTTTTTTGTGGAAGAAAATATTTTAAAAATCACAATACTGTAGCATTTCAGCTGTCTTGTTGTAACACTATTTTTTGTTTGAGAGACCCTTTACTTCAGCTGTTGTACAGTTTAGGTAGCCTGAATGACTCAGACACATGGTAGAATTTTCTACAGTAGAAACTGCACTGTGCAGAAAGTAGACACTGGGTCCTGCTTTTCATCTGTCTGTCTCAGAAGAATTAAGTGCCTGGCCTGAACTGATTCCTGCTGGTTGCTGCCTCTTCTCATTGACTCTGTAGGGATCATGGCTGTTTTACAGGAAGCCAGATTGTTGCCCACGTGGAGTGGACACTGATGTGACACAGTAGGCATAATTGTACCTCTGCATTCTTGCACCACACTGGAACAGAGGCATGTGAGTCAGTGCCACAGTTTGGGTTCACTAGTTTCAGCCACAGAACCTTCTGCTGATGGTAGGCATCTGACTGAGCATAACTCACTCTTTGTGAAAAGACAGCCACAGGAAAACAAACCAGTAGTGATCACTTGCATAACAGTCTCATGGCAGGAGCATTTAGCAGTCCAACAGAAGACTGAGGTTCCAGGTTTTTCTCAGCCTGGAGGTACTCAAAACCAAAACTCCCACATCCTAGAAGCCTCCACCAGTCACGAGGATAGTTTAGGTTAGTATGGATTCATTCCCACTTCTCTTTAAGCTGTTTTCAGTCTGTGGAAAGAATAGAAGACTTGTGGAGCAGCCAGGTCATCCATCGGGGTGATGCCTCTGGATTCCTGTGCCTGCTTAAGAGACTGCAGATGTTCTTAATGTGAAGGAGAAATGAAACACATGAAACTACTATAATTATTCTGCAATTAGACTTAAGTGGACTTAAGTTAATTAGACTTAAGTGGACTTAACTCTCCATGTTATCCTTTTCATGTTGTAAAAGAAAATGACCACATTAGCAAGTGTGTGGTGTTATTTTTACATGCTTTGGAGGTCTGGTGCAGATGTTAAGGCACTTTTTTTTCACTTGTCTCTGAATTGCAGTGGGCCTCAACCATAATCTAGCTGTCTAGTTGCCAGACAGAGATATTGCTAAAGTCCCTATACCAGTCCAAATCAGATGTGCTTATTTTAACTTAAGTGTTTCCAGGGTAAGTAGCATACAGGTATTGTGCAGGTGCTGAGTAAGAGTTTTGTCAGCACCAAAATCTAATTTTCAGTTAGGGCTTATTCTAATATTTTCCTGTCTTTTATAATCCTTACTTTCAGTGCTTTTTATGAAATACTGCATTTTGTTATTATGAGCAATGCCAGATAATTTGTAAAACAAACTTCACTTTATTTTAACATCCTTGCAATAATTTTGCAGATATGCAGATGAAGGTATGCAGTATTTTCTCATAGGAAAGTACTTTAATTGACTTTATGTAACAGTGAGGCTAGAAGTATTCCTGTCCTTGAAGCAGTACTAGAGAGGAGCTGAAGTAACATTCATTAAATGAAGAAGCCCTCTTGACTGCAATTTGCATGTTCTAAATTTTTGCATAGAAAGGTATAAACTAATAGATCTTTCTACATGAAAATTTGGTAGCCTTTTTTATGGTACAGTATCTGTGCTTTTCTCTGAAGACAATATTATGCTCATGCAGCTGAAAATGCATGAATCACGTGATACTCAGGATAAAATAGCTCAGCTTTTAATCTGTTCAACTGGAATGTTTCTGGCCATACGCTAGTAACTGGCTTATCTTTCCTTACAGTACTTCCAATGCAGTTGAAAGAAAATCAGTTGTGCTGATGAGAAAAAACTGTAGGATGTGATTTTTCTTGAAAGACTGGCACAACCCTGGTAATCACTGAAAGACTGAACAAACCGAATTTTCATCTAGGCTTACTCCACATAGACAAAATTTTGAGGAGCAATTTGGAATGGGATTACCCATGTTTTCTAACACTGTATTCATCAGACTCTTGTCTATGTAGAGATTCCTTTGCTACCTGTGTGTAGCTGCCAGTGATGACAGTAGGAGAATAGTTTTTGTTTAAATTTAGTATTGGAGATTTTATTTGATTTCCTTTAATTTTTTTTTTAAAAACAGCAATCTTCCTATAATCAATATATTTAAAGGAGGTAAAAACTTTGTATTTATGGGGTTGGTACAGGTATCTTGTTTTCCAGAGATTTAGAAGGTGTTGATAGCTGTCAGATGCTTAATGTTGTATAGAGCCAAGAAGCTTGTCACATCACTTGAAATTACTCACTCATTGTGAACATCTAATGACTCTAAACTTGCTAAATGAGGAAGCTTTGTGCATTGAAAGTGTGTTATCCATCTGAAGCTGCCTCAATACGTTTATGCTCTTTCTTATTCTCTAATTCTAGATGATTTCCCATATGCAGTAATTGAACAGTAATTGAAAATTTTAAGAAATGAAACTTCTTACCAGAGATTCTTTTATTAAAAATCTTAGCAAAGGGCAGTACAGGTAGTAGCTTTTCGTTGTTTTGTTTTGTACAGAATTTGGGTAACATTCCAACTAATTTACTGGAACTTTTATTTTTTTTCTCTAAATCTTCAAGGTAGAAGGAGCTGCATACCTAAGTTCTTTCCTGTGGAAATCGCAAAGTTTGGGACTTTGGAGCCAGCCTCGAGGTGAAAACCTGCTGGATGGTGGTGCGCCTTTTTATGACATCTACAGGACCTCTGATGGAAAATTCATGGCTGTTGGTGCCATTGAGCCTGTATTTTATAAACAGTTAATAAAAGGTGAGTGTGTTGGAGCAATTGTTTCGTAACAGAAGAGTATTATTGAGTGAATTCTTTCACAATTGGTTTTGATTCATGATGCATGGTTCACGGGAGCCTCTCTTGGAATGAAAAATGTAAACTCCTTTTCTCTGAATTATTATAATTTTGAAATCAAGGGACTCTCAGGCAGAGATCTGTGGATAGGAATGACAGTTCTTTACTAGTACTTATAGCAAGGCAAACACACAACAATAACCTACAGCGTTAGCAAGAAAACAGAACCAGGGACCCTGTGACAGCTTTCTCAGCTGAGATGGGAAGGGATGGAGGAGAGGCTTTGTTTCACAAACCCCCTCGGGCAGTCAGTCCCGGTGCTCCTGCAGGGCTCCGAGGAACAGTCGGCCGGAACAGCAGGGATGAGCAGAGATCCCAGGCCGGTGGCTGAGGTGGATCAGCAGCTCTGTGGCAGTGCCTGGCACTGCAGTACAGCCTGGCAGGACAGGGGGTGCAGAAGCCCACAGAAGAGGAAGAGGAAGTAGCTCTATTTGTGTTATGGTGAATTCTTTTCTGTAATTAATAACAGCTCTGAGTGTGCCCTTCTCTGAAGTCGAAGAAACGAGACAGCTAGTAGCTGCTTCTGCTCTCATTTTTATTTGCCCCCTTTCCCGCTGGGGCTAGCTAAACTTCCTGTCTTCTCAAGTACCCAATAAGTACTAGCAGTCAGATTTCTTTGAAACTAATAAAGAAAATTCCATAGGTGAGAAGGAATAAAAAGACACTTAACATTCAGTAAAAAACGGGATATATGATTTCTTTGTAAAAGCTAAACACTTCCGGAAACTAGTTGGGTAGTTGTGTCACAGTTTAATTGACTTTCTTTTTCTAGCCATTGATTTATTTCCTTTTTACCCTTAGCAGCTACACTTAAATTGCAAGTTTTCTTTTGGAGTTATTGTAATGGTACTCTGTGATGTGACTGAATACTAAACAACTGTTTCTGGAAATCACTTTTTTCAAATGGTTGTGAATATACTTTAAAAACACCTAATTCTTTGGAATTGGAAATAGAATTTCAAGCAATTTTTATTATTTGTACTATAATTAAACATAAAACCTATTTAAATTGTTTCAGAAAGCAATATCCACTGGAAGTAGTTCATAGTATTTCTTGATAGAAAAAAATTTGTGGGAACAAATTCTGCTTAAATAATTAATTTCCACCACACAGTTTCAGAGTGCTTCTAGTGTCTGGCTAAAATTTGATATAATATTTATATTTTACTATGACTCTTTGAATACGACCATTAATAATAATTTATCTCTTCACTAAATTACAATGGGTTATGCAAAATATTTAACTGGATGAAATCAAAATGAATTTTCAGGTGCATCTTCACTTCTGAACTCATGTGCTTCAACCCTTTTATCACATGGACTCTTAGCTTCTCATTAGTTAATTCTTTCTTTCTGTCGTGCTTCTCTGATAGATTGCCATGCTTTCCATACAAAATATATAAAAATATAAAAATTTCATGAAAGAATTTAGTATTTATTTTTTTGTTGCACAGGATATGAAGACTATAAGCAGTTCTCAATTTAATTTTAGTTTTGGTTCAAGGAATGAGTTCAAGGAATGTCAGCAAAGAATTCCTAAAGGTGGAAGTGGATGTACCCAGAGTTTTGTGAAGCATGTTTATCTGTGCACGGCTCACACACGGCCAGTCTTGCATGTCAGGAGAGTAGTTCCTTACTCTTGCCCAGTCTCTTTCCCACTGATTATTCCTTGAATTGCAGCATTCATTGAATTGTATCCATTCTACAATTTGTACTGGCTTTGCCTGGGATAGAGCTGAATTTCTTCTTGCTGTGATTTGGGTTTGTGCTGGAAGCAGTGCTGTTACACAGGGATGTTTCTGTGACTGGTAAGCAGCTCTTGCACAGCCCTGAGGACTTTTCTCCTCCTCACGTCACTGCACCAGCAGGAGGGCTGGGGTGCACATGAAATGGGAAGGGATCACAGCCAGGACAGCTGAGCCCTGCTGACCACAGGGGTATTCTGTACCATAGGACATGGTGCTCAGCAATAAAACCAGAGGGGAGGTTGGTGGGTGGTCACTGCTCAGGGACAGGCTGGGCATTGGACATCTGAGGATGAGCAACTGTTTTCATCTGCAGCTCTTGTCTTTCTTGTGTTACAGGTTTGTAAGGTGGGGTATCCCTTTGGTGAGCAGGATCCCAAAGAGAGAGCTTGTTCTTTATGCTTTGGCTTTGTTCTCTTGCAGCCTGTGATGCTCCCCAAATTCTTGCACAGCTGTAGCTGTGAACGGCTGCTGCTTTTGTAGCTTAAAAGAGTCCATGCCATTGTGTGGAATATCTAAATTGGTACGTGCTGCTTTGTGAAAGCTCCTGGAGTGACTCAGGGACATATCCAACATTATGTTGGACAGATCAAATGTCTGCCTTTGGAAATGCCATATTCTTAGCTGAAGAGGATGGTGCTTTTTGTCTCTAATTGTCCTGAGAATAACTTGTTTGTAGACTTAATTTGTAGGCAACCTGATCTTGAAAAAGAAAGTATAGTTGATCATTCCACATTAATTATTTGCAGTTCTTGGAAATGTTTTTCTCATCCAATCCCATGAGATTTTCTTGCTTGCATAGGAGTTGGAGAACAAAAGTAAATATAATAGCATAATATAAAACTGTATCAAAGTAAAATGCAAGCCCCTGCACTGGGAGTCAGGTAATTTGGAATTCCAGTAATATCTTCAGGGAGAATGCTTGTATTAAATACAAAGCAAATGAGAAAAAAATACGTCTGTATACTCAAATTCCCATATGTTTGGCTTAAGTGATCAAACACTGGCCTGTAGTATTCAGGGCCTGCAGTATTTTGTTCTTTGGAGACTAAGTTGAATCACACTTAAGCTACAGAACTGGGTTAGAATCTGTACTCACTCAGAAAGCACAAAAATTCTGCAATGGGGTGTGGTTCTGTTTGTGACACTTTGTGAACTTTTCTGGACTGTGAATGTTTTCCTGCTTTCTTTTATTGGTCATTGTTCCAGGGCGAGACTTGGGCTTTTCTCTCTCAGCCAGGTTATCTAGAGAGAAGCCTCTGATGGATGAAACCAGTGGCCAGGTGATATAACATGGTCTCTGTCTTCTTTAGATAACTGTTTACTGAGGAAACTGCTAAAATTCTGCTTTTCTTTTAGTTGTTTCTCAGAAATTTAGAGCATAAACTTAGAGAAGCAACTTTGAATTCATCTGCTTATGTTGGGCACCCACACTGGATTACTCTATTTTCATGTTTGAAAGTACTCCTTATGCTTGCAGTGCAGAGAAGTTGCTTGTTTAAACAGCTGAGGTTTCAAAAATAGTTATTCCAGCAATAAAGAACGGGTGTCTATCCACTTGTAAGTGCACAACAACTGCAATCATTGTTGCACTTGTTTCAGTCTGGTTCTGCTATATTTTAAAAAAACAACTTATATGCTGCAGTTTTTGAGGATATTTTGCGTTTTGCCTTTGATTGTATCGCTGTCTTTGCTTGTTTATACTCAGTGAGTTTTCTTTATTTGTTTTGTAAAAGTGCATTGTTTAAATTAGATGACTAAACTCAGGATTATCTCACAATATTGAATTTAAAGTAACTGGTCTTTTGTTATTGTGTTTGAGGTGCATATCATGATCTGTTCAGATTTTCACCTAGGAAATATTTATTTTTTTCAGTACTTAGGGTTTTAGTCTTTTTGAAGCAATAGTGTACTAAATTAGAACAGTACAACCTTCTTGTAACTTAGGGATTATTTCCTTTCTGGGATACCTCTTGCAGAAATTAAATTCAGAAATTAAGCCTTTGAAAATTATAGGAAAGAGAAAAGTGCCTGTGAGAGTTGTATTGCTCTTTCAGAAACCTGAGGATCTTTGACTTATGCTGAGTCGTCTATTCCAGGCATTAACTCCAGCTTTGAAGTGGGTTTAAAATGGTGTGTTCCAGTTGCACTTTCCATAATTTCATTTCATAGCTTTTCTCCATATTTCTGGTCTCCACTTCTGCTGGTGAACAATTTGGTGCTGTTCCAGATAAAATATATAAAGACTTGACGTCTCTCTGTCCATATTCAGAGGGTAGATTAGTTTTGCCTCTCCCATAGAATGAGAGTAACAAGGATATGAGTGTTGCAGATGTCAGTTGGGGATTTAAGGACTGCAGAACTGCGAAAGGAGTGTGATTTCTAAACCATTTGTCTCTGCTCACAGAATTCCACTTAGCCAAAGCAGAACTGGTTTCCTTGTGGTTTTGGTTCTCTTCAGTGTTTCCCTGCAGAGTTCCTGCAGGTACCCATTGCTGAACCTGAGTGCAGTTCATGGCATGGTGAGGGAAATTTTTATGGAGGCTGCAGAGGGAAACTAAATACCAGAAAATAGAGCATATTAGTTTGAGAAGATTGTTGGCTTTGTAGATTGTACTCAGCAGGGACAATTGTGTTTATGCTTGCCAGAAATATATTAATTAAATAAATTTTTAAAAGGCTTTATGAGAAACTGAAGCTATGTAAAATAGATGCAGTAGAGAAGTATTTTGGGCTCACTATTCAACAGAAAAAGATGTCTTTCACCTGACCTGTGAATTGTTTCTGCAGGTTTGTTCTGTTTTTTAGCAATAGGTACTCAGTCTTGCTGCAGCCAGGCTGCAAGGGGCATGAAAAACACAGTAAATACTGTGGAGCAGGTGAGAGTAAAGTCAGTTACACAAGCTGAACTTAGTGTCCACTTACATTGATGTAGAAAGCACTGACAGTCACTGAAGTCCTGAACTTTAGTTCATTTCCCATAGTACCCCTTTCATACTACTTTAGTACTCCTACATTGTATTATTTCTGTTGAAAAAAATAGGAATAAAATAGGAAGCAATTAAAAAACATAGTTTACATCATTATGAAGGATTTTTATAGGACTCTCCATTTTGTGATTGTGAAGTACTGTGTATTGTGTTAAAAATCTGCTGATACACTGAATGAAATACCGCATTGTCGCTGAGATATGCAACATGGATAAACAGTTATGAGTCTAAAACATTATACAGTTATACATAATGCTGTGTTTTATTTTCATTTACTTACTATCATAAACCTTAAACATTGTACGCATACTGTAGAGAGCCAGGCTCATACTGCATCAAAACATTTGCAATTGTGGTAATTAAGTATGTCAACTTGGAGTGTGGCTATGGATGCATTTGCAGTGAGGCCTGGTAGTAATGTGAGCCTGATCAATAGTCATTTTATAAAAAATCCTTAAGTTTCAGAAATGTTGAGCAGAGAAAAAAGTTTTACATGGTTAGTTTAATGGAAATTCACTACTCTGTTGGAATATTTGGAAATTCAATTCCCACTCACAGTGAGAACAAATTCTGTTTAGTCAGAAAAAGCACAATGGCCTTCACCTTGCAGCTGTTGTTTGGGCCAAATTAAGGTTTCCCATACTAGATGATTGTATTCAGTCATGTTATGACAACATAATTTCAAAATTACTCTGCTATGACCATACATTTTTGAAGAGAAAATTAGCAAGTTAAACCAAGAAGATCCTGAACAAAACTCTGCTTTTAAAATAGTATGACTGAAATAATATAAAGATCTCTTTCAATTTCTGACATACCAAAACAGCTTCGCTGATTTATCTTGTGAATGTTGCTGGTTTCTCTCTCTTGAAATTGGTGCCTGATTTTACTAGAGTTTGTCTAAGAAGTTCTATTTCTAAGTAGAAATTTCAGTTTGCTGCATCAAATGTGGGGATATACGTCAATAAAGCTATAGCATTTGAAGGAGATTTAAAGCTACATCATTATAAGGAGACAATTCTTTGGTTTTCAAAAATAATTTCAAAACTCTATTAGAGTAGGTTGACTGGGCTTTTCCATACAAAAATCCTAGATGAAAATATGAACAAAAAAACTTGGAACTAAGTTGTGATTGCTTTATAAGATACTCTGTAAAAGATACTTTGCTTTTGATTACATTGAGTGTAGTCTGTGCTCCTGTGGTATCCCAGACAATTCTGTGCCATGTAATAGTTTCCTTGTTGAGTCAGTCACTCCTGCTCTGATACTGCTCATCTGCACCACAAATGGTAAGCACAAGCTGGAAAATGAGAAGTTGTAGTGCTTAAATGCTTTAAGTTCATCCTGTTTAAAGTTTAAATCTTCAGTGGTAAGCAGAAAATGAGCATGTAATATTAAATTCCAGGTTCTGCATATTGTTCCAGTTTGCCAGAGTATGTGCTGTGAGACTCAGCCAACTTCCCATCTGCCACAATCATCAAAAATAATTGGGTAATGGGATAATAGTAGAGCTCTGTTCATGTTGGACTGGCTGCTAGAAACCAAACCATAGTAAGAAAATGAGTACTGTGAAACAAAGTTTCCACTTGACAAGTTTGCATGCTTTGAGACAGAGGCTCAGGTAGTGAACATACACTTTTGTGGAAGGTAAATTTGTCTCATGTCATAGTTCACAAGTAAACTGTACTGCACTCTTTGTCTCTAGTGGAAGACTTTGAAAATCAATAATCAAATTAATTTTGAAGATACTGCAAGCTTTTATTTGATCATGATGTTCAACCAGTGTGAGTTACCTTCAGCTGATCTCATTTTTAGGATTACATGAATGGTTATGGACACAGGAGTGTAAGGTCAGTGATTTAAGGTGCACATGACTTGATAAAACCGCAAGGACTGATCATTTGTAGTATCTTCTTCCCTGGTATCCACAGGCATTTCTAATAAGATGTGAAAATACTTATTTCATCTTTGACTGTGATGAATTTCTTCTGATATTGAACAACTGCAAGGCTGTGTTTCTGAGTCTGAAGACTGGCAACTTCTGTGTGTTTTCCTTTGAAGTGCCGAAGTACAATTTCAAAGCGTGTATTCATTTTCTAAACTATGTTTAATAATATTGTGATCAACGGTGAAATTCTTAAATACTGTGTTAAACTGGGGGGGGTACTGAAATACATACTGTACAGATTGTGAATGGAGAGAAAGAACTTAATGAGCAGAAGAAAAGGCATTATCTCCCTTTATTCTCCCCCATATGTTTCAGCAGCTATATGTTTACCCTGCTCAGTGACAAGAAGCCATAGAAAGACATTTTAGGTGTTTTCTGCCTATCTATAGCTAAAGACAAGAGGAGGTGTGCATAAATTCTCCCTGCAAACAGCCCTCTATTACCCAAGCCCATAACAGTTGTTTGTCTAATTATCAATCTGATACCAGATAACCAAAGATATAAAAAAGAATGCTCAAAATCCAGTTTTGTAGAGCTCTACATTTTCTTTGCATTTTACAGGGAGCTGCTGTTTTCTAAGAAGCTCATTTGTTTTGTTACTTGTGAAGCATTATAATGATAGTTGTTTCCTGGTCTTTCTGATTTCTCAAATTAACTTCTTTCATATCCCTGCTTTTTCTGAATTTTTCCTGCTGTGTTCATGGTCCTGAATTTCAAAGTGGGCTGTTAGAAAAGCCTTCAATGTATCACTTCTGATTTCTATTTGATATCATATACTCTTCTTATACCTCTACTAGTACTACTGTACTATCTCAGTTTTGTAAGTGTAGTTCAATTGCCTTCTCTCTTTCTTGTTTCTACCTCCTTTTTGAGATAATCTCTACAAGAAGTGATGAAAATTCTTGCGTCTCCTTGAAGTAGCAAAATGAAAGAGCAGAAACTGCAGAGAGCAGAATCCATGAGGACAGGAACAGATATTGAAAACTGGCAGCACAAAAGAGATGTAAGCTCCACAGTGAGAAGGGTTGTGATGCTTAGTTCAGGGATAGACCTAGGACTTGCCTAGTTCAGGAAATTGTCATTACAAGGCCTACGTGCCCGTGCTTTGCTCTGCTGTCTCAGAAATGATGTGCTTAGAGCGTACTTGGATGGTCCTTGGAACTGAGATGGCAAGCAGGGTTATTGAGCAGTTAGTGAGAGAAAGGGCTGTGGGAATTGGAACCTGGGAGCTGTGCTGGAGCAGAGGGAGCAGGAGATACTGTGGGAGCCTCTTTGGGCAGTGGTGTGAAGAAGCAGGTCAGTCAGCACCTGCAGCTGAGCTGCCACCTGCAGATCAAGCTGAGCACATCCATCCACACCATCTTCTCCTCTGTGGCATAGAAATAACCCCATGATGTTGAACTTCAAACACTGTAGCCTGCTGAATGTCCAGCTCTGACAGATGTGCTGGCGCCTGAGAGATAAGTGTATTGCTGTAGTCCAATCAGCAGATTTCTGTGTTGCTACTGCCAGGAAGATAGTATGATACCTGCTTTACAAGCTTTTCTCATGACATTATTACCTTGAGGCAGCTGCTGCATCTATGAAGTGTTCATACAAATGAGTGTTTATTATAGGTACGTACTTAAAAGGCTGTAGATGATGCGGTCTTAATCTAATTCCAAGTATCAGAACATTTTATTCCTCTGCTCCCTGCCCTTCACAGATACTCAAATAAAGTTCAAAGTGACTTTAGTATTGCCTGCAAAATACTACCTGCATGAAGAATATACTTAGTTGTGGGAAGCACTTAGTAAATTATCTAAACCGTACTACAGTTAAACTTTGCTTTTCTCCTTTCAGGTCTTGGGCTAAATTTTGATGAACTCCCTGCTCAGATCAGTTTCTCTGACTGGCCTGAAATGAAGAAAAAATTTGCATCCATATTTGCACAGAAGACACAGGCTGAGTGGTGCAGCATATTTGATGGCACTGATGCCTGTGTGACCCCTGTTTTATCCATCAATGATGCTGCCTCACATCAGCATAACAAAGAAAGAGGTTCTTTTATCAAAAATGATCAGGGAGAGATAAGTCCTAGACCAGCTCCTGTTCTATCAAGGACTCCTGCTGTTCCATCATGTAAAAGAGATCCTTTTATAGGAGAGCACACAGAAGAGATACTTCTAGAATATGGTTTCACTAAGCAAGAAATTGCTAAACTTTATTCTGATAAAGCAATAGAATCCAATAAACTGAAAGCTAATTTATAATTTCTGACTATGCACATCAGATAAATTACAGGCTGATACTGCAAGCTTTTATGCTTTAAAATTTAACTATATGGCAAATAAATGTTTGCATAATACTGCTTTTAAATAATTTATATTTTTCAATTATTGACATCTTTAATTTGAAAACAGTGGGACTTATGTACTTGTGTACTGAGATGATCTGTTGTGTAGAATGATACTCTAATTGCGTTCTGAAGATATACACAGTTTACTTGGGAAGCACCTGTAAACTCTCAGAATGTTTGTTTAAATATTGTATCCTTTGGTTTGATTACTTTAATTCTTGGTTACACCACTGATTTGTAATACATGTTGTAATTACCTGAAAGCAATTGTTTTAATAAAATAGAGTTATATTCTTCTTAAATGAGTGATTGTGGTGTTTATTCATGAATTAGAAGGGATTTTTTTCATCTATTTTTTGTATTAATTAATTTGCTTTATTATGCTGAAACTATGGTCTAAGTAAGCTATTCTCTTATGTGCTGCTGCAGAGCTATTATCTAAAGTTAATCTATTTTACAGCCTGACTATATTTTCTCAATGCAGTCTTATTATATTACATTTGGAGTATCAGGTTGGCTAGAAACTAAATTCAGAATAATTTTTTTTATTTTTAAAGTATCTGCCAACTAATAATCCTTTCCTCTCCTTATGGAAAAATTATAGGAAACTTTGCTGCATAGGTTTTAAACAATGGTTATTCCATGTTGGTTTTCATTTCATTCAAACTAGAACTGTCATTTGAAATTTTCTCTTTCAAGGCAAAAGAAAATTTGCTTTAAAAAGAATTAGTTATATGGCATTAATACAGTATTGTCTAGTCCAACGTATGAGGAATTACAACATGAAGGGTTTTGATAATTTTGTCTGTGTTTTGCTGAAGATTGGTTTGTTGGTTACAAAGGCTTCCAAAGCTGAGGTATACTTTAGCTCATTTTACATGTGTTCTGGCAAAAATGTCAACATTATTACCATAAACAAACCTTTTATATTCTACTCCATAAACCCCAGCCTGGAAGCAAGAATTATCTCTTAGGTCCTGGCAGGTTGTCTAAATCATCAGCAAAAGCACCTGAAGTTTCCAGCTGATGATCAGTCTAGTGTAAGTTACTGAACATTATAGGACTTGACAAGTTGCTTAGTCCCAGATATATCTGATCATGTTGGAGAAGAGCCAGTGTTGTCAAATGGGATGTCCATCATGGATAAGTTTTGAGACCAAAATTACTGATGTCAATTTAAAACCTCTTGATGCTTCAGGATAGGTTGGATCAGCTGCCTCACTCAGGTGGCTAACCTGAAAGGTACAGTTTGAGTAAGGTCACTACAGGTTTCTTTTAAGGCCTTCCCCTGGCAAGTAAGACTGTTTAAGAAACCCACCTCTAAGTAATTCTTACATTCTTTGTGAAATAATCAGTTCTTTTCAGGGCAATACACAGCATATACAAAAAAGTACTCAACAGTTCCTACTTGACAGATTTCTGTCAAGCTTTGTATCTGGCTCTAGTGCTCAAGGGCAATGGATAGGTTCACTTACTCATCCTTATGAAGTGCATTGAAATCCTTTTCTGGGTAGATACAGATTTTTCCTCCCAGGTTAGTCAGCGGGGAATGGTCTGATGCTCATGTTTGCTGAATGGAAGGATGAGGACTAGGTTCCTGGTGCCACTGCCGTCTTACAGCAAGGTCTAACAACAAGAGGAGTAGCTTTGTGTCAGGATAATCCTGTGCCCAGACCATGTGATGTATGTTCTCATTATATGTGTGCTTCATGCATAAACAGTAATTCCTCAGTTGTGGATAGTCGGGGGCAGTGCAGACGCCCAAAAGCTCAGATCGGCTAATGTGAACACACGCTTCCCCGCCCCCTTCCTGGCATAACTTGTGATCGCAGAGCCATGAAAGTATGTGAGTCCCTCCCCCAGCACAGACCGATCCCACCCGGCATATGATCTGGGCCCCATGTCAGCCGGAGCAGGCAGCACCAGCTCGCCACGGCACTGCTCGCAGCCGGAGCTATGACCTTAACGAAAGAGAGCTTCCACGGGGCTCTTCCACCCATCTCCGGAGTGGCCAAGGCCGACATGGATGGCACCAGGGAGAAGGAGGAAGCTCTGAGGCAGTCGGTGATGAGGAGTGGAGCAGCGGTGCCGAGGAGGCGAGCGGTGCGAAGGCTGGTCATGCACAGCATGGCCATGTTCGGCCGGGAGTTCTGCTATGCCGTGGAGGCCGCCTTTGTCACGCCAGTGCTGCTCAGTGTAGGGCTGCCCAAGAACCTCTACAGCCTCGTGTGGCTCATCAGCCCTATCCTGGGCTTCGTGCTGCAGCCCGTGGTAGGTTCAGCCAGTGATCACTGCACCTGTAGCTGGGGCAGGAGGCGACCTTACATTCTGGGTCTGGGCATCATAATGCTGTTAGGCATGGCTTTGTACCTCAATGGGGACGTGATGATCTCAGGTGAGTGAGGGGCATGCGCTATGCTAACAGACAAAACTCATCCTAGCCTTTTGAATCAGAAAAAGGAGAGGGGTTCCTCCTTCCTTTCTTAAAATGCACTGTTAAAATTTGGTGTCATGTGACTCGGGTGCACTGAAGGAGCTGGGAAGCACTGTAATCTTTGTGTGCATTCAGTCCTAACACTGCATGTTATGTACCCTGTGCATCATGTTCTGTACTCTGTGCATGTGATTACAGCTGCTGGATATTGGTTTGGTTGCCTGATAAGCTCCTACAGGTAAAGATTTGCTTATGCCATAGAAGTTTCTATGAGCTAAGATCTACCTTGCTAACTTAAATGGTAGTATTGGTTTTGCGATGTAATACATATCACAACTGAATCCCCATTCTTCCATATCTTAGATGGATTAGTATTCAAAATACTCATCTTTGATTACTGCAGCACTGGTTTGATTCAGGGCTGTTGTGCCGGTGAAAAACAAAAATCCCTAACTGCTTAGAAACCCTGTTGCAGATGAAACATGCAAAATCAAATTTGAGTGCCATCCCTATTGTTACATTTTAGCTTGGGATGTAGCTTAAAGTGTTGATAGAAAGTCGTTGCTGACTAGGCAGATGGGGGAGGTGTGTGTTTTATGCATTATATAGTCTGTCTTCCTCAATATTATTGGTGTTAAATATACCTGATCTCACTGACCCAGAAAGAGATGTTGCAGTCAACTCTTGGTTATCTAAAACAGTGTAAGGGTGGGACAAAGAGACTAAACTACAAGTATTACAAGATGCATGTGTTAGGCTACCAGAGCATTCCTTGAAGATGGAATAGATTAAGGACAGTCATGCACTTGGTTGTGGAGCTTGAAGCATTCTGAGTGTGTGCTGACTCAAGGCAGTAAGTCAATCTAGCCCAGCTCAGTGCACACAGACTCAGCTCTCCTGCTTCTCTGATGAGATTGTGGTGTTGCTGGACTCTCTCATGTAACCAGTTGTTGCTCAGGTTTTGAGGTATCAGGAGAAACTGAATATGGTTTTGCAGAACATGGCACTGTTGCTGTCAGAATGAGGGTGTTTTTCTTTTTTTAGCTTTCATCGATGAGAGAGACAAGCAGCGGACGTGGGCAATAGTCATTACCATGCTGGGAGTAGTACTTTTTGATTTTGCAGCTGATTTTATTGATGGTCCCATCAAAGCATATTTATTTGATGTCTGCTCTCATCAGGATAAAGAGAAGGGTCTGCATTACCACGCCCTCTTTACAGGTACCCTGATCCCTTCTTTTCCTCCCTACCTCTCAAAGGAGGGGAAGCTAATTGCATGGATTTTATCCTCACTGTGTTTCTAATCTTGAATGAACTGATCATCTGATCCTGCACTTCAATCACGAGATGTTTGTTGCTGGGCTTTCACTGCTCCAAAGAGCAGCAACTTGTGATGGCTGCTACAAAAATTCTGAAGAAGGTTGCAGGCACAAAAAATTACAGCAACACAGACATGATTTAAGACTAGTTTGTTATTTTAAGAAGTGAAGTAGTGTTTGTTCAGTTTGTTTTGGTTTTTTTAAAGTTTTTGCTAAGGCAAAATTGAATGGATGTAGCTTGTTTCATTGCTATTGCACATAAAAATAACATTTTAGACTCATCATGTGACATAGAACAGGAGCTGCACAAACCAATTGATTTCCATTCTTCAGCAGCACTCCAGTATGTGCTGTATAGAAACAGGAGTTCTGTGTAAAATTCATAAATTCACTTCTCCCAGAAAATAGGTCCAAGTGGTTCAGTTCAAGTTCCTGCAAATGAAATTAACAGCTTCATTTGCCTTCATGCATTTTTGGAATGTTGCCGAGTTACAGACGGACACAAAATTGTTGGAACAAGTCCAAAGGAGGGCCACGAAGTTGTTTAGGGGACTGGAGAAGCTCTCCTATGAAGATGGGCTGAGAAAATTGGGGCTGTTCAGCCTGGTGAAAAGAAGGTTGTGTGTCTGAAGGGGGGCCACAGGGGAGCTGGAGTGGGACACTTCTTTAGGAAGATAAGTGGAAATTTAGACTGGATATTAGGAAGAGCCCATCTATGAGAGTAGTGAGACACTGGAATAGGTTGTCCAGGGAGGTTATGGATGGCCAACCCTTGTCAGTGTTCCAGGCCAGACTGGATAAGGCCTTGAACAGCCTGGTCTAGTGGGAGGTGGGACTGGATGATATCTAAGGTCCATTCCAACCCCTGAACACTGATTCTATGAAATCATCTGTACAGTGTGAGCCCTGTGTTGAGGACATGCACAGGGAAGACACCTAAGGATGTGTACGTGTAAAGTGACCCGGGAGGAACCTCCTGCTGTATCTGAGAGTAGTCCCTATGAAAGCACTAGACAAAAAGCAGACTGCATGGGAAGTCATGCAATCTTTGTTACAGCAGATTTTTGTGGCTACTGAGCCCCCTCCAGGAGCAGAGACACGTAGTCTCAGTAGTAGCTACTCTGTTCAAGGAGGGAGGTGTAGAAGCTACTGACAGCTGGCTGATTTTGGACACATGAAATACCTGTGTCCAGGAACACAGATCATAAGGGAAGCTTAAAGCCACATGGGAATGAAATCTGTATTATCCATTAGAAACAGACAGATAAAATGTTAAAGACTCATTTGTTTGAACAGAGAGAGTGTTGAGTGTCCATGTATATTCAGCACAACTCTGGTTGCAGTTTTAGTGTGGATGATACTAAAAAGTCTCTGAGTTTGAAGCTCCAGATTTAGCTAAGTGTACTCAGATGTGAGAAGGGATGTGGGACAACATGAAATAAGACTGGGGCAGAGTATGTGACTTAGTCCAGCATCCTGTGCTCTCCACAACAAGTTCATCAATACCTTAACCCTTCCTAACTGAAAGTTCCCTGGCCTGGTGTTGAAATCCTGCATTGACTGGAGTTCTACAGCCTCCCAAGGCAATTCACTGGCCTTGGTGTTAGTTTTCCCTAAACTGTAATATTAATATCCATTCCCTACAGTTTACGTTTATAGGTCCCCATTTTGTCTCTATTAGACACTGAGTGCAATCTTCCCATTTCTTTTCCAGCTTCTGTTTTAGATATTAGTTCTTTTTCCCACTTCAGTTCCTTCCTTCCTTTTATACTTAATATTTCTAAGATTTTACTTTCCAGTTTGCCTTCAGTTTAGGGTTTGAACATGAAATTTGATAGCTTTGCAGTTATGAAATCCATGGCCACTTATTCAAGTGGAAGAAAGAGTGCACACATCCAAGAACTCAACATTCAGGCTGCATTGCTGCATTCCAATATCATGGTGCTTTTTTTTTCAAAACAGCATGCAAAAACATCCTCAAATGTCAAACATTATGTCTGCAAACATACACTGAAAACATGTAGTGTGGATTTTCTTTAAAAAGTTACTAATAGCATAATTGTTTTTTCTGAAAACAATCAAGGATACAGTCCCCTGTGAAATGCCATAGGACACAATGAAGGAGGGCCATAATCAGATGCAGGAGGGCAAGAAAGGTACAGAAAGTCCAGAATGAAATCAAAATCCCATGTTTTGTTCGGGAAGCAAGTGCAGGTGCTGTTAGTTTTTATTAACACGCAGCTTTGCTGTACACTGTTATCAGTTCTCCTAAGCAGAAGGAGAGAAAGGCTTCCAAGTTCTTGGAAGGTGCCTGTGGAACTCCCAACCATCCATCACCCCAGATTAACCTGGTTAACAAGGTGTCAGGACTCTGCAAAGGTGCCACCCCTACCAGAGCTCAGAGTGTAACAGAGAGCACGTTCCTGTGCACCTCTGTGTGCACTTATAACAAACAGAAGAAATTGTAAAAAACCCAAACTGACTGAAAACTGGGTTTATTACTTCAAAGCACAAAGTAGCATTTTCATTTTACCCTTTAGTCTACCTCTTCTGAGAAAACTAGCAAATGGATTACGCATTTATATTTGTTCCTTTCTGTTTTCTTTTCCAAGTGGTGTGGTGCTTGGATTTGTATAAGTACCTAACAATGCCTTTGAGTGTATTTCCCTTTTTAAAAAATTTCACATGGAGGCAGTATTTCTGCTTGGACTAAGCTAAATAAAATATATTTTACAAATTCTAAAGTATAGATATAGCTATATATATATATATATATATATATATATATATATATATATAGTCTCAATATAATTTTAAAAATTTTTGTTCTGTGAAAATAAAAAAAAAAGAGAAAACCACATTAATTCTTGTAGGCTTTTGCTTAGTGTTACTTGGATTATTTACCATTTCAAAGAAAATAGAGCTTCAAAGAGTCTTAAAAAGAGATGGAGCCCATGTTGCTGTATGTTCAGGTAGTTTCTGGAGAGCTCTGCCTGACAGATCGGAGATTTTTCAAGAGATGTTTTAGTAACTGCTCATGTATGTGATTAGCTCAGTATTCCTATTTCTTGTGATATGTATGTATCTGTTGAGTGATTATTCCATCATTTCTAGAGGGCAACACATATTGAGGGTATTAAGTACTCTTCGTTTATTTTATCAATGCCAGTAGACATTTTTTTCCTTTTCTTTTCCCCCACCATTGTAGGTTTGGGAGGAGCCCTGGGTTACCTCACAGGTGCTATGGATTGGGGTCAAACTATACTAGGATATACCTTGGCATCAGAATTCCAGGTGATTTTCTTCTTCGCAGCCTTGGTTTTCATAATCTGCCTTACCCTACATCTGTGCAGTATTCCTGAAGTCCCACTCAGATACGAGAATGAAGAGACAAAGTTCTTGTTGGAAGTGTCTGAACCCCATAAATACAACTCCACAGAGGAGCAAATCAAGAATGGTTACTTAAAATCAACATGTTCCGAAATAAAGGCTGCAGCCAAGCCAGCGAAGTGTGTGGTGGTGTCACGCACAGAGGTGAGTGCAGAGATGATTTTACGGGATGTATCTGCATCCTTGGAGACCCCTTAATTTGCTAATGATGATTGTTTGTAATGGAGTCCTTTCACATACACAGGGATACAGAAACAGGAGAAAGCCTTCCTGGTTTTTTTTATTTTTTTTTTTCCTTTAGACAGTATTGCCCACAAGAGGGATGAGGGAGGTGGCTCAGCTTTCTCTTCAATGTCAGTCACTTGATATCCTCCTCATGGGAATATTGTAAATAGGATCTACTTTGTCCTTTAGGCTTGATATAATTAGCATAAAATTGTGGACAAAGACTGCAGACCATTAATCTTTGATGTAAGTCTCTAATTCTCACTGAGGTCCACACAGTTTTCTACATAGTACATGTGAAATGTCTAGTAAACATTTAGGTTTTCAGCTGCTCAACATTTCATTGAGCATTAATGTGTTTAAAACTGATGCTTCTACAGCAGTACTTCCTTGCTACCAGAGCCTGAGTGATACTGTAGCTGTGCCCTTGGCAAAATTTTGCGGTGCAAGAGAACAGTGAGTACTTTTAAATCCTCACTGTTTATTTGTTTCTGATGCATTTTTTGAGAGATTTCTTCAACCTAAGGCACCTAGGAAAAGGTGAATCTACCAGAAAAATATCTGGGGAGCCCACTTCTAGCATGGTTTTGGGAACAGATGATCATTTTTACTGTTTGATTGATGACTTTCAGTGTTAGAAATCCTCATGGCTATCTCATGCTACCCTAGGTAAGCAAAGTATAACACAATAGTGGTGACACAATTGCTTCTCATTTTAATTTCACTTCTGATGTCTTGGCATTATATCTATCCCTGATACACTGATAGAAAGGTTTGATAAATCAGGTAAAACATACTAAACAAATGGTTATAAGTAAGAAAGCAATACTCTTGTTTAATCTATAAATAAAAGGGATTTATGATCTTTTACTATTTGTAATTTGTTTTATAATAGCACTTGGTGTTTCTAATCATAAAAAAATATTATTACACCAGATGCAAGACAGGAAATAAGCACTGCCTGATGAGAATGCCAGGCAAACACAGAGTAGGGCAGACAGTGAGGCAACAGTTGTGGGGAGAATCTGACAAGAGCACTGTGATGCTGCCTGAGCTTCCCCACTTGCAGGGCAACTTGAGCAGCCAGCACCCTTCACCAGCACTGTTCACTCTGCATCCTCCAATTGTTAGAGATGCTGAGCATCATTGATTGCTTGGACCATGTAGGCTGTTAAAGAAAAAAAAAAGAGAAGGCAAATAAAGATGAGAGAGCAATGCAGTGAAAGTGGGGGGAGCAGACTGTGGTTTGGGGCAGGCTCTGCCTTGGCAAGAAATAATTCCATGGAGTCAGTAACAGGAATAACGTGGAGCTCCATTTCTGGCACTGGAGGTGAAGCTGTGGTGTCCACTATGGGTGAGCCTGTGCCGTTGCCCTCCTCTCTGATTAGGCTGGGCAGCCTGTTAGAGTCCCCCAGTGCTTTGATCAGTCTTATGTTTCTTGGTGTGTATGAATGCCAGACACTCCCTGCTTTAATGATCTGTCTTCTGTGGCACATGTTTGCTGAGTTCATTCATTACCATAATCACTTCCTTGAAGAAATGGTTTGGCTTCCTGTTTTTCTGTCTCTTTTTTTTAATTTTTATTGAAGGCATCATGGCTATATTTCTTCTAAATTAATCCTATGCTCTCACATACTAATAGCTAACATGATTATCAATAAGATTTGACCTGTCACAGTATGAACAGACACCCAAAGCAATTAGCCTTGTATTCTTTTGAATGGTGCCAAATTATTCAGTTTCTACTGCCGTAAAACCCAAGGCATATTGCTTCCTCTGTATTCTTATTACCTTATGCCCTGGGTTGTAGTGATTTTGTAGAGATTATTTGGTTTTGAGAACTTTTGAAGGATAAGATGCTTAAACAGAGCCAAACTTCAGAACGTTATTTAAATTAGCATGTAATTTGTGGGCCTGTATGTTTTGAATTTTGAACATTAAGCATTTTTTGATTTCCATTTCCACTCTCTCAGCTTCTATTTAGCTGTCAAACTATTGTTTGTAATCACTGCAGTGTCCTTTGTAATTCCATGATCTTATCTTAAAGCTTTGCTTGGAAAGGCTATTTTAAAAAGCAGAGTGGAAGAATTACAAGATAAATTAAGCCAAGCCAACGATAGTAATTATCTTTGAAATAACACTAATGAGTCCATCTGGAATTTTTTTGTTTGTTTTCCTTTTATAATTGTAGAAGAATATAAAGCTTACCCTGTTTAAAAAGAGACAGTGATGCCAAGAGAAATTCCAAGGGATTTGGACAATATACAGTCCAAGGTGGAAGTCAGCAACTTGAATTTTGGCATTCCTATGAGGATTAAAAACCTCACACTGAAGCAAAGTATTTTCCAGCTTTATGTGTGGTGATTATTCATAGAGTAGCTTGCAGCATAGCCTACTTCAAAGGAAAGTAGAATTTTGAGAAGTAAGTACAGCACTGAAGAGAGAAGGGAAAACATGACATCTTACAGCAAATTGATTACAAGATCCAGTCCAGGAATTTCCAGTAGTTAGCCTAACTTTAGCAGTTCTTCCACATTTCATAACATACATCTTCCCTTACCATTTCTCTGTGACTGTTGTCTCCAAAGATTAGGAAAGAAATTGGAAGTTTCCATCGTGCACAGTTAAACTAGTATCTTTTTTTCTTTAAAAGCAGTGAACCATGCAGGAGCTTTAATACAGGAAGAATTATGTGTCAAAATACCTGATACCAAACACACCTACAGTACTTTAAAAAAAAAAAAGTAATACAAATTATCTGATCAATGTGACTGGAAAAGAAACTGAGAGGTTTTGGGCACAGAGCTGAGATGAGCAGGGAGATAACATGGGTGATTAAACGTGGTGAGAAAATTTTATTTTCCTCATCAGTGAGATTTGTTAGCCAGCACCAATTAAGTTTTGATTGTGAAATTAGTTATTTCTCCCCTGGTATGAGGTGTTCAGACGCTGGAGCTCACATTCTCTGTGTGCTACCATGGTGAACCACAGCTCCTCCCTGCTTCAAGGACAGTGCATAGTGGAAATCTCATTATATGCCTGAAGAGTTAGAAGTTTCTCTAGAAAAAGAAGTTTCCTGGGGAATTTAACACATAGAATGGAAAGGGAATAAGGTCTCAGAAATCCACAATTGACACATTTTAATTTTCAGGAGTATTTTGAGCATAGCTTTTTTCTGCAGCAGCTTTAAATTTTCAGTGTAAAGCTGATAGCTTCTTTAAATAAATAACTTTAGTTTCTGGTTGTTTTTGTTGGTGGTTAATTAGAGTTTTTTTTCACTGATGAGTTTTTATAACTCCCTGAGTCTGCTTTAGCAGAAAATTTCCCTGTGATTCCACATGTAAATAATTGTCCTACTGATTATAACAGCAAGAAATATTACATTCCTATTGGTATACTCCATCTCTTCTACAGTTTTTGTGGATTTTATAAATTGAAGGAAACTCGGTACCAAGCAACCCTTCCAAGCAGAAAAGAAAAGACTGGAAGTTTAGCAATTAAGAGATACTACTAAGGCCTTCTGCATTTGCTGTCAGCTATTTCATTAGCCTTCAGGACAATAATACTGAATATTTGCTTTTAGGAAAAAAGGCAGATGACCCTTAAATCACTCTTGAAGACACTTTTAAGCATGCCATCCCACTATCGCTGTCTGTGTGTGAGCCACCTCTTTGGATGGATGGCTTTCCTGTCCAATATGCTCTTCTTCACAGATTTCATGGGACAGGTAAAGTATAAAACCCTTTCAATGTTCCTTCCTTGTAGTATCTCCTGCTCGATCAGAAGGAAATGAAATGGTGTTACTATCCTGAGGAAAATGACACTGGTGTCAGAGCCACTTCTATCTGGATGGCTCATCAATAGTTTTGTAAGCCAGCTAATTAAGGTCAGGCCATTGTTCCAAGCCTGTACGTGAAATCACTGGGGAAAACCTTTAGTATTTTTAAGGCTATTTGTGACTGTTCTAAGGCAAGTTCTCAGAGCTGGTCCAACCACTTCCACTTTCTGCTTTGGCTTGGGAGCTGTTCCTACACGGGCAGGTTTTCTAGCTGAGGCAGTGCTTAGATGCAGCTGGCCTTGTACTGGTGTGTATGCAGCATCCACACAAAGCCCTTCACCTGCTATGCAGCCTCCCTGGCCTCAGGCCATGCAGCTCTTTGCACACAGGGAGCTACTTGATAGCAGAAAGTTTTATCTTCTTTCATTTGTCTGTCCTGAGTCCCTTTTCTCAGCAACTTCACAATACCCAGTGATGCCTTTTCTGTGCCATTTCCAGGGACTGAATGTCCTTGACAGTGATTCTTGCCTATATGAATGTGCCTTCTTTCTTCCAGTGAATTAATATGCTCCTGGCACAAATCTCTCACTGCCACTCCCTTATTTTCTGTGGTTTCTACACAGTATTCCCATTTCCTTGCCTTTTTTTGTCTTTGTAGGCAAGGCAAGGGTGATGTTTTTTTTCCCTGCAGTGTAGACAAACAACTGAAAGAAAAAAGTTCTGCTTGTCTAGAAAAGTAACTGAATAAGACAATAACTGTTTGGAAAAATGAATGTGTTGAGGTAAACCTGAAAGAGAAAACAGAAAAAAAATTGTAGATAAATTAGAGAAAGAAAGGCTAAGGCAAGAAGGCAGAAGTGGAGAGAGAAAGTTAGTTGGAAGTGAGATGCCCAAAGAATAAAAGAGCAAATAAGTTGATGTAAAGTAGACAGTCCAGGAAAAGACAGAGGGTAACAAATGAGGCAAAGCCTGGGATGTGATAGTCCAGGAGACCTGAGAGTGAAACCTAGAGAATTACACATGGGGGTTTAGGACACTACTTAATAGATTACTTGGGTGCTCCCTACCAGGGATGGGGCCCCGTGCCCATAAGGAGGAGGCATTCCCTACACCCTGCCTCCTGTGACTTCTGTGGTCTCTTTCAGGTTGTGTACCATGGGAATCCTTATGCACCTCACAACTCCACACTTTACCTTACCTACAAAACAGGGGTAGAGATGGGGTGCTGGGGACTGTGCATCAATGCAGTTTCTTCATCAGTCTATTCTTGTAAGTACCCATGAATGAACCCCCAACACTGCTGTTTGCCATTGTTTAAAAGCATAAAAGGATGCCAAATTTCCTCGACTTCTTTTCTACATTAAAGCTTTAAGGAATGTTACATTCTCAGCGTTGTTAGAAACTCATATCTTATTACAAACAGTTCATGACCACATGATGAGGGCTCACTTTGGGAGTAGGACATTGTTCTGCACGTGAACTGATCCTAAACACTGAAAATCATTCTGTAATTAACTGCCACACCAAATTCTTAGGTGCTCTTTCACCTAGCAATGCTGTAGCTGTAGGCTCTCAAAGGTGGCCTCTCCCCATTTGCATTCTCCATGCAGAAGGTCTGCCAAAAGCTTGAATCTTGATCTGCAAAATTATATGTAAACATGCTAGCACAGCTGCCCAGCTCTCCCCACAACTCTTCCCAAGGATTAAAAAAACTACTTGTGATCCAAAAATTCAAACAAGTAGTGTTTTGAGGATTGATTTGAACATCTAAAAGAGGCTTGAGGGAAATGTTTTCACCTTTGGAGCCTTAACTGCAGGCATTTCTATGTGGCCTTTCTGTGGATGAACACCTATTCAGCACTACTATCTCTGGGTGCAGCTGCAGTGTGAGCTGCAGGTTGAGCTCTGGGTGGTGTGAGCAAATATTCTTTGGCAAGTTTATACCTAAAATAATTTGAGGTAATTTCCAAAATCTTTATCTCCTTCATTGCATTTTACAAGATACAACCCCTTAAAAGGAGCTCCCTGATAAAATGTGACCTGCTTTGTTTAATCTTATTGGCATTTTTGCTTTCTTTTAACAGACTTGCAGAAAGTCCTTCTGCCATACATAGGATTAAAGGGACTTTATTTCATTGGATACCTACTTTTTGGACTGGGTACTGGATTAATTGGCTTGTTTCCCAATGTGTATTCCACTCTGGCTCTTTGTTCACTCTTTGGAGTCATGTCCAGCACACTGTACACAGTGCCATTCCACCTCATTGCGGAGTATCACAGGGAAGAAGAGGTGAGTGCAATGTCTCAAGAAGCATTATATCTGTCTGTTCAACCTGTTTTGGGGGTAAACTGGATAGAAATGGTGAGCAGCTTTTAATTTTAATTTTGAAGTATTAATAATGATACATATGATTGGGAAGTTTCTGACAGAGAGAGTTAACATCCCAGCTCCAAACTCTCCCAACAGGCCTTCAATGAAACAAATAGTTATTTATTATCACATCTGAAACAAAGCCAATCACAGTACGAGTTCAGGCAGTAAGCATGTAACAGGGCTCCCTCCACTTGTGTTGCCTTCAAGTCCTACCTTCCTTATATCTTTCCTTCCAGCCACATTAGCAGAAGACTTGACTTGTGAGTTCCTGAGGTTAATAGCAAGCCTGTAAAGGCTGTCAGAACTTTTAGTTAACTGCCAAGTGTTACAAAAGCTCTTAGTTAATAAACAAATGACATTCAAGTAGAAACAGCTTTATACAGTTCAGTATTAAATCCTATACCACATTCTCATTATCTTTCTAAATGTCTGTGGTTGGGTTTTTGTCCTCCATGGCCTTAAATCCTGTTTCCAAGGAAAATCTGGAAAAACTTGCACAGCTTGTATCATGTTACTGGACATGGCAGGATCTTCATGTATTGTAAAGTGTTGAGTTTTTTACGGAAAAGTTCTCTCAACTCTCTTAAGTCAGTCAAACAGCTGGAAACAAGAAAGATTAAGCAGAGTTGGAAAAAATTAGAAGTTCTCAGTATATCTTGGGAAATCTGAAGAAATGAATAAAGGCAATGTTGAACCATTGGAAGACCACATAAAACATAGTTGAAAGTGGCACATAGATCAGGTATAGATCAGGATAGACCAGGTGCTTCCATACAGCTTTTACCAGCACCCTCTGAATGACGAACACAACAAAAGTCTTTAATTATTCAACTGGATGCTAGAAGGGTGTCTCAAAGTGATGAAATATTTCATATGTGCTTCTTAATTTTTCAGTTCATTTCTTTGCTCCTTCCAACAGAGAATTATCATGATGTTTTATAAACACAAAACAAAAGACTGGGAATGAGCCCAGGTTAGGGTGAGATCTCAGTTCTAACCTCAGGTCAGCCAACTCAGAGAGGAGGAGTAAATGCAAAATTTGTGTCCATTCCAAGACAGAAGTGAAATAAAATATGCTAAAATGTGCATGAACTTTACACTTAATAGGCCAACGTATCTGTGTGTTACTTGTAAGACAACCAGCTGTTTCTTGTTTGGTGTATAGTACTAGCTATGACAGATGTCAAATGATATATAATTCTATGTTAGATTTTATATTAATGGGTTTAGCTCAAATCTTCTATAACGTACAAGATAGGAAAAAATTGAAGAGCAAACATCAGGCACAATTAATTTACAGATTCATGTATTTGTGGTCAGAACTACTGCCACACAGGAACACTGGGAACAGCCCAGTGTTTATAATAATAAATATAATTTATTTTAAAAAGTCTGAAACTGGGACTTTATCATTTCAGAACAATGAACAGATATTTTCCCCCACTATACACTCTACCAAAATCATGTGATGTGTTTTATAATGCTCCCGTTTCAGCTCCTGTTCTGTGCTACTGTTCCCTAGGACCCAAATTCAATTTTTTTCTACTGGATTAGGAAGAGACTGTTTGTCTCCAGTACTTTTGAGCTTTGTGTAGCTCAAAGGCAAAGTAATAGGGTTTGCAAAAAGCAAAAAGCATCTTAATGGCTAAGAGAATTTGGATACCAGAACACAGTGGTGCCGCTGGCCTACAGTGTGGGAACTTCTTGTTGTTGGAACATAACCTCCTCCATTTAACAGCCTATGCAGGAAGAAAATAAGTATGTAAATTATCACATCATTTCCCAATAAAACAGAGTAATTTCTTTCTGGAGGAAGGGACCCCCAGAGATCATGAAGGGCAACCTGAAGCAGGCTGCCCCAGGTCTGGTTTGAATGATTCCAAGAATGGAGACTCCATCACCCCTCTGGTTAACCTGTTCCAGTGATCCAGCAGCCTCACAGGGTGCTAATATGCAAGACACTTGTACATAATAAACAAAGAGTTTTGCTCTGCTATAAATATATCATAGCAGATACACAGATTAGTAATTTAAAGTGGTCCTCAGCAGTGTAGAAGAATCCTAGTCTGGATGTTTGTTTTCAGGTTTCTTTCAGCCCCTGCAATAAAAGTGTTATATTTGTATTTTCGTACTGATTTCCTTGATGTGCTCTGAGCCGAAACTTCAGATTCCTGCCTGTTTGAGTGTGGGGTACATCAGCACCGATGTAAAGCCTTTGGATGTGTTCCTCACAACATCCTTCCCTCTAAACTTAAAAGATGGATTTGATGAGTGGACTGTTAGATGGATAAGAAAGTGGTAGGATGTCACATCCAGAGGGTCATGATTAATGGCTGAGAATCCAAATGAAGATCAGTGACAAGTGGTACCCTCAAGGGTCTGTATTGGGGTCAGTGTGATTCAGTATCTTCTGTAGTGACATAGATGAAAGACTGAGTGCACCCTCACCAAGTTTGCTTGGTGACACCAAGCTGAGGCATGAGGACACAGCTGAAGGACAGGAAGCCATCCAGAGGGACCTGGACAAGCTTGAGGAGCAGCCCATGGGAACATCATGAGGTTGAACAAGGCCAAGTGCTGGTGCTGCACCTGGGTGAGAGCAGCCCCCGGTACCAGCACAGGCTGGGCATGAACAGACCCAGAGCAGCCCTGCCCAGAAGGACCTGGGGGTGCTGGTGGGTGAGAGGCTGGACATGCCCTGGCCATGGCACTCACAGCCCAGAGAGCCATACGTGTCCTGGGCTGCATCCAGAGCCCCGTGGGCAGCAGGGGAGGGAGGGGATTCTGCCCCTCTGCTCTGCTCTGCTGAGACCCAGCTGGAGCATCCAGAGCTGGGGTCCCTGCACAGGAGGGACAGGGACCTGCTGGAGCAAGTTTAGAGGAGACAAAAATGGTCATAGGGCTGGAGCACCTCTCCTCTGAGGAAAGGCTGAGAGAATTGAGATTGTTCAGCCTGGAGAAGAGAAGACTTCAGATTGACATGATTGTGGCTTTCCAGTATTTGAGGGGAGCTTGCAAGAAAGATGGAGATGGACTTTTCACAAGGACACATAGTGATAGGACAAGCAGGAATGGCTTAAAAGTTAGAGAGAGTAAATTTAGGTTAGATATCATGAAAATATTCTTTATTGTGTGGGTGGTGAGGCACTGGATGAGGTTGCCCAGAGAAGTTTTGGATGCCCCATCCCTTAGAGTGTTTAAGGCCAGGTTGGATGTACCTTTGAGCACCTTGGTTTAATGGAAAGTGTCCCTGCTCACAACAAGGGCATTGGAACAAGATGATTTTTAAGGTTCCTTACAACATAAACCATTCTGTGATTCTGTGATGATTCTTTTATAATATGATAGTATGTCTCCTTCAGACATGAGTCAGAGCTAAATTATCCATTACAGGATGACCTGTACTGTTAAATGTCAGTTTAACAGAGCTCAAATTGACCTGAACTTGAAAAAATGTACAATTTTCCTGGTCAATTTTCAATTACTTCTGTAAGAGAAGGGATAGAGGGAAAAATTGCCAATGAGAAAAACTGGACAATTTGGTGGCAGCTTGGAAAACTCACTGTTACTTGTAAAATCTCTGTGGTAACCTCTGTAGCCTCTGTGGTACAAGAATGGGAGCAGCTATTGACCTGTCCTGCTGCCCCTGCAGGGTGTAACAATGTCTTGGCCAAGAGCTGCATGTTGCTGACACTGTCCCGTTTCTGGGGTTTGTTCTGTGCTTCTTTGCAGAGCCTGAAGCTGCAGGAAGGGGAAAAAGCAGGGGAGCACGGGCGAGGGAAGGGCATCGACTGTGCTGCTCTGACCTGCATGGTCCAGCTGGCCCAGATCATTCTTGGCGTGGGCCTGGGGCTCCTGGTTAGTGTTGCTGGCAGCACTGTCACCGTGATTTCAGCATCCACAGTGGCGCTGATCGGCTGCTGCTTCGTGGCTTTCTGCGTTCGCTACGTGGACTAGGACTGCAAGAAGCAGTTGGAAGAAATCTCCCCAGGGGAGTGTTTCCTTTCTGGGTCAGTAGCACTGGTGCTTTTGCTGTGCTGACGCTGCTGGCACGTCATCCTCTCTTACCTCCTTGGATCGGTTGCAATTCCAGAGCTTTATGAAATGGAGACTTGATAAAACTGGTTGCCTAATGCCTCTCTCACACAAACACACACACACTCAGTGTGTTCACATGCTGTGACATGTGATGGTGTGTGTGTGGCCATAGTATTTTGATGCTCTGCACTGGGAGTCATTATGAAGCTCCTCATTACCAATTTATTAAAGTTAACAGATGAAGAATGTGATAAATTGAAGTAATATAAAAGGACAGAGCTAGGAAGAAAAATCTTTATTTATCTTGTATTTCAAGTGTCTTATGTTGGGGGCTGTTCCCTCCAGTAGATTCAAACAGGTGTCAGAGGCCATGCAGGGTGCAGTTCTGTTATTAGTGGTACTGCTAAATGGGATCAGTTAATTACCAGCTGCTGTCAGAAGCAGAAAAGAGTGAAAAACAACCAGATTATAAAAAAGATTGAAGCCTATTGTTTAAAAGCATTGCTGTAAAGTAATTATTTTTTTCTGGATCCTGCTGCTTCTGTATAGATGAAGTGAAAGTATTGACTGAGCTTGTCAGGAAAATCTGCCTAGGGCTGCTTTGCAAATCCATGTGTAGGTACCTAAAAATCTGTCTATGGGAAACAACTGCCATTTCTTCCTTCTTTAAAAAGTAGCCTCTCAGCTGTGATGTTGTAATTTAAAAAATAAACTTGGCCAATGTAAGAATTTGATGGCTTGTTGACCACATAAATCTTGACATTGGATATGACAGTGTTTCCCTTGAAGAAGCATCTCTCTTTTCTCTGTTTCATGCTTTGACTGAAATGGCATTTGCTCTCTACAGAATACTGTAAATAAATACAGTTCTGCAAAGCACTGTCAGGAATTATTGTACAGTAAATACCTAAGCACCAGTTATTTGTATTTAATTGCATATGAAGCTTCATTCTTATTTTTTTAATACTGCCAGAGTTTTGAAAACCTGTTTGTAAAAGAAATATACTGTATTTATGCTGTCCTTACTCTGTCCTGAAAATTGTCATATCCATCAACCATGTTATATATTAAGCCACATGAAGCCATCTGCTGATGCAACACTGTTAATGAACATTGAGAGACTATGGGCAAGTATGGTGTTATGGTTCTTTTTGTTCTTAATGTTGCACATGTATCATCAACACAGTTCAGAGAAATGCAGTGTTGAGTTTATGAACTCTTAGAAGCTCTGCAAGACATGAACTGACAACACCAAAAATAAACAGCTACATTTGAGCATCAAGTGCCTCTGCAGAGATCATCAGCTTCATCCTTTCTATGTTTTCAAGAGCAGAGTGAGTCACATACTCTCAGGAAAACCAGCTTTCCCCTAGGTAAATTCTTATCAGTTTTAACAAGTCTGTGGGACCCTCAGATACCTTTTCTTGAGACTGTGTCTCCACTGTTGGCTTCAAAGGAGGCTCAGTGCATGGCAAACCTCACTAGAGCATCTGCATCCTGCCTTTTGAAGGAAACACGTTTTATGGTTTCTTTTGGTTTGTGGCTCTTCATTTCACACCCATGAAAGAGAAAACCTGGGAGGACAGTGTTTGAAACAGTTTGCAGGCACTGAGACAGCTGGATCACGAGGGCCTCAACCAGGACAAACAGGAGGAAGCCAGAAAATAAAGGATTGTTGTCTTCCCAATTAGCTTTATGCCATCATTAACTCACTAACTTCCATTAAATCTGTATCTCCTGGGAGGAGAAATTTTCAAGGGAAGAGGAAGGCATCTCTGAAGCCACAAAAACAGATAAAGAAGGAGGTGATCTGGTTTTATAGGACTGCATCATGTAAACCTGTGCACCAGAACTGAGATCATAAAGCTCTGATTCCACTGTGAGGCTGTGAAAGAAATTTTGCAATGTTTACCTATGTCTTTGTCAATATTTTTTTGAGGTTTAACACTGTTAGAACATTAACATTGAAATGGTCAATGTTATCCCTGCTCAGTTACACAAAGAGGATGCTGGCATTGATTCAGGCCAACAAAGAGACCACAGATCTGTGGCAATGTGAGAAGGGTTCTGAACCTGCAGACAGAAGACAGACGAGCCCATCATGAATATCAGTGCTTTTATTTACAGATTTATTCAGAGAAAATCATTTCAGGAACTCATTATTATTTCTTGTGATCTCATGATCTTTCCCTTTAAAACCCACTGTGCTACAGAAGACAGAAATATTTAAGTCATCTTTTCTCTGGAAATCTCCATTAAAACATCCTATATTGTTCCCAGGACTTCAAAACAGTATCTTTATGAGTCTTCGTTAGAAATAGCAAAAAAGTATATAAAAGTATATACAATTTGGAAAATAGTGTATAAACAAAAAAAAATAAATTATGATGGTGCTCATTCTAAAGCTGAAAATGTATCTCAAGTGTTACTGAAAACAATATTAAATGTTACTAACTCATAAAAGGGGATAAAACAAGTATTTCTTTTAGCAATAGAAATGTACTAATGTATGTTACTAATATATTACTAATACATGAAAGGGGATAAAATATTTATTTCAGCAAAAGAAGTGCTAAAATGTTAAAAATGTTGAAGATACTGAAGGATTGTACTGTAATGCTATTAATTTAAAGAGTTCCACTTTTTCTGTGCTTTTACACTAGTTCTGGACTTGAGCAATCAATATGATCATTTACTGTACTTAACATCAATTTTTATAGCAATGATGTGAGTATAAAGTTAAAAGCACCCTGTGCCTGATGCCTCTTTCTCATCTTGATTTTATTTCCATATACATAAAATCAAATAAATAAAGATCATCTCTGTATCATGTTTATGCAAATGATACACTTAAACAAACCACACATGATCCCAGAACAGGTCAGGTTGGAAGGGCCCACCGTGGGTCACCTGGTCCAACCTCCCTGCTCAAGCAGGGCCATCCCAGACCACAGGGCACAGGACTGTGTCCAGACAGTTCTCAAACGTCTCTGGTGAAGGAGACTCCACACCCTCTCAGTCACCTCTTCTGGAGGCTGAACAAGCCCAGCGCCCTCAGCCTTTCCTCATAAGAGCGATGCTCCTGTCCCTTAATCATCCTTATGTCCCTCCTCTGAACCTCTCAAAGACGAGATGTCCCGCCACAACCAACCCTCCCCCTCCCACCCTCACAAAAATAGTCATGGTTGAACAAAACAAGGCAGGAGACAAGTCTGTCACCTTATCTTCAAGGCACTTCTCTTCTTTCTCTTACAAACATCTGCCACTTATTCCCCTTTAACAAGTAGGCATGTGATGCAAGCAAACCCTTAAAGGAACTTCTGGTTCTCTTGTTTAGAGGACTTCAAGTCTTAGTAAGGTCACAAGTGTTCTGATATTTTTATCCCCAGTGTTCATTTTGTGTTTCATTGTGTTCTTATTAAGCTTCTTTGACTTGCCTGAAAACAAGCAACTGAGGTGGCTTGTGGCAGATAAACCATTTTTTCCGGAAAGGCTACACAAGTCAGCATGAATCACAGATCTCTTTGCCTTGGGAGAACTCACAGCTTTCACACTGGAGCCTATGAATCACAACCAGTCCCTGCAGTGTGTCAAAAGATGGTGTAAGTGAATGTGGCAACGGTGACATTTGATATTTTTGAACTGTAGAAGGATTGGGTGGAAGTATCTGCTGTAAAATGTCTTTTACTTTTGGCATGATAAAGCTATAAAAAATGAGCTATAAACCAAAATTTTCTTGTCTAAGTTTCCAGCATTCCTTTCCATTCTCTAGCTGCTCCATCTTGTTTATTTAAGAGGCAAATATTCAGAGTCACTTGTTCAAGACTGAACTGTGAAAAGTGATTTGTAATTTTTATGGGCCCTGACATGATGCATCCACGAGTGCTGAGGGAGCTGGCAGACATCATAGCCAGAGGCTCAAGATCATCTTTGAAAGGTCATGGAGATCAGGAGAGGTGCCTGAGGTCTGGAAGAAAGCAAATATCACCCTGGTCTTCAAAAGAGCCAAGAAGAAGGACACAGGGAACTGGAGCCAGTCAGTCTCACCTCAATCCTTGGAAGAGGCAGAGGTTTCCTCAGGATTCACTGATGACACAAAGCTGGGAGGAGGGGCCGATACCCCAGAGGCCTCTGCAGCCTCTCACAGATACCTCAACAGGCTGGAGAGATGGGCAGAGAAGAATTTCCTCAAGTTCAACAAAGGCAAGTGCAGCGTCCTGCCCCTGGGGAGCAACAACCCCTGCTGCAGGCTGGGCCCAACCTGCTGGAAAGCAGAAGGACAAGGACCTGGGGTTCCTGGTGGACAAGCTGTCCATGAGCCAGCAGTGCCCTGGTGGCCTGGAGGGCCAAAGGTGTCCTGGGGTGCATTAGAAAGAGAATTGCAGCAGGTTAGGGAGGTGATCCTGCCCCTCTGCTCAGCCCAGGTGAGGCCTCATCTGGAGTGCTGTGCCCAGTTCTGGGCTCCTCAGTAAAAAAAACCCCATGGGGCTCCTGGAGCGGGTCCAGTGGAGAGCTACAAAGGTGATCAAGGGACTGGAACATCTCCCTTACAAGGACAGTTTAGGGGCTGGGCTTTTTTAACCCCAAGAAGAGATTACTTTAAGAGAGTTAAAGAGTTAAAGAGAGGGGACCTCATCAATATCTGTGTCTGCAGGGTGGGGTCAGAGGATGGACCACACTCTGCTTGGTGGTGCTGAGCAAGGACAAGTGACAATGAGCAGAAACATGCACAGGAAGCTTCACCTGAATCTGAAGCATTTCTTTACTTTTAGAGAGATGGAGCACTGGAACAGATTTCCCAGAGAGGCTGTGGCATCTCCCTCACTGGAGTTATTTGAGAACTTTCTGGATACAATCCTGTGCCTTGTGTTCTAGGATAACCGTGCTTGAGCAGAAAGGCTAGAACAGATGAACTCTAGTCCCTTCCTACCTGACCCACTCTGTGATTCTGTTGCCTTCTATGATCAGTTTCATGCATTGCTCCTACAGATACGCAAAATGTGTTAAGCAGTTGTGTTTCCTAATTTATTTTTTTTTTTTTTATTGGAAACGAACATTTTACCTTCCGTGTATTAGTATTACCTGCGTATTAAGGATAGTGACTTCACATCTCACAGAGCCGTCAAACTGGAGGCTGTTCCCGGGGGGTAAGCACTTGCAGCAGTAGGAAAAGAAAAGTCAGTGCTTTCCAACCTGGATGGCGCAGCAGACTGAACCCTGTCTTTGCAGGGTGAGGGCCGTGTGGGGAGAGGTTTCCGGGCCGTGTGGGGCGAGGTTTCCAGGCCGCGGGGCCCACAGGCGAGGCCCGGCCCGCTCCCCGCGGAGCCGGGGGCTCGGCTGCCCCCTGGCGCTCAGTACCGGCACCGCAGCCCCGGCCCCCTCCGCCAGCTCCGCGGCTGCCTCAGCGCGGGGCCTGCTGCCTTCCACTTCTCTCTGTCTTTTGTGCTCGGACAACCAAGGAAAGCTGCTTGTTGCCAGCTGTAGCCCGCTTGCCTAATGCATTGCAGACGCTGCCTCATGGACATGTGGTGGTAGGAGCCCCCCATGGACACGTTTTGGAGCATCAAACTCACGGCAGAATCTGGCCCTGGAAACCTTCAGTGCTGAAGCCAAGAGCCAGCCCTGTAGTGCAGCCATTCCCTGCTTGTTTGGCAGATGAGGTTTTGTTGCACTGGCTCACAGCGGGAAATGTGCATCAGGGACCGGGGGGACTTTGGTCCCAGCACAGAGGGGGGCAGCATCAGAGTCTTGGACACCTGTTTCCAAGGCTTCTCTGCTCATTAGATGGTGAGAAGGAAATGTGACAAACAGCAGATTTGTGGGGTCTAAGGAATGACAAGAGGAGAAGGAAACGTTTCCGATAGAGATGTCTTTTGCTGAAGTCTGGTTTATACTGGGGTTGCATGGCTGGCAGATCAGTATATAGGTGCAAATGTATCTCAGATGATTTGGGGTTTTTTTCTACATTCAGATCTGATTTAGAAAAAAAAAATAATGTTAGCTTGCAATGCAATTTGCATGTTATTTGGTTTCCACAGATTTTGAGGGCTGAAGCACTTCTTTCTTTAGTTAGTGCTGCAGTTTCAACAAAACACCTAATTCCAACAAGCAGGCCTTTAAGAAACATATCCCAAATATTGTTAGATTGTTAGATTATTATAACATTGCAAAGCATGGCAATAAAACAATTTTTGGAACTATGATTCTCTCTGAGAGAAAGATGGTTCCTTATCAAAGGGTGGTGGTCTTTTCGGCACAGGGATTTTGCATTTTGGAATAATTTCCTTGGAATTACTTTATATCAAAGGTGCTCAAAATTCAGGATTTCAGTTTACATCTCTGAAAATGCAATCCCAGATCTGAAATTTAAACCAGATTCTTCTTTTCCCTATTTATGATCCACTGTGCACTGAGATGATCCACTGACCGGTACTACTGTACTAATGTACTACTGCTGTAGGACCTCTTTTACCTTCAGTTCAGGAGCTCATGGTTTTCTCTCTATACCTCTATATCCATCACTGGATTGGCCTATGAACTAGGGACTGGATTTCAGCAGGAAGTGATGGGCAAGAGGAAGACTATATTTCCTCTGAGCCCCCTCCATCATTTCAGCAGCAATTAAAAGCAATTTCAACATTTTTAAAAAAATATTTAATAGGTGATTTGAAATACATTGTAGTAAAGGATTTGAGGGCATAAAATTTTTAGAGGTTTTTTGAATAAACATCAAGCAAGACACACACTAATGCTAATTCTACTGTATTGGAACAAAGACATATCCAGAGCAATCAATCTGCTATTGCAGAATCACACAAAAGCACAGAATAGTTGGGGTTGCCTCTGAAGATGACCCAGTCCAAGCCCCCTGCTCAGTACAGTGTTGCAAAGCAGTAAAATCAGGGTGAGTATCTCCAAAGCCAGAAACTCTACAGTCTCTCCAGGCAACCTTTTCCAATGCTTGACCACACCATTCAAAAGGGTTTTTTTTTTCCCCTTTAAATTTAAATGATGGAATTTCAGGTTTTGCCTATTGCCTCTCTCCCATTCCCTGGACAATACTGGGAAGCGTTTTTTGATTTCATCTTCTTTGATCCCCACCCACATTAGATATTTACACACATTGATAAAGTCCCCAAGCCTTCTCAGGTCCAGGCTGAACACCTCCAGCTCTGTCAGCCTCCCCTCACATGGCAAATGCTCCAAGCCCTCCATCACACTGCAGCCTTCCTGGTAAATAATCCAGAACTGGGTAACCAGGACTGGGCATAGCACTCCAGATGTGTCTCACCAGGCTGAGCAGAGAGGAAGGAGCTTCTCCCCTGACCTGCTGGCAGTGCCCTGCCCGATGGAGCCCAGGATGGCCTTTGCTGCACGGGCCCATTGCTGGCTCAGGTTTACCTTGTCCCCAGCTCCTTCTCTGCTTTCCAGTCGGTTGGACTCCAGCCTATGCTGGTACAGGGAGTGCAGGAATTTAGATTTCCCTTTATCCAGGTGCCTGAGGTTCCTGTCAGCCCATTTCTCCAGCCCATTGAGGACCCCTTGAATGGTGGCACAAACCCCTGGTGTGGGAGCCACCGGTCCTGGTGGCAACATTACTTTTTCACAAGTAATTTTCCACAAGATTCCAGTTTTATCCAGTGTGAGGTTCAGCTGAGTGAAAGTGGAAGGGTTCATTGAACAATGATTTTAGAGGTCAGTGTTGAACAGTTAATTTGATCATTGTACAACTGACCATACTCATTCAGCTGATCTGAAGGAAAAACACAAGTCCTAGGAGAAACAGTATCTCGTCCCAAGAAATAGGTGAGTAAGGGAGTGAGCTGGTATCTGAGTAAGACATCTTTATTTTGTTATTTCCCACACTGAATAGTAATCAGTCCTTTCCAGAACAGAAAGTCAAAGTTTCCAAAAAATTGTTAACTAAAGAAATCGCTTCTGTCTGCAGCTGATATTTTGGCCTAATATTCTCAGCCTGTGAGTTTATATTTTACAGATAAGATTTTGGGAAGGACTATGAGGCTATGCACAGACATAGGCAGAGAAACCTGCTGATGTGTATTATCAGCTGCACTTTAGCACAGGAATGAGTTGAGTGGCTAGTCATGGCACCAACAGCTACTGGGATTATACCTAGAGGAGATTCTTTTAACTGCTCTCATCATGATAAAAATATATTTTCAGTAAACCCCTTTAAATTGAAAAATATGAATTCTCTTTTGAGATATAGCCCTCACTAAAAAAAGAAGATCGAAGCTCTCAATGTAATGTACTTGAGCTGCACCACACCCATATCTATTCCTGCTCTAACTCAGGGATACGAATTAGATCAGAGCTTCTGTGCACGCACTCAATTGAATAATCAAGTTTTAGAGCAGACAGTCGTGAATGGGAATGAAGGGGACTGGACTTTTTTTACTGCTAAAGTGAGTGCCAGAATAACTCACTGTGAAAGTGAAACAGCATTTCCACTGAAGAGGCATTTCAAAGGGAAACCTGGAAATGCAATTGGAGATTGTTATTACATTAAGACCTTGGTTAGTTATTTAAGGAGATGAGATACTTAAGCATCCCTAAAGAATCTAAGTCTTTGCCTGATGAAAATATCCGGTCTTTAAAGGTTTTCTCAGTTTGTCACTAGATGTCAGCCTGCACCTTCGGGTCCCTACCCTTCTATAACCAAGTGCACCTCTCCACCAGCACCCCACCAGGAATCTGTAACAGAAGGAGACCAAGCACAAAAATCTTATCAAGAATTCAGTAAGTATTGTTTTGTATCCTTCAGCAATGTTTATTTTAATACACGAAAAGAGGATTGTTACAAATGAAGATATGAACATTTGTAGGAAACAGTGTTTTTGAAACATGTTGTACTCATTACTTATGAAACCCCGAGATACTCAGTAGAATTTGTTGCTGTTCAGCTGTAATGATCCTCTGAGAGGATCATCATGCTGAAGCCACACACCCTATGCACACAGAGCAACTGTACCCTCTGCCAAGACCCAGGCTGGTGCCCCTGCCCGTGCAACACGGAGCACAGATTTCATGCTGTTAGCTGGGACTCACGGCACAGGTGAAGCAGAATTTCTCTCTGCTCATGCGTTGCTAGAGCAGTGCTCTCTGGCTGTGCTGGATGCACACTGACCTGCACAGCCTGGGCTGATGGTCTGGCCTAAATCAACATTTGGCCAAGTGTGGATGTGTTGTGCCTCTTTCAAACAGCAGATCCATGACTTATGCCTGGTGGATCAGTGGCATGTGAAAGAGCTGCCCACTCATTTCACTGTCCAGTCCCTACACACTCTCAAGGTATTTTCATGTTTGGGTGATTTGCCAAATGGGAGGTCTTTTTGTCTCAAGTGATCAGACACCTGGGGTTTCCTCTGAGAATGGTACACTGGTACTCTGGGCTAACTATGTGTTGTTCATAATGTGAACCTGTTTTACTATGTTGTTTTCCTGGCACAAAATTATGTCTACACTAACATCCACAAAAGCACATAGGTTTTGCCATGCTGAACACCAGAGAGGCTGTCTTTCAGGCAGCTTGCTATCTACTGAGATTCATAGTTACACTTTAGACACTTGTTCAGCTCTTTATTAAATGCACAAGAATAGTTAAACATTAGATAGGGAAGAAATTTCCAGCAAGTTAAGCAAGAAATCACGCTGTTCAAAAGCAAACAGTAGAAGAGCATCTGTGAGATTCCTCCCATGTCCTTAATTTAGATACTTTTCCTGGTCTACAGAAACACAATTATCTCTCTCTGAACTCTAGACTTAAGAGCTCATGGTATCCTTTTCTCATACAATTGTGCAACTTTCTTCACCTGCAACACAGATATTAGGGCTTTCTCCCAGAACAGAAATGCAGCTTTTTGCAAATTCTTGAGCACATTAAGCTGGTTTACCTGCAGATCTAGAAAGACGTCAGGTTCCTGGATAGCATACTGGAATTCTAATTGAACCAGGACCTGGGAGCAAGTTAACCACTATTCTTGGGAAGGGGAGACCTAGAACCCAGATCTGGATTCAATTTCTATTCTGTATTTGCAGTGAAAAAAAAAAAATAAAGAAATCTCCACAATTCCTCTTTGGACATTACACTCTAGCCACTGTGCTGCCAAGAAGAGTTTGAGGGCTTTCACTGCCCATATGATCCAGCAACAGAGAGCAACTCAGGCAACAAGGAACTGTTTCAAGCCAGTTCACACTCACAAAGTGGACCAGAGATTCAACCATTCCCCTGGGATGTGAGAAAGGGGAAACTGAATCTCTCAAGCTGTGGGGGATAGCTATGCCCACTAATTTAGCATTTCATAAGGGAATAGGAAGGAGCATAATCCACACTCACACTGAAGCTGGGACAGAAGCAGCACATCCAGGCACAGATTCAAAGGGATGCGGGGGAATGAGTTGAGTTCACAGCCGCTTCTGACTTAATGTGGCCTGGCACAGGGTCTTCTGTGTTGGGATGCAGAGTTGCTTCCCTCACAGGATACACACTGTGGCCAGTCACAACAGAGATATCCCCATAAAGCACAGAAATAAGTGCTACAGAATTAAGCAGATTCAGGCATGCTCAGGAACAGATTTCTAGGCACAAAAATTTCACTAGAAAAAACTTAAGTACCTACAAACTTCACTGGTCAACCAAGTCAGGATTTAGGAGGTTAGAGAGGCAGTTGTACAGTACTTAGATGCTCAAGTTCTTCTGTGAATATGTCTGATGTCTTCGGAGTCTTTGCATCTGTGTAAGTACGCCCATCAGCTGCCAGCTCACTTTTGCTGTTCCTCTTCAGACCACTTGTAAATCAATATCTTCCCAATTAGCAAATGCCTGAGGCTGGAGAAGTCTTACCTGCCCTGAAAAAAAGATAACAACTTCTCCTTGCAAGTAGCAGAACCAGCTGCTTTCAGACCAAACACAAATTTTACAACAGGAGTTACCAACACGTACAGTATACCTAACGGAGTCTGAAAAGTGTAATTGCCACTGTGGTGTTGCAGTTTTCTCTGGATACAAATAGCAAGTTTGCTCTATTTCAGTATTTAGAAGTGACAAACAACCCTCTGCATAAATACCTTTTTAGCAGAATTGGGCAGCTGTTGGAGTTAGACTGCAAGGAAAGGGATTGGAAATAGAAAACAGCTTTCAAAATTGTATTTAAATAATCATCTTATATGAACTACTAGGGATTAATGAACTTCTTTTCTGAAAACAAAACCAGAAACACATTTTTCTATAGTTTAAAACAAGTATTTTCATATTTTGATTTCAAATTTTTTCTCATAATTATTTTTTTTAAGAAGTAGATATATAGCCTTATCACAAAAACTTTCACAGCTTAAAAATACACTTTTTTAATCCCCCTGAAAGTTTGATTCAGATAAGCTTCAAATTATTTCCCAGAACAGAGGCTGGAAAAGGCCAATCCCTGATATTCTCTAGGCTACATAAGCACTGTAGGCCTTAGGGCTGCTCAGACTAGAGGAACTTCACTTCATTGAAACACTGGCAAGAGTCAGTGCAAACCCTCAGCAGAACTAAAACCTTTGTGCTTGGTCTTAAGTGAATCTAGAAGTATCCCAGAGCAGGTGATTTGAAGTAGCTAGGATTGTTTCTTTTTCCCCTTGTTTTTTTGTTGTTTGGTTTGTTGTTTTTTTTTTTTTAAATTTTATTTACAGTTGTGCTGATTTCCTGAAGTGAAATATGAACAGTCTGAAGTGCAGCAAAAATTAAGCCTGCAACCTCAGTGCCCTGGGAGAGATGCTGTCTTGCTACACATGGTCTGGGGATGTAAGATTTCCTTTCCCCTCAGTGGCCTGGAGAGAAGCTGGGGAACACTGGAACATAGGAGTATTAGGGAGCTCACACCCTCCCTCCAAACCCAGGCAAAGAAACCCCCCATGAAGATGCAAACTCTGTCCTTGGGCTTCTCCTTGTCTGTCTGCTCTATACTCTGGCAGCAGCTGAGATGGGGGTAGCTAGAAAAACAGATCCTGCACTGACCTGGAGGGAGCACAGTGTTCCTTGTCCCTGCTCTTTCCTAAGTCCCTAGAAGAGGCGAAAGGCACAAAGCCTGAACAAGCAGGAGCTTTGTACCCACTTGTCCTGGCTGTTCCCCCATGGGCAAGTTTGAAATAGAAAAGAGGCTGTCTGATCCCTGTGCCCTCAGTGGAGCCCAGGGAGCAGTAACCAGTCAGGCCTGCACCATTTACAGGGTCCTGCAGCAGGGACAAGGCAGCTCAGCTCCCTCTCCCTGCCACGGTGGGAGGGCTGCTTGCAACTCCAGCTTGAGGGGATGTGGTTTCAGCCTTCCAACCTCTGTCCACCCCAACTAGCCCCTGTGGTGCTTTGCGCATCCTGCATCATCCCTGGCAGGGGTCCCATTACCCTCATTAGTTCTTGTTCCCCAGCACAGGTACAAGCACTAAAAGGCATCTCATAGAGACACCCCACCTAGTCCTGTTCTCCAGCTCAGGGTGTATCTTCCAGACAAGGTCCTTCAAGTGTCTCCAAGGGCAGACAAAACAGCAAAAGAGCATCTCTCACACAGAAGTCCTCATTTAGTCATCCCTCCTCCCCTTGTCCTGACTAGGCATTCAATATCCCCAGGCCACATCTGGCACTGTCCCACCCCCCCAGAGCCCCCTGCCATCTCAGCAGTGATGCTCCATGGAGCCAACAGGCAGCAGGTCGTAGCGGCTGTTGTACATCACCACCCCGGGGGGGTAATAGGCCACCTCTGCCTGGACAGCTGCAGCGCGGGCAGCAGCAGGGGCAGGGTGGACAGGCATCACGGCATGCAGGGCTTGCTCCTCCTTCTCAGGCTTGGTGGTGTCAGTGAACGGGCGCATGGTGGTGAGGGAAGGTGAGGTGATCCTCCAGAGGAGGCTCTTCAGTGCCTTGCGGAACTCCCTGCGCATGAGGCAGTAGAGGATGGGATTGAGGCAGCTGTTGGAGTGTGCCAGGCACACGCTGATGGGGAAGATGTACACTTGGGAGAGAAAGTACTCGTTACTGAAGGGCACTATGTTGAGCTTGATGAGTATCCCCCATGTTGTAAGTGCTTGGTTAGGCAGCCAGCACAAGAAGAAAGACAGCACCACGATGGACACTGACCTAGTCACTTTGGAGCGGCGCTTGATTCTGGGGCCGCTGCAGGTGCTGCCCACATGCTTGTCACTGATGAAGCGCACCAGGAGCAAGTAGCAGAGACAAATGATGACCAGTGGCACCACAAAGCCCAGCAGCACCTTCTGGATGTGGTACAGACCCAGCCAGAACTGGGCATTGCTGCCTCGGCCCTCTGGGAACTTGACAAGACAGAGAACATCATCAAAGACAGTGGCAGTGGTGGAAAAAATGGCATGGGGCAGAGAAGCCAGGACAGCTGACAGCCAGATGAGTGCACAAAGCCACTTGGCAGAGCAGCAGCCACCCAGTGGGTCACCTCGACGCTGATTTTTCAAGGCTGAAGCTACAGAGCGGTATCGAGCCACACTCATAGCAGTGAGAAAGAATACACTGGCATACATATTCATTGCTGTCACATAGGAGACGATCTTACACATTGCCTTCCCGAAGAGCCAGTTGAAGTCCAGCGCGTTCTCCACTGCCCAGAATGGCAAGGTCAGCACAAACTGGAAGTCAGTCACTGCCAGGCTGGTGACAAAGAGGTTGATGGAGGATTTCCTCCAGCCTTGCTTGCTTTTCATCAGGTAGAGCACCAGCAGGTTGCCCACCAGTCCCAGGGCACACACCACGGAGTACACCAGGGAGATGACAATCCGCACCACGTCGGAACTGTCCCCCTGCATCCCGTCGGCTCGCTCCAGGTTGATCGTCTTGAACTGCAAGAAGGACACGTTGCTCCCGTTGTCCATCTGAGCGCTCTCCAGGAAGCCCAGCGGCGCGTCCCAGGATTCCGCGTCCGCTCCTTCCTTTATGCCAGCGGCTGGGGAGCAGGCACTGCGCTCGCAGGGCTCGCCCATCCCATGCTAGGGTGGGAGACGGGTCTGCGGGAGCTTTTCCCCCAGGGGCTGATGAGCGGCGGCGTGCGGGCTGCCGGAGCGGCGGCAGGGTGGAGGAGCGCGCGTTGCCGGCAGTGCGCTGGCACGGCTGGCGCCGCTCGGCTCCGCGCCGCGCTTTTATCCGCGCCGGCGGGGCGGGGCATGCGCGGTGGGCGCGGAGCTCTCCCGGGTGCTGAGCGCGCCCCGCTGCTCTCAAGGCTGCTCCCGCGGGTCGCCCCCGTCTCGTACTGTCTCGTCCCGTCCCGTTCCGTTCTGTTCTGTTCCGTTCTGTCCCGTCCCGTCCCTTCGCCTCCCGCACACCTGGCCCCGCGTGTGAATCAGCCGGGCGCTCCCGGGGACCTGGTGCGGCAAGAGCCCGGCCAGGGGCGATGCCCTCTCCCCGCTCCCCGCGGTCACGCTCTCTCCCCCGATATGATCCCCCACCTCCCGATGCGATTCCCACTTTCTCCCCGATGTGATTCTCCCCGATCCCGATAGGATTCCCGTCCCCGAAGTGGTCCCCGCGGATCAGCTCTCACAAAACCATTCCCCTCCTGCGTGGGGACAAGTTTTGGGAATGTCGCACCTTCACCGAGCCGCCGGGTGACGGGGAAACCACCCGCGCTTTTCGCTTGAGAAACCCCGGCATCGAGCCGGACCGCGCCTCGCCCTTCCCTGAATGACCGCACTCCGGACAGGGACCCACGAACGCCTCTCCTGCTTCTGGGGCTTCGGGAGACGGTGTCTCTCCCTCATTTTAAAGCGAACGGCACGGACAACGAAGATGTAAAGCCCAGCTCTCGGGGCAGCGCTTGGGCGAAGGCGAGGCAGCAGCCACCGCTTCCCCGGAGGCAGAGGGATCCCGCCCGCAGGGGGCCCCCCTGCCTTGCGCGGGGCCAGAAAATCGCTTCCCCACCGAGTCTGCCGCAGGAACAGAGAGCAACCCATGGGAATAGGAACTGAGGCTTTCCTTCTGCTGTTCCGCTTTTAAATAAATCAAGATAACTGCGCATTTTGAAACCCAAATAGATTCTGAATATACCTAAGTAAAGCACTGTGAATCAGTCATCTGGGGGAGATTTATGGAACATTTAACAAGTATATTATTTCTCCGTTGATTTATCTCACTGAACTTCCTGCAAAGACATAGTCATGTGTGCTATTTGTTATCATCACTTTGATTTGTATCTGCAGGGACCCTGTAAAAGTATCAGTATAGTATGGGAGTGTTAAAGGGGAGCCAAAGTAATCAGGAAGTTTTATGCATCACTCATATTACTTATAATAAGGGTGCAATTTACTGGAATTAGCAATGCAAGGCTCTGGGAAGGTTTAGTCTGTAGATTGCTTACTATAATAAATAGCTTGGTACTAAAATGACAAAAAAAAAAAAAAAAGAAAAAAGAAAATGAAAGTGAAAAAAAATGGACCATCAGAACACTGACCACATCAAGCCTCAAAAAATGGACCCCTGGCATTTTTTCCTGTCATAGTTTAACCCCACTCATTCACTCTCCCACCAACAGAATTGGGCAGAGAGTTGGAAGGGTAAAGTAGTTCAGCCATCCCCAGGAGAGCAGTGCCCATCACATCCAAGTGTCACTTGGGAAGACATATGTCATCACGCCAAACATGTCCCCTTCCCTCTTCTTCCCTGCACTTTATATCCTGAACAAGATGTCACAGGGTCTGGAATGGCCCTTTGGTCACTTGGGGTCACCTCTCCTGGCTGTGTCTCCTCCCGGTCTCCCAAGCACCCCCAGCTTCCCTGCCAGCGTGGCAGTGTGAGAAGCAGGAAAGGCCTTGGCTCTGTGTAAGCTCTGCTCAGCAGTAACTAAAACATCTCTGTGTTACCATCAATGTGTTCAGTACAAACCCAAAACATAGCTCCACACCAGCCACGTTGAAGAAAATTAACTTCACCCCAGCCAAATCCAGCACATCTTCACAATTTTTCCAAATCAGATTTTGGTCCTAGGTTTCCATACCTCTTAATCACTGACTAGGGTTGCATCTGGGTGGCATTTTCAATACACAGCATTAAGTTGCATCTCTCAGCCTGCTGAATGGCAACAGTTTTTCAAATTCTTTCAACCAGAGGAAATCATCCTTGCAGTGAAATTTAACAACCCCATTAGTTCCATCAGTGTTCCACAGTTGACTGTAAAACAGTGCATGCAGAAGAGAAAGCCACTGATCCCCTAAAACCAGTAGAATCATCATATAAACAAGCAACATGTAAATGCTGAGTTTCAACCTGACCTGCAGAGCTTCTGAAAACAGTGCACAGGGTGAGGTGCTCCCCAGCCCACTGCAGCAATGACTGCCTTAGCACTAGAGTCAGCACCTAGCCAAAAACAAGGTTAGTAAAATATGTTAAATAAGCAAGTTCTTGTTCAATTTTCCCTCTCCACTTAGTCCTCCTACTATTAGCCCCAAGGTAAAAACAATCTGTAATCAAGCCATGCAGAGACTATGGCAGGTTCATTCGGTAAATTATTAGTGAGAATGATAGTGCAGAAGTGGATTTTTTTTCTAGATTGAATTCTAGAAATTCTAGAAAATCAATTCTCAATGATGAGACCTATTCTCATCATATTGCTACCTTCACACCCAATTTTAAATATGTCACTGGAAAACATGCAGCAAACATGTGTTGCATAGAATAATTTCTGCTACCATTTCTTCTGTTTGGCACGCCTTGTTGCTATATTGCTGAGACTGAACAGTAGTAATGATTCAGAAAGGGGAAGAAGAGGGAAATAATGTCCAACCTTATACTGCATTTTCTTTTAGTCACCCAGAGAAAGCAACAGAGTGTGAACTGAGTTACCTCCTGGGAACACTGGTAGTGGATTTTGAACTCAGGTCTCCAAGTGTGAAATGATTGTTCAAGGTTTTTGCTCATGTTTTGACCCCCAGAAAAGTTCCTTTTTAGTCTTGGGTGGCTTTTCTTTTTCTTTTGTCAATCTTCATTTCAGACAAGTTTTAGAGGCAGGTAAGGGAGCTTGCAACACTTAGATGAATAATAAAAGAAATATTTGCTGAATAATTTATTTAACACACTGCCAGAACACTGCCATAGCTGAAAAAAATGTTTAAAAAAGCCATCAGCTACTTTCAAAAAGTATTGCAAAACTCCTCAGATACAGTCACAAAGGTTATTGTTCCGGAAGATATTGTCATCTGTTGACTCCCTGTTCGCTTCACCCAAATGCTGCCAAAGCTATGTGTAACTTTCCAGAGTCTTCATTTTATCCAAGTGTCAGTGTAATTGGTGTTACTTACTCAAACTTCCTCAAAACTCTAGCAAACTTGACAGGCAGAGGCTTCCATGATGCACTCTGGTAATAATGGTGAAAAAATGGCTGTTTTGTATATTTTGTTAATCTCAAACAAACCAGGCTGAGGCTTTTTTTGCATATACATAGCACCATGCTAAAATAATCCACGGGGCTAAGATTGCTAGTTTGCCTGCAGACAGCACCAATCACTGCAGGAGACTTAAAAAGGCTTTCACTTGTTCAGACCACCAACAGAAACTGCCCATTGGTTTTGACTTTATTGTGTCACTGTCCTGCAAGTGTTTCTCAAATAGCATTAAAATTTTTTTTAGTCATATATGCCAAATAAACATTTCCTGAAAATGGTAATTTTCCTACAATTTACCCCAAAGAATTCCTATAATTTTTCATTCCCTTTACAGACCTCAAACACAAACAAAAGATTTATTATAATTACAACAGTGACTGAACCAGCTGTATGCTCCTCTGAAATATTTTGGCAAGGGAGATGGTGTTCTGTTTTCAATATGAAGGGCATTTTTATAGCTTAAAGCAGATTTTTAAAATATTGAATGCATCACTAAATGCAGAAACATGAGACAATTTCTCAGGATATTTTTGTAGCAGTAAGAGATTTTAATTATTTTTTTTTTGCATTTGACACACTGAAGCAAAAAATAGGAATACTAAAGTTCTAAAAAATATTTTATTAAAAATATTTACTAGTGTGTGTGATTTAAACGGGCTCTACATTATTTAAATGTTGCATTCTTGCAACTGAGTTCTGTTTTATGAGTAATTCTTTTTATGGCATCTTCTCTCAAACAAAATTCTGGATCAGGAGAAGGAAACTAGAAAACAGGAAAGGGATATTTCATATTTATTATATTAAATATTTTATATTTAGTTTTTCTGTTCTAATTTCTGGAACCAATGGGGTCTTGTTTTTGTATTAGCTAAGGCCTCCAATCTCATCCTTCTGACCAAATTCAGACAGTAACTGTTAACAGTTACATTTTCAACTGAATTTCACAACTCTACCTTCTCCACCCTGAGAGTGAACTTGGGTGACTTGATGTGTGTCCAGCACTGGAAGCTTGGCAATTCTCTTAAAAGTGTAGTAGGAAATGGATACAGGCTTTCATTACAAAATCTCAGATAATACAATGGTCATACCATGATTCCAGGACCACAGACATATTCTCCAGAAAGTATTATTTTGACAGAGAAATAGGTTTTAATAAAACAGAACAAAACCAAACCCCGCAAAATGAAACAAATAATCCCCCAAAGACTTTGATTATGTTCATCATCCTCTCATCATTTGCTTTCCAGGCAAGTGCTTTCATCATTTGCTTTCTAGACTATTGAGAATATATTTTTCAGGCACTAACTTTCATAAAAGATAATTCAAAGTGATCTGTTGCTCCAGAAACATGCTTTTATTTGGTTTATATGGATAGTATGACCAATGAGCTTGTAAGCTCACATAGTGCAAGCATGAAATTATATTTTTTTAAATTAGCTCACCAGTTATAAAAAAACAATCCACAACTGAAGACTGACTAGAAATCTGAGTGTGAGCATACAAAAAAACCTTCATGTTAAAGAATCACTGACTACTTTAGAGTTTGCTTCATTCTCTGACTTAAATCTGCCCATGGACATACCAGAAGTGGAATGTCAGCAAATACATTTTTTTTCTTGCAAGAGTAACTTATGAAGTTCCAAAACTCTGTAAAGACTTTAATGAAATGTAAGTTGAGAGATCCAACAGTGCCTCTGGCTCAATTTCCAATAGTTAGCTGTGTTAAGAGGCTGCATCTCTAATGAGAAATAGGGAATAAGACTAAAGATTAGAAAAAGATACATTTTAAAAAGTGTACTCACAAACTTCTGTATAAATCTGGCAGAGAAATAATACATCAACAGTGGCAATTACCCATCAAATTCCACAGGGTCCTTGGGATTCCGAGTCACTCTCAGTTCATTTCCTTGCCAAGAGTCACAGAATCATAGAACAGTCTAAGCCCACCACATCATGTGTGATACACCTTCTTACCATGTCTAGTCTAACCAAGCTGTAAGCTGTCTGGATAGCTGATAGTCAGGTCTGGACAGTGTTTCACCTTGGATGTGACAGACAAGGATGTGTTGTACTCCAGAGGTATCTCTTCTCCCTGTTGACCGCAGAAGCAGAGCAACTGTGTATTATATAATTTTACATCTTTAAATTTTGAGGAGACTCACATTCCTAGTAAAATTTCCTAACTGTCTTCACATGGACTTTATTTTGTAGCAACTCCTCCATGCCAAATCATATAATTTGTGTTTTAGTTCCTCACTGCTCAGAACCTCTGCTTTTCTGTCTCTCTGTAAACATTCCTACATACATATAAATTGCAATATATAATTATTTTATGGCTGTCCTGGAAGTCTGCTTAAATTTGAAAGAGTCCAGAATTGTTTCTGGTTTGTCAGTCCACGATTGATTGTGTCTCCTGATTGTGGCTTTTCAATAAATGTACAGGCTATTCTGTGAGGAGCTGCACCTACTGAACAGCAATAGCTCTGTTGCCACAAGAACACAGATGATGTGGTGCTGTATTCTTTTTCTTTTTATAACTGAAGTTGAGTTAGCGAAAAAACTCTCACTTTCTTTCAAAAAAGACTCCAAAACCTCAGGTAACACCTCTTTGGAACAGGAAACCATTGGAAGATGCAGTGCCATAAATTCTGTTCACTTAGAATAGCTGGCCTCAGTATGTACTCACATCAGGAGAGCGCTTTCTACTTGTGCCATTGCTTCACAATTTGACGGTTTTCAGTTGGTTCAGACGTAGTTTTCTCCTTAGTAGCTGGTACAGTGCTGTGTTTTGGACACTGTGTCAGCTACAGCCACAGCATCACTGAAGAAGGAACCCTACTGTCCCCCAGGGTATTTTCGGACACTACACCCAGTGAATCATTTTTCCTGTGTATGTGCATGCTGGCAGAAAGCCGAGGGAGTTATAGATGTCAGACCAGATTCCCACAGCTCTCTTTCTCCACTCTGTAAGACTTTTCAATCTACAAATTTTTGTCATTTAAAAAAAAAATAAATAAAAAAAATCATCAAATCAAAACAAAACTCATTCCCACAAACTCTCATGAGTTCTTGAAGCTTTTAGTTCTCCATCACTTCCAGGGCTGGAGAGAATTACAGTCAACAGGAACTAAGGTTTCCTGCTGAGGAAGAAACCTGAGGAAGATGGAATCCTGCATAAAATACTAGTTGCCTCACATTAGATTCACCTACCAGTGAACACCTACCTAAAGAGATGACTGAAAGTAAAAGCAAATGTCACAGAAGAGCTATTTTTCTGATGGTCTTTAAGAAGTATGTCAAACCAGTACTTTGTAAACATATGCCCATCCCCTGAACTGTCATATCTTCTTTCCACTGCTCCTAGCCTGTTCTCCTCATTTTACAGTATTTTTCCTTTTTATTTCATTTGGTGTAGTTACTTCCTTATTTGCCCACTGAATTATCTTAAAATATTAATGTCAAATTGTGTGGCTTTTTTTATGCAACAATTGTAAAATGCTTTTTAGATGTTAAATATCACATATATATAATATCAATTCCAGGTCACACTTAGCTTTAAATTAATTTCAGGGAAATACTGATAAAGAACTAAGCAGGCTATAACACCCAGTCTCACAAAACAGCTTCTTGCCCGCTGTGTGACTAGACTAAGAATCCTAATGGCAAGAGCACCAGGAAACTTGTCACTGTAACAGATGAGATAATATCAGTCATGTGCACAATATTGGGCATACATATTGAAATAAATACCTTACAATTAATAAATTTTCTCTTAGCAAGTGCTGTTGGATATCAGATATCTCATGTCTTTTGCATGGTCTGTGTCCTTTGGCTGTCTAGAAGAGAGCATAGAATAATTCCTAAATCAATTAACACTCTTATAAATATGGTCTGTTTCCAGAGTTACCTGTCTGAGTCCTGGGGGAAACCACATTTTTTTTTCTGATTTAGAAAACCTTGGAGCTTTAACTGTTTTTTGCATTTTTGTGCTCTTGAGTCTGGAGCTCACAGTTCTTACAGCTAACACAGTTGGACTGCAGCAGCCATTCATCTTGAGAAAACTGAGCAGAGAAACAAGCATAATTAAGCACAGATTAGTATGAAAGTAAACTAGAAGCCCATGGTGGAGTCACCTTTAAGCAGGAGGCTATCAAAGCAGATGAGAAACCCAGTCCAGGTCTCAAAGACAGGACAGCATCAAAACGTGCACCCACCTGTGGAGCCTTTGCCAGGCAGTAATCACAGCAGATGCAACATAAGGAGACTCCTGGCAGAGAGCACATGGCATGTACTTAAAAATGTAGATGCCAAGGCTATCTATTTGGGAACTTTGTGTTCAAAGAGAGGACACTCAGAAGTAACCCTGATGTGCTAGCATACTGCTGAAACACAGAATGGTCTCAGCACCTTGAGGAGTCTTAAGCTGCATCAGCGGAGTTTTAGGCTTGACATTAGAAGAACTCCTTAACAAGGAAGGATGATAAGACTTTGGCATGGACTGCCCGGGGAGGTGGTGAAGTCAGCATCCCCGGAGGGGTTTAAGAAAGCACTGGATGTGGCTCTTAGTACCATGGTCTACTTGACATTTTATTATTCAGTCACAGGCTTTACTCAATGATGGCAGAGGTCTTTTCCAGCCTAGCTGACTGCGACTCTGTGAGGCAGCCTGGAAACTGGGCTCTGGCTGCTGGGCCCGAGGGTCCATGGAGTACGGGGTGCTTCAGCCGGGGAAACCCCCGCCATCCCCTCCGGCCGTGTCAGAAAGCGGTGGAAAACGGGTCAAACTCCCGCGTGCCTCCAACCCTTTCTCCCGCGGCTGGGGACCCTCTGCCAGGGCGTGTGCGGGGCTGCGAGGCGCCCTGCCCCGGCCCCTCAGCGGAGACCACCGGCGTCAGAGCCGGGAGGCGATGCTGCCGTGTGCGGGCGGCCCTCCCCATGGGCTCCGGCCGCCGTGGAGGGCGGAGAGGGGCGGCAGCCCCTGTTGGCGGCCTCGCCTCTCCTCCCTCCCCGCCGGCCCGGCCCGGTTCGTCCGGCCGCGTTAACCCCGGCGGCTCCGAGGCGGAGGCTCCCGGGAGCTGCTCCCTCCCCACAGCCCTCCTTCCTCCGCCGGCAGAAACCAGACACCGGGACGGCCCCGCGCAGCCCTTGTGCGGAGCGGCGCCTGTGTCCGGCGGCGCCGGAGCGGCCCGGCCATGCCGCGGCCCCGATAGGCGCCCCGCTCGCAGCTCCCCGCCCGCACCATGCCATGTGTCCCGCGGAGCCGGGCGGCACGCATGGTCTCCCTCTGGCTCCTCGTCCTCCACGCCCAAGCGCCCTGCCTGGGCAGGGCCCCGCCGGCCGGCAGCTCCCCGTTCCCCGACGGCGGGCAAGGTCAGTGGCGGCGGGCGGGCCGCGGCGGGGAGCGGGCCCTGCCGAGGGTGCAGCGGGCCCTGCCGAGGGTGCAGCGGGCCCCGGGACGCTGCTGGGGCGGGAGGGACGGGCAGCCGGGCCGTGTGGGCCCCCGGTGCTCCCCTGGGCGCTGCCGGGACGCGCTGCTCCGCTGCCGGGGCACAGCGCTCCGGCTGCGCCTTCCTGCCGCTCCTGGGCAGGTATCGAGGTTGGCTGTGTAGAGATGAAGGTATTGCCTTTAGCAGGTCTTCCCCGTTTAGAGGCAGCTCTCTAAATTCCAGAATCGTTTTGTGCTACTAAACCGAAGAAGTTTCCTCTCCTGATTATTTATTTTTGAACAAGCGATCGCTTCTGTACCAAAGCAGCAGGCGCTGCTGAAGGATTGGTGTTATCAGGGTTCAACACCCGCTGTGAGTTTCTCACATTCAGTGAGGACGGTAAATTACAAGTCAGACTTCATCCGCAGGAGGGGTTTCTTTGAGGCTGCCCTCACAGTTGGTTATTTTGCCGTGGGGAGTGCAACTCAGGAATTTTCTTTTTTATTTTAGTTTTTGCCTGTTTAAGAAAAATCGTGGCTCCCAAGGGAGAAAAATTATGAGTAGTTGGAGGACTCTGCCTGGTGGTAGAAGACCCAGAAGTATGTGAGGAAATTTTACTTCCTGATGCAATCAACAGCTGTGGTGCTTTCAGTAGAGCTTGAACACAAAAGAAAAAATAATCTGTACCCCTCAGAGAACATGGAAAAGTGTTTCAGTAAGGTGCCTGAAAAGTGAATTTTCAAGTATCCTAAAGTTGGTTCCTTTTGGATTCACTGAAAGTGGATGCTAGCAATAATTACATCTCTGTGCTACATGGGACAGAACAGGATGATTGTGTTAGCATGTAGTGGCTGATTTTCAGGCATTTGGAAATGAATGCAGAATTAATTTAACTTTCTAAGCATGGAAAACAGTCTTTCCCAAGAGTTTGCAAGTAGCATTGAGTAAAGGGGCAGTTAAAAATGTGGCTAATTTTCTACAAAGTAAGGTTTCCTTACAGTGTGAGGTATGGACTGAAATTTGTATGTGGTACAGCTGAAGTGTTCTGCTCTCTCTACATCCCTAAATGTGGTAGATGGGACAGCTGGGGTTGCCCTTCCTGAGCGCTGAAGGCTTGCTCTCTTTCCTGGGTATGATGCTTCCTCAAAGATGAGCCACACTCTTTCCTATCCCAGGGAATGATTTGAAAAGAAGCCAGAGGATCTGAGGGGCAGATGTACTCAAACTACAAAGATGGAGATGAAACAATGGCAAATGATGATGTGTCACATTTTAAACAAATTTTGTCAGGGAACATGTTATGCATTTAAAATAAATTGTGGTTTTCCTGTCATGTGTGATAGATTATGTATGTTTTTCTCTTTATCCTAGTTTATTCACTTTGTGTACAGCTATTCTTAATAAGGCAGTTCTCTGCCGTGTGTGGTGAATTTGAATCCACAGAGGAGCAGAACACACGGGAGGGGCTTTGAATATTATCAGATGTTTTCAATGATGCAGAATTAGGAAGGTCTGCAGGGAAAATTTCTCTGACAACTTAAACAATGCTTGGGCTCCTCAAACAAGTGTGAAGGGCCTGAACACTGCCAGTCCTGTGTTCCCAGAGGGCCTGAGCAGATACTGCGATTGCAGAGCAAAGCTCTGACTCGAAGGTGTGCTGCTCATTGCTTGTTCACAGGACCAAATCAAGCCAGCATGCCCAGGCTCTAGTTTTGCAAAGGCAAAACATTCTCTGTAGCTACACAGCCACCTTTCCTGTCCTGTAAATCCTGAGCAATGCCCACTGGACAGGCAGGACTCCCCTGGAGAGAAGAGTATGCTGGGTGTCCAAGGGAGATGCTGTGACATGCCAGTGCCATGGCTTATCAGTGGCATTCATTATCTCCATTTGTGTTTGCTGCTGCTAAGTTTTATAGGAACTTGTGGTGTTTTAATAAGAATTCATGTAACTGTATGAAAATAGAGGCATTTGGTGTTGAAGGATATAGCCCTTAATTTAATTTTGAGCAGTCTGGGTTGCACGTATTTAGTTCTTCTTTCCTAGAAGGGCAGAAAGGGATCACCAAAATTGTACCTCCCGTTTTTCTTATAGTTAGGATTGCCTTTTACCCAACAGTCTAGGCAAAACTGTACTGATAGTGATTTCTTGCTGAAATATCGTTAGCCTCATCCTGTTAGACTTTTGTGTTGTAGTCTTATTCCCTGTGGTCTTTTGAAGGCTTTTTAATAATTCATTTCTGCAGTTGTATTACAGTTCATTATTATTGCAGCATAATTCCCCTCTCCAGTGACTAAACAAGTATTTAACAAGCATGTGGAAGAAGTTCAGTTTCTCTGCTTTGATAATACAGTGCTTCAGCATTATTTTCCATCTTACTTACGCTGATGGTCTACTTTTCTTTAACCTCTGTAAATAACCTGCTGTAATGTGAAGTAAAAAACTTCCTTGCATAGTTTTAAATCCAAAACCATAAGTATTTGTCTTGCGTGGAGTTCAGCAGTTAGGCCAGAACAAATAAGGTTCAAAGACATCAGGCAACAGCACAGTGACAGTAAATGAGTAAGTTTTCTTTTTAGGAATTTAATTTGATTATTTAATGTGTTGCTCTGGAAACTGTAGAATTGGGGGCCTGGTCTTGCAGCATTCTATGTTAGTCTGACTTTGCTAGCACAGTATGGGATGTGGGACTTCCCAGAAGTCTCACAATTTAACATCTGCAGATAAGCTGTATTTTTGAGTGTTTCTCATCTCTTCCTCCTGTCTTTTTTTTTTTTCCTGCTTCACTGTGGAGTGTGAGTAGAGGGAACCATGGTTTAGCTTCAGTTGCTGAATTATCAGACATCTCACATATTTTGTGCTGTCCACAGGCTGTGCAAACTGCAGGCATGAAGGTGTGCACTGAGTGTCAATGTCTCAGTCCCCTTATGTGGACAAGGGCAGATGTCTCTCAGAACCTGTGGTAGGCATTAGTGTCCATGTTGTCAAGACCTGGCTTTGTGAAGGCCCAAAACCCCACATCTGTGGCTTGTCCTGCAAAGGCTCCAAATCACTGCAGGCTGGTGGGAAGGCTTCTGTACAAAGAAATCTGTTGTGTGAGTGAATAAGCTTGCTTCTGAAGTAAAGGTGCTTCTGACACTAGGGCAGATTTCTGATGTAGTTGTGTATATGCTGGGAGGCCGGGGGTTTTGTGTGTTTTGTTTTGCTTTCATTTCAATTGGAAGGGTTTCAGTGCACGTGTCTCAGGGGTCCGTGGCCTGAGGAAAATCAAGCAGCCACATCTTAAACTAATGAGGACAGCTGAGATGTGTTCCTTCCAGAAGGGGATGAATCTAGACAGCTGCCTGCTTAGGCAGGATTTTTCCTCTGTGACTTTGAAGGAACAGGCAGTGGAGGGAGAAGTGCTTCTAAAAGGATTGCCTAACCAGACCTAGCCTGGAAGCAGCTGGAACAGCCTAATTGCTTTGTTAAGCAGCTTAGTTAATGAATGAAGTGTAGTCACTTCATGTGTAAGTGGCTGGGATTTTGGGTATGAAAAGCAACTCTGCGTAAAGAAGAACTGGATTAATGTGTGTCATCATAACTTCTTTTTAATTAAAAATACTCAGACTGTCATTTCTTGGGTAGAATTCATCAGATCTGGCCTAGGGCATGAGTTCTTATGGATTGTGTTTTACATGGATTTGTGTTGTTTGCATGGGGTTTTTGCATTTCACAGTAACTTAAAATAAATAAAACTTGGTACAGGTGGTGTTTCTTTTGTATCTTCTTCTTATGTATTCTTCTCCTGTTGTAGCAGGGGACAATGTCAGTAATGCTCTCTTCCTCTGCTAGATTCTGACAAGTGGTAAGATTTCCAATCCTACCCTGCTTGGAACTCCTGATACAAAAGAGCACGATTACTTCAGTCTCTTCAAATCCTTCTTTGAAATTTGGAAACTGCAGCTGCAACAGCTGCCAAAGCTGATGCTACTGAGATGCTGTTACTAAAAATAATCAAGCCAATTTGTGTTCTCTTCACCTTTGTATGTTTGCAAGGCTCTGTGTCCAATTTCAGGTGGCCAGTTTTTTCAATGTGTGAAGATCACACTCCTTGATAAGAGTGTCATGTGCTGGAGACCTAGGACATGGATGGTTCCCAGCCCTTGTGGGACTGGGAAGGGGGGATGTGTGTGACAGTCAGTCTTTTATATGAGTGGTGACAAAATGTTTGAAAAGACGAATGTTTAGCTTCTAAACTGAGTGTTACAATGGGAGACTAGAAAGCCCAAATGAGGAATGTATTCCATGGTAGTCTGTGCACTGCCTCCCTTTGTGTCAATCGGATGTTGGGGTGAATTGCTCTCACTTTTGACTTTTCCTTTAAATTATGTGAGATCTGAACAGACTCCCTCATTCTAGTTTTGTTTCTTTTTTTTTTTTTTCCTTTCTCTCAGAGCAATTTGTGAAGACAGTGCCAGATTACCATGTGGTTCATCCAGCAAGAGTAGATGCAAGTGGGCATTTTCTTTCTTTTAATCTACACCATCACATCTCAAGCCCAAGGAAGAAGAGACATCTTGGAAAAAGTGAAAATGTGGTATATTACAAAATTAATCATGAGGAGAAGGATCTGTTTTTTAACTTGACTGTCCACATGGGATTTCTTTCCCATAACTACATAGTAGAAAGGAGACGTGGAAACCACACCAGAGCGAAGATTTCAACTCGCTCGGGAGTTCCTTGCCACTTCCTTGGCACAGTGTGGCAGCCTGGCTCTGGCAGTGGGACAGCAGCAATCAGCACTTGCAGTGGCCTGGTAAGTGGTGTGGCTTTTACTGGGGTTATGGGCTATTTCTGGTGTCATTAGAACTGAGCTGGTACAAATATGTCTGCTAAGAAACTGGATGACCCAGTCTGATACCTGACTCAGAAAAAATAGTTTAATTCTATGGGTGTTGTTTGGATTTTTTTGAAGACTCAGGAAGTCAAAAGGTAATGCTGAGGCCCAAAAGGCTTGGCATTTACTTTTGGCTAGGTTTTTTCGGTTTTTTTTGTTATCTGGAATGAAGGTTTTATCAGTCATACAGCTTGAAGCCAGCCAAATATCGAGTCATTGCTTTGATTCCATTAGTAGTTGGATTGCCTTTCCAATGCATCTGGAGCTTCTGTTCTGTTTTCCTCTAAAAGGAATGTAGCTCAAGTACACTGAAATTGCTCTGTGAATCCAAGCCATGGATAGTTAGCTAGGGAAACGCAATTGTTTCCTTATGAACTGCGCTGCAGCTTCAGATATGAGTGATAGGTTAGATGCAACCTTAGCCAGAGCTTTGAATTCAAGTGTTAACCAGTGCTAGGCATCCCTCATGTCAAAGAGCACTCCTAAGGCTGGAGCTTGAAGTTGAACATTTCTCAGTATCCTGTAGTTCACACTGAGGCAAGGAGATGGAAGCCTTTTTTTCCCCATGCTTTGATGTTTTTAATCATGGCCATGGCTTAGTGTGAGGTGCCTCAGGGAGGCAAAGCTTTAGTTTCAGCTAAGCATTGTTAAAGTGAGAGGCGTGGCTGTAAAGCCTGGCTAGTGTGAATTCTGAACTTCTGCTTTGGGGCCTGGGCCCTGTGAGCCCTGGAAGAGTTGCCGCACCCCAGACCCCTCATGGGGTGGCAGCCCAGGAGTTCTGGTTGGGTTTGAGCCCCTGGGGTTTCTCCCTTGCTGTGTTCCTGGTGGTTCCTGACCCTGAACTCTACCCTGGTTCTGTCCCTCAAAACCCATCATCCTGCTCTCTGTCTCTGGATCTGAGTTTGTTCCCATGCTGAATAAATGATTTCATGAACAGAAGCCTGTCTCACTGGTGTCCCATGCTGGTTCTTGTAGCTTCTCTGGGCACAACAGCTTAGGTTCCTGTTTGTGCTAGAGCATGAGGCTGGGTGTGCCTTTCTGGAGGGGAAGAAGAAACAAACTGTCTAAGTGTGAAGGGGATGTAGGGAGGTGTGAAAACAGGCACATGTGATTCTTGAAAGGCAGAACCCAAAGTGTTTGTGGAGTGTGCAGGCAGAGGTGATGATGAAATGATGTTCTCATGCCTTGATCCTGGAGTGGCAAATGACGGTGTTTGAGAGCCTATGAAGCAAGGGACTGATGCCTTTCCCTTGTGATCAGTATCAAAGTGTGTTCCATGCTGTATGAAGCTTTCAAAAACTATGGAAAGTCTTCTGGCAGTGTGTGAGAAGCAACATGAAGACAGCACTGGTATATATGAAATAGGAAACTCTGGAGTTTACAAAAGTGCTGATAAAACATTTGGCATGTTGCCTGGAGAAACAAGCCATTGCTTGAGGCCAGAAATTTCAGTCCCACAGGTATGACGATCAGGGATTTTATTTTCTAAGTTACATTTCCAGTGGGGACCAACTTATCAAAATTTCCCTGAAACATGTTTTGGTCATACAGGGTCAGTAAGTAAATGGAGATATAATGATACAAGTAGTTTCCTTGGTTGTTTTGTTCTGTGCTTTATTAGAATGTCTTTATTATTTTTCATTAGGATGAGAATTTGAAAATGAGGTGCTAGATATTCATTATGTCTTTGGAAGTATTTAGTCTGCAACAAGAACTAAAAAAACTTCAATTTGCATTTTAAATCCAGCTTAGTAATATCCTTTAAAGTTATCCTTTCATTTGTGTTACAAACTTTTTGATTGTCCCAGCCCCAGGGGTCACTCAGCTAGCTCCTTGTGTACTGGGGGGAGGAGGTACAACAATGGACAAAGGTAAAAGACAAAGGAGGCTCTTTATTACGGGACACCATCCCAGTTTATTCTTGGAACAAACTCCAGGGTAAAAACAGACTGAGGGAGAAACCGCGGGGACTTTTGAACTGGGGGAAAGCAGGCTACAGCCAATGGGGTGAAACTGAAGAGGAGAGGCAAGGGGAAGGATCCAACACACCACAGACTCAGGGAGGGGGGCAGCAGGGAGAAACCACTTTAGTGCAAACATAACAACTAGCTTAGTGCAACACCACATCTCCCCCTTGTTTTAATTATATAAAGTTAAAAGAAGGGTCTTATTCTGATGCAGACCATGAATTTGACCACCACTCATGATTGGTGGGCCCATTAGATTGTTCTTGATCCATTAGTTCTATGTGGTTGACCTCTGAGGTGGCAGGGATTAAATTGCCAAGGGCTTTTAAAATCAAGCAGCGTATAATCCCGAACGCCAACACTATTAGGAACAAAACAACAAAAAACAACAGGATTGTTTTAACTATTGAAGTCCATCACCCTGTGAGTCCCCAGCCTTTGAACAATTCACTAAACCAGTCCTTGGATTCTTGCTTCACTTGTCCAGTCAAACTCTTCATCTCTTGGAGGACTGAGTGGACATTAGGAGCTTTTGCGGTTAGGTTTAAGCAACAAAATCCTTCAAATTCCTGGCATTTGTGCCCATGCAGCAGCAGGAGGAAGTCTATGGCAGCTTGGTTTTGAAGAGTGGCTTGCCTGGTGATTTTCTTGTCTTCTAGGAGGGGGCTGAGGGTGTTGGATGTTAAGTTTGCCTGTCTGACTACCCAGCTCTCTAGGTGTCCTAACTCACCTAGAGCTTTGGCAGCTGCGACCCATGGAAGAAATATGGATGCAGCAATTCTTTTTTGATTTGTCCTGATGACAAATTTCAGAATCACAGTTTGGATCCAAACCGTCAGTGTTTCTTTTATGAACTTTGTTGGTCAAATTGTTTTTCTGAACCCAATTGGTAATTTGGGTTTGGTTGGGTGCTAACAGGGACAACCGCCCTACGGTACATGGCCCTCCTAAAAGCTGAGATGGATTCCTGCCCATGTCCTGTCTCTGCAAATTAGGAACAAGCCCTTAGAGAGATTTTTTTGGATGTAAATGGAATGGTTTGCCTGCTGTAACATGACTTAGAATATCATACCATTTTTTGCAGTGAATTCTTCTCAAAATTTTAATATGTTGTTAAAAGCTCTAGTGTCAGATAATGAGTTGTAAGTAAAGTGAATACAGTAAGGTGCCAGGGAGGAATCCAATAGTTCTAATTCCTGGGGTTCCTTATCTGCTTTTGGCAGTTTTGATAGCCACTCTTTAACAGGGTTCCTAATCATTACAGCCCACCAGGTACGATTTTCACATAGTCGGATGCTGTGTGATTTGGGACCTGTGTTAGGCATAGGAGTGTCAAAGCTGGCTGGAAATTCTCCAGCCTGCAGTGGAATCCCTACCAGGCAGGTGGACATAGGGTCCTTTGCTGCTGCAGTGGACAGGCATATGTTTTCTTGCTGGAGTATCTGTGCCAGGGTCACCCAGATGTTCTGTCATGGCTGAGGGACGATCCATGCAGCTGTCAGACTGCTCAGCGTGAACAGGATACCAACTGGGATAGGGCTCATCACGAGGTTGAGTGGGAGGTAGGTTCTCTCTAAATGGAAAAACCAAATGTTTTTAAAGGATGTTAACAGTTAGAGTGTGTCTGCCGGTGAGTAACCGGGTGTCAGGAAGGTTTCCTCTCCTTTTTTCTGTCAGCGTCTTCTTTTGGAAGGGACTGCTGCTTGTTTTTCATCCCTTTCTGCTGGAGCTGGGTTTTTGGGAACGAAAGGCTTTACCCACTTTTGGGGTATCCAGTGTGGGCCCGCAGGGGTGGACACACACACATAGCCACACCCCCAGGTAACAAGTTCATAGGGCCCCTTGGTCTGCCAGGTTCCTGGGTCCCTGATTAAGACCGGTGGACACTGTGTCAACTTAAATTGATCACCACTGTTAAAATGCCGAACCACTGGGGGATTCGTGTTATCAAATGAACAGTTCAGGAAATTGATGGTAAACATAGCTTTGCAGAGCTTTTGCTGTGAAGACATCCACCCTGTTCCACTACTTTGCCTGGCTAGGACTTGTTTGAGTGTCTGGTGGGTATGCTCAACCACAGCTTGACCTGTGGGGGAGTGGGGGATGCCAGTCTTATGTTCCACCCCCCACTGCTGGACAAATTCTAGCAACTCCTTTATACACTGGGCCATTGACAGTCTTAATTTCCCTAGGGATCCCCAGCACTGAAAAGGCCTGCACCAGGCCTTGTGGCATGCACAACCTTTTCCCTGTGTGGGCTGAGGCATAAACCGCACTTGAGTATGTGTCAATGCTCACATGCACATATTTAAGGCAACCAAAACTGGGAATGTGTGTGATGTCTGTCTGCCACACTTCGCAGCTCCAAAGGCCTTGGGGGTTAACCCCGATACCCAGCGATGGCATGGCCTGGAGCTGGGACAGGTGGCCACAATGGCTTGAGCCTGACTCCGTGTTAGTTGGAACTGATGGATCAGTCCTGGCACAATCTGATTTGTGGTATTGCTGGTGGCTCAGCTTAGCCTGCTGGAAGACGTTTGGAAGACGTACCCATTCAGCTGGGGCGTCAAGGGAATCAGCTTTGCAGTTCCCTTCTGTGATTTTGTCTGGAAAATCAGTATGTGACCTCACATGCATCATATAGAAGGGATGCTCTCAAGTTGAAACTAAATAAATTCGTTTTGAAAGCAACCAAAAGAGATGTTCTTTCTCAATGTCTTTGAGAACTGCCTGCTCTGCCCTGGACACTAGCCCCACCACATAGGCTGAGTTGGTGACCGAATTGATTTGCTCTGAGAACTTCTCAAAGGCTCTCATGGCTGCAGGCAGTTCGGCTACCTGGGGTGAACTCCCCACAAACTCAACATCAGCTTCCCAGTGCTGAGTCTGAGGATCTCTCCAAGTCATCACCGACTTGTGGGACTCCCCAGTTGCATCAGTGAACACTGTAAGAACTTTGAGTGGCCTACACCTCCTTTTCTCACGAGGAATGAGGTGGAATTCCTCATGAAACAACTTGTGTGATGGGGTGTGGACTGATATTTGTCCACTGTAGCTGTCCAGAGCTAACTGGAGGTTAGCACTGCTCTGCAGCAGATGCTCAAACATCTTTGTCAGCTTCTCAGAAGAGTGCTTTCCCTCCTCAGAAAGTTTGACTGGGATGTGAATACACATAAAGTCACAACCAGCCAGTTCCCACAGCCTCACCCTGGCCTTTCAGATCAGCTGAGCCATCAGCTCTTGTGGCTTGATGATGGTTTTGGATCGTTGGTGGGAGAGAAAGACCCACTCTACAATTAAGAATGAATCTCTCTGCCCTTCGACCCATTGGAATATCAACCCATGTAAGTGTTGGACAGGACAATGAATTGGAAAGGCAGCTCAGGCTTATAGTGATGAGCCTGTCTCTTTTTGGGCAAAAAGCCCTTTTTGCTTTTTCAATTGCGATTTTTGCCTCTGGGATCAGCTCCCTGGGAGAAAGCAGCTCTCTCTCCCCCTTCAATAAATTGAGCAGGGAATCCAGGTCCTCATTACAAGGACCCAGCCAGGGTCTGACCCAGTTCAAAGACCCGCACGGGGAATAGAGATCTGCTAGGGTTTTGGGATCACTAACAGTTTCCAGTTTCTGTGGACAACAGTCCATGCAGTGATCTCCAAGCCCAGGTACTACCAAAGTGGCATCCTTTGAACTTTGTCTTCCTGCATTTGGAATCCAGCAGAGGTTAGAACTTTAACCACTACGTCAAGTGTGCGTTGGAATATAGTGTCATCGGGGGTGCACATGAACACATCATCCATGTAGTGTAGGATGATGGCTTCCCTTTTTTTGGTGCGCACTGGGGACAGCAATGAAGCCACATATCACTGGCAGATGGAGGACGCACTTCATTCCCTGAGGCAAAACTTTCCAGTGGTACCATTTCACTGGGGCCTTCTGGTTGATTGTAGGAACCGAGAAAGCAAACTGAGGCTCATCTGCTGGATGTAGGGGAATTTGGAAGAAACAGTCCTTGATGTCTAGGACCACCAATTGCCAATTTTGTGGGAGCATTGTTGGGGAGGGCATCCCAGGTTGAAGTGACCCTATGTCCTCAATTACTTTGTTTATCTCCCTCAGATCCTGAAGGAGGCACCACTTATCCTCCCCTGACTTACAAAGACTGGGGAATTCCAAGTGCTAGTTGTTTCCTCTGTGTGGCCTTTGGCCAATTGTTCCTCCGTGAGCTCTTCGAGCGCCTTGAGCTTATCCTTACTAAGTGTCCACTGACTTACCCAGACTGGATTGTCATCCAGCCACGTTCACTTTTGGGTAGGGTGCTCCACATTGGCAATTTCTAAAAATCCTGGGGAGTCTCAGAGATAACTAATTTGACTCTCCACTGGGACATAATGTCTCTTCCCCACAGGGGGCATTGTAGTCAGTGACAAACGGATGAACACTGGCCAATTTTCCATCCGACCCCCAATTTGAATGATGCTCTTAGAGACTTTTTCCAGTTTTACTCCTCCTACACCTTGGATTTTGCCAGGCACAGGTTGCAAGTCCCAGTGTGACAGCCACACCCTTTCAGGTATGATCGTCACATCTGCCCCTGTGTCAGTCAAGCCTTCCACATGGAGATGATCTGATCCATGGGTTAGGTTGCATCCCATGATGGGTTTGTCCTCACCAACCACTGCTGCCCAGTAGACGCCAGGTGCTTTGTCATCTACTGGGACCTGTGCTGGAATAGGAATGGCCTGGGTGATGATTGGCCAAATGGAAGGGTGGCTGAGGGCAATGCACCAGCAGAGTGAGGTGTGTTAAATCTCCCTTGATTGTCATGGGAGCCACCTCTGTTTCCATGTGTGTGTGTGCTGTGTCCCCAGTAACAAAATACTCACTATCCAGTCCTGCCATATCTCATGAATTGTCTGGCAGGTCCACTCCAATGACTGTCCACTGAGTAGATCTGAAAAGAAAAGCTTCGGCAGTTACTGGATCGCTTGTGAGGCTGCCAAACCTTGTTAGGCATAAGTTCCCCAAGATTATTTTTCCACAGTCCCGCACTCCACTTCCCTTCCTCCCCGTTTTTTGTTAGGAGAGAGGCTTTTCCCACTTTGGGGCCTGCTACATTTGTATCATTGCAATGGGTGGGACTGCGCTCTAGTCCCAGTTATTTTTGTTCATTCATTGGTTGCTGCTTCCTTTTGGTATTATTTTGGTTTTGGCTTTGAGGACAGTCTTTGGTAGTGTTCTGGCCTTTTGCACTGTAAGCAGATGATGTGTTGGAGCTGCTCCGATGACATCTGTGGCTTCTTCATTCCTGGTGTTACCGCTGCTGCAGTCTTTGGGTTTGCCAGTCCCAGTTTTCTGTCTTGTGCACCACACAGCTCTGCTTTCTTGGTACACGCTTCTACCATCTGCGCTATAGTGGGGGGAGGATCAATGGGCAGTCCCAGGATCACCCTGCAGCAGGTTTCATTGACATTCCTCTGAGCCATCTCCCTAATCACTCTGCCTCTGCCACTGGTCCTTCTACTTGCCTCTCTGTTTGTGCATGAAGCCGGTCAACAAACTGCAAAAAACTTTCTGTTTAACATTAACGTAGCTGCCCTGGGTTTCAGTCATTAGTAATTGGTTAGAAACCTTTTCTGCCAAGCCACAGATCTTAGCTAAAATGGATTTTGTTAACACCTGAGCTTGGTCCTTGGGTTTAGCCCACACCCCTTTGCTGCATAGATGTTCATATGTGATCTCATTATCATCTGCATCTTTTGCATCCTGGGTGCTTTGCTTGAGTTCAACCACGAGCCCTTTTAAAGATCTCTTCCACGTACTTTCCCAAAGATAAACTCAAGGGGTTAGGAGACACCAGAAGAGATCTCAGAGATCTTCCAGAACTAACTCATTAGATGTTAAAGTAGCTCTCACCATTCCCTTAAAGATCTCACTATTTCTGCAAAACTCCCTTTGGGCTTTACAGATTTCTTTTATGTTTTGGTATGAGAAGGGCAATATACAATGACCAATATACATGACAGGAGCAGCTGAGGGTCCAGCTTCTTCTTCTTCTTGATCCCCAGGGGCCCCACTCCCTGGATCCTCCCTCCACTCCCCCCACAGGTACTGGGCAGGGGCTAAACCCCTCCACCCCCATGGGTGCTGGGCTGCCCAGTCCCCCACCAGGTCTGGGGAGGGGCCCAGCCCTACCTCCATGGGAGCTGGGCAGGGGTTCACCCCTCCAACCCTGCCACTATGGGAACAGGGTGGGGATACCCCCCTCCCCACTGTGGGAACAGGGGATGGACCCACCCCCCTGCCCATCATGGGATCAGGGTGAGGGGTTGTGGGAACCAGGGTTGCAGCACTTGGGGGCAGGGTTTCAGGGTGATGCCATGCATCACCCATGCCATGGGAACATGGTGGAGGGGGGAGGGATGTCTGAGGGGAGGAAGGGGTTGTGGGTGGGGACAGGTGGGTAAAAGGGGTTGTGGGAAGGAGAAGGAGGGTAAGATGGAGGTTCCACCATGTGGCCATCTTGGACCTTGGCCATGAGGGGATGGAGGAGTTACCACATTTAAAGCTAACAGAATGTTTTAACTGAGGAGTAACCACCAAGGTTCAAGGTGCAGAGAAAGATCTCTGTCAGTCTGTGCACAGCCACCAAAGAATGTGGGAGGCAGGGAGCCAGGACAGCAGCAGCTGAGCTGGTTGTCCTGCATTTCTCAGGCTGCTTCATGTGTTCCCTTCAGCTCAGGGGCAGAGGGTTTGGGAGAAGGGGTAGGGGAAACTGAGGGAATCTGCTGTGACTGTCTCTTCACTTCCCTATTAACCAGTTCTTTCTGAATTAAAAGAAATAAAGGAAGAAACTTAGAAGCAACTTTGTCTCCCTGTTCTACTTTAAGAGTTGATAAGTTTCTGATCCTGTCTCAGGAAGAGACAGAATCCACATCTTGCAGGGTGAACTGGGGAAACTGGAAAGACAGCCAGCGAACAAGCTGTTCAACCGAGTTCTAGAAATTTTAACATTTCCACCACCTACATTTTATTGAACTTGGGAAAACAATCTCCTTTCTTGCACAGAGAGCTGTAAGCCCATCCTGATGTTAAAAGCTATCTGCATAGCAATCTACCTTCCTTTACAGCAAAAACTTCACAGCTAGCTCTGGGAGGCTTTTTCACAGTTCCTCCCCCCACCCCCCAACAGTGGGGTAAGAAGCGAAGCTGCCTGGCAGAAAAAAACATGTTTTTTTTTTTTTTTTTCTTTTAAAACTCAGCTGGCAGCCACTTAGGAACGGTGCTGCTCCCCACTGCCATGCAAAGCTGAGCCACCAAAACCCATGTAACCGGAGCCATGTGCTCTCTCCACTGATGCCCCTCACCCCCCCAAGCTTGCTGTGCCTGCCCGTGTTCTCTTGCCGCGCTGCAGCACTGGAAAACCGCAGTTCCTGCATGCGCCAGAGCCAAAAACCTGTGGCTTTTTTGCCACACTGCATTGCTGGCAGTGAACACACTCACCCCTTCCTAGGATGTCAGCTGGCTTGGGGCTGTGTAGGAAGTCCTTATCCTGGAACTAACTTTCCCAGGCTTAGGAAAAGCTGTTGATTCCACCCTCATACGCGTAGCTGCATAAAAAGCAACTTGCTGCTGTGAGGTGGCTGACGATCCAATGCTTGTACAATCTACACATGAATTTCCAGCTGCTGCATGGGGTCTTCCATTCTCCTGGAAAGCCCCACGTTGGGCGCCAGCTGTTGTAATCCTCTTCTCCCAGCCCCAGGGGTCACTCAGCTAGCTCCTTGTGTACTGGGAGGAGGAGGTTTGATGATGGACAAAGGTGAAAGAAAAAGGAGGCTCTTTATTCCAGGATACTGTCCCAGTTTATTCTCAGAATGAACTCCAGGGAAAAATGAGACTGAGGGAGAAACTGTGGGGACTTTTAAACTGGGGGAAAAGGGGAGGAGGAAAGCAGGCTACAGTCAATGGGGTGAAACTGAAGAGGAGGGGCAAGGGGAAGGATCCAACACACCACAGACCTGGTCAGGGGGGCAACAGGGGGTTTGCAGCTTTAGTGCAAGCTTTAGTGCAAACATAACAACTAGCTTAGTGCAACACCACATTTTACTTTTATTTTCACTTGAAGGTTTTGAGAAAACACTTGTATCAGAAAAATCACTCTTGTGATTTTGTATTTCCATCCTACCCCAAAATGAAACTTTGAAAATATATAATCATAAATTAATTCAGATTGAATAAATGATTGAATAAATTTGCCTCTGGGTAAGAACATGATAATTTTGATGTGATGATTTTTGAAGTCCGGAAGTTGGTGCTCTGAAGAGGCTGCAGTAAGAGTTGAGTCAGTATCTTGATTTCCCTGGTTGCCACAAGCTGGGGAAAGGTGATTTAGCTTGCCTTTGCCCTGAAAGTTTTCCAGAAGATCTAGTGTCATATGAAGACATCTATTGATGAATAATTTTGTCAGCTATGAGAAATGAAATCTGATTTTCATAATAAAAACCTAACATTTCTGGAACTTTTTTTTTGTGGTTGTCTCCACATTTCTGAGTTCTTGTGTTGATTTATTTTCATCCTGGTGGTCCCAATTTTTTTGCTCTTCAGCATTAAGTTTTTTGCTGTCTTCTTTTTTCTTTCTGGGATGAATTGTGCTTTTCTATTGAAAATATTTTTTTCCATTTATTGTTGTGAAGGAGGGGAGGAGAATAAAGGAGAACTGAGAGTAAGTAAACACCATGGAATTAGAGGTATTTATTTTAGATACTAAAGTAACCTATGACATGAGGAGAAATGGATAGCTTGTTTACTGTCATAAAACTGTGCTGATATGCTCAATCCTCATAACCCAAGGGCTGGTGAAAACCAATGTCTTAGCTTTCAAATTCTGGGAGCAGGAATGTTTGTGATGCTCCTTCCCTGATGCTGTTTTGTCTTGACACTTCAGGTTCATCATGAAATGTCAGCCTACTATGCTGTTGTTGCTGAGGCATTTTTTAATAAGCTCAGTGAAGCACCAATTTACCATGGTAATGAATGGTAGGAAACTCTGTGACCCCTAAACTTCAAATTTTTGGCTTTCTTAGTTATTTGAGTTGGTAAACAAAAATACAATACTGAAAAATACTGATTTGATTAAATAAATATGTTTTATGGGATATCCTTTTTGGTTGTCATTTTTAGTGTCAAATGCTTACATTATTATCTTGTAATGTTGCCCAAGTCAATTGCTTAAGAATATGTCTGCCCCCATTTTACAAATGGTGTCCTGAATTGGAGAAAAATAAAATCCTAGCGATGCCTGTGGAGGGGGAATCCTAGTTCTAGTCTTCTTTCTGGAATGATTGCTTCTCATTCCTTCTGTTTGGTTTGTATTTGACAGTTTCTTAATTTCCAGGACAATAGCAATGTTGAACCAAACAAAGATGTGTGCTGCAGGTTTGTGTTTGTCATAAGAATCACTCACATACTGCACGGAAAACATAGAAAATCTGGAACTGTGTTTTCATTTCCCTTTAATTTTCACTTTAAAATGTATTCCTACTTTCCTTGGCATTACACAGGCATTGCTGATGTATTTTTTATGTTCCCAAAATGGCCTGCAAGGGAAGTAACAGAGTGATAGGTGTGAGATACAAGAGTGGGTGGCAGAGTCATTGTGTGGTGGGTGTTCTTTTTTAAAAAATGTAACTGTGTCTCTGTTTTCAGGAGTATATATGGAAAAAAATGATTCAGAAAGGAATTTGGTCAGAGTTAGACAGGAGGATACAGAAGATAATTAGCAGAGATCTGGAGGAAATAAGATGTAATTTCCAAATCCATTTCTTTCTTACACCTTGTGAAATCTTAGTTTTCCTTTCGAGCTAAATAGATCATGACCTTCTTAGCAGGCTGAAGAACATGATGCTGTAATCTCTATCTTTTGTTCTGTGGGTCAATTGTTTTGTAAAGTCTTTTGCAATTCTGAGCCTTTTTGAATAATGCATGTGTTAACATGGGAAGAGTGGGACAGACCTCACTGTTTATTTTGGGTCACACTTGGATGTGGAATCCCAGAGGGAAAATCACTACTAGAACACAAGAAGCATCAAACTGTGGCGCTTGGAAGGGGAGCAGACATGAAATCACTTAGATACAGGAACATTTCCAAGATGAAGTAAAGGGAGAAAATGGTTAATTTTTATATTTTTGAGTAAAAATAATGTTTGAATTGGCTGTCTTGGCAGACTATTTAGGGCACTCTTCTAATAATGCTTTGAATTTTCCAGTGCCCTTCCACAGAAGGCTACAATGAACTTTCCCAGTACCGATGCCTTAATTGACAGTTGTTTGCTAGTCCTGAGAATTCCTTGTGTTGGAGCAGTGGTGTCAGCTTGTCCTCTCAGTAGGGCTGTGAGCAAGCAAAGCCCAGTGAAGTTGAATGAATACCCCAGGCTTATACGAGCTGAGTCCTACGGAGCTGAGAAGTGAGTTTTCCTCTGGTAGTCTATCATCTTCATTAGGAACAAGGCCCTCTTTTATCTGTCAGTAACACAGACATTGTTTATGGTATTCTTAGATGACAGAGCATCATTAAGGCTTTGTTTCCTTGACACTTGTTTACAGAGAAGAGCTGTCAATCAACAGTTGCTTGTTGGGGGATGCATTATCTTCAAAGGCAATGCAAGCTTTAGCATGGAAAAGGGAGGAGAGTGGAAGGGCATTAGTATGGAAATCTGTGCCTGAGTATCTGGTAAGCTCCTGGCCATACACGGCCTGTGGGCAGATTCTGTGTTGGCTGTCTCCAGCTAGTCAAAGGGTTGCCTCTGTCCTGGTGGGCATTGCTGTTTTTAAGAAGTGCTGGGTGCCTTTGAAAATATTTTTGAAAAGTTTCCTCCCCCACTTCATTCTTCCGTCTGTGCTGAGCCACAGTCAGGGCAGTCCTTCATGGACCTTTAATTAGTGTCTGTGTGACTGTTTGTGTAGCAGCTGGTAGGAGATGCTCCAACTGGGACTTCTCTGGACACATCTTTGTCTATCCTGACACCTGTGACAAGCTGAAGTGGAATGTTGACTGAATTCTGCTTGAATGTAACTGTTCTCTTTCTTGCAGGATATCACCTTTGTATGAAGCCCAGAATGAGCTCCAGTACTCATACAGTTCCGCCTGTCTCCTCAGTGTAGCTAAAATCTACCAGTAGCATTTTATCTTTTGCAGACTTGCATCAGTCTGGGGGAATTCAGCATGATCTCTGTTCTCCTGCAACATGCCAATAAACTTTTCTAATTAGTGTGAGATGATTTTGAGATGATTTTTTTTATGTTGACCCATATGTTGCTGTCTTATGATCTGTCTGAAGTTGAAGAGTTCTGTGCAGGTATCATAACAGTATTTTAGTAATAGTGGGCCCTATGACAGTGGTCTAATACTGCTGTTTGGACTTTCCTCTCCTATAAAGAAAACATCCTTCAACGTATTGGACTTGGTGTTTTCCTTAGATGAAGTTTAGGAATAAAAGAATCTTTAAAACAGTTTTATAGTATTTGTTCTAAAGTAATGGAAGAATAAAATGTCTTGATAAGCTTTTAATATATGTTTTTATCTTCTTCTCTATCTCCCAGCATTTGAGCTTGTTTGATTACGGACCGTTTGTTAGTCTGTTGTTAGAGGTTGTTACCAGGGTTTAGCAAAGGTAAAGTACTACATAATTCACTCCTAAGGCCCAGAAAAATATCCCTGTCTTTTTATTCCCTTGTAGTACACGTGCAGCTAGTAGAATTGTTCCTCTTCCAATGGAACTGTCTTTTGATTATTAAAAGTGGCAAAACATGTGGCAATGAGAAAGACAGGGAAAAGGGGCATGTTTCCTCACTTGCTGAAACTGGACTCAGTGCTGATCGCTGACCTGTGACTGGACATCTCCAGAACACATTTGGGAACATGTGCTGTTTAGGTGGATGTTTTAGTTTTAAGAGTTGAATTGGAATGTGTTCCTGTAGTGCTTCCTGAGATACACAAACTCCATTCTGTGAACAAGGCTTCTGGGAGACAAAACCAGAAGTTCTGCAGCAGTCTCCTGCTCTTCTCACATCTCTTCCTTCTTACTCTGTGACAGTCTCTTGCCCGTTTCTTTGTCTTTCCACTGAGGGATGGTACTGGATGGTTCTGCTTGTGTTTGGCAGTATGGCCGTATCTGCCTATCTGCCAGCTGTGTCTTCTTTCTTAGGTGTCAGTGGCATCTCCACCGCAGCCTCTTGGTTTGTCTGGCAAGGGATAATCTGGTGGAACCAACATGTAGGAATGCAGTGTTTGGAGAGTGGCAGGAGTGAAGTTAAGCTGCCAGCCTTTTTGTCAGGGATGGGAATTGCTCTGTGGCTGGATACTATAGAGCTTCCACAGTCTGATTATTGCAATTTGGCTTGTTCTGGCAATCTTAAAGAAGGAAAGACCTGCCAGCTAACCTGGTTATGGAGGTCCTGTACATCTCTTCTCACATGCAGTAGTATGGAAAATACTGCAAATAGAAAATATGCACTGAAAATAAATGCAGTTTTTGCTATGCATCTGTTCTTTGTTGTGCTTGGTTTTCCTTATTTCTCCATTATAGTAATAAATATCTGGCTGTTCTCCTTGGCTGACTTACAGTTGTGTTATGGTTGTGTTATGTGGTTGCATTGCATAGATTTGTTTTTCTTTTTGAAGATAATCCAAAGGTAGGGTTTGTGGTGGTCTGTGGTGGTCTACTCCCATCCCCCAGTGGATTCATCATTCAAACTTTCTTTAGTATTTGCTGCAGTACTTTAAAATTCATCCCTTTTCTTTGTGTTTGAGCTTCAGCTATCCATCTGATCTGCCAGCTCCTTTCCCCCAGTCTTTTATCTGCAGAAATGCTCTAATTGACATGAGAATCTAGCTCCTGCTTTTGGCCCTATCACCTGTAATAAATATGAAGTTGTGAGACCAGAAGCTGAGTCTGACTGAGGCTTTTATAACATTGTGGTTACATTACAGTGGAAGAGTCATTGATGGAGTAGGTTAAAATAAGGATTAGTCTTTATGACCAGGTTTGGATGGAGTACCCAGATTTAGAATACTTCTTTAAGATAATGATTGTTTTTGAGAATATGAAAGAAAGACTCTTATAAAGTAGTTTTAAGCAATCTTAATCTCTTGTTTGAAATGTATCTATGTATTAATGATTTAGGAATAATGTTCATGTGCAGAGCTGTCAATCATCTTTCCAGTTTCCATGAGTTTTTGTAATCAATCTACTATGTAAATTCATTACTTTGGTGTTTTTTAATAAAATGTTTATATTTACTGAGAGAAACCTGTGAGACAGTGACGTCAGGTTCAGGTTCAGCAGAAGTGAAAAATATGTGTAGGATCTATTTTGCTTTGATTCTTAATAACGTAAGGTTTGTAAAATGGTCTGTTCTTCATTTCTTTTAATATCTTCTATTATCTTTGGAAATTTTGGGCTCATTCTCTGAAAGAGAAATGAGGTATCAAAGCCATTAAGTTCCTAAGAATTTTGTGGGTAAATGTGGGAACGTTTGTTTGGTGAAATGGTGGATATGCATGCTCAGCTTGGCCAGTGGATCAGCACAACTGTAAGTTGTTACTGAGTGAGGTTCAGTGCTACCCATGTCCCTGCTGATGGTGAGGAGCACTGAGAGTTCAGGAGAGATTGGAGGAAATTGCTTTCACTGGAAAAATGGAGCACATGTGAAAAGCAAATCTGTGGGGAAACAAGGCTTTGATAGTTCTGCTGTTCATCAAATTATTTTTTTTCTTTACTCCATTTTCACTGTGGCCTCTTCAATTCTCTTTGTCAGAGAGGAGCAGCTGCAGTCTGTGTAGTGTTAGCATCACAACTTGGTTTTATTAACACAAACATCAGACACACACACACACATGAAAATCTGTATGCATACATGTTGCTCTGTCACTGCAGAACAGCTGCAGTGCAGCTAAAGCTCTTGGGTTCAGATCTGTTTGCTGTGCTGAGAAGGCTTTTGTCCTGTTGTATGTATTGCTTGTTACCAGCCTGTGGCCAAAAAAATTGGTGATTTTTGTGGGTTTTTTTTTCAGGAATCCAGTGCTTAACAATGGACTTTCCCAACTCTTTTGTCAGTTGCAGCAGAATTTAAGTGTTTAGTGATTTAGTCTGAAATATTCAGGTGTTTTATATATACACTGGCTCCAGGCATTTTCTGGAGAAGGACCAGCATTAAAAAATAGTAATTAGTCATGAAAAAGCTGGTAGTCTTGGTTAACCAGTGGCTGTGTTTAAACTCATTCACAGTGTGTTCCAGTTCTCCTGGCAAACGGCAAATCCCTAACAAACTGCTTGTTGATGCATGGAAAGCCCAAGAGTAGATCTGAATTTGTTCTGGTTGAAACTCACACTAAAGGCCCACGAAGATGTAACTTTGGGTTTGAAGATTTCTTTTTTCAAGTTTCACTCCTCCCTCCCACCCCCTTTTGAAATGTATATTTTTGAAACAAAGACAATTTTAGATGATCAGTCCAAACTTGAATATCTGCCGATTTCTATGCAGTGTTAATTCTATCTGTTTTCTTATCTAGAACAGTCATGGACCAAATCTTGTCAAAACCATAAAAAAAGGAGACTGTGAATAGGGTGAATGTTTGTTTTATCCAGCATCCTCTGTCCAGCAATGACTAAGTAAATATACAAATATAAGAACATGGCAGTTGGACATCTCCCATTTGGTCATCTGTGCTTCTGTTTTCAACTCAGATGAAATTTTTGGAGGAAAACCTATTGATGAATTAGTATTTCATACTTTAACTGGGCATCCCTTTACTCAGTGTTAGAAATATGAACCTTTACATATGAATTATAACACTGAAAAAATTATTTAGATGTATATTCATTTGTTTTTCACTAGCTTTATCAGTTTCATTTGAGGCTTCCTGGAGTTGTCATGGAGGACACAGTGAACAGTTAAATACTGAGCAGAATGCTTGAGATTATTTACTCAAGTGACATAGTGTATTCCTAATTACTTTTTTTGTTTCTTACTAATTCCAAACAGTTGAGAGCTTTGGTGGACAGATGTTAAGATTAGTTTATAATATAGTTCCAGTTTTTTTCCTCATGAAAACAGCAGCTCAGGTTCTTACCAGTATCCACACAGTAGCAGGTAGATCAGAGTCCATAAGCTCCCTTTCTCTCTTCAATGTACAATGCTGTATCAATTTTCATTAATTAATTACATTTTTAATTACATCAATTAATTACATTCTTTTTCTTTCTTGTCCAGCTGTTCACTCTCAGGAGTTTTCTGACATTCATTGGTTGTCCTTACTCTCTTTAATAGCTTCTTAGAGTTTTCTAATATGCTGTGTAACAGATTGTAAATTAATTTTTGATCCAGTTCTTAAGGCAAGGAAAGCCATAGCCAAGAAGCTTCATTAGTAAAAAAACACACACAAAAAATGTTAAGTTTCTTTTCCAATTGAATTGATATAAAATTGCTGAATTACTAACTGTGAGATCTAATCTATCATTTCACTTCACTCTGTAGAAGATTGGTTTTGTAGACAATGAGGTTCTTGAATGGCAGGAAAGTAAATGGATAAAATGAGCAAGTGATGGGGAATAACTCCAGCAAAGTGATGAGAAAGCAGCCTTTAACTCAAGACATCCCACACTGGAAGGTTTCCAGAACATCTGGAGGTCAGTGATTGTGTTCTTTTATCTTTGCTCTGTTCTTGCAGCCTTTCCATAAAAACCTGCTTTGTCTGCTGATGAAGGCTACTGAGTTGGAAGGACCTTTATTTTAATCCATTCTGGCCATTGCTGTGTTCTTATGGCACAGGGTATAGCAGGTTTTCCCCAACCCAGAGTATTTTTGCCATATCTGTTTACCTTTTAAATACAGGTTCTTTCTGGCTGTATTTTCTATATGGAGTGCAGGTGTCCTTTGTAGGATCCTTGTGCTCAAAGATCCTCAGTAGATCTTCATGTTTATTAAACTATTTTTGCCATGTCTAAAGACAACACCCAAGTGTTTGAACTGCATTGCCTGCATATTTTACAACAGTTGTTGTCTTTTTCCAAATAACCTATAATCAAATTTATAATCAAAAGGAGAAACTATATTTGTTATAACATTATGTCAGTTCAGAGTGGCTAAGTACTTGCTGAGATTTTTGGATGTATCTTTATATAATGTAATTAAATCACAGCTAGTGGCAGATGCTTGTCTGAAAACAACAGGTGTGTTATAATCCTTTTTTCAACAAAATGCACAGCACAAGCTACTGTTGCTTCTTAGAAGAGGGACCCCAGTCCCAGCTGTCAGAAAAAGGGATTAATTAGAAATGTATAGGTTTCTCCTTACTCAGAGAACTGCATGTTTCTTATTTCATTGCTAGCTAAGCTACAGAGACAACATGCCACTTATTTATCCAATTAAGTGTTCTCCTTCAAATCAGGAAACAGATTTCAATTGGCTTTGGAAAAGAGATCAAAAGTCTAAGAGTAGTAGCAGTTCAGGAGAGAAATGCCACAGAGAGTTATAAAGCTAAATGACCATTACTGCACCTGTGAAAGCAATCCAACTCTAAGGAGGGAATGAAATTGGAGAGTATAAATTAGCTACGACTAACCACAAAGTCCCTGCCTGCAGTAGCAACCACTGCCTACCAGGAAATTGCTAACTCTCTATTGAAATAATATAAAATATAATATTACTATTTTATTAAAATAAAATAGAGATAATATTAAATTCATTAAATGTCATACCAGATCATCAGCCACAGTTATTTACCCAGGTGAGGTTTTGGGCTATTAAATTTATTTTGCAGTAGTGCTCTGAATTGCTTTGGTCATTAGAAAGAAGTATTATTTCCAGCCCAGTTTTGTTATCTTTTTGGCCATTTTCTTATAATTAAGACACATCATCTTCTGGCAAAGCAGCAGAGCAGCTTTTGGCATAGTCTCTTCATGTTCTGGCTACGAATGTTGCTTTATATGGTACTATTTCTAGTTAAGTTGATTATCGTAACAACTTCTCAAGAAATGTGTTCTCTAAAGGACTGAATGACAGTTAGATATTTTAAAATATAAACAAGCCAAGTTTGTTTATGTCAAGCTTCTTTATGGAGACTGGAGCTAGCTGAATTGAGTTGCATTTTTTCATCCTTCGACAAATGCTCTGTTTCCCCATTACAAAGAACTTTTGTTCTTTGAACTATAAAGTCCTATGTAGCAATTGAATTAAAAGCCATTATTCATCCAGACAGTCCAGTGTGAAGACTCAAAATGCAAAAGATGAAGTTATGTACAAAAGTCTGTAGGTGCAGAAATGCTGTGTGAATTAGAAGCCCAAATGAGAAAAATGCATTAGGCGTAATAGCTCAGATTCTTACGGTGTGAGAATTAATTTTTGTGAAGTGTAGGAATTTGTGAGTTGTCCACCTGCCACTGGCATTCTTAGCCTTCACACAAGCTACTTTTGTGTACAAGCCAGGAGATCAGAATGATCTAAATTAAAAATAAAACAAAAAATTCAAAGCAAAAAACCTCCACTAACCCATCCCCTTCCGCCCAAACCCTTAAGCTTCAACCAGGGTTCTTAAGGACTTTCTTCTTAATTTTTTCAACATGATTACAAGACAAAGGCTCTTTAGAGTTTAACCTGAACATGGCAGTAGGTTGGCCTGCTTATCTGTTTAGAGTCTGCAGCAATGCCACATGGAATAGAGTAGTATTTTTCACTGTCATTTGTTCTTCCACTGTAGAATTAAATCAGGTCACTAATTTATAGTAGCATGGTACATCTACCTTTGGTGGAGTGCCACTGTGACATGGGCAACTGAAGTCCTGGGAGGCATTTGGGAACTGGCCATCATCCTCCCTTCCCACCTGGCTGCATCCCAGTAACTGGGCTAATGGCAACAATGGCAAGGTGAGTATGTGTTTATTTGTGTGCAGCATTTGCTCTTGCATATTTGGGATGAATCAAGGGTGCCGATAGCTCTGCATTTCATTCACTTGGGGTGACACATTTCAGTTCCATGGTATTACTGGGAGAAAAAAGGCTGTTCATGTGGTCCCTTAAGTCTCTGTTCTGGGGCTGCTTTTATTTAAAATTTTCATTGATAGTTACGGGACAAGAATCAATAATGTGTAATGAACTTTGCTCGGGATGCAGATCTAGAAAGTATCATTAGTATGGGGAAGGACCAGGATATTGTGTTATAAATCAGGAAATGGTAGACATAAAGTTGAAGAGGGGAAAATTCAAGTGTTGTAGTGTAGAGCCTAGAATGACAGACATAGCAAATGATAGACATTTCTACCTTAAAAACTCATCTGTTAGAAGTGTGAAGCTAAGACTTGGATATATTTGCTTTATACTTTGCAGAAGATTTGTTAGTAGAAGGATGTTACCTTGGAGGGGGAAAAAAAAATCCTAGGATTTGAGCAGAGATTAGAAAAATGTGGGAAAATTTGTCTGTCTGAAGATTCATTCTGGATACAGCAGGCATTTCTCATCACACCATTTGAACCTGTAGGAAGTACCACAACTTATTTTACTATTCCTCAGGTGTTTGCTTTCAGCAGTTTTGAGAAATAGGATGGGGGTAAGAGATGTTGGTCTGAGACAGTCCTGTCCTCTTTATGTGAGATACAGTTTTTATAAGGGAGAACTAGCAACTGGATTTGTAGATTTAGGGTTTCCCTTGTCTTGTTTCTAGCTGCCTGAGTTCTGTTTTGAACACTGAGACCACAGTGATTTGTGAGGATTCACAGTCTCTTTTTGAAGCAGGCAGGCTGGCATCCTTGGGAAGACGTGGAAAACTAAGAAAACATTAAGTTTTAAATTGGGGCATAAGAAATAAGGTAACAGTGGGACATGATTTAGACATACTTGGCCCTACATGAAGGTGAGATTTCAGGAAGTCAAGACATCACCTTTCAGCACTGTTCTGAAATCTGATTGTTAAACATCTTGTGGTCTTTGGTCACTTCAACTTTACTTTTCTTCTAAGGATATAAAGACTGAGATAATACTCCAGTGTGCAGTGTACCTGTATTTGTATAGGTCTACATAATGTGATTGATATAAATAATGAAACCAACACCTTTCCCAAATACAGCCCTCTGATTATGCAAAGGCTTCTGAACCAAGCGAGGTAAATTAACACACCTGTGGGTGATGCAGGAAAGCAAGGGAGACAAGAACTAGAGACAGAACTTTAAGAGGAAAATAAGAAGAAGGACAGGGCGTATTTCATGCAGTTGATTGCAGAGGAAAGATCTTGGCAGCCATAAAGTTCAGTTGTCTGGGAACTGTTATGCACGGAAGCTGAGGCAGCATGGAGTGTGTACACCCAGAGGAGTGAGCATGGTAATATTCCTGCAGGGCTTGCATCAAGGGGACTTTTGCTGTGGTGTAACTCAGCTTTGCAGCTGGGGAATCTGGCACATGCTGTTTATGGCAGAGAAAGTTGTTCTGGGCAAAAGGCACATTTACAAAGGGTTTATTTCAGGGTGTCCCATCTGCCTTTCCATCTGAGGCATTTCTGTTCCTTAGTATTATTTGTTTCTCTACTCTTCACCACAGGTATACAGCAAGAGAAAGTGAAGAGAAAATGAAGTGGATCCTGATGGCAGGGTTTGCATATGGACTGTACTCTGGACCCATCCAGTATCATCCTTGCCTCATCAGACTTTTGCCCAATCTCTTTCCTTGGGAGGAAGCAAGAAAGGTTACTGGGTGGTTTAGCTCAGAAAAGCAGGGGAGTGCATCTCTGTACATTGGTATGAGAAGTGTGTTGTGCCCACAACAGCAAGCTCTTTGGCATTTGATACAGTAAAAGGAAGGAGACAAGCATGAGGTGCAAGCAGGACTTAGGATGTTTTTATAGCATCTTTCTTTGTCCCATTCTGAGATCGACCTGCTGATGGAAATACATTTCATACCTGACCACTGTAAACAGTGAACCCAGAGGAGCAGTGATTGTAGTACATCTTGGCCAGTCTTCATTTAAAAAGGATATCTGAGACCAGTGAGGGTTGCTGCATCACTTAGGCTCGATGCACTAAAGAAAATGAGTCTATCATAATTGTTTTAAAATTGTTTTCCTGTTTTACAATACGTAACAGGAAAATAATTTATCTTAAAATTTTCTTCTGCTTTGATCCTACTGTGGTTCCTGTGGTATTTTGTATCTGTTAGAGTGTATGCTGTCTGAAGCAAGTTAACTTTTCTGTCTTCACATAATCTTAAAACCCCTTTTGTCACTTCATAGTTGATACACTGATGCTGCATTGCTTTGTGAGTGCAACTCTTCTGTGTAATAGCAGCTGGGTGCGACTTCTCACTCTGCCCTGTGTGGTGTGGCTCAGCCCTCTTCCCTTGCTCTGGCTTTTGTTGCTCCTTCTGACCACCTGTGTTGCAGGTGAGGCCAACTGCTTGCATGACCTCTCCAGTCCAAAAACAAGGATGGCATTGGATTTGGAGGTAGTCTGGGCACCCCTTTACCCCCCACAGTCCCTTCAGCAAAGTGCTGTGGTGCCTTTGGGCAGTACCAGAAATACTTGATTGCAGGAGAAGGCAGTTTGAGAGCAGAAGTCCCATGCTCTGAGGGAGTGTGGGGATGACGGGGGTACAAGTTAGTCTAAATACAGCCTCTGACTTTTGCAGTTAGATAGGCTCCAATTACTGCTTTTCATCTTTTGTTGGTGTCTCCCGGGGCCGTATCCTTGCTTGTCAGCAGGAGTGGGGAAACCTGGGAGTGACTGGAGGTGCTGCCCAGAGTGCCCTGGAGCTCACTAACCCTTTGTCCAAAAGGCTTAATAGTGCTACAGTTTCTAAGACTATCGTGTATCTTTTTTGGTTTTGGTTTCATGAAGGATTCAAATTCTTTGCTTTCTGTTGCTGAAGTAAAGATAATGTATCTTACATTGGTTTGTTACATGATCAGAGTGCACTGGAGTTGCAGAGAGAGAAGCCTGGGCATTCTGTGCTTGCATGCTAAATTCTGCAATCTAAGAGCCAGATTAACTCTTCAGAAAATAATTTTCTGAGCAGTTTGCCATGGCTGGAAAGGCTTCTGGGGGTCATCTTTCACTTTAAGAAGTTAGTGAGCAAGTATGTGAGGCAGCAAACTATTTACTTTCTGGCTTGGATTCTTTTCTGCATATACTTGCACTGGTTTTAGTCAGACAGCAGACATGGTGCTTACTCTGTAGTCTCTGCTTTTTTTTTAAATCTCTGAAAGGCTTATTTGTACTTCAGCAGCTGTATTAAAAACAGAGGTGAACCTGATGTGAACAAGAAGAAATTCTAATTGTTTGACTCAGCATAGGTGTTAACATCACAGAAAAAACACCCTAGTAATTCCAAATCTGCCTTGTATGGAGGCTGAGGCGGAGACCAGCTCTTCTGTTTTACTCTAATGCTGAAGTAAGAAATGTGCTGCCTGTGTTCTGCAGCAGTGTAAACTTAATGGCTGACTTGTGACACAGTTCTGTGTGACACAGTTACGTGTAATCAGAGCAAAGGTTACCCAGAGGGGAATTTTCTTTCTGTGGGTACAGTTGGTAAAAAGGAAATAGTTCCAGGTTATAAAATGCGTTGGTTTTTACTCATCAGTTGTGCCAGATTTTTTAAATCTAGAAAATGGGTAGAACTGCTCCTACTAGAGATGAGAAGAGGTGTGGGGACAGGACTGGGGTGGGAAGAGGGATAGAGCTGGGCAGCAGGGTGGGTCAGTGTGGTGGGTGTCCAAAAAAGGGCACATGGGAGCTGCTGGAGACCCTGCTGTGTTTTCTTGGCTGCCTCTGTGGGCAGTCTCTGACAGGCTCCTTCCTGAACTGGCCAGCTTGGCCAGCTGCCTCCTCTGCCCAGCCAGCTGAGTGGCTGCTTGCCCAGCCCAGTTGTGAAATGCAAATTAGAGAGAGTATTTAAATGCTGAGGATTTAGTTTTGCATGTGAATTTACTGTAAGAGGTCTAATAGTATAGCAGCAGGTTGGCATAGTATCTCATGGGGCTTTTGGAGTATGAGAAGAGTGGGGATTTTTGTTCTAAGCAAAACATTTTTTGAGCAATAAAAAATTATAAGATTATTTGCAAAAGTTGGTCACAGTTAAGGGCCAAGTTCTGCTCTTGTGTAGCCAAGAAAAGGGTAAACATCAATGTGATGTTGAATGTTTTTGTATGGTCAGAGAATTTTAGGTCTTTAAGTATATTGATGCAGATTTCCTTGCATATAATGAAGAAGGTAGTTCCTTTAAATAATGTTACCATTTTTGCAGGATTATAAGGCTACATGATGGTCACATAAGAATGGGATCTATAATCTGTTTTACTGAAGAGTATAATGTCAGCATCTTCAGTGCAGCTCATGTTACTTGTGTGGTTTTGTCAAGAACTTTGTATAGAAGTACTGTTGCTATCTAGTGGGCTTTATTAAATACAGTTCAGTGCCATTTAAAAATGGATGTGTTGCCTACTGGAAGGTTTGAAGTGAACTACTTGTCTGTAACTACTAGTGGTAGAAGTAAGGTTACAGGAAAGTTTTCAAATCTATGAAAGAAATGCTGGAGTCATGTCTGATAAAGTTTGTAAGGAGTTGGAAAAGCCAGTCATGAGAGGCAGAGGATGGAAAGGAGCACACAGTGGGATGTTTGGGAACAGCATCTTTGTGGGCAGAAGTGAGGGGTTCAGGCTACCACTGAAGGGATGCCTGTGAGAGCTAGAAGTCTGCTTGCCGCGGTTCAGACTGTTTTGTATTGCTGTGTCTCATGAGGTATAAACAGCTGTGGAAATTGGATGTCTGACATGAGGATGCAAGATCAGCACACTCCCAATTTCTGTACTTCTGTTATCAGAACAGCTTGCATGCATCCACACTGGTTGGGACCTTTTTTATTGTTTGTTTGTTTGTTTGCTTGAGGTTTTTTGTTTAGTGTTTTCTTGTATGTGTGGTTTTTTGTTTTGTTTTGTTTGGGGTGTTTCATTATTGTTTTTGCTATTTTGTTTCATTTTTGTTTGTTTGTTTTTATTAATCGAATGTATTTTAATTTTAAAGTAGAAAACAATCTCATTGCATACAGAAAACTACAGCAGGCTGCAGATGATGCTTATTGAAATAACAAGCTCATAGGAAAGAGAGGAGGTAGTTGGGAAGAATCCCCTGGGAATATAAACAAAGTTAATTTTCAAGCAGTTGTACTTTTCTGTGTCGTTCCTGCTTGCATGGTAATGCTTTCAAGCTTACTGGGAAAAATGGAAAGTTCATGTCCTTAGGGTAAGATGGACTTGAGCCTGGTTTAAAACCCATAGGGTATTCTTTGCTGCCACACATCCCTTCCTTCTCCTTTGTACTCTGTCGTAAAAACATCTTGTGTGTGTCACTGCAGAAATGCACATCAGAGAGTTGTAATTGAAGGGCTGATAATGGTGACAGGTTTAGACAATTCAGACCATTGATTTTCAGGAGCTGTGTGTGCCTTTCAAAGAAAGTTAAGTGTGGCATTGGATTTGCCAAAATAAAAAGATTGAAGAGGAGCAAAGCAGTGGCAGTCACTGTACCACAGAGAAAAGTGTGTTTCTGAGGAAACATGAGTCTGCTCATGTGAGTAAATCAACACTGACAGATGAAAGAATAACAGGGTGGCAGTAAGTATCTCTTGAGTAAATCAAGCTTTTACTGTACAGACAGGAAGACCATGGAGAAAAATACAAAATACTATGTGATAGGTAGATAGCAAATTTGTAATTTTGAAGTGAATACCTTTTCTTGTAATTTGGTGTAGCAAGCAAGTCTAGTCTGGTATTTGCTTTCTAGGAAAGCTATTCTGTGCTGGGAAAAACCTGGTTGTTGGTGAAAATGAGTAAATGTAGTGCTTAGTCAAAGCAGAGGTGACTTTGCCATCAGAAGAGGGGTAAAGGAGCACTTGCAACAAGAGATGGTAGTGCCAGGAGAGATTCGCAGATCTGCTGTGCATCTCCCAGGATTCTGTTAACCCTTTTGACTGCAGACATATGTTAAGGACAGTTTTCAGCCATCCTAAGATGAAGCCAAGACTCTCAGAGTTTCTGCTCTGCAGATAAAAGCCTTGTTTCCAGAAGCATAGTTCCTCTTCTGTGTGAATTTTTGTTTGAACATGTAGAAATGTGGACTGTTTCCTGGAGCTCAGATTACAAATGACAGTGGTGGGTGTGTGTCTTATCACCTGTCTTCCTGAGAAAGATGTGTTCCTGCACTGTTTGTGCTGTCTACAGATGGGACCAGGAACATTTTCATGTTGTCTTTCAGATCTTTGTATAACTGTTCAATGCCAGAAGGGATAAAATCGATAGCTCCAGAGAGTTAGAAATGTACCTGCTTGATAATGGCTCCTCATTTATAATGATAACTTCAGCTCTCTCAGTTATCAGATTTTGAATCAAGAGGAATGAACATAGCATTGCTTTGAAAAAGAACAAACACCATTCTTCATAAAAATGTGCCAAGACAAATGCCTTAGAAAACCTAAATGTGTCATAGACATATGTTTTCTGGTCAAATTTGCAATCTAATTAGGAAATGTGATTAGAAAATGTAAAAAATGTAATCTCATTAGGTAGGATCTGTTGGCTTTGGCCATACTTCCTGCTGTTAATTCTTTACCAGTCTGGTTAATATCAGCTGTCCTTCCTTCTTTCCCTTCCTGCCCACCCTGAATCATGTCACGCTGACATGACTGTGATGTTCTGTGATGTGCTGTGTGCCTCCAGTACATACTATGCAAGCACTGACTCTTCTGAGTTCTTGGAAAAAATTCTTCTTGTTCTTCATTGAGCACCCACCACCTTAAGTTCCCAGGTGTTCTTGACCTTTCGTTTACAACTCTTGGATACAAGTTATCAAAATTTGCTGTCCCTAGAAATATAAAGACTTAGGGAACAAGCTTCACTCCTTAACACTTTCTTTCGTAATTTTCAAAGTAGGAATAGTATGACTACATTGCAGGACAATGCTACATCCCACCTACAAAACATGAACACTGAAAACAATTCTGTTTTGTTTTGTTTTGTTCTATGTGTCAACAGTTCACTCATTTTAATTTTATAACAGAGGTTATATTTGTAATTTTTAATTTTTCATTGTAATTTCATTTCAATACGAACAGGTATTTTATATTTGTGTTTCACTGCCTGTGTAATCAGTGTAGCCTGAGGTAGAAAGAGTGTAGACAAGGTAGATCCTACAGCACTTCAGTTTTTTTAATTCTCCCTCTCTGCTGACCTAGGAATCTGTTCATTTTGCCTGGTGACACTTCTGGGGAAATTTGTAAGTACCAGTCCTTGTTTCTGAGCCAGGTAGCATGACTTGTTCATGATGTCAATGGATGTAGGTAGGTTTTGTTTATTAATGTGATACTGCAAGGACTGTATCAATTAAAATAACACAGCAGCATGTGGGCTGAAAAGCCATTGTGTTTAAACTTAGTTTGGACTTGAAAAAAGCTCTAGTGGACAAATTCAGAACCATAGCTTAGATTTACCAGGTTTTGATTGCAATTTTAGCAGCATCAAAAGAAACAGACTCTTTTTAAAATAGTGGTTTCATGAGAGTTCTTCAGAGCAAATGAGGTTATTCAAATTGTGCCATCTGCATAAGCTTGATCCTTTAAAATATCTAATAAAAAAGCTGAAGAAATGAAGACCTGAACATTTGTCTCCCTGATTACATCAATTTCTTCTCTTCAAATATTTTAAATTTTATTACTGTGTGACTGTGTCATGTTTTAGGATGGCTTTATTTGTTTGGCTTTTCACTTTTAGTTTCAAAAACTGATATGAGATAAAAATAGAGAATAGATCAACTATGTGAGTACAAAACATTACCAAGAATTTTGTTTTTCAGGAAAGGCAGAAACGCTCTAGTAATGGCATTATGGTTTATGTGTCAAATTCTCCCCTGTTGATGATAGCTTATGTTCACTCTCTTGGGTCTTTTATAAGTTTTGCTTCATTGTGCAGGCTTGTAAATCTCAATTATACTAATGGGTGTCATGCTTTCACATTATAGGAAAGAAGTGCCAAATACAGCCCACAGTGGGATGCCCTCATCCAGCAACTAACTCTTACACTATGGAGCCTTTCTCTTAGCTATCAAAAACATTTAACACTGGGGAAAAGAACATTAATACAGCTTGTATGTGAGTCCAGGAACAATGATCCGTAAAGTTGTTTGCCATTGTGTCTGTCAGGCTGTTGCATATTGAAACGAGAGGTAAAACAGTTGTCATAGGAAAGGAAGTAAGTGGCATTTGCAGGGTTGATGGTCAGTTAATTATTGCTGAAAAATACATAGCAACTTGCTCTTGCTCTTTTTGGAGATGGTATTTGATATGCTTCCCTCATTTACTGAAATGTCTTGTAAAATAATTCTTTGCTGTGAATTAGAAGGCCAAACATTTGTGCTCCCTTGTTTCTGAGAAACCAGTTCTCAGGAGAGCATGAAACATAGGTTGACACCATGATACAGCATTTTAATGAGGCCTGATGTCCTGTCTCTGTTTTGAAAGAAATGGAGTCACAGATGTTAACTGGGCTTTCCTGAGGATTTCTGAGTGGGATGGGTAACTCTCTGATTGTTACTGTACTGCTGATTTGGTTGCAGTGTTTTAAAGAGAGGCTGAGCAAAACTATGTACATCCAGAGAGAGCTATGGACCAGTTTTAGGGTTTTGATGATTTAAATAAGTGCTCTTAGAACAGGATTCTTAAGGGTTTATTTCAGACACTTTTATGGGTTTATTTTTGGATTTTGAGGCGGAATGTGTTTGCACGGGATGGAGTTCCAGCCTTCGTAAGGGTCATCCTTATGAGGGCCTCTGAGAGTGTCCTTCAGCAGCTGATCTCTGAACTGAGGTTATTGGTGCTTCACAGCTTTATCTATCACAGGTTTATTTTTCACTAAAAACTTCCATAGGTATTTCAAGCACATAAAATTATATGGAGGGAATCTATGATGTTATCTCTGACTTAAGCAGGGGTTAAGCCTGCACATTCAGAAAGGAATGAAGTTACTACAGCCAGGAATTTTGCATTGGCCAATTCGGTTTTACTCCAGGTTTATACTCATACCTGGAGGCTCCTAAAGGTATACTCTGAATCCCTACTCTTTTACTGATTTAATGAGATATTTTGTCTAGTCAAGGCTCTATAATTTAACATTAGCTCTCAACAAAATCGTGTATTTTTTGCCTTTTTGTGTCTTTTCCCTTTACTTTCTCCATTCCAGCCAAAACAAATTATCTTGACAAATATTTGATCTCACTAAGTATGCTTGAGACCATAGCAGAGCTGATGGGATTTTCTACTCTGGGGTGCAATAAACAGATTGACAGTGGAAAGATTAATGTTCAGTCTCGTAACATTCCCTGGAAGTCTCTGCTGCAGGTGATGCAGCAGCTAGGATTTCTTAGAATTTAAAAACATGTGCGAGCAAGACAGTACCAATACTTAATATGATGGAGTAATGATTTCATATTATAAACTTGTAACTCAGAGGGAAAACCATCTGGTTAAAAATATGTGCATTTTTCTCATTTGAAGTATAGCCCCAGGGTTGTTTTTTCTCATTTTATTTCTTACTGCTTTTGATTTGGTTGAGGAACTAGTTAATGATGCATGACAATCAAAGTCATCAATAGCTAACAACAATAATGAGAGTTAATTTTGGAATACTCTTGTCTCTCACTTCCCTCGGTTATCCAGTAAAATGCTAAATGAACCTATTATTCCTTATCTTAAATTAAATTATTAGAAGCAGACACTGTGGTTTTTCATTGGATTTTTTTTGTGTATTGATCTTTCCGTCAATGTCTCCTATAGGTGTTTAACATGTATAGCTACAGAGATATCCATAGATGCAAGAATAGAAGGATGCCAAATAAATAGAAGTGTGATTTCCTGCTCTGTTTATAAATGCTTTTATATTTTAAAAACTGCTTTTATGGTATGAGGTTGTTTTTGTTTGGTTTTTTTTTTAATATAGGGTGAACTGTCTCTAAATGTATAGTAGAAAGCACTGGGTTTCATATTTGAGGGCCAGTTTTTGCTCTTGATATAACATGTAGGTCTGCTGTGTTCAAGAATTATTTCTTCTCAGGTAGTTGTAATGAAGGGAACAGACTCTGTAATGATATTGCAAGAGTGAAGAGCTGGACAGGGCTGAGAGGCAGTCGGGCTGTTTAGCTGCTACTCAGATGGACAAGAGGGCTTAGTGGCCTTCTGTGAATCGTTGGGTAATTGAAGGAGAGTATCACAGAGACTGTGTAGCAGCTCACCTCATCTGCACTATGTGAGTATCAATGTGTATGAGCAAGGATTGGATGACCTCAGGTACCAGGAAGGCCCAGTTCCAGCAAACTCCACCTCCTGACAGCAGCCCAGATACAGCTCTTCTGTCCTGGACAAGGTGAATTCAACACCAGCTGTTGTGTTTTACCCCATTGCTGTCTTGTGCTGTAAATAAATACAGGCCTTGTTTTAAGTCTTAAATGAGAGACAGTTTATTGAAATCTAGAAATATATTAAATAATCAGGTATCCAGGTTCATTCTTGTTATCAACAGCTGCTAAGTCACCATCTGATGACATTGGTTGCTTGAGTCCTACCACTTAGCTGAACTTTAAAGATAGTGTGGAACTTTAGTTCTGTCTTGAATAAACATTTCTGTTGAAAAACTTAATAAAGTCCAGAGTGTTCTCGCTGTGTTTTTGCCTGCTTTGCACCTCTGCTATGTGAAAGTAATAAATGAAATTGAAGTGCCTTTTTCCGTGTGGCTCTGGGCTATAAGGCTTTTCATACCTGGTGATATATAGGAATGTCTTTGAAATAATAACTCATCTTTTTAGAGAAAGTGGAGGGATGTGCATGACTGACACAGATGACCTTCCTTCATATTATCTTCAAATAAGCTCTTCTTTATTATTTTTCTTGTGGTCAAAGAAGAGGTACACATTAATCTAGATAAATCCTAATCTCCCAAGCATTTTTATAGACTGCATCTCATAGTTGTTGGTTTGGGTTTTTACCCTTGTCATGTCCCCTTATTGTACGCGCTGAACTTAGGAAAACTGATGAATCCTCTTTAGCTTGCACAGAGAGGGTATCTATGAGAAGGATGCATTTTCCAGCTGAAGCATGCTTGAAACTCATTACAGCCTTCTTTTTTTTCCTTTTTTTTGAAGCCTGTCAGATCTGAGTTTTCAAATATATTCTCCTTGCAGAGTTGCAGGAGCATAGACTCTTCCTGCAGTTGTCGGTGATTGCATTTCCCTTCCTTTGGTGCTGCAGCTCCAATCTCAGTCACTCCTTTCTCCTGTGAAGGTACTATCTGAAAAATGCGTATGTTTGGTGGTGCATGGTCACCCTCTGTTTGATACACTCTTATTCTCTATAATACCTGTATAATTCTGTTGTATGATGAATTCATGACAAGTGACTAATAAAGAAATTTGGACAGCAGTCACTTCTGTGCATTGATAGTGCCACATTAGTGGCAGATGGAGGTAAGAAATTTTATTTCAAAAGTGTCTAGAATTCTCAGTGAAATGGATATTAGTAATTCTGTGGGTTCAAGACATTACCTACTTTTCAAAGTGATGTTTGCTGAAAAACCTATTGTGTTCAATAACAGAAGCTACTGCAGTATGTATTTTCATTCAGTCCTGCTAAAGAGAAAAAAAGGGAGATCAGATAGATGAAGATAAGATTCTGATTCCTATTCAGTTGTTAAGGCAGCTATGTAAAATCCTGCCACAGTCCCACAAAAGTATTCAGGCTTTATGGATCTATTTTACCCTGACAGCTCCCACACAGCAACATCTCATCTACAGCTTGGCTGTAGATGTGGATTCCAGTGAAGGCAAGGTAAGGTTAATTGTAGTCATGGCAATGGTATTAGGAAATAATATTCATCTTCTTGAGAGAATATTGTGCTCAGTAAGTATGTGAGCCATGTCAAGGCTTAATTCAGGAGGCTTTCTTTTCTCCCTGGCACATCCAGAAAGTGCAGGACTTACTTTAGCCTTGGATCTCTACTATCTGTAATTAAGTGCTCAAATCTGTGGTGTGTTTGCCTAAATAGGTGACTAAATTGATTCTATCTGAAGTATTCAAAGCCACTTAGCTGAAAGAAGGACTTAATTGTATAGCCCTTCCCTGATATAGACCACATGAATCTTACTTAACATTTGCTTTTTTCATTTGCTTTTGAAAGGAAGATCTCCAAGCTTTCAGAATGTAAACATCCTAAAGATAGAGAACTTTATTTTTTAGCCTTCAACTCCAGCTTTTATCTGAACGTCCAACATTAGCAGCTGTACAGATGTAATCAGATTGGAAAATGAGACTGTTTTTCTGGTTTTGACTGTAGATTTCTTTAGAATGTGTGGTGCCCAGCTCTTAAAATGCAGTTGTTGGGGAGCCAGAGCAGGGAAATGATCAAGAAAGTTTTGTTCTTTCTTTTATCTGCATATACATAGTTCAGTTCCTGCTCTTTTTAGGGGAAGGTACCTGTTCTCTCTATGGAAATGAAGAGGGAGGCATAGCCATTTAAAAACCCCGCCCCAACCCCTACAAAGAAAATCAAACCAAAACCCACAATAAAAAAAATCTCTGACCAAAAGTAGCTGGTGCTGTGCATGCTGAGGAGAAGCAGTGTGAGACAGTACAGTAATAAAACCAAAATGGATGATGTGCAGCTTCTTGTATTTTTTCTTAATGCTATAATTACCCAGTGTGCTAGACCTGAGAAAGATTTGTGATGCTCATAAATGACAGAGATGGGTCAAAATGCCATTTGAAAACAAACACCTTACAATCCTAGCTGGTGTGGCTCTTACTGAAAATCTGTCCAGGCTGTACTGGAGACTTAATGTCATTTAATACCATGCTGGTGAGTCTGGTATATATTTACATATTTGTCTTTTCTGGTATAGGCAAGAGTGCTTTTGTACTACCCAGTTTTGGGTCAATGGATCAATGGAGACTTTAATTTAAAGTCTTACTTTTCTATCATTTGATAAACCTATCGGTGTTGTACACAGTGATTTATGTGTATTATTGAGAAAACCCTTATTTGTGTTTTTTTTTCTCCTCTCTGAAGCTTTTTAAGCGAACTTAGCATAGATGTGAGTTTCATGTTTTGTTTAAATTTCAATGTATTATGTTTGAATTTGTGGGTTCACCAAATTCACATCTGAGCATTACTTCTAAAGAAACACTAAAGTGCAAGTGAGGTAAGCAGATGGACTTGACTTTTTTTCTGAGTTCTTTTGTTAAGTTGACTAAATTTCTTTTTACAGGAGTCAGTCATTATACCTTGGCTGTATTTTTTGAATTTGTGAGCATGCATTGTAAAGTCATGAAAACTGGGTAGTCCCTAGTGTCTCTCTAGTAGACTGCCTGCCTGAGCAGCAAAAATTAAATGGAAGGGTTGAAACTGAGTTTAGGTCCTAAATGGATGAATCTGACCTACTGGTTCAGGTTTAGCAATTTCAGAATTATTGTTTTCAAACTCATGCATGCAACATGCTGTGAAATTATTTACTGAAGTGCTAGGGAATATGGCGGGGGGAGGGAGGGGGAAGGACTTTTAGTTTGTTTGTTTGTTTTTCTTTTTGGCTCAAAGTGATACCAGTTGATTAATGTGGCCTACAGAGATAATACAACATACCTACTTGAATACACAAACCAGAGGTGAGTTTTACCCTTGGGAGGTACCAAGATTTTTAGATGCACTACAATACCTCACCCTTTTCTGTTATACAAAAAATGAGAAACATGGATTTGAGTAAGAGGTAGGTTATTTCAAAAAAAGAAACAGAAATTTTATTTTTTTAAACATATTCACAGCCAAAGTATGCAGGTCAGAGGCTAGAGAGGTTTCTTCTAGCTCTCTTCAGCGGCGTCTTCTCTTGGAAGCAACAGCCACTTGCTTCTCTTCTCTTCTTGCTGGTGCTGGATTCTTTGGAATAAAAGGTTTTACCCATTTCTGAGGGATCCATCGGGGGCCTGAAGGGGTGGATACACACGCGTAACCTCGCCCCCAGGTGACAAGTTCATAGGGGCCCTTGGTTTGCCAAGTTTCAGGGTCCCTGATTAACACCGGTGGATGCTGTGACAATTTAAACTGATCACCACTGTTAAAATGCCGAGTTACAGGAGGATTCATGTTTTCAAATGAGCAGTTTAGGAAATTAATAGTAAACAGAGCTTTACATAGTTTCTGTTGGGGAGACATCCACACTACCTCGCTACCTTGCCTGGCTAGGACTTGTTTGAGCGTCTGGTGCGTACACTCGATTACAGCCTGACCTGTGGGGGAGTGGGGGATGCCAGTTTTATGTTCCACTCCCCACTGCTGGACAAATTCCAGGAACTCCTTGGATTTATACGCTAGGCCATTATCTGTTTCACTCTCCACCCCTCCCAGCCCGGTGTCCGAGTTCAATCTTACCTTTTTCTGTTGTTTTCTGGCGGTGGAAAGATACTTGTTGCCCTGGAATCGGTCCTCTGGTGCTGGAGGATTTTCGACTCCTTTTCGGAAACTTTTTTGCTGTATTTTTTTAACTGCATCCAAAGTCTCCAAAGAACGGCTCACCCTGGCTCCGATAAGCCTTTAACGTGGGCTCGTTCAGCCCCACGTCGGGCGCCACTCTGTCCTTATCCAGCTCCCCACTGGGACCCCTCTGTCCCACCCCCCGTGGTGCCTGCTCGTCTCTGGGCACAGGCAGCGGAGGGGGTCCTGGAGTGGATACAACACGGACTCAAAGTATCTAGACACAGGAGGCTCAAACTTGCTGGAATAATCCCGGGTTTATTGTCTGTCGTCCATCCGGGGCAAGAGAGAGAGCGAAATGCTCTGGATCTTATCTCTTATACCAGGGGGCAGGGGTGATTAGGGGATGCAGGGAGGTCACAGCCAATGGGAAGGGGGAAGGGAAAGAAGGTTCTCAGGTAGGAACTAACATTACACAAACCAGAGGTGAGTTTTACCCTTGGGAGGTACCAAGATTTTTAGATGCACTACAACATTTAGGTGTCAGACTCTTACCTTGAATTTCACCCATTTAGACATGTTTTGACAGTGTTTAACATTAGGAAGTGAAATGTCCATGTGCTGCTGGTGCAGAAGGGAGACCAAGGACACCTTAAGTACCTGGAGTCCCACAAATGCAGGAAATTGTTTGGCATATCCAGAAGATTCTTGTAAGTTTGCTGTGTTGCAGAAGGTGGTGTTGGTTCCTTTCAGATATTCATTGACAGTTTGACGTGAGGAAGATCCATTCTAATCCCACAGATGCAGGTTAGTTTCATCTTCACTGCTTCAGTTGGATCTCTAAAAATAACACTTACTGGCACAGATTGTATTCAAGTTCTTTCAGTCTTTCTTCAGAGTTTTGTTATTTCTAGGAAGATACTCAGATTACAATCCTAAATATGATGGCCTGACAAAAAGTGTCATCTCCCTGGGAAATGTGGGGTTTGTGGGTGTGTGGTAGCTGGTTGTAGTGATCTGTTGGATGACTGTGCTACTTATTGAAACTTACCTTTTCCTTTCTTCTGGTTACGATTGGTAAGAAATCTCCACTGATGCAAAATGTAACCATTTCTTCAGTGGCCTTTTCAACTTCATTGTTGCAATTGCAACCTACAACTGCATTGTAGGTGCAAGGTGGCAGTTCTGTGCAGGTATTCCTGCTGCTCCCACTATTTAAATGAGTGTCCCAGATGTGTTTTTCCATTCTGAACTTGAGTGTTTCTTTTCCAAAGTCAAATTTTCATTGAAGGCAGTTTCTCTAGGAAATCTTCCACAACCATGTGCAGCTAAAATTTTGATTAGGGTGTTTCTGAACGGTGTTACCCACTAGTGTTTTTTTCCAGTCCTTTAGCTGGAATGCATTTGCATCTGACTCATCCCAAGTGTCAGCCGCTAGAGAAAACTGGTTGGAGTTTAGAATTGCACCTGAGACCTGAAGTTATTCGGATATTCTCTTTCTGTCATTAAGGACACCTCATCCATCATTGCTGTTTGTTCTTGAAAGTTCTTCTTTGGTGAGATTGAGAAGCCCCTTCCTTCCCACACATGATAAATTTGTACAGAAGTGTCCCTCACAGGCAGTTTTTGGAGTTCCCTGGAGAGGAGAAAGGTTTCTAGAACCAAGGTGTAGAGGCTGTGTGTGGTTGGGTGGTACAGTCTGACCACTGGAAAAGGTGTGCACAAAGAAAAAATGTGGAAAATTACATGAGCCACATGAGCACAACAGTGGGTGAATATGTTTCTTTTCAATCAGCTTTTTGCCCCCTGGGAACTCTTATTAAGGACTCCCCTGGTTCTGATTGTGTTGAAGTAAACTGAGTTAAAGAAATGTAGGTGAACCTCATGAGAAGAACTGCTTAATCTTCTTCCTTATGAGAAATTTTATGGAAAGCTGTTAAGTGCCCTAGAAAAACTCTCCTCAGGTTCCAGGAAGAGGATGCTGATTGCATGCAAAATAAATGAAGAGAAAAACAGATCCAAAATGGCAAAAAAAAAGGATTATTGTATCTGGAAGTTTGAGATGATGAATGTGTAGTTATGTCTGGATGTTCATTCAAAGTAAAACACTCAGTCTTTAGGAAGCAGACTCAGTGTCCTGCATCCTTTTCAGCTTTCAGAAGTAGGATTTTGCTGATTTCATGTGTTTGTAAGTAGTAGGTACTGGAAAGCCATATGTATGGTCTTTTTTACCATGCTGTAATTCTGTCACTGAGAATTAGAACAGTTATGTTAAAGCACTGTTCTTGGTGGGTTGTGTGTACTTTGTTTTCTTTCTGGTTTTGGTTCTACTTTTTTTTAATAGCTGCCACTCAGTTCCACATAGTAATTTCATTCTGTTGTATGGCCTTTATTATTGATGGAAGATGCTTTGGAGCAGGAAGAATAGTGTATTTGTCAAATATATCTCTCCTGCAAAAGATGACAATGTGTGGGAAGAAGGCAAAGCAAATTAAAAAAAAAAAAAGGTTTTATTGAAGAAATCCACCTTAGCAGCTTTAAGGTTGAGAAATGCCTGCTGCAATGTTTCTGTTACAAGTAGTATTGAATCATGAGTGCATGTGGTATATCTTTCAAACACTTGGTCATAATGCTTTCTGTATTGTTTCTTTCAAGTGTTCATAATGGCACCTAATTGTTGCTAATTCAGCAGTTTCTCATTGCTTACTCTGTTTTGTTTGATGAAAACATTTTTGTTTATTGTCTTTTTTAATTTTTTTTCTGAACAGACTTAGGTAATTGAAGTTTTTCTATGCTCACGAGTGTGACACACAAAAATTCATGGATTTTTCACAAACCTAAATTGGCTAACGTGGTAGTAGTATCCCATTTTATATATACTAACTGAATACAGAGAGATGAAAATCAGATGTGCTCAGTGCTTTAAAACATTTAGTATAAAGCATCAGACAGTTCATTTATTCTTTCCCTGAAAACATAAAATTGCAAATTTTTGGCTGTTCGGTTCCTTTCAGCTTCCATTGCAGTTTTGATATAAAAACAAGCAACCAAAAGCCAGATATGTTATCAGGGCTTCCTTAAGAGGCTTTATGTTAGTGATGTGCCCATGATTTGTATGTTGATGTTTAAAGAAATGTTAGTTAAGTACTTGCACAGGGCTTGAGAAACTGTTGATTGTATTGGGGGGAAATGGAGTTAGTGCAATAAACTGAAGTGGAATGTGCCCCTGCTTTTTCTGTTCATTTTATAACTTGGCTGATGAGGAGGATTTTATTCAGAAATAGGCTATAAGCACAGTGCAGTGCTCCAAAGTCTGGAACTCAATGCCATATTAGGTATAGCTGCAATAAGCTGCAACTTTGTTGGAATGATTACAGCTGGTGACTGGAATTTGTAATATGAACAGGGTTATTAGCCAAATAAATGCCATTTAAACAAAAATGCCATTCTGGTTGTTATTTTGCACTTAATTGTTTGGGGAAACTACACTTCATATTAATGGATTTTCTAACACTCTTAGTATCTTTCATCAGCAGCCTGTGAAGTTATTGCACTGGAAAAGCAAAGCTGACATCATTTGGACTAAAAAGTAATGCTGTTCTCAGGTGAAAGCTTTTAATTTTGACTAATGGTATTAGTGAATTAAGGGGAAGATTTAAGTACCCTGAAAAGTCTGTGGCATGTAACTGGCGGTGAAGACCTTGTCACTAAGCCTGTGTACAGTTTTACCCATATTGCTGTTTTAAAACCAATTAGAGTTCCTAAATAGCTAGGAAAGACCCCATTTGTCTAATCTAAATTTTTCTAATTTTTGCTCCAGGAACAGCCAGAAATTCAAGGCAAGCATGGGCTGTGTGGGGCACTGCATCAATCCCAGTTTAGCTGCCCTTTGCTGACTCCAGTTTGCAGTTACTGGAAAGCTGGTAGAGAGCCTTAGCAAGGAGCGAGGGAAGAGGGTTTGAAAGGGATAAACAAACATTAGGTTCTGGCTGCTCTTGCAGCTGTCTAGGAAAGGATTCTGCAGGACAATAAGGATCTGCAAAGAAGTTTTTGAGGAAATGGTGTTTAAGTCCAAAGTATTTTTGTAGCACTGCAGAAGCCAGAATATGAGAGAAGAATGATTTTTACCTGCCACACCACATAGTACATAACAGCTTTATTGCTGTAAGACTTTGCACAAAGAATGTGTTTGTGTTTTCCACTCACATGACACTAAGGATTGCCTCCCCTTTTTAATGGTATTGTCCTGCACCCAGTTGACAAGACTGTACTCTTTAAACCTTGTTCCAAGCACAGGCTGTCCTTGCACTGAAAAGCACTGTCAGAGTTCTCTGTGACTGAATTCCCCTTCATCCACGCAGTCTTTGAAGAAGGTCTGTTTTCATACAGGCATTGTATTCTTCTTGGCACCTGAGATAGCAGTGTTGGAAAACAGAAGCAGACACATCTCAGATTTCATGTTTCAGTCTTCCAGCAATCTCAGACAAATGAAAGATTCATACAGACTCTGACTGTGCTTCTACAGTCTTGCACATCTCTTATGTTAAGAATCTAGCTTTAAGGAACTGAATAGTCTGAAGTTTCCTGACTTTATGTGCTTTATGGGGTCCCATACCTTATGCTTTGAGAATTGACATAGTATACGTAGCACTATGTGCTCTAAACTCTACCAAGAGGGCACATATAATAAGCATATGAATTAGTTAATACAGATTAAATTACATTGTTTATAGTGTTTATGCAGTGTCATTTAAAAAGAAACCTGCTTTGTTTTGGTTTTATTTCATTATAGGTACAATTGGCTGATAAAAATGTGCACTGTAATTCAACTGTATTGGAATGGAATAGAATTAAATGTCTTACAGGACTACTTTGTGTGGTGTAGGGGTAAACACATGCAGGGAGGTAATATTCTTTGAATAGTGTTATTCACAGCAGCAAAAATTTACACAGAGGCCTAAGAACTACAAAAAAGGTGAACGGTCTGGTCCAGTGTTTTATTCACTGGTATTACTACTCTAACTTCAGTATTATGAAATGGTCAACAAAAGGAAATAAATGAAAATAATAAATTCATAAAATTTAGATTAAAAGCAGAAAATATCAGAAAGCTGTGAAGAAAAAAAATCCACAAAGACATTCAGTTACATAAATTAATGAGAATATTAGATATGTTTTTCCTCAATTAAATACTTTCTATATTTTGCTTCCAGGGCTTTATGGTTTTAAATGTTTTAAATATCTTTTATGGTTTTAAACTAGTTTGATATCTGAGAAGTTACTGCAAATGATCATAATTTAGAAATTAAACATATTTCAGAATCTACATGAGGAATGCCTCATGTGGTGATTAGAACATCTCTATACAGTATTCTCACTACTGCTTGTAGGGCTGCAGTGTTATGTACACTTGACAAATTTTACATAAGTTAAATGAAGGTGTTGTTCCCCAGTGTCTGAACTTCACACAGCAATACACACTTGGCAATACTCAGGTTTTTACAGCTGAGTAGAGGTGGTATTCACCAGTGTGGCAGAGAGAAGGCTGCAGTGGAACACAGAATACTGCAATGGTATCCCAGGTCACTATAAATGAGATGTATTGGGTGGAATATGACTCTGTTCCCTTCTCAGCTTCTCCAGACCTGCAGGATCAGTGAAGAGGACACTTGCAGGGCACTTGTTTGTGTGCAGTTTAACTCATCCTAAGACTGATAGTTCAGATCAGATTAATTTGCCTGTTCTTCAGTGATGGTAAAAGATATTCTGAGGGCACAAGCTTAAGGGTATATATTTACATGAGGTCTGATGAGTGGCACATCTGGAGTTTGATATTGACCAAGGTCAATACTAAAATACTAAAAAATACTAAATTATGGGTGGAGCTGAATGGTCCCAGTTGGCCCAGTATTAGGACAGTAATTATTTTTTTGTGTGTTTCAGCTTGTAAGAATAAATTTAACATCTAGGATTAATTTTTACCAGCTCTGCCAGAGACAGGACACTGCAGGGACAGGGAGAGAATCCAAAGGATTCAAAAAGCCTTCCTAAAAGTAGACAGCATGTGGCCTCTTTTCTAATGCAGGACATCGGTTTACATGATTAAAGCAATAGTTTGATAGTTGATAGTTGTTCTGTAATCATCTAGCACATAGCCACAAAATCAGTAGTGCTCCTTGGTTCTGCTGTAGAGCATCTTCTGAGTTACATAAGAGCTGCTGCTGCTGCCTTTGCATTCACCTTGCTGTATGATATGGGCTGATGGTGACATGAGTTCCTTTCCTTTCACAGCCAGTAATCTCTCTTCCCTTTCAAACTTACACTTCTGACTTGTGTCCCAGCTTGGGATCATTGACCCTCACAGTGTAGTCATGAGTCCATTCACCAGAGTCCAGTTCCCACTGATGCGAATTTACTCAACAAGAGTTACAGTGAACTCCCTCACTTTACTGTATAGCATAGCTTAGAAAAGAATCAGAGCATAAACAAGGTCATTATTGCACAATAACTGCTTAAGTGTGTTTGGTCAGGATTTGAGCTGGTGGCCAGCTGCAGCCAGGGAATATATTTCCTTCTCCTGCTGTAGTGCTACACATAGTGACTCCCCATGGTGTTTTTGAACTCTTTTTTGTTTCATGCCACTGCTGGAAGCTTGGTAATGTTGCATAAGAGCAATTGATTTATTTTAACTCTGTCTGTTATTCATTGTCACATGTATTGCATCAGAATGCAAGTTAGACTTGTATAAGTCAGAATAAAAAAAAAGGCACTTCCAGAATTGCATTCTGTGTGTTGCAGATTAAAAGAAATTAATGTCTTTACCTCAGACAGCAGGTGCCTCTGATCATGATGGTAACAAAGGATTTGTCAGTGAAGAATAGGGATGGGCAAACATGACTAGTCAATGCCAGAAGATTAGAGATCTTTAACTGAACTGCCCACAGGCAGTCATTGTCTGGTGAGGAAAGCTGTTTCTTTATAGTTCTAGAAGAAAAAGGCAGTCCATTTCTTGATCCTTGGTGGTTTAGTACTTCCCGTAGGTGCAAGCACAAGTGGGTTTTGGTGCATTGAACTACCATGAGAGGTTTTGAAACTATTTTTCCTCCTGGCTATTGACTGAATCCATTATTAAGAACAAAACAAAAAAAAAAAACCTTGAGGGAACCTTTTCTGTCAAGCTAAATTGTTTCATCTGGAGTCATCACTGGGTCTTAGTCTGTCTCTTAAATCATGCTCTCAAATTTGAAACTACTGATCCTCACATTCTGCTTGTGAGGATCAGTAGTTTCTCAAAAGGTCAGGAAAACACCTTTTTCAAAAGGCCTTCCTGACAAAAAATTCTGCTGTCCTCCAGTGCCACACAATTATATGGAAACCATGGTCTTTGTTCACTCCAGGTTGCAATACCCTCACTGGGTTTTCTTCTGGGAACCAGCAGCAGAACTTCCCGTGAGCTCACGTGTACTAGAGTGTCGTAGCTTGTTCTGCTCCCCAGCCCTCTCTGTGGGCTTGACCATTCATATCCCTTCCAGTCTCTGAATTTTCAAAGATGCTTTGGTGTCTCAGTGAGGAAAGGCCTGAGTTCTGCTAAGCCTGCCATATCATTCAGCAGCCTTCAGTGTTAGAAGGAGCAAAGTAAGCGTGAAGGAAGGAAGACTTTAGGTTATTTCTTGCACCAACACAATTTAAACATTACTATTTCAGAAAGTTAGGAAGTTTCTGGCTTATCTCCAGCTCGTCTCACTGTTTACCACCCCACAGCAATTCAGTCTGAAATCCCACACTGAGCAATGACCCCAGAGGCATTTGGGAAATACACCAGAGATAAAAGGATGCTTGGACAGAACAACAGAGCCTCTGTCACGAAGTCCATCCCACCAGAATCCAGATCTCCACCATTAGACTTGTCATGAAGTGATCTTCCAGAACAGTACCTTAAATCACTCTGATGCCTACAACTCTTCATCTTTTTTTTTGTGAAAGCTTTCACAACTTCATCAACAACAAACAGAACAACAGAGCCTCTGTCACGAAGTCCATCCCACCAGAATCCAGATCTCCACCATTAGACTTGTCATGAAGTGATCTTCCAGAACAGTACCTTAAATCACTCTGATGCCTACAACTCTTCATCTTTTTTTTTGTGAAAGCTTTCACAACTTCATCACTTCAGGCTTGAGATTTAACTCAGCAGATGGTTTTAAGTAGTTCTTGGATGGCAGACACAGGTAGAATTCTGCCACAGCAATTTTGAAAGTGAATTGAGCAGAAGCACAAACTTTGGTACTTGATTCCTGACTATAACCCATGAAAACAAAACATGATGGCAATATCACTTACTTCCCCAACCTTTTTACTTGGTTAGTCATGTCCAGATGGACAGACAAGACATCCAGTGCAGGTGAAAGGGCTATCAGAAGGATAATTATGCCATGAGGAGGCAGTCACAAGAGTACACACCTGGACACAGAGTAAAAATACTGTGGGGATTTTTCAACAGGACCTCTGAACATAATAAATTTCTGTGTGCTCCTCCAAATGTTGTAAAATTATGTTCTTCTTTGATGGTGAATTACAAAAAGTGCCATTTATTAAATGGATGTGTTTTTGAAATCCCAGCTGTTGGTAGAAGGATGCTGTGATCTAAGTGGATAGATCCAAGTGAACTTGGATAGAAATCTAATAGGAATTAATCCATTAATTAATTAATAATAAATGTACTTCTTACGTGCATTTCAGTATCCTGCTTGCAGATTCTTTTTCTGTCTGGGATTTCCTATTAGAAATCTGTCCATGGGCTTTCCTATTAGAAGTCCCCTTGGAAGCCCTCTTGGAAGAGGGGACTGTGATGAAACTCTTATTCTTTCACTCCTTGCAGGGATGCCTGGAGTTAATTATCCGGGGAAAGACTGTGTTTTGTTTGCAACACAGGGATTGTGAAATGTTTCTGGGAATAAATATGATACTGTTTTTGAAAAGAAGTAGATGTTGAAAAATAAGAATGAAAAGGTTTACCCCAGATGTTGTTACAGTTTGGGAGGAGATTATTGGGAATAGATTGCTGTTCTGGAGGGCCAGAAGTGACCTCGATCAGTGTATCTGTGGAAGTGCAGGCAGACAAACTTTAATACACAGAAAATTCTCTCATTTGTAGACTGTCTTTCTGATGTGCTTCTGATGCCTCTCAATATTGTGTATCTGTATATGTATAACAGATCCTGGACTCTGGCAGGCATTTAAAAAAAAACCCCAAGAACTTAATTGGTGGCCAGTCATAGAGATCCATAGGAGGCATGTTTTTCTGATGAACTCTGCCTTGGCTACCACACAGAGAGTTTGCTGAATTCCTCAAGAGGTAAAACGTGGTCCATAACATCTTGTAGCTTTGGCTGTAACATGGATTTTTTTTTTTGTTTCTGAGACTCATAGGGAGGTTTCTAAACCCACATATGCATCCTATTTTGGCAAATGAGTGTACATGGTATTGTTTATTGGATTGTTTTTCAAGCTGTATCTCTATAGGGAACCCGAACGATTAAATAAACCTTCCTCATGTGGGGTATTACTCATTTTTACTGTTACTGTTATAAAGCATAATAATTCATATGGCAGTAGTGCTGTGTGCCTGAGTCACAGGCATTGTGGTAGGTTCTGTGTAAATATCACCAAAAACTGCTGTGATACTGTGAGTGTAGAATAAAAGGCAGTAGGAGGAGTGCAGACTGAAAAGGGATGTTTTTCTTTGGAAGATGGTATGTTAGACATACATTTTGCTATTCTAACTTTGCCTCTCAGCAAAAGGAATGAAGTTTTCTGTTTGATTCTGAGAGTTTGCTGGGCCTTTCAGTTCAGAAAGACATTGCAAATGTGGCAATTCTGTGAGTGGCCCTAAAATGTGTAGATGGCGTGTGTCACCAAGGAGACTGTGTTTGCTATTGGGTATTAGTGTCACTAATGTTAGTGTTAGCATCTTTTGTTTGTTGACTGTTAGTGCTTACAGGTAATTTGGGGTTGTGGGTTTCACTCTGTTGTCCAAAAATCCATGTGGATTCCTTATGTCTGAAGAATCTATTAGTGGATCAGTAATACTGCCTGATCCTCTCTGTCTCTGTCTCTTTTTCATATACAGGTACACATGCAAGCAGGAGTGTGATATTTCTAAAATATCTATGGCAGTAGAGGAAAATAATTTCTCTACAGTTTGAAAAGGGCTACTATATATACATATTTTCCATCTGAAGGACTGCAAATTCAGTTCAACCAACTTATTCGTGTTTATGTGTTGCCAGTAGAATGAGGCGAAGGTCAGAAGGTTTGTTGCAGGTTGAGGATTGATTGTGCTGAGGTCTTTTCTAGTGTAGCTAGTTGCTCAGTTGCTCAAATGCAACACAGTTACTCAAATCATCTGTAATTGTAGGGATCCTACTGAGATGCCTGTTGTATTTCCAGCATTTTGTGTGGTTTTGATTTTAATGTGTGTGTGTTTAACTGTACCTTTTGCTTATTTGTCTGCTTTCTCCACTACACTTTGCTGTGGCTGAGAGCTGAGCAGGGTTTCAAATGCTGGAGCTAGAACTAATCTTTCACTTCTGCAGCTGTGTTACAGTCTTCCTGAATTAGCAGGATTATTGTTTGAGGACATTCGACAATCAAATCCCAACAGCTTCCCTGGAGCCTCATTAAAGTCTGAGACTTGAACTATGGAAAAAGCCATCAGAAAAGACTGAAAACTAGGAAGACAGAAGATAAAAGCATCTTATTTTTATGTATTTTTCTAATGCTTCTCAGTGAAAGGTAATCAAAAACTGCTAAATTAATGGGATCACATTGTGTAAGGAAGCCAAACACAGGGTTTTGGATAGTTTGGGCATTAAGTGCACAGGAAAGTCTAGAGCCAAAGGAGGAGGTATCTGAGAAGTGTCTGGGAAGGCACAGTGGGAGGGTGGCTGTTGTCCTCTCAGCAGCACTGGGCAGACCTGTTGAAACTGTAAAAAGATTAGTGTGAGTCTTGTTTATTGAAGAAAATCAGGCAGAATCCAGAGATCTCCTGCCCAACAACTATTTTTGGCTTTGGAAGGGCTAAAGAAAGTGTATGCTGGTCTAAGATTAAGTGGTGTAGCTATTGGAAAACAGCCAGCAGCACTGGGGAAAGAAGCCTCCCAAAAGTGATTTTTTAACTGCCAGTTGCACTAAACCAGCTCTGTGATTCTGGCTCTGCTCTGGCAGAATCTGTCTTGAATGTCTCCTCATACAAAATTTGAATTTGGAACCTGTAAGTGCTGCTGTGTTTTGAGTATCGAGCATAGAGTATGCTCAAACATATCTTAAAGTGACAGTAGAAGGGATAGGAGCAGTGCATGTGTTTTCATCTGAGCCTAGAGGTGATTATTCATTGCCTTTGGAATCCACATACAGTTGTGTGATGTAGGCTGTCACGTCCATTCCAGCTGCAAATAAATCTATGAGGTTGAGAGCCAGGGATGTCTTTGTTTATTTTCTGGTTTTCATTGTCATAGAAGAGAAATAAAAGAGGCTGACAAAAAAACACAGCAACCTGAGAAAATTGTTTTGAATAGGAACCACCCCATGCCACTCCCTGCCCCCCCAAAAAAATGAAAAGGAAAAGAAAAGGGGGAATTTCCTTTCCCTTGTGCAAAAACATTATTTTTCAATGATAGCATTTCTATTACTGATGCTTCAGTGGCATTGTCAGGATCCAGGATTTGGCATCATCCTGTAGAAAAAAACCTCATTTGAGAATGAAAGGTCATGGTCTCATGTCTCAGTTTAAAAGATTTCTCTAGTAAAATTCTGTTATTTATCTGTGAAACTCCAGCTGATTGTGAGAGTAGAATGAATTTCTTATTGTATACACTGTTTTTCTAAGTTCAAGTTTGAACTTAGAAAATTGTGAAATTTTCTAAAGGTAAATTGTGAAATATCAATGATTAAGTCCTGAATTCCTTCATAAATTTGTTTCTAAACAGTCTTCTGGCTACACAAAAGCCTATTAGAGGTTTATGAGTCAAATACACCTATCTTTTAAAGAACTCTTAAGTCCATTGGAGTTCTGTCAGGACTGCTTATGAATTAATATATAATATATAATTAATAATAAATAATAATTACTATATATATATATAATTTATAATCTTCTATTTTTTCCCAATGTTATCACGCTTTTGAATTTTTAGTATTCCTCAATTAGTAAGACTCATACTGAGTAGTAGCTGAAGATGTTTTGTATATTTTGTGTTTATGTAAACTTCTTTAGTAAAACATTTTATTGTGCAGAACCATGAGCATGTCTTGGGGAACATGTGTCATTTGCAGACAACATCTCGTATCTGTACAAAAAATATTTTCTTACTCTTTTGTGTGTTTCTCTACATATCACTGTATCAGTGTCATATAAAAAGTATTGAAAGTCCTAGGGGAAAAAACAGCTGAATTCGTAGAAAAGCTGAACATCTGTGCCTTTTTTTATGTTTAAAGGGGTGTTCATGGTTTCTGAATTCATGGGAAGTGCATCATGAGGATTTCAAAACATGGCAGTTTCAGAGAGAAAACTTTAACATCTTGTGAGCAAAAGAAGGCAAAGGAACTTTAACAGAAAGAAAATGAATCCTTTTATTATTATAGCAAAATAATTTTCCTCACCTGCTTGGTTCCAAAGAATGTCTTATTGCAATTTTTTCTCTGATAAATAGCTCAATTCTTTTCCATCTTGGCCTTATTTTTTTTTTTTTGGTGCTACAGCATACAGCATTCAAACATGAAAGGCTGACTGCTGCTTTTAAGACAAAATGAAATGCTTTTATTGCAAAAGGTGTTGTATTTCCAAACCAGTGAAACCAATCTCTTTGCGGATAAAAGAATGATTTTGATGGAAGGTGTAATTCTTGTCAGTTTGAAATAAAACCAGTAATTTTTTTCAACCATCAAAAGTAGTTTATTTTATAGAAATAGTTTACAAATAAAAAACCTGCACATACCAAAACAGTGTGAAATGGGAATCGTAAATGAATAATTTTTTGACTGAAACCATATCCTTTGATCCTCTGAACTCATGGGTGAGTTCTACAACTAAGATATTTTCTTTTTACAGGCAGACAAAAGCATATTTCCCAAGAATGGTTTGTACAGTGGACACTTCTAAAAGAAGTGCTTGCTGCTTGCATGAGGATCTAGGACCTATGGGAGTACAAGGTCAGCCAAAAGCCCAGCCTGCCCATGGTTAATTTGGGACAAGAAGGATTAGTCTGACATGAGAGAGGTACATGCATGTTCTGCTCTGATGTCCCTGGAGGGTGTCTCTTGCTGATGTCTCGGCTTCAAGGAAATAGAAATCTGGAGCACTAAAGGTACAATAGGAACAAGCCCTTTGGACTGCAAAAACAGTGAAGAGGCACTCAACCAAGAAAGCCTTTTTTTCTACTAAAAAATCTCCTGCAGTGACAGCATCTGAGCAGCGGATTGAGATTTCCTTCTTGGTGGAGGGTTTTAATTTTCCAGACCCTTGGCTTTGTTGAGTATATGACTGACTTTCAGAAGGAGATCTTGATCAATAGCAGATTCCTGGCAAGAGGCATAAAAGAAGGCTGGAAAGTAGGAATATCTCCTTGACATATAGTCTGTTTCTGAGCTGCAGTTGGTATTTTTCTATTCAAAAATGAGGGGCTAATCTTCCCTACATAGATTTATCCAGCCGTTTCTGGTATGTCTCTAAAACATTTCTGATTTCCAGTTTTTTGTGGCATCTAACAGGACTTGAGAAAAGCATTTGACACTGTGCCACATGACATCCTTGTTTCTAAACAGGAGAGGAGACCAAATGTTTGGCCCAGAACCCAACTGTTTCATCCACAAGCCCGTGGGCAGCAGGGGAGCGAGGGGATTCTGCCCCTCTGCTCTGCTCTGCTCTGCTCTGCTGTGCTCTGCTCTGCTCTGCTCTGGTGTGACCCACCTGGATCACTGCATCCAGAGCTGGGGTCCCAGCATAAGAGGGATGTGAACCTCCTGATTTGGGTGAAAAAATGTTTTGTTTCCTCCCAGCTTGTTTTGAAGCTCCCTACCTTTTTTGCTAGAACGAGGAGGCAGGAGCTCTCTGGATTGTTTGTGCCACTTGCTGCTTCCCCACGTTGTCTGTTTTCCAGCCTTTTTAGGTGCTTATTATACACAGCCTTTCTCTGGAAAGTCTTGAACTTGTTGATTTCCCACCAGCTTCAGAAGCACTTTAAAGTATTCATCACCTCAGACACCCTTGACATTTCATCAGATCACTCTCCTAGCAGAAGAGTCCTTGAAATTACCAGAGTTTTTAAGCTAGTCTTTGTCTAAGTAGTTTACTGAGTTACTGGTTTTGTATCAAATTTGATTTGGTTTTTATTGAGAATGTCCTGCCAAGTTTTGAGCAGAAACTTGATTGTTAGTAGATTAAGGAGTATTTGTTTGTCTTGCAGGCTTTTTCTTTTACTGTGGGCTTTTTGCACAACTTGTATTTCACAGTACAGGTCATCTCTCTGCAGCTCTGAGAGAGAAGTTGATTTTCTGCCTGTGAGCTGTAGTGTCTTGTGTGCACAGGTAAATTTGATGATATATCAGTGCGTGCACTGTACCTCTCATATTAATGGGGATGAGTCTCAGTCAGAATTCAGGCTTCAAGGAGGATTCACATTACATTCAGAGCTAACGCAAATGCTTCTTGCTTTTAAACTGACCTGAATCCAGTGCTGAATCAGGTCAGCCTCCAGCTTTGGTATGTATGAGAGGGAGATGGGATTCATACTAGATTTGTAAAAACATTCATGGTGGTATGCCAGATGCAGTCATGAAAATATGAATCGTTCTCCATACTCAGGCTGACAGAAATAACCAGGAAAGTCAAGTGTTTGGAATATGCTTTATCCCAGGCCAGAAGGAGTTTAGCACATCACACTGTGATTGCCAGTTACCATCATGCTGGTTCCCAGAGTGGCACATGCTGATCATGAGCTGTGCACTAGAGACTACACCTTGTCCTGGATCTCAGTTTGAATCTTGTTTTTATAGTTTCATTCAATTTCTTCTCCCCTCTCCTTCCTTATCTCAGTTCTGACTTCCAGTCCTTTTCTAAACAGAGACTAGTTTGTGGTGCAGAATAACCTTTTTGCTGTAATGTGTCACTCACTTGCTGCAGCTGCCCTCTGCAGCTGCCCTCAGCCAGGACTGAATTTTCCTGTTTTGTAAGGTATTTGGTTTTGATAAGCTCCCTCCCCCTTCATTCATCCCCAGGGACAGCACAACAAGCTGCAGCTTGAGCATGGCTCAGGCTGTCACAAGGCTGTGCAGAGCAAATGGAGCAGCTGCCTGTGCACACCACCCTGGAAACAAGGGCAGCGCGTTTCAAGCTGCAGTTGTTGAGCAGAATCCATGACTCTTCATGGATTCATCAGAAGATTCTCCCATGTCACAGTGCTACTCCTTTGCTACTGGAAAGTCTCCTTCTGCAAAGGCATTGGAAACATGGGTGGTAAGTAAAGGAGAGGCTAAGGGCATCAGTACGGGCTGCCTTTAAAGTCACCTTGAAATGACACTGATAAGTGATGGCATGACCCTTCCATGGCATGCTGAAATTCATTCCTCTGTCTTGTCTGTGCAGAACTCAAGCTTCTGAGTTTGGAGAGGCAGAATCCTCCTCTCCCAACACACCTATGATGTGCAGACCTAAAATAGACTGTCTTCTTCTAACAGCACTTCTTGGTTTTGGGCTGAACAGAGTGAAAGGAGGAGAAGAGCATCAACAGATGGGTCAGTCTGATGTTGATTTTCCTCACAGACTTCTTTTTCATCAAGAAAAATAATTTCTGTGGGGAGGAAGAAGTTTGGCTGTGACCTTCCCTTGCTCTACTGTTGAGAGAAGTAAAGTTCCTGACAGACTTTCATCCACTGGAAAATGGGATAATTGTGCTTTCTTCCATCAATCTGCACATTTTGTGGCAGCTGTCATCATTTGTATCTCTGCTTGCTAGCTGTTGACTGGGGGTCCTGTAGGTCACAGTAATACAAACAATACCTGTCAGTAGAAACAAAGTCACTTGTCGTTTGATCAAATGTTTGCACTTAGTTATTCTCTAATAAAGTTTGAACTCTGCAGTATTAACACTGTCGTGCTCACTGGCTTGAAATTAGTTTTAGAATGTAAGTGAGCAGGAAGCCAAAACAACCATGGTGCTTTCTGTTTTTGTGATTAGAGATCATGTCTGCTTTGTGAATCCTCTTGCCTGTCTTTTCATGTTTAATAGAAAGCACTGCTTAGGCACAAAACCTCTTAACAATCTGGTGTTAAATCTTTACTCTTCAGCATTAGGTAGGCTTTAATTCATCAAATGTAACTTGTTTTGCAAACTGTGGAAATGTATTGGGTTTCAAATCAAAGCCTCAGAACTTATCATTCAAAGTGTCAGAGGGGATTTCAAATACTGAGAAGTACAAACTATTTTTATGTAGTTAATTTGCATTTTCATGAAAGGCAGTTTTCATATTAATGAGATAAAATCCCCAGTTTGTACAGCATAAGCCCTCGGATACAGTGCTTTCTGAACAAATTTGATTAGAAAAATTAGAGTGAGATATTCCAAGAGTATTTTCCATGAAGAAAACAGCTGTTGTTTTTTCTTACTCTCCCAAACTGTCTTTGGAGAAATTGGGCAAACTCTTTGTTTTGTCTCAGAACAGTAACACTTGCCTGAGTTGTTTTTTGATCCCAAATGAAATAAAAACTTGATAATCTCACTCTCCTGGGACTAAAGTCAGAGTAAGCCTCTTGCTCGTGGTAAAGCAGTGGGGATTTTGTTACTTTTTCCCCCAGTAGTTGCCATTAAAGCTTCCAATATAAAAACAGGGGAGGAGGGGAAAGGGAAAGCATAAATATGAGGCATAGAAAAAAATCTCATAAAAGATACATTATTGTTCACCAAAGAGCATCCTTAAAGCTGGATAGCAAAGCTGATTGATTTTCAGAGTTATATTTAGCTTGCTATTATATTCAGCCTGAGGTAGAGCTTGAGACCTTATTACTTTTTCATAGTCCTTGCTTGATGCAGTGCCAGTGTGACCTAGCTGACTTTTGCAGGAGGAAACTCATCTGGACATATTTAATTTTCAAGGTAACATCTTCAGCTGATATAACTTGCTGTGTGGCTCAGAGCACTGGTGAGGGACCATGCACCTGGGCTGTGCTGGTGGTATGTCACCTCACCCAGAGGTGTCACCAGACCAGGCAGCCCAAAGAACTGTGACCTTGTCTTCCTCAAAGACCCAGGGGACTCAGCAGCAACTGAGCAACAAGGCAGTACTGACAGAAGGAGCCTTAGATCTTCAGAGTCTGTACTTCAGGCAGTCCTTGGTGGTCTGTCTCAGCAGCAGTTTGAGAATCACACTGGTAAAGAGAAGAAGATTGAGTTAATGAATTATTAATCAATAATTGCCATGCCATCTACCTGCTGGATGCTCAGCGTTTGGCAAACACACCTTGCTTCTGCTTGCTATAACCGGCATTGAGAGCTGAGTCAAATTTATTAAATACTATCTTTGCTCTATTTCAAGACCATAAAAATGTCCTGTTGCTAGTACTCTAGTGGGCAAAAAAGTTCTACTCTGTTGGAATTTAATAGTCTGAGCTTTAAGTGTAGCAAAGGACACTTTTGGTTTGTGTGGATCCAATGGGACTTCAAAAAGTATAGTGAGAATGTGGAAAGGAGCTGGACAACATGAAGTGACTGTGGCTGGGCACAGTTACAGAAACAGGAGCTTCATGTTCTTCATGAACTGCTGGATTTCAAAGCTGCAGAGATGCTACCTAACAAGGCTCAAAAAAACTTCATGGCCAGGCAATTATCATCGTTTGTGGATTTCCTGCAGTGAGAAAAGGAGATGTGGTATTTCTACAGTGCAAATATTGTAGAAAGCTGCAGCAACAGGGAACTCACAAGTGGACTGTTTATTCTTAAGGAAAGTCACAAAACTCAAGAAATAATAGATGTTTCTAGGATGGACAATAAAGATGGTAGTGGAGGATGCCAGGATCTGAATGAAGCATGAAAAAAGATGTCTTTTAAAATGGTGTGTTCCAAGTTGTACATTTTCAAGTGAGCATGCTGCAGTCCCTACAGAAGATTAATTTCACAGAGTATTTCCTTCAGTAGAAATTAGTGTACCTAGGCTGCTTCAGATTCTGTGTGAGATGCAAAGCTTGCATAGAGTTCAGGGTCCACAGAAGTGACACACAGTTCAAAATTATTTAATGAACTGTATCTGTGGCACAGCAGAGGGACAAATGAAGACATATTTTGAACTGTTTGCTTCTCTTACATGTTTTTACAAAAGCTGGGGGTTTTTAATGCCTTAGCTTCTTAAGATTTATCCTAGATAACTTACGTTCAGGAAGTGTGAAAAAAAGAAATGAAGTTGAATGTGGTCACCATCAAGCTGGTGCTATGACCCAGAGTATTGATTCTCTGCCAAGTCTCTCAGCTGAGTGATTGTGTATTTTAAATAGTTGCATGGTAGCTGATAGGCATGGCCCTAGAGACTTGATTTCTCTCCTTTGCTGAGGGATATGACCCCAGCCAGAAAGACCCATCTCTCTGAAGTATCCTGAACTGATGTCTGTCCCTTAGGAACCTGGGAACTGGAGGATGTCAGAAAATCCTTCCTCTCCAGATACCTTATTTTCTTCCAAAAAAGTCCATCTTGCTGTAAATTTGACTGTTTTCCTCCCTGTCCTCTGTATCTGAACTTTCTGGGTCCACATTGTCTAGGGCTTAACTCTGCACCTCTGGCCAGTTTTCTGGCGGTGCCTAAAATATTATAGCAAGTGTGACAAAAGAAAGTAAAATCTCATGGAATGATAGTATTCTGTTCTTCTACTTACTTTGTCCTAAAATTTAACTATTTTAATTTCAGACCAAAGCTGTGTTAAACCACAAGGCTGTGTTTCACCATCACAACACCTTCTTCACTAGGTCGTGCTAAAAGAATAGTTTTTTTCTGTACAAGTGTGTAAGAGTTAGAGTGCTCTCCTCTTCTGTGGGTTGTGTTCATAAAAGTCCAATCAAATTACTCAGTACCTAAAAACTCCAGCCTCTTTCTGTTCTGAGTGACATCATGGCAGGTGTATTTTTTTTTTTCTAGCTCTGTCTGAGGATGTAATGAAAAATCTCATCTGGATGCTAGGTTTTTCTTTTGGCTGAAATAGGAACAGATGAGAAATTCAAAAAGGAAGATCCCTGGGGAAAAAAGGGACATACAGAAAGGAACTAAGTGATTAGCTAAAATAAATTTAGTGTGTGTAATGCTAACAGATCATTTACTTCACCAGCTCAGTTTAGATTGTATGCAGCTGCAGTTCTCTGGTAATGCATGTTCATATGCCACAATTTTTTCTTTAATTCTTGTATTCAAACCTAATTTCTCTTACCATGTATTACTGTTATAATAAACATCTGGAGCAAAGTACCTAAAGGTAAAACCAGGATCTTGCCCTCTTCTTTTTGTTTAATGTTGCTTCTTAAACTCACTGTATTTTCAGATTCTGTCACTGTCCTGTTTTCAAAAATATTGTATGAAATTTGTTGTCAGAAATATTGTATGGTTTCAAGGAGTTACTCACTGTTCTCACTACAGATTTTTTTTTTCATTATTATCAACAGATTCAGTTATTGTAACTGTAGACCACAGTTTGTAGTTTTTCCCTCCCTTTTTATACTGACACCCACTAATTCCAGGCTCTCATGTCTGGGGTAGTATTAGAATTTCAAAACCATAGCCAAGGGTAAAGCTGCTCTTTCCTTTCCCACAGGACTCAGCTTCAGCTTCCCACATGGAACTGATTGGAAAAAAATATGCCAGGAAATGTATTTTGATAAATCCCCAAGCTTTTGACCAAAAGAAGTATGTGAAAAATATGTGCTTTCCACTGGAAAATGTAGAATCTAATGAAATCAAAGCAGTTGGTTGAAAACTTTAAGTCAGAAGTGTCCTAGGATCATCATTATCCTTTTGGCGAGTGAAATGCAATGTAGGAGATGTGATGTGTTCAGGGAGCTGGTTGTGTCAAAATAATGAGGCACATGAATTAAAAATCCCATTAAATGATGTAGCAGCACTCCCAAATACAGTACGGTAAACATTTGCAGCCACAGCATGTCAGAATCTGAGGGCAAAGAGTGATATTTGAAAGAGGGGAGAACAACAGTTTACAAAAACTACTGTGGTAGATTTGTAGATTTTCACCTGTAGGCTTTGAGAGAAACACATACCCTCCCCCAAACAAACACACACCACCCACCCCTGTTTTCTGACTATTCCTGTTGCTGTATTACATAGTAGCTTTTCATAAGGAAGTTCATGTGGAAATGTGGAAATGTGGAATGTGGAAAACTTCTCTGCAGTCATTTTTTTCTGTGGTGATAACTAAACCCTTTCATAAATGTAAATACGAATGGCTTTTTTCTGATGAGGCTCTCGTAACTGCCCTCCTTTGTGTATTTTGAGGCTGTGTGAATGCAGTCAAAAGCAGGTAAAGCTACAAACTCCTCAGAAAAGAATTATATTGTACTTACATAGCTTGAAATCTGTTGGACTTTAAATGAAAAATTCTTGCTGTTGTATTTGTGAGTCAGAAAAGAAAAACTATGAAGAGCAAAACTAAAGATGTATTTAATCAGCAAAGGGAATTTTGCCAATCCTCAGTGCTTTGAAGTAAGTTTAATGTGAAGATTGGTCTTTTTTTTTTCTTTGGTCTCAGTTAGTGTCAGCATTTAATTTCTTGGTGAATAGCCTGTGCAGGGTGGAAGTGCAAATGCAAAACAAGAGTTCAGTAAGTGCTGGAAGTCTCTGGAAGCTTTTGAAGAGCCCCTGTGTGCTGGAAATGGGCTTTTACAGTCACATTCATAGAATGAAGTTTTTCTCTTTTCCCTGCTCCATACAGCTTGGATAGACAGCTGAATTTTAACATGCAAGCATTGATGAGAGAGCTTGAGTTTACCACTTATAGGATTGCTTCACCTTTTATAGGATTATCTGGCCTTTTTCGTTGCAGATAGACCTTGACACAATAATCCAGTGACTATTGACACTTGCTTGAAAAAATCAGGCTCTGCAAGTGATGATGGCTAGTTCTTCCTGCTCCCAACTGGCTTAAAACCCTACAAAATAATCAAATAATCCAGTCACAAATCACAAATGTCCAGCAAAGATTGAATCCTGTGGAATGAAAAGGAATGGGCAAGGATTTGTGAAGGTGCATTGATTCCCTGAGCAGGATGAGGAAATCCAGATCACAGATTTCATGGTCTGACCACTGTAGATGCATTCTTGCTGTATGGGTTCACTCTTCCTTACAGTTTTATCCAATGTGAACATGGATAAAACTGCTGCTTCTGTAGGGTGACTCTGGTCATACTCCTTGATTTATGATTTAAAGAGAAACAAACATTTTTTGTATGTTGTTTAGTAATCAGGAGTCTCGGTCTCTTTTTTCTCAAAAATAGAACAAAACCCATACAGGCAGTAGCTCTTATCCCAGATGAACAAACACATGTGAATATGAGTCCTGAACCTTTGATGCTTTAGGGATATAAACACAGCTTCAAACCAACACTAACCTCAGGCTTTAAAACTTTGTCTTCCATTGGAAAGAAAACATTTCTGATCTTCAGAACTGTTGGGTAAACTGCAAAATGACAGTCACAGTTATTTATTTGTACAAGTTTGCTGTGGGATGTATTGGGCCTGTGGCAATCAGTGTGGAGGCAGAAGGTATCTCACTGAGCTGCCTCTTGTCTCATTGTAAGTAGTTACTTATACTATAAGTATATATATATATACTTATACACATGTCCTTAGCCTCATGCTGACTTTTCCAACCATCCAGAGAAACCCTGAGGCTTTGGAATATTTAAAAAGATTTTAAAATTTGTCTGTCATTCTGTGTTTGAATACAGCAGCTGCAGGAACAGAGTGTTACTGCATTTTTTTCCCTTCCAGAACAGGCTAAGAGGGGTGCACTGACCACAGCAAGAAAGTGAAGAGGAAACAAAGCCATGAGATTGGAATACCCCAGCCTCCTGTCACATCCTCAGTGTGGTCTGGGTTGTCAGTAGATCCTTTGCTTTTAGATTTAATACTGCTCCATATATCTTGATGTGGAAGGGCGATACAATGGTTTTGCAGTGTTTGCAGTCCCTGCCGAAATGCTGAGACACAGCATGGGCCAAGGCCATGCCTGGTTGGAAGTGTGTCCTGGATCATGGCAGAGTGATCCAGTAAAAGGAGCCTGTACAGCCCAGATGGGTATCAAGGGCCCTGTCGCTTAGGCACAGCAGGGAGGCTGATACAAAAATTTCAGCATGTGAAGTGTTGCAGCCTTTGTTAGCTGATCTACTGGATGTTCTTAATGGCTTGCTAATTCACAAAAAAATTTCTTATTTCTTCCATTGTGGTGTTGGCCTGGGCGCCAGTGAGGGTTTATAGTCTGAGTCAAACACAGTCCAGCCCGTCTGATGGGTTTGGTAATTGATTGTGGGACTGCAGCTGGGAGCAGAATTTCGATTTGTGCTTATGAAACAGCTTCTATTCTGGTCTTGATCTCTGGGGAATGGATGCAAAACACCAGAAGAACAAGATGCAGCTCTTCCTCATGCATCATGTTTGGCAAATCAACTTTTGACCTTTTAGTGGCTTTGTAAAAATATGAGAGTCTTTGCCTCAGTTTCAGGTTATTAGGAAGGAGATATTTTTTCTGTTTCCCGTTGGGTTGTAATGGCTGTGAGATATGAAACAGCCTAGATGTATGCAGCAAAATAAATACTGAAAACCTGCTGTGTTCATATTTTTCCAGTGTAATCACTGGCATATGAGGAAAGCTTGGGATTGGTGGTATGAAGAGTATATTTTTGACTTCTAGTACTGAACAGAGGAGATTAACTCTTTTGTGTTTATTTTCAGACTGGATACTTCCATCTGCCCCATGGGGATTACTTCATTGAACCCATTAAAAAGCATCCACACAAGGAGGGAACATCCCATCCTCATATTATCTATGGTGCAAAAAACCTTCAAAATGCTTTAAGGAGAAGACGAGCCATCCCGATGGAAAAGGAACAAGCATGTGGACTGAATGGTACTAATTTTGTTGGATTTCTGCCTATTTGCTTTCTGAATCTTTTTAAGCAGATATTTTCCAGTGGTGTGTGCCTTTCCTTCTGCCAGGCTTTTTAAAATTCTGTAAGAAAAGATTATGCAAAATGAGAGCATCTCAATCAAAACACCACAGGAGCCACCCATCTGAGTTCCTTTCTGAAAACTTAAATATTCCTTATGACTACTGGGATATGTTTTTGACACCATTGATCCTTTCTACCCCTCAATTTTTCTCCAACCAGAACTGTTCAGTGAGGCTGAAACTTGAATCCTTGAGGAATTTTGGGATAAGATTTGCAGTCAGCATTATTTTTAATAAAATGTTCTCATTCCATGTGAATTCTGTCTTCAGCATAAAATAACTCCCCTCTAATCCATGGTTTTAATTTAGGATTTCTAGATTTTCTGTGATTGTTAGCAGATTATTTAAAGAGTTTCATTTAGTTATTCTGAAAGTGAAGTACAGGTCATCAACAGCAAGATTTTTTTTTTGTAGAAGTAAAAATAGCTTAGATATTGGTGCAGTAATACTCAGGATCATATCTTTTGTGAAAACAAACTAATACACTATGCTGGAAGGGAAGAGTATATCTAGAGGGTAGATATATGAGGGCATCTCATAATTACAAAATTAGTTCCTTTATTTAGTAAAATAATTTCTTTGATTTATTTCACACCAAAAATATATAGATTTTGTATTGGTTCTCTGATGTTTGAGGCCTTGAATCTGAGTCTGCACCAGAACTTAGACAGGCATAGTATTGGTAGGGATGAATCAGTGATTACCTACATGACCTAAGGCCTGAGTTGCATACAAGTAGAGCTGCAGAATACACAGGAATGTGTTTCTGTCTTTCACAGGTCAGTGGTTTAAGAGAAGTTGGTTCCTTTCCAGGAATAGGAAATGAAGGGAGGAATGTAGGAATTTTTAATCCCCAATCATGACTGCTGGTGAAGTTTTACTGCTGTGTAATATGGATTGGTAAAGTAAAGAAGCAAAGAACAGCTTGACCCCCCTGTATTTCTGGTCACAGACCTGAATTGCACTTCTTGCTTTCTGGCCCAAGGTAGTGCAAAATGGTAATAGGAAAAACATGAGAAAGGTGGTGAGGAGAGTTACTCAATCTTCTGTGATACCAGGAAAGTAAAGTTAATGAGAAGCCACAAAAATTAATATGAATGCTGCTCCATTTTGTTATTCATCAAGTGAAAATATATATCTACTTAATAGAAAACAACCCTGGATTTGAAAAACCAGGAGTGTCTAAAGGTGATGTTTATATTGGTGTCAGTTTCAAATAGCTCCCTGAATTTTCATTCCTTCTGATGACTGCTGGTCTAGACAAGAGAAATTACTTTAGATTTACCTGTGAAGAATGAGGAAGTTGTTCTTGCCTACTGTCTTCCAGGTTTCTTTAAGGATGAAATAACATAATTATTTTAAAAATGCAGTAATTTTAAGTGTGGAGAGAAGATAGGAGATCCTTGGGGACACACTGTGTTCTATGGTCTTCTTATTTTCTTTCTACCTCTCACTTTTTGCCTCTTGTGTCTTTCTTCAAAGTCATGCAGAATGAGACAGAAGAAGATTGGCTGTACCTGGACACTCCAGAAAAAGAGCATAACTTCCCTGCATCACTTAGATTATCTAAGTCTGCTCTAAGAGGCTTGTCAATATAAACTCCCTGTCTGATGTCATTCATTCAAAAGTGAATGAATTTCTGGTGATAGCATGTTCATGATATTGCAGGCAAACAAAGGTTGGTTATGAACCAACGAAATAGTAAGCTATAATTTATGTTTCTATTTTTAACTGAGCCGGACAGCCTTTAGAGGTAATATCTGCTTTTGACCAAATAGTAATCTTGGCTATCATGAAAGTCAAAGAATCGGTGCGAAAAAGTGCATGGTGGTAAAACCATTTCCTTCATTATATTTTGCCCTTTGTGTGACAGCATATAACCATTACAGATTCCTCAAAAGGCCTTAACATCTTCGTGCTGTGTATCCTGGGCTGCATCCAGAGCCCCGTGGGCAGCAGGGGAGGGAGGGGATTCTGCCCCTCTGCTCTGCTCTGCTGAGACCCAGCTGGAGCATCCAGAGCTGGGGTCCCTGCACAGGAGGGACAGGGACCTGCTGGAGCCAGCACAGAGGAGGAACATCAGGATGAGGGGTGGAGCATTTTTCACCCTGGAGAAAAAAAGTCTTTGGAGTGAACTAACTGTGATCTTCCAGTACCAGAAGGGAGCCTGCAAGAAGGATGGAAAAAGACGTTTTACAAGGGCTTGGAGTGATAGAGGAAGGGGACAAGGGGAAATTACTTTAAACTGAAAGAGAGTAGATTTAATGAGATATTAGCAAAAAATTCTTTATCTCGAGGGTGATGAAGCTCTGGAACAGGTTGCCCAGAGAAGTTGCGAATGCGCCTTCCCTGGAAGTGTTCAAGGCCAGGCTGCATGGAGCTCTGAGCAACTTTGTCTAGTGGAATATGTCCCTGCCCATGGCAGGGGATTGAAAGTAGATGATCTTTTAGGTCCCTTCCAGACCAAACCATTCTGTGTTTTGTTATATCATTTCTGAGTAGCCAGCTTTTCAACAGGGATAGAAGAAAAAATTCAGTGTTGTCTTCTATTGATACTGCGCATTGTCAGAGCAGTTGCTCTTGTTAGAAGTGAAATACAGAACAAAAATGGAAAGTGATACAATTATTGTTTTCTGTGACAAATGTATTCACTGCTTTGTCTTTGGTAAATACTTTGTGCATAAATAAATTTTAAAGGTAGTAAGTTGACTCTACCACTTTTTTGGGATTTCATATATTTCACGCTTTTGAGGGTGGCGCCAGAAAGGTTGTGCATCCACATAACATCACTGACAGCTTAGAATAATGCCTTTTGGGATCACTTCAAGGCAAAACATTTTCAATTTGCAGTTTACAGTTAATTGTTAAAACCAAATCTATTTTATAGGTTAAACTCAATTTTGTGTTTTCAGCCCTGAGCAGCCACTGAGCTAGTGCTTAGCTGATGAAGAGTTGCCTGCTGTACGTCTTACAGAAGCTAGTGTTCAGGTGTATTTACCTTGTGGGCTGAGATTCATCATGCAGAGTGTCTGCAATTGTTTATTTGAGCTCTGAGCTTGTTAAGCTTTTTTAAATTGAACTATGACGGTTGAGTTATTTCTGTGACTTACTCTAGGTGTGTATTCAGTTAAAGTGTAGTGATGATTTTTGCTTGAAGAAGTTGAATCACCTGGATGTTCACAAGTCATGCACAGTGCACAGAGTTGAGTGGTGATAATACAGATCTTTTAGTCAGAAACTAACCTGTCTGTCAGCAAGGAATATAAAGACTAGTTATACTGACAACATCAAAGTAAAGGAATTACTAAGGGAGGGAATAGGGAGAGGATGCAGATCTCCAGTACAGTCTTTTTCTAGGTTTGATTTTTCTTAGTGCAAGATTTGTGTCTCTTGGAAGAAGCCTTGTGCAACAGCAACTTTTGCTGTGGCAACAACTGCATGAATATCCAGGGTTCAGCCTGCTTGTCACTGGTCACGCCTACATGCAATAATACTTTAGGATCAGTGACTTTCCTGTAGTCTTGCAATGATTACATTAATTACTTTATAATTGCCATTACCTTTAACATTTTCAGATACTTGGAGAAAAATCATCACAGTAAATTGCATAAATTAGAACTTATGTTTGTGCTGCACACTGCCATTGCTGCTCAGGCAAATGCCAACTGACTCAGTCATTAGCTGCATGAAAACTAAGCTACTAATCTTGAAAGCAGTATAACAGTACTGGACACTGCTGGTACTGTCTTACTGTACTATTTGAAATATGTGTGAGAAATAGCAGAAATGAGGTATGAAAAGTATCCCTATGCCTTATAAAAAAACCCTCTCTAATCCTTTGTACCCACAAGAGAGGAAACTGAAGATCCAGGAATTTGTTTTATTTTTCTAAACAGGTTATTTTAAAAACTTGACAGTGCTCTGAGGTATAATGTGAGGGAAAAGAAATTATCCTAACTTCTACAGAAAAAGAGGTGATCTCCCATTTCTTCTGCTTGTTTTCATTGTTTCATACCTTCAGTGTGACATGAGGTATTGTTTTTCTTTGTGACCTTCAAAATAAGAGAGATTTTGTGAAGTTTGCGAGTGAAAATGCTGTGATGTAATGAAACTCTTCCTAAATGCTACTAAGAGGGGACTGATACAAACAGATGAACTTATTTTTCTTGGGCTGGAGAGAAGGACAGGCTGCTGTTGTTCAGAGGGTGAGGGCAGTTAAGTGCATTCAGATTGCAGCTTAGAGATTGCTGCAGAAGGCTGTGATGCATATAACTGAGGAGTGAAAGGTTTAGCGTATTAAAATAGATCACTAAGAATATTTAATTGGAGCTTTAGGTGTAAAAAAAAAAATTGTCATGTATTTTTACCCTCATTTTGGCATTGAAGTATTTGATAGATCAGAAGTTTGGATTAGTTTGGATTTGACATGGGTCTCCAACTCCTTGTCTGCAGAGAAGTTACACATCTTAAAACTGATTTTTTGCATTTGGAGCAATTTTGCTCCAAAATTGGAACTGTGATGGAATAAAGCTGGGGTGGAAGAAAGGAGAGAAGAGGCTGTCTGCTGTGTAAAATGATGAGGAGGGGAGAGGGAATTAAAGAAACAGAGCTTCTTTTCACATTGTCTGTGCAAAACTGTTTTTAAAGTATTTTGATTTAAGTATATTTGAGTGATGATGGCATAATTAATTTAACAGAAGTTTAGACTGCCATTAAGCTGTTTCAGACAGTGAGTACCTGTTGTACTTCCTATGTCTGACTAGAGGACTTTATTCAATCATGGTCTTGCTTTTTGATGATTAACTTGGTACTGTCAAAAGCTTCTCTTCAGTTTTTATGCTTGCAAGTGTACAGGATGAACTACTAATACTAGCTTTTGACCCTGAAATCCTTCCTTTAATCACTTGAAGAAGGAGAGGGAAAATAAACCAGGGCAATGGTTTATTCTCAAGTGATACCCTATCTTCTTTTATTTTAGAAGGACATTGTGGTGTAAACAGCTTGGTTTGGGCTCCTGGTTGTAAGTTCAGAACTCCTGGTAGAGGATCTGTCACTTCTGTTGCTTTTAAAGAGAGTTGCTGATAATTTCCCAGTATTTGTTTATCCTGTATTTAAGCACATTGGCTATAATTCAGCTTAGTTAGCTTGGTTTCTCCAGAACATGGAGACTGTTATTCATACGATGGTAAGTTGGCACATTGAAATTTAGTAACTGAGGTTAATTCAGCCTCAGTTTAGAGAGGAGCACCTTCCTCCCTGCGTGGCTTTTCTTCCTACAACTGGCTTTTCTAAGCTGTTCGTGAAATGCTTGTCATGAAAAAAAGAACAAATAGGGACATTCAGTCAGAATGACCTCTATTTTAAAGCTGGAACAATGAAGCAAGCACCTTGCAGAAGAACACAGAGTATCTCTCATCTCTGAAACAGTTTGCACTGAACTGAAAAAAGTGAGTGCCTCCTTGTGTGGACAGCAATATTTAGCATTTCAGAGGTGGGGCACCTGGGAAATAAAGACATGAGAATTGGTTTATCATATCAGTCAATGAGACAATTGCTGCTAACTGGTATCAAAACACTTCCTCCCTCCCCAGTCAACCTCGTGGAATGAAATCAAAAGATTCTAACTTCCTTTTGGTTTTCAGGAATACCCTGGAGGTTTTTTAGTTGCTCTCAGTACAGGTAGAGGAGAAGGGAATAAAATACTGTATTTTCTGTCATTCTTCCTCTCCTTTTAAATGAGTGAGGAGTCAAAACTAGAGGTTTACCCAAATGGATCAAAGTTTATGCTGAGCAAGAGCCTGAGATGGCTCAATGCTGTCAGTGCTTTCCCAGTCCCTGATTATTTATCATTTTCTTTTCTGATGGAATTTTATGTTTATTATTTCACTTGCTTCTATTAACTGAAGCAAGGTGAATTTCCTAAGTGCTTGTATTATGGAAGAGGAGGGAGAAAATGTGGTAACACAGGATTGTTGTTACAAGGTCATAATTGTCACTTGGTGCCAAAGGTGTCATATATGCTACCTCACTCAAAGACTGAATAAACTTAAAAGTTCTGTGACAAGCCATTTTCCAAATAATATGAATCAAACCTATAAGGAGGGAAAAGTTTGTCCTCATTGTAATTCTCCAGTCTTTCTGTTCAGTAACTGTGCCACTGGAAAGAAATAGTGCTTGCTACGCCATGCTTGCTTACTGTACTTGATTTCCTGTAGTTTTGAGGGTAGTCTGTGATCTCCTCTGTGTCTTCATTGAAAATTTGCTTAACTGCTCATCAGATTGAGGAGTCTCAGTCTGCATCTAGGCTAACTTAATTCAGCATGGCTAACTGAGTACTGGTTTAGAGATATATATTGTGCTTTTGCTCTGTACATATTGCTTTCTTTCTCAAACTGTGTCTGATGCTATTGCACCTCTTGAGTTTAGCAATTGATTTGGTAAACAAATGCCTTGGTAATGTAAATGTTCAGTTGCTGCTATCAGTATGGAGAGCAATTTATACTTTCAAAGTGTACAGAGTACACTTTAAAATTAAACTGTTATGTACCACATCCATCCCTTTTTTCTTGAGTAGAATAACAGTAGCCTTGTATAATTGTAAACCACGTTTTCACAGGAGAAATAGAAAACCCAGAAAGCTAAGTTGCATTTGGTAAAACACTTCTGATGCAGGAGTTTGAAAATTTGCTCAGAACACTCGATCCATTAATGGAGTAGTATTGGCAGAGATGTTCAGCCTTCAGTCTGGTTAGGGCCTGATTTCTCAGTCATACTGAGCTCCCTTGGAACCTTCTAACAAGAAACTACAATTACCTTATTATTTCAAGGCAGATCACAGATTTCCAGTTCTTCTCAGAAGTGCTGGACTCATTCTGTGTGTCTGGTGAACTGACATGGGCTCAGTGTCCAAAATTAGTTTCTCTGGAGTTGGATATATTTGATGAGCCATCTGTTGTAGATGGCCTACTTTAAACAGGTATCTAAGTTCAGTTTTTCTGCATGAAACACTATGTCCTTGCAGCTTGCCCACTCCTTGCTTGAGCCTGTGTTTTCCAGTTTTTGTGTCCCAGCAGCTGCCTAAACTTGGATCCATTTTCTTGAGCCTGGGGAGACACTTCTGGAGAAATTGTACTTTAAAGGCATTCATAATATTCCTCTAAGCATAGATTCTAGCTTTATGGTTAGTCGGGAATGAAGGGAACTGCTCATAACTAGGAAGGTTATTTTTTCTATCCACTACTACTTCAGTTAACTTGTATGCTCCCTCCTTCTTTAAGGATAAGTGAGGCCCCATGTGCATTTATCCCACACCATGTACAATTGTTTGGTCATCACAGATATTCTGTACCCCTGTGCTATTTATGTACTGTCCTGAAGTAAAGTATATGTAAATAACAGACTGGAAAGACACCGTTTACAGAAAGTTCATACAGATTACACCTTTTTTTTTCCAAAAAATGAAATTATCCCAAAAAAATAGACATCAATCTTTATGCAAAAAGGTGGATGGAAGATTGCTATGCTAAAATGTATAGAAAATGTTTTTATTTGTTGCCCTTAAGTACTGCACTTATTTGAAGATTTTGTTGAACTGTTTTCTTGCATGTCCAGGTTTCTCTATGAAAGAGCATAGGAGAGAATATTGATTTTTCCACCCCCCTCCCCCGGTCTCATTTAGAGTTACCACATTTTTCTCTTGCAAATACTCAGTCTAAACTTACTTCAGCAAACAGCATGTAATAAGGTGTCTTAGCTGAATAAAAAAGTAGATGTTCCTGTGCTGTTTAAACAGCAGTGATGAAGTCTTTGTACACATAAATTGGACTGCTACAGAAAGTCTCTTCTAAGCTGTTCTGATCAATTTCAAGGAACACTGTCCCAAAAATAATGTTTGTGCAAAAGAAAAAGTCCCAAACTTTTACGTCTGTTATTAATCTTTCTTGTAAAAAATGTCTTGGTCTAATATTTTGCTTGTCTGAAGAACAACTTTTGAGTGAAGCTACAGAAAGACGCATTTTTTTATATTTTAAATACTTTTTAAAGACAGTTAAAACACAACATCAGCCTGTCCCCCGTTCAAAGTTGAAATTAGCAGCAAGTTTCTTTCCTGCCCAAACTTTAAAACAAGCTGAATCAAGTTCCTTCCTCTCTGATCTGTACTGTTGTCTGTTGAGACCCTAGTCTGGGTTCCTTCCAGCTCCGTAGAGGTTTGGATTTGGATCAAACTCTTCTTTCAAATACTGTGGTTTTAAAAAGGGATCATTCCTGTCATTTTCTGCGTGATTTGCCTGAAATTATTTGCCTGACATTCTCCAGATAAAATATTCACTGCACCACACTCTGCTTTATGGCATTTTCTTTTCAGCATCCCACTTGCATCTATTGCCCATGGTGAGCTGCTTCTGTCAGTCAGGTCTTCCTCAGAGTAAATGGAAGATGGTGAGAGAGTTGAAATTTCATCTATCAGGGAGGTCACAGGAAAGGAGGGCAGTAAAAGAAGAGAGTTTCCTGCAAAGCCTGGGCTGGTGACGTTTACAGGCTGCTGAAAATTGTCCAAGCAAAAATAACCTTTATATGGGAGAATGAATTACTAAATAACCTCTTCCTCAGCTTAGGGTTGTAACTTGGTTTTGTTCATCATTATATATTTTTTGGACGTTTTTCTATCCTTAAACTATAATTAATCATACTGTTTTATGATAAATATGAACTGGATGTTTCTTTCAGCAAAACCTGCATTTTTCCCTCTTTCTGGTCCAATGCATTTACATATCTTTATCATCTTAAAGCTTCCTGGAGAGAATAGGAGCCAGGGAATTTTTGGAAATAAAAACTGAAATTGTAATTTAGAAAAAGACAAAGGCCCATTTGGTTGACAGGGCTTTGATTCTCTTTCCACAGAAGTGAAAATTTCAAAGTTCAAACCCAGTTCTCAGCAAACACTTTCAAACTTCTTGGCTTTTTAGTGTGAAAGCCTCAATTGCTCCTGTCTCTGAAGGATTCTGGCATAGTTTTCTGTGGGTAGTGACCACAGGGAGTTCAGTTAATTAGACCTGGTGTTACTGGTGAACCTCCACTCCATGCCTGACAGAAATGCTAATAAATTAATGGGCTTATGACATCCAACAGGTTATAGTGCCTCTGGCAATCACTGTCTAATAGGACACTGGAATCAAAAGAAAATAATCTCCCTCAAAGCTCTGGCTAAAACTGGAAATATCCCTTAGCCCTGTAGTGGTATTCACAAATTGCTGAGTGTGGCACGGCTCACCTGAGGCTGATGTTGTCCCAGCAGGATAGCCCATGCAGGAGTTATTAACCTCTCACCTCAGAGGTGCTGCCTCCCCTGAGATGATGTGATTTATGCTGTTCCTCCCCTTGTTCTTTCCAGGAGTGTACAGATGCCTCTAACAGCTCTCCCCAGCTGCAGCACCAAGCCCCTGCTCTGCTGCTTCAGTATCTGTTGTCTGTGTATGGGGGCCTCTTCAGTGGCTCAGTCAGGGGAATGAAATCTTGTGTGCCAAGTTAGAGCAGGAGAGCCTCAACAGTCATCTCTCAAAATGTTGTGAAGCTGGAAAATGTTGTTATCAGGACTTGCTTCTAAGGATGTGTCTAAAATTTTCAAGATGTCATATTAGCATAATTCATTCTGGTGACTGACCAACCCCTTCCCTTCTTCAGGGGGGGAAGTTCTCATCTGTAAGAGCTGTGCTTTAAGTGCTGATCTTTGTGGCAGAAGCACAGCAGGGTTGAGGCTGAGCCTGAGTCTTTGAAGGCTGTATTGCTTAGTAACATCATCTGATATTCAAGGTGTTTGGCCTCAGCCAGGGACAAGGAGGCCCCTCAAAATGCTAGCATGTGCTTTCTTTTTTTGGGCATATTAGTGTGAGTGGTATTTTAAATACAGTGGAGAAATGGAATGGAAAAAACAACAGCTGGTCCAGAGAGAAGCCAAATAAACTGTTGTGTAAGTCCAGAGATAAGAAGGTTATAGCATATGCAGTGTTGTTGATATATGAAACCTTGAAAGAACAGCATTTTGGTTCAAGATTAATTCCAGACTGCCTGTCTCTTATTTTCCTTAGTAATCTAAACCAAAACAAAACTAACTAAAAGTCATTATTTAACTATTCTGTTGGTCTTTCTAGAACTGTTTCTCTTTCACATCATAGACATTATACATTAATTTAGTTGGGGTACTTTATACTTCTTGAACTGTGGTTTGAACATTTAAGAGTGAGATGTCAAGTTTCAGGAATTATAGCTGCTATTTTTCATGACTTATGAACTTCAGTGCAGGGAATGTTTCTTGATGAGGTGCTTTCTTGAGAACGTGGCCTCTGTGTCTGCAGCATACCTCGAGCATGGAGATCTTCAGATAGGTGGAAAAGGATTGAGAAATGGAGAAAATGGAGCACAGAATTTCACTAAGTTGACACCTGCCAGTCAGTGCTATCCCTTTCCCCATCTTCCTTTTAAATTTCATCTCACGTGGCAGTACCAAGGGGACTGAACAGCCTACCGTATTTTATGGAAATGTGTATTTATTTTGGGTGTTTCTAAGGCTGGCTGATGGCAAGGATCCAGCCATTCTCTCCAGCCTTCACCCTTGTTTACACAAAATGGCTCATGCTCATCTTGCTCCTCACGGTCCTTTCATAATGAAAATAAGTCATGATAGCTTTGAGTGATGTCTGGAAAAAGTGCTGTTTTCTTCATAATTTCAGAAAAAAGCAAGGGAAAAAAAGCAGTTGAAATATAAGTCCCGTACACGTAACGTTACAAATCAAACCTAGGGGCTTTTGCAGTTCGCTAGAACAGCTAATTAGTTCTGTTATAAAATAAATGGCGTTACTTATTTGTTTGCTTTGTTAGTTCAGGTAAACAATTTCTGAATATTACTATCAATAGGCATCTTCAGACTGATTTGTAATTTTTAAGGTTTTTACGTAGCAAAACTCAGTGGTAGTGGGTGAAATGGTAAGAGTTGCTTTTCTTGTAGGCTTGGGTCTTGCTACAGAAATTGCTTTGGTACTGCCCTGTTTCTAAATCCTGAGGTGAGAGCAGACAGTGACAGTGACAAACTGGACAGGGTGATGCAGACATAGCTGTCAGATAAAATGTGTCTGCCTGACAGTGCTGGATTACCCTTTGCATTGGAATTGCAGCTTTATTTGCTGTCTAATCACACTATTTGGTCCAGTATGTTTTATATGCCCTCCTCAGCATGGAGGTTGCTGTTTCTTCTAGATCTGCAGAACTTTCTGAGCTTGCAGTTAGCTACTGGCTTGCTGCTTGGCATGAAGAAAACAGAGGGGAGAGCTGAGCATCCTGCCTGTAGAGAAGGTTGCAGTGGGGGTGCAAAAGTTGCTGTGGTTGAAGGCTGTAGGGAGCACAGCTAAGATAGCTCTGGCAATATGGGAGTCTCAGAAAAGGCTATTTTTCCTTGGTTCTCACACGGAACTGGCACTGTGACCAAAATTCTGTTGTGTTTCAGCCTGTCTCCTGTACCATGTCCACTGTGCTACAACACATTCTAGTTTGTCCTGTATAAACTTAGCTCTTGTGAATTAGTAGGCAGGTACAGTTTGTGGAATGGGATTGTTGGAGAAATCCTGAGAATGCCAATAACACATAAAAAAGCTAATGTAAGCACCAAATCTCATCTTCGCCTCACTGAAATCCAAGGACACCTGTTTTTCCCACAAGTTTCACAGCATTGATTACTGTCTTGCTTTCTAGCTTTTAAAATCACTCTTAAGTCCTTTTAGTGCATGCTACCCATTAACTGTGAAAAAATATTTTTGAGAAAACAAATGTGAAAAGGAACATGTTTATACCCATAAGCTAAATAAAATGTTGAAATGCAGCACTAAAATAAAATCTGGAAATTTGTACAGGGACCCTAATGGACCTTCGGTTCAGCTACTTGGATGATTGAAAAAGTTTTGTTTAAAAGTTATGGGGAGTAGTGTAAATGCTTTATATTTGGCTTTAGAATACATTTCTTCCACCTTCTTGTCCCTCTATGTGTTTTGCTGATGAATTGTATGGTATATTTTCTTTGATGTACCATTCGTGCTTCTGCAGCTGACATAGAGAATACCTTCTGGTAAGTTCTGGAAAAAGCAGGGTTCTGTTTTCTATCTTAATTGACTTTGGATAAGACATTGAAAAAAGGGGAAAGTTTAATCTAGATGATTTTTTTTAACATTCTGCTGCCCTTTTGTGTTATAAGTCAGAATTTCAAGGCAGCTGACTGACAATTTTTAAACTATTGATTGTAAGCCCAGGAAATTCTCATTGCCAGTGCTCAGTGAAATAACCCCATATATATTTTAATGGATGCTTTGTCAATTTATATAAGAAAATGCATCCTCACACATTTTTATTTAAAAATTTAGGAACTGAGGTCAGATTATTTCTTAACCAGTCAATTCTGCAGGTCCAAAGACAAACTTCCATCTGGAACCATTTTTTAAAGAACAAATCAATTTTATCTGCTTTATGCTTAGACTTGAAATGATCTGTATCTATTTAGGGCTTCATAACTGGACTACCATGTTGTAACTAGAGAACTCTCTTAAATCCATGTGTTTTAATCTGAATTCTTGAATTACTTTCACATCTGAGGGGGTTAGAGTAGATAAATCTGTCTTCTTGAAATCTACCCAATGTTTTTGTGGTGGCAGTTACAAAAACATAAGGAGATAACAGTAGGGATAGTTTCAACTAGGCTTCCTAATTCCTTTGCATATGCATATTCAGTAGCGTGTCTGTTGATATCTGGAAAGAGAGTGTTTGAAATATCAGCACAGTCAAAGCAGTACTTTTTGAAGGCTGAACTAGAAACTATTATTTCTTATAAATGTGAGCATATTTGAATAACTGAATGATAAAATACCCAGAAAATACCAATCCAGTGCCAGAATGTGTAGCAGAAACCTGACATGGTAAACATACAGAATAGCTGCAAAATCGGGCAGTTTATATGGTGAGCATAAAGAGATCATCTTTAATAACTTTGCCTGACGAATTTTATTTAAAAGTTGTCTCTGGTATTCTCTACAATATATATTCTGGGTCACCATGTAACTTTTAATATGTAAGGTAAGTGCTGAGCTGGCATTTGTTCTCATTGTGAAACACTGTGGACATTCATGTTTGCCACTATTCCCACACAATGAGATCATATTTGTGCTAATCAGTGAAATACTCCAGTATTCTTTGGCATGGCTGCCAAGTAGCACACAGCACTCTTTAGCATACATTAAATTTTCTGTCTCTCACTCAGAGTGGCCAGATCCTGACTGCTGGGAGGAATGGCTGGGCTGTGCCTCTGCCATGAGCGTTCACACTGTCACAGCAAGTCTGACAGGCACAGCTGTCTGCTCTCTTAGAGCTGTTTGGAGTTTCCTGGGGGATGAGCCGAACAGCACTTTCTGAGCTGTCTTTGACCCAGAATGAGTCTGAGCACAGTGGAGGTGTCAGGGCAGAGAGTGCTGACATCTGAGAGAGAGAGTTGGCCTGAAAATGGTGTGAGGGGCTCAGATGTCTGGGCTCCTGGGGGTCACAGCTGAGCTGGAACCTTGCCGAGTATTCAATGAGGGGAGTTGTTTGATGTTTTGGGAAGGCAAGAGGTGCAGTTAGGGAAGGAGGTGCAGAAAAATGCTGTAAGATCAGGACAAGGAGCAGCTCAGTAGTGGGATGATGTAAAATAGCTTTAGTTCATTAGCTGTGTCTTTCACACACAGTTTCTAACCAAACTGCTGAGATTCAGCTTTTGTGAGGGTGAAGCTGTGGGCTGGAGCAGAGTCTCAGTGTGGAGGGAGGCTGCACCTTCTTCTGGGACCACTCAGCAGCCTGGGTAACCACAGGAGTGGTAGCATCTCCCAGCTGTGCTGTGCTGCCTGTGTGTGTTTGCCTCTGACTTCCTTCCTATCCCTCCTGGAGAGGAGGCAGGAGCAGCTGGTCCCAGCTGGCTCTGTACCGATCATTTGCAAGCACAGAGAGATGCAAGTGGCTGATTCTTCTTTATTAACTTGAAGGGAAATGGTGAGCCATTGAGGAGTTCCTGTGGTGCACAGGTTGGGTCTTGGGGACCTGGTGGAGGCCCTTAAATCACTTAAATTTGTGATTCTGCATGGGGGAGCACAAGCAGGCAAAACACTGCTGGGCATATGTTAAGATCCGATTTGTGAGAGATGCCTCTGCCCAAATTAAGGCGTAGACAAGACCATATGCTGAAGTTAACAGTACAGATTTTATTTAACAATGAATGTGAGGTAGAGAAATAGAAGTAGAAGGGGAAGGATGTAGGAGGTTGAGATCAAGCAGAAGACAGTCAACACCTATGCGTCAACCTATGGACCATCCCATTGCTCCTTATTCACATGGTGTCCTGGAGAACCACTTCCATACAGCTCGAGTTCCAAGGAGCCACGAGATGGTCACAGATGGTGTTCCCATAACTTGGGGTGATACATGGATGAGCAGGTGCTTCCTTTTCCACCATTTGCCACAGGAGAAATTTTTGTCCGTATGTGTTAACCAGGATGTGCTAACCAGATCCTGCTGCCAGGCCTGGAACAGCGCCTTCCTGTTGCACATTCCTCCCTTCTGTGCTTAGCTCAAGTTCTCACTGTGGTGATTTGTCTTATGGCAAGTTCCATCTGTGGACTTGACAGTATTTGAGACTGGCACCTGTACTCCTTAAACCCTTAAAACATGCTGGTTTTGGCATGATAAGGATATTACAGGCAGCAAAGTGTCTCTGTGGAGGAAGACCTTCCTTGGTTGTTGCAAGGCTAAAAAAGCCAATATGGTCCCCTTGGATGTGTGGAGCAGCAGTCTGTCCTCTCCAGGGAGGTGCAGTGACATATTGAGGTGTTTTCAGAGGGCTGTTCTATGATTCTGTGAGCTAAACAAGAAACCAAGAGGGAGCAGAAATCTCTTGTATTTTTTCCATGGGGATACCCAAGTCCCCTTCATTTCTGCAACAGTTTATCCCTGGTCAAATCACAGGAAACCTGGCTGAGGATGGACCAAGGAAGTGTGGAAGAAAGCACATTACTGTCCAGAGGAGAGAATTATGCTGTCATACCTGCCTTCTTTGCTGTTCTTCAGCTTCTGGTTCTGTTGGAAACAGAACAAAATGTTTCTTCATATTAGAATTTGATAGATATCAGTATCATATAGACCTTGGTGTCTGATAAAAGTGGAACTGCTGATTTCTGAAGTAAAATATTTTCACAAAGAAATGCCCAAGTTTACTTAGAATCCATGAATCAAATGTGATTATTCTCAGGTATTCTTTCATGAGGGGATGACTGCTAATATTTACTGGGTTTAGATTCAATTATGAACTTCTCTATGTGAGCCTGAATACTGTAAGATGCCCAAGTTGCTTTTGTGCAAGAGGAATGACTCTCCCCAGTCCCTGTGGCACAGCACCCAGCCTGCTACTGCAAGCACAAACTTAATAAAGCCAGGAAGCCCCTTTTGAGCTGCCTCTAGTCCCTTTAGAGTCTGGTTGCAATCTTCTGAAAACCACATTCTCTCTTGTCTGAACCACCTGCAAAGGGCAAACCTTCCATATGAAGCATTCACAGTGCTCAAATCCTCAGAATTACAATTCCTAGTAGTCCTTTCCTGTCCTTTGCTTCTTCCAGCATAATTAGGGTTTTTTTTCTGGCACCTTTCCTTGCATTGGTGCTCTGTCCATCATTCCTACAGTCTGGCCAGCTCTTGGAGCTTGGCATTAGGGCAGCCTGCAATGAGTGCCTTTGTGAAAATCACTTAAATGACTTTAAAGAGCTAATGGGCACTCCAGAGACCTGTGCTGCCAATTTCTGAATCCTGTTGGTTTGTAACTCTCTTTCTGTCCATGAAGCCCATAAAACATGTACCCTTTGAACATTTCAGCACTTACTTTCACTGCTGAGTTCTGTAGTGCCCAGCACAGACTTACCTGCAGCATTCAAGTTAAGGGAACAGTCACAGGATTGTTTAGGTTGGAAGAGACCTCTGAGATCACTGAGTCCAGCTGTTACCCCAACACTGCCAAGTCCACCAGTAAACCATGTCCCTAAGTGACTGTCATGGAGTTACTTTACCTTTAAGGGAGTTGGAGTTGCTGGGAAGTGCTTGGAGTCTTTTCTCCTGACCAATTATCGGTCATTGCTGGGAATTGACAGCAGTTTAGGCCATTGGAAAGTGGGATCAACTTGTGAACCCTACCTTAAAATGTAAAAGCAGAGCTCTCTGGGTTCTCTTTGTTTCCTGGCTGTGGAGGGTCCGGAGCTCCAGGCCTCCCGTCCCTGCCCAGGCCATGCGGCCGGGCGGGGATGGGGCCGGGCCTGCCCCGTCTCCCGGCCGGGAGATGGGGGGGCCTGGGGAAGGTTTTCCCCAGGCCGGGCCGAGCCGATCTCTGGCTTGGCTGCAGGTTTTGCTGTAACTAATTCACTAGAAACTGCCCAGTGAAGAAAGAGAGAGGCCCTGGACTTGCAGTGGGTTGGAGCAGCGACTACACGCTCCAGAGCAGCCATGAGGAACCTTCCATCACAGACGGCTCCAGCTCCTGTTCGGCAGAGATCTCCGAACCATCTACAAAAGCCTGGGCAAGATGTTAACTCTTTCAATACCTAGATGAGACTTGCGGATTAATCTTTTTATCCAGAGAGAGAGAGAGAGATCAATCAACATGAAAAGAGACTTTATAAACTACCAGTGACAGGAAAGAAAAGAAGCTTCAGGAAAGGTAGAGAATTAAGAAGATGCTTTAATTAAGCTGAAATATCTCCCTGTTAAAACTATGGAGATGGACAATGAAGTCCTGAAAAGAACTCCTTTAATTCATGATACAGGATCTAGAGAGGAATAGTGTTCAAAGTGTAAATTTGAGTAAAGAGTAATTATAGTATAGTGAAGTGCTGGGAGATTAAAAGCCATGAGAGGCAATGAGAAAACTGTTTTCTGGTGAAGCTCACAGAAACAGATGAAGAAGACTTTTTTTTTTTTTTTTTTTTTTCCTTTGAATAACTTATCCTTAAAAATGCTATCTCTAGACTCATGGCCCATACATACTTCAGAGTGATGTGAAAATGGGAGGAGTGAACTCTAATAATAGCAGCTCTGAGCAGCTAACATTAAGGGAATAGAAAACTATAACAAAAATAGTTTTCTTGTGAGAAACTCCATAAATTAACAGGAAGAAACTTCTGTTTCTCTATAAAGACTGGTGAAAAGACTAGCAAGAATTGGGACTGTTTTAACCATCAGAGTTCCAGAGTTTTTGTCTCTGTTGTCATGTGAACAAGGGAATAGTGGGTAGATAGGGGATGGAAAGGTTTTTCTGGAGGTTTATTCTGGTGTTCTTGTTGTTGTAGTTTGTCAATAAACTTTCTTTTTTTTTCCCTTTTAAGTTGTATGCCTGTTTTGCTCTTGTTCTAATCCATATCTCACAGCAAGAATATAAGTAATTTTCTTGGTTATTGGTTTAAAACCATGACAGTGACACATCTTTTAAATACCTCTGGGAATTCTGATTCCACTGCTGCCCTGGGCAGTGTCTTCCAGTGCTTGGCATGCCTTTTGGAGAACTTGTCCCTAATACCCAACCTGAACTTCTGCTGGCTCAACTTGGGGCCATTTCCTCTCATCCTGTCCCTAGTTCCCGTGGAGAGGAGACCACCTCCTGCACCCTCCTGTCGGGGAGTTGTGAAGAGTGATCAGGTCCCCCCTGAGCCTCCTTTGCTCCAGGATAAACACCACCAGCTCCCTCAGCTGCCCCTCATCACACCTGTGCTCCAGAGCCTTCTCCTGCCCCACTGCCCTTCTCTGGACACTCTCCAGCACCCCAGTGTCTTTCTTGTAATGTGTAAGACATTGTAGCCTTTTAGCCTTGTTCTTGGTCTTGACTGCAGCTGGTTGCTGACCTCTGATTGCCAGTATGTAACCAGTTTGGATTTTTTTTCATTATTATGAGAATTACATTTATGGAACATCAATTTTTTGAACAAAAGTATGGAACATAAATTCTTGGTGCCTGATTTGAGAGCTTCTGGATACTATTTGGAAAACCAAACCAAAAATCAGGTCAACACTGACAATGTAGACAACAAGATATCACTCTAAGGTTTTTAGCATAATTTTTGTGTGAATGAGTTTAAAGAGCAACATAAAAAAAGAAATATTATTAATAAAGTGCATATGTTTTAATTCTCATTTTCATCATAATGGTACCCCAAAACTGCATTTCTCTATTATTTTTAGGTTACCAGTTCTTAAATTATTTAGTAAGAGACATTATTACTTAGACATAATTCATTGTAATCTGCATAATTCAATTTGTAATCTGCAAATTTGTTTCACAGTGAGTGTATTCTGTTTTATATGATACTTGTTTTTCTTTAAATTATAATATAGTTGTGCTGCAAGTTAAATTGTATTCAGATACCATTTTATCAAGAGCTAGATTAATTCATAGAAATGTCACCTTATTCTTCTAATTAATTACATTAATGTTTTCACCAAAATAAAAGGCACAAGTCACTAAAGTTGCCAAGTGAATGAGCATTGAAAGTTCAAATTACATGGAGTAATGTAGTCCTAGGAAAACATCTGACACAGCTATAATTTTTAATTGTCCCTTACTGACTTGGCTTTAATTCCTGGGTAAAAAAATAAGAACATTCAGTCAGAAGGACAGTCATTGAGGCAAAACACAGGAAACTTCAGGCATATGTCTCCCACTCTGTGTACCTCCTGATGCCCAGCACATCTATCATTCCATCGTTACAGCCTGATTGGTAATGATCAGCAGGCACTCAGCAGCAGTATCTGATTAAGTTCATCAGTCAAGACAGGTCCGATTTTAGCTTCATTCTACTTCAGAGTGGTGTGACTTCACTGTTTGATACGCCACATTTTTGACAGCAGGAATGTCAAAGTTAAACAAACCTTGCTGAGTTGTAATCTTTCTCTGTGCTTGTTTTTGCTGGGACTTGGGGGTTGTCAGCGTGGGCTTGTATGTGATTAAGTAGTTGTAATAGTTTCCTGTGTGAACACTTCTTCACACTCAGAAAACATTTGTGTGACTTAGCTTGGCCTGTTTTAGAAATGCTTATAAAAAGAGCTGTTTTGGTTATCTGTCCAGTTTTAAATTCAAAGAATTGCTTTGTTTTTTTACAAGAGTTTTCCCATTTTAGCATGTGAGTCCTTACTCTCACATTGTCATCATCCAGACTTTGTTTTATCTGTTTATAAGTAGATCCTGTGTGTACAAAGCTACCATGTTTATTTCAGGGGGGGTAGTTAGAACAGGGGAAGAAGATTTCTTAGTGCATTTGATTTGTAAAAAATTAGTAAATTATTGCAATAGATCAGCTATGAAAGTTGTTCACTTATGAGTGAAAGAGAATATTGCTTGTACAGTGGTTGTGTTTCAACACAAGTTGTTGACCTCTTGAAAAACTCACCCCTAAACAGTACAATTTTGTTAATACTTAAACTAACAGCATGCATTAGAACAAAGTGAAGGTTTTTGGAAGAGTCATAATGTAGCAAGTTACATGAACAGTGTGGAATTTATTCGTCTAGCATATTCACACCTCCTGTCTGGGGCTGTAGTATTTTGACTGTGAACATTACAGAGTGGCAAAAATGACAGCTCTTGCGCAGAGAGAAGGGAGCTGAGAGTAGAAAGTGAGGACACAAATCAATGCTACTATATTTTGTGTGACAGTCTTCAGTTGTAGAGTTCTCCTCTACAACTCAGTCATTCTCCTCTTCTGGGAACTTCCAGACATTTTCACCTTGCTTCTGCAAAGCCCTGTGTACCTCCAAAGATATTGAAAGCTGGCTATGTGTAGTTAGCACCCTGAGATCCCCTTGCACACAATGTTGTACTGTACGCTGCATTCTCCTTTGAGCAACACCAGCAGGAAACAAAAGCAGGAAAAACCTTTTCTGTGGAAATCTCAGATAATGCCTTTAAGTGAGGTGAGTCATGTTTGCTCTTTAAGGGGGTTTGGAGTGGTGGAAGGCAAGCAGAAATTAACTGCTTAACAATCAAGCTCATTTTGAATGGATGAGTTGTTCAAAGTGAAGAAGAACTTATGTGGGGTTTTTTTAGAGGTTAGATCATTGATAGTTAAAGATAGAAAACTCTTTCTTAAAAAGGACTGGTAAAGAATGTTGTCATCTGATGAAAAATTAAATAGATTTGTTAGAAGGTAGAACTTTTCTTTAATATACAGAAACCATACGGCTTTAAACTGTCCTGAAGAAATTTGTGGAAGATTGCTTTTTTTCTTATATGGTTGAATCTTAGAGATAACTTAAAATCTTTCCTAGTAGCTGAAAATTAAGGGTCTTTTATGTTGTTAGTCAAGTAGGATTTCTGGGTAGTTTCAAGGGATATTTTTATTTTCACTAAAAACAATTTGGAACTTGATCTTAAAACTCAGCCATTTTGCTGAAGTTTATCAGCCATTTCTATCTAGAAGTTGATGAAATGTTGTCATCTACACCCTTTCTTCTTGTTGTGCAGTCAAATGTCTGGATATCACATATCTATGTTGGGACATGGTATGTTACTTGTTGGGCTGAATCAGTTTTTCTAATGAAAGCTTCACATCTGCAAAATTATCTCCCACAACAGCTAGAAACTTCTGAGTATTGCTGCTTGCATTTTATGCAGTTTGTTACGTGAATCTCTTACCAACCTTGTGTTCGTTTAGTCTTAGACTGTCCTGGCTACTCCCTCAGCACTACATTCCTTTTCTGTTCCTAAGGACTCCAGCATTATTCCTGTCTGTGTTATCCCTCTTCTTCAGAAATGCATGGAAGCCCTCAGAGTAGGACTACCCCTTTCTCTCTTCAGTTCCTTGTGGAATGAGCTGTGCCCAGCAGTTATGATGGAAGAGAGGCTTTGCTCAGCCTGTGTTCCTAGTCTCAAGCCATTCCTCACTTCTTGGATAGTCCTGAACTGGTAGGCTCCCAATCAAGTCAAGTCAAATCATGCCTGGACAACAGGGTGCTTGTGTTTATCAGTAAATCTGAAATCACTAGTAGCATTTTACTCACTGAAGGTAAAAGCAAGATAAGGTTATTTAACTTCACAGTTAGATGGTTAAAAGAGAAAGTTGAAATTTGGAGAGACATAAAAGCAGAACTGTACTTTGTGGCTGCCTGTATTTTAGCCTGTATTTAGCCTGTATTATGTGGCTCCAAGAGGTTATCCATCTCTGTTTTGTCTAACTAAAGAAGCTGCCAGGAGACTTCACACAGTGGGGATCCAGTCCTTGGATGTCACCTGTCCAGGTGATGTACCCTGTACAGGAAGTTGTCCATCACTGATGAGAGTTTTTCTGCAGCATCCTTTGGCTATATGGCCTTCATTTTCACCTTTTCTCAGATTTTCATGCATTACAGAGCCTCATGCTTAACCAGAGCTCCAGACTTTTCCCTGGGGGTTGTTCACCACTGCAGTCTCTATGACTTTAAACATTTTTACCTCCAGTGCTATCAGCTGCCCAGACAACTAGCAATACTTTTTGCTAGCTGTAAACAGAAAACCTGACAGCTGGCCTGAGGTTTTATTTGGCCATAAACAAAGCACTTAACCAGCAGTCTGAATGGAGTTTTTTGTTCAGATAGCTGTGGGAAAGGTTTTTCTCAGCACAAAACCCTTAAAAATTTAGATAATGAGAACTGTGCTTCATAGAAATAAGAATGCTGAAAACCGTGGAAATGTGCAAGGGAGGTTAATGAATACCAGCTCATAAATAGCCCCTCATTGAGCAGATGGTTGCTGGAACTGAACAAAGATTGAGGGAGACAGCTGGAGTGGTGCTGCTGTGTGGGTTAGCGGGGTTAGGGTACAGGTTATAGCAGTGATAGCTCATTGCTGTTGTGTATAGCACACTTGTGCGTGGTGGCTCAGTTCTAAATGTGGCCGGTCCTATTCTGTTTATTAATGTGGCATATTTCAATTGTACACATTATGTGTTACCAGGATTGAGGCATCTTTCAGGCTGACGTCAGAGAACGCACTTCTGAAAACCTGAATTTGTAAACCAAGATACTTACTTAGAGGTACACACATCCAGTGGTGGTGTCACATTTTGTTAGGTACACAAGATGCCATGATTATTCTGTCTGCCCTTGGGTCTAAAGGGCAAACAGCTCATTCATGCCAAAGGTGTAGCTGGCGTGAACACAAGGCTTGGGACCCAGCTGCCAGATTGTCCATTCTTCAAGGGCAGAGTGTCTGGGTAACTGCTCCTCAGCCCTGGGTACTGCAGGATGTGGAGGTAGTGCTGGATACCTGTCCCCTCCCACACAGCCATGGAGGTGATGCTGGAAAGGCTGCAAGCACTTGGAGTGTCTTTCTGGCCTACAGATGTGTCCCATCTGGAATTAGGACATCCTCTTTCATGAGTGAGAAGACAAGGGACTACTGCAATACATGTAACAGAAACAAGTGCTCCTGATCCTTGGTAGGACTCGAGAAATCCCACCACTCTAGAAGCATTTCTCAGGTTATGGTTTGGAAAAATGCCATCAGTTGCTGTCAAACTGGCATCTCATCTGCTTTTCAGGCCCTGCATTATTTAAGTCTCTGGTATTTTTCTGGTAACATGTAAAGCTGGCATTCAAAGCTAGAGAGTGGAGATGCATTAGCCCCACTGAACACAGTACAAGGTTGCTAGCAGCCCTGCAGAGCAAAGACTTCTTTCTGAAAAGCAACAGATCCCAAAATTACAGTAGAAGCAATGTCTGTCCTGTCATCAGGCAGGATGGCTGCCCTGCTGGTATTTAGATGACACCTGCTGGTCAAGTGTCCCCATTTGTCAGGGATATTCTCCATGCACAGAACAAGGCATTCTTGGATGTGCCAAAGCACTGGACTTAATGTGCCGTCCTGATGAGAAAATGAGCTGCCCGTGAAGAAAGCATATCCCTTAAACTATCATCTGGTGTCATTAGGGAGGTTAGAGCCAAACCACAGGAGAGAAACTCCTTGAAAAGGGCATCCCCAATTCAATTTTTTTAAGCTTGGCTCTGTCTCACAATGTAATCCCTTGTGTTTGAGTGGGGTGACTTTTTGATGCATGTTTAATCCATCTCAGGAAATTCAGAACTTCACTGGACAGGGCCCTTAGCAATCTGGTATCACTTTGGAGTTACCCCTGCAGTGGGTCAGGTGGGTGGCAACCAGTATCATCCTTGTAAGTGTTACAGCCATACAGTTCAAGCTTGAAAATGTGTTCAAGACAGCATTGTTTTTTACTCTTCCAGATACCCAGAGCTTTTTCAAACAGCAGCAGCATTGGAGGGAGAGATGGGAACAAAACCATGCAGCTGCCAGAAGGGTTTCTCGGCGCTCTGTCAGCAAGGAGCGATGGGTGGAGACGCTTGTGGTTGCAGACAGTAAAATGGTTGAATATCATGGAAGTGACCATGTGGAGTCATATATCCTCACTATAATGAATATGGTATGTACATATTTTAGGTTTTTTAGATAGACGAATGAAACAAATCTGAATTTGATTATGCTGCTGTTCTTCTGACAGGTCTGCAGCATTGCTCATGGAGAAAAATGTATCATTAATATATATGAATTGAAACTCTGCATTTTTAAGTATTTTTTACCTCGTATTTTATATACGCACAATATTTCTCTGGATTTATGTGAGAGAAGTCCCATAGCTATAAATTCTAGTGCTAGATTTTTTTCCACTGAAATTCTCTGTCTCCCTTGCAACCTTTTGCCCAGTGGTGATTTCAGATTTTTGGCTATGGCAGAGAGAAATTCTACAGGTTTTATGCATATGAATTCTTTCACACATTTGCGGATGAGAAAGGCACACAGGAGCCTTCTGGAAATCGTAGTACCTTTGCAAAAACTAAAAAAACAACTAACAGCTTGTTACTGTTCTGGTCACAAATCCAAACAGCAATGTATGAGTTATTATGAATCAAGTCAACTGTCCCAGTTGAAGCCAATACAACTGTTTTTCCAGATAAGTATTCTTGGAGTGCAAAGTTCACACTGGAATAAAGAAAAATTGAACTTTTGGCAAGTTTCAAAATATAAGTTGTTCTGGGAAAAGCCATAGCATCTGCCCATAGATATGTCTTCTGTTATTAATACCTGTTACCAATATTATGTGTGTCATGGTAGATAGTGAGCTTGAGAGTATATTGAGGATGTGTTCTGCATGGTTATCATGAAAATATACAATATATGTGGAAGTAATCAGAGTGTAATTCTATCCATGGTGACTGGTCTGTCTCTACAGTGCATTCCCAGCTGTGCCCCGAGCAGTCTGACTTCCTGCTGAGGCAATGGGCCTGAGTAAACAGGTACAAAGGTTGTTCAAGCACGTGAGGTTTTATCCACACAGGGGAAAATGCTTGGAATAAAACCCAGTCATTATCAGGTTCAGGAACAAACAAGACTCAACATTTTCTCTGCAGTCTGACCTTAGATATTATGGTTACTTAAAATGTTCCAATTTTCAGTAGAGTACCTGGAAAAAGATCCATACCCAAATCAGACCTCTGTAAACACAATATCTACTTCATTTTGGTATTTTCTCCTTTAGTGGTCTTCTCCATTACAGTTTTGACCTGAAGGCAATCCATTTTGTTCTTTCATATTTCCTGTGATAGATGGCATAGGTCACATATATAGATATGTATGGATAGGTTGTGATTATCTTCTGCTCTGATTCCTTTTCCTCCTGTCTAATTCAGCATTGTGATGATGTTTGTAACAATTGGGTCACATTTTTGCAGAGTTCAGTTCTTGCTCTTTTTATGTGGAGTCTTTTTTGAATGGAGTCATTATCTTTGCTTTTGTTCTTATCATCCTCTCCTCTACTCTGAAAACACAAGAGTAGCCATCATTCAACTAATTTCTCTTTGCTTAGTACTAACTATATTTTGCTTTTTTGCAACAGAATCCTGTTCATTTAAAACAGGATGATTTGATATGCTGGTTTATTTGCACCCTGAGTGGACCTCTCCATCAGTGTTGTATGACTGTAGATGTTGTGTTCTTTTCTGCTAGTGTTTTTATGAACTCAGAAAATTTTAAAGGGAAATAATGTAACATTTTTGGCTTTTCTCTTCATGTTTGGGCTTTTTCTCTTTAGCTTAGTAACTTTTGCCAAGTCCTGTATCATCATTCATTTGGCAGTGTTAGATAGCTGTAATATTTATTGCATTTCAGTAAACCTTCAGTGATTCAAGAATTTAAAATAATCAGAACAAAACTCAGATCAACATTGTGCTAGAAGTAAATGTATTTTCTCTTTGAAATTGTGTTCTGCTATAGAGGAATCAGTTAATCTCATGTCTCCTGGTTCTGGCATAGGTCACAGGGCTGTTCCATGATCCAAGCATTGGCAATGCCATTCACATTGTGCTGGTCCGGCTCATCCTCTTTGAGGAGGTGGAGGTAAGGTTTTTATTGACCTCCAAATATCACTTACAAATCTTTTGGGTTCAATGCATCGAGCTGTAATCTTATTTGCTTAAAATCATGTTTTAAACTTACTCTGTTGTTAACTTTTAACATGTCTAGTTTTAGACTAAATGCTGCACCAGATAGCAAAGTATTTTAGCTGATGACTTCAGGTATTTCTGCATAAAATTGCATAGGAAAATGTAATTAAAACAGGCAGGTTAAGAATGGGGAAATGGAATCTCCCCCTGTGTCAGAAGAACATGGGATGCCAAAGAAGACTAGATGAGTAACAGAAACTACACATCAACATTCAGGATTTAATTTTCTAATATTGTCTGACATGTCTCACTAGCTGTAGCGCTGTGCTATTTGCAGTTCTCTGAAGAGGTCAATCTCTTAATGTGCAGTTGAAACACATTTTTTTTACCTTTTAAAATCTCTTCTGAAACAAAGGAAAATGAGGACAAAGTAAATGTTAATTGCTGTAATTAGCTGTATAGTGGTAGTTTCCAATGTCTCTGTTTCACAAATGTGTTACTATGTGCTTAAATATACACTGATTGTCATGATTTTATGGTTATTTTTTAAATGCTGTGCATGATATAGCTAGCTCTGACCAGAGAAACACTTTAAAGGGATTTTCTCAGTGGCTTAAAATTTATAACCACAAGCCAGATGGTTCCAGTGCTATTGAAGGCACTACACCAGACCTCAAGGCTATGTCTTCAGAAATATTTGTTGGGATAGAGTCTGCCCAAATAGCTCTCAGTGTAAGTATAAGTGGGACAAAAGCTTGAGCTTGCACCTAAGCAGGACAATTAGTACCTGAGATCCAGTATGACCTCCAGTTAACTGCATTTGCTAAACTTCTGTGGCTGTTTGGATAAAAAGCGTGGATTCCTGTTCAGTGGAGGAGTAGCAATGTTGGAAGTAACAGTGTTAAATACTTTTCAAAATTTGTTTTTAAGTTCCCCAGAAATAACTGTCTGGTAACAGTTAATCCCATACTTCGATGCTTGTTAAAAATGAAGCAAACTGAGGCAAGATAAAGTGAGTGTCCAAGACCAGAAATTAGAAAATTCAGTTTTGAATGAATTTATTTTGCATACTTTTTATTTAAGTTTTTCAGTAATTTACATGTAAACCGTATAATAATAAGTTGAGAAAGAAACATTTATGACTGCATTGTTTCTCTTTGGAATTGAAAAATATCGTGAAATAAATACTCTGTTAGAAGCATAATTGTTGTCTGAATATGACAGTGTTCACATAACATTGGAAAACAAATTTGATCACAAAGTCCCAGAATAAGTAATCTTCACCTTCTCTTCAGCGGAAAATTTGATTTCAAGAGAATATAAAATGTTTTAAAGTTTCAGTTTAGTGTTGGTTCTTATGAAGCTCATTTATCAAAATGTATGTATAGTTCTGCATTTTGTAATTTTTCCTTTAGCTGGACCAATTACAGAAATGTCAGCATTTTAACTTAATATTCAGTGTTAGATAAATAGGTGTCATTGCTCCTAATGATGGCTCTAGCTTTAGGCAAAAGCGTAATCGATTACATTTGGATTACCCATTTTCACAACTGACTTCACTGAAGTGTTACTGCAATGCAGTGTGGTCTTTACAGTAATATATTCCTTCATTTCCCATTAGCAAGGCTTGAAGATAGTGCACCATGCTGATAAGACATTAGCCAGCTTCTGCAAGTGGCAGAAGAGTGTCAATCCCAAGAGTGATGTCAACCCCACACACCATGATGTGGCTGTCCTTCTTACCAGGTATGACAGCAGTGACTGACTGTTGTTCAGCTGCATTTCTTTGGTGATGATATTTCCTTTATAGGCTCATGCCATCGCTTAATTCATCCTGCACAGAGCTCAGAAACGTGGTCAAAGTATTTATGACACTATGTGTGCACAAGGGTTAGAGATGCATCTTAGTCACAAAACAGAGATTTTTGGGTCCTGAAAGATGAGCAATTTCTGCAGCTCAGGTTATTTTCCCCACTTGATCCTGTCTCATTTTGTGCTCAGTGATTGCTCTATTCTTCTTTAAGACAATATACCAAAACAAGGTAGCATGTAGATGAACAGCTCCTGAAGAAATGTGCAGGGGCAGCTCAGAAAGGAAGAGCATTGTGCAAACATGGTGCCATTCATTTTTAAGCTTTAAAACATACAATTTTTAAATATCTCCTTCTTTAAGGAGGCACAAAACATTTTTGACGTCCAAGCAAGGGAGGAATGGAAAAGTTGAAAGTGAGGTTGTCTGAGGCTATGGAGGGAATCTATGTCATGGCATGAAATGGGACTTCTGCAGGTCTGTAAAAATTGATTCAGTCTTCACACAGGTGGCAGAAAATATTGGGTCTATGGTCTAAAAAACCCAGTCCATGGATGAAGTCTGTCAGGCAAAAATAAAAACCAACCTAAAACACCCTTCAAGGGGCTCAGCAAAAAAAGAATCACAGAGTCATTAGGTTGGAAAAGACCTCCAAGATTATTGAGTGCAACCTTTGACCATTCCCCACCTTCTCAACCTTTTCTCAGTCTTAAAGTAAGAATGTGAAGTCTGACAGTGATGTGAGATTTAACTTGTCAAATATAAAGCACTCAGTTCGCTTGAATGAAGCTGAGCTATGGTGACTTTGATAAACCATGCTTTAAAATGCTGTCAGATGTGGAGCTTCTAAAACTTTGACTTGTGTGAGTTGACAATAAGTGTATATATCTAGGCACTACAGCCACATATATACTGGCTACAAATTACGGCAGTATAATGATAGAGTAGAACAAGTGCATGTCGTTCTGCACATTTGTAAAAGACTCACCCCTATGATTTATTTAAAATGTGAATTAGCACATTTTAAGATGGAAGCTTGCTAACCAGTGTCAGTGACACTGCAGTTGGTTTTAAGGGCTTTAAATGGCACATCTCTTTTGTGATTCTAGAAAGGACATTTGTGCTGGCATGAACCGTCCCTGTGAAACCTTGGGCCTGTCTCACCTGTCAGGCATGTGTCAGCCTCACAGGAGCTGCAACATCAATGAGGACTCTGGCCTTCCCTTGGCTTTCACTATTGCTCATGAACTTGGACACAGGTACGGGGAAGGGGGAACTTGTCTGAGTCTGATTTGTTACTTTCATGTTAATACTCAAATTGTGAGACAGAAACAAAACCAAAAGTGAGTTAATGTTTCTGCTATTAAAATCAAAACTTAATTCAAAGCAAAGAAATAAGAAATAAATTCCTAAGCCTTTGACCTGTGTTTTACATACAACTATTCAGTATGACAGGATGGAATAATTAAGCTACAAAGAAGCAGCATGCAATCGTGCTAATTTTTCCTAGCATGTGCTACATTTCTGTGCAATTACTTTAGATAAACTCCAGGTCAATCCTGGAGATTTACAAAACATTTACAGAAAACAAACCTGTCTCATTATGTCTTGGCATTTCAGTAGTGCAGATTAGCTGGAAAACATTTTTAACTCATATAGTGAAACTCATAGAGAAAAACATAAATTAATCTTTTAATAGAGTGTATGTATGTATGTATGTATGTATTTATTTATTTATTTATATGAACCAGTAAAATCTTTTTAGGGTATTCTTAGTAAGTGGTATTTTCTGTATAATACTGCTATTGTGAGTACCCTTAGGTCAAGGTAAATAAAGTTCCTAGATATTTAGTTTTAGACATGGTTAATTTTTTGTTATTTTTTTAATAATTTGGTATTTTTGTTTGAACTATATTTATCAGAACTTTAGATTTTAAGGTGTTTTGGCTAGTTAGATGGTTTATTAAGTTGCTTAAAAAAAAGCTTTTTTGAAACTGTTTTGGCACATCTCTTCTCCTCAGGGCAGAGCGTTATCTCATGGATACTCTGGTTTGACTGTAATGCCTGCACTTTTCAACTGGTCTGTGTTGCTTGCCTAAGGCACATGTTCATTGCTTTATCTAGAATCACATTAATTTCACTGTGCACCCAGTACCAATCAGGATGGAGTCTCTATTTCCTGATAGGATATAATGATGGTGATGATGATGATGATGATGATGATGATGATGATGATGATGATGGCAATAAGCCTGTTGCCCATTAATTGGCCACTCTTTATTCAACCTCTCTATTGCCAGAAAGGAAGTATAAGTATATAAGTAAACGCTGAAATCACTATGATTGGATCTGGGTGCTGTGGCTTTAAGTATTTTGGTCCCCATAGCCTGCTGCTGGCAAGGAGCTGTTTTCATTCACACTAATGATCTGAAGAGACTTCTTCCCCATAGATTGATCCATGTGTGACCTTCTCCTCGTCTAGCCTGGCTGGCTGGTGACTCTGGGACCTTTGGGTGCTGTGAGGCTCAGAACTGCAGTACTTGCCCTTGCAGGAGTGGTGCAGGGCCTTTCCTTAAGGACTGTCTCCATAAGGAATGTTGTATACTGTAGGGTTTGTTGTCACCCTGTTAACCTCAAGCCAGGTTAGTGTACACACATTGAGAAGTTCAGGTATAGATAAGTTTGCAAGAACAGATAAACAAAAAGTAAGAAGACAGAAATGCTCCTATTCCATAGGTGAATACCAAAAGTCAGCTCTTCCCCACACTGTCCCTCCAGATGTTTGCAGCCTTAGGATTCAACAAATTCTCTTTGTGGGAAAGAGCCTGTCAGAAAGGGGAGATCCTTTATGGATCATTTATGCTTCTGACTCATTACTGGAATTGATTCTGACTGAAATTAGCTCTGCTTTCAGAACTTTTGAGTCATGATATGATTACATTTTTGAGAAACACAGTCTTAATTAATTTGAACATACTTTATCTGATTCGTGACTGAATCATGACCTGAGTAAGCTCTCACTGCTCTTAGGACTTGCATGTTAACATCTTTAGATGTTAACAATGTAGGTGTCAACATCTTCATATATCAATAACTTCGTATGTTATTATTTCAGATAATTCTTACACTGAGGTGATGAAGAGGCATGTGAATTTATTCAGTCGAATCCCATCCAAACTTTTGTGTTTATGACTTATGAAAGCTGTTGAATAAAAAAATTTCTCAGCAAGTCAGGGATGCTGGAGAGAACCTGCTATGGAGATCTGTTTGCATAGATTGATAAAATTAAATAAGAAGAAAAAATAGAGGTTGGAGGCACATTCACTGAACATTCAGTAATTTTGTAAACCGTATCTCTGGTGCAGTCTATCAAAAGTTCTATAAATAAAAAAGCATTAGAGACATAATTATAAGAGAATCTAAGACAGAATGTAACAAAGCCTCATCTTAGTTAAAGTGGTGTTAAGTTTGATTTTAAGAGTTGGGAAGCAGTCTTAGCTGTAACAGCTGTAACATAACTTTTAGGTTTTAACTGTGATTTCTGCCCCAACTATGCACTAGTGTTTGGACTTCCTTAAAAGTACACAAATATAGTCTTTGACAGTCTGCTCTTTATTTTGTGCAGGGCAATATTGCTGTGCATAACAGACATATTTGAAATCCTGTGGGGTTGTATATTTTTCATAGATTTGGGGTCATATATTCTATGTGTGCATTTTCTTTTAGCAAAAATATAACTACAGCTCTGCAGGGGAGGAAGCAATGTAAGTGTCTTTAAGCGGAGTGGAACCTGTAGATAGGTGTTGTGGTACAGAGAACCAGCTGTAATTTTTAGATGTTGTTTTTTGTATCCAGTTTTGGAATCCAGCATGACGGAAAGGAGAACGACTGTGAGCCTGCTGGAAAGCGCCCGTACATTATGTCCAGACAGCTGCAGTATGATCCCACTCCACTCACCTGGTCACAGTGCAGCAAGGAGTACATCACACGGTTCCTCGAGTGAGTGATCAGGTTGTAGCATTTGCCTAAACTGAGCACAACTGTGCTGGAGTTGAAAGTACATCTTCTGTTATCGTTCTGATAATTGCAGGGGGTTTTACTGTGCTTGAATTAATTTCCGGGGCGGACATACCACTGTCCTGTTGCTTACTTATTTGGGAAAAGCTCTGTATAGTCTTGTAATCTGGAAGTGAACTCAAGTCTTGTCATATTGGCTTGGCTTTGGTGCAATCTGCAGCTTTTTGCAGTTTCCAGGAGGAAAGAAGTCTTTCCATCAAGGGCACAGACAGAACTTCATAGACTTTGCCTTTGGCCACAGTGCCATGTGTTTGGCTTCAGTGACTACAGTTCAAGTCTGTTCCATTCTTTTTAGGAGCAGTAACCAGAGACTTTGGGGCCTCTTGAAGCCACTCTGCAAACCATACTGAGCTCATGATACTTTTGCTTTGACAAGCTGTGTTTTGCCATTTTGAAACAGTCTCTTGCTTGACAGAGTAGCTACTTTGTTTGTAGCATTTCAGCATAATTTGGCTGGAATCTAGAAGTATTATTTACATGGGCCATAATCAAAATGATCCATAAGAAACAGATACTAAAGTCTGTATAGAAATGTAAAAAAACCTGTGGTGGTAGAGAGTTTTCTTAAATACAGAATTTTTTGTCTTTCAGTCGTGGTTGGGGATTCTGTCTGGATGATATCCCTCAAAAAGAAGTTCTGAAGTCTCCAGTCATTGCTCCTGGTGTGATCTATGATGTACACCACCAATGCCAGCTTCAGTATGGTTCCAATGCTACATTCTGTGAAGATGTGGATGTAAGTGCTGAGTGTTTTTCTTTATTCTCCTAGTAAGAATTCCAAGTTCTTGAGCAGCATGGAAATGTATTCAGTGCACCTCATTTACAAGTGCATGTTTAGAGTCTCATAGGCTAGATGTGCAGTGCCTAACACACATAATTCTGCATATTCTGGAAGCAAGTTGGTTACACTGTTTACCTTGTATTTCACAAGATCTTTGCTGGATCTTAACCATATCTATGATTAGGTGCTTGTCCTTCAGCAGTGGAGTCATTTTGGTTTAAAACTTGTAATCCTAATTCTTAGGTAAATGATTAATGCAACATAAGTCAAATGTTAAAATATTCTTCAGCCTTATGCTTTCAATTGATCAAATCACTCTGGGAACTAATCTTCAGTTCCAGGAAGTTTGCTGAAGAAATTAGGGTTGTGTTCTCTTCCCATACATCCTGATTTTTCCCACTCTTTATGATCTAACAAACAAAAGAATATTTCAGTCCCTATGGGAAATAATTATTTTGAAAACCCAATATTTTTGCATGGAACATTAGATATTTATGCAGAAGGGGATTAATTCATAGAGTACCCTGTGTCTGTCTCACAGCATAGCAAAACAGTATTGTGGGGAGATGCAAGGGAGCAGTGTAGTCACAGCAACCCTCACAAGATCGTGGAGCCCTGCAGAGTGACAGGTTGTGTTAGCTAAAGTACATTTGGTATGGTATTTTACTGGTACCTAGAATGTTCAGAGCTCTTTGGGTCTGTACCGCATTTTTATACATAGAGCAGCTCACAAACAGTGCTTCCCAGTGCTAACCCAGCTAAGTGATCAATCCTGTCTTTTGAGCAGCAGTGTTCAGTAAATACTGGAGGCAGCACCCAGCCCAGTGGCCCTGTCAAACACAGATGTGTTTTGGCTACTGGCAGTGATGGTATGAACACAGCTGTGGACTGGGCACTCTGATGTTGACTGTTTATTCCATTCAGATAATTGTGTGTATCTCCATCTACCCTTCTCTTAGATAAATTATTTCTCATTAATCTTCTCAACCTTAATAGATAATATGATTACCAACGTTGAACTACAACTGCTGAATCTGAAGAAGGTATTGAAAGATTGCTTTCATTACCTGCTATTACAGTTTCCTTAGTTACTGTAATTTGTCTGTTGGTACAGATAGAAAATTAGGATGTAATTTCCCAGTATTGGCTCAGTCTGTCTCTCCTTGAGTTTTAACCTAATAGGCCTTTACATTTGCATCTCCTGATTAACCAATTTCGCAGCTAGACATATGTCCGAAAATTAATTGGTATCATCTCATTTTGCATTTTACTGAAAGGCCTGTATTTTGTTGGTAGTTGCACAGGCAGGAGATGGAATTGTGAACAGCAGAGTCAACCTGGAATGTTGAATCATCAGTCTTTTTGTCATTTTGTCTAAGAGGTCTGACTCTTTTTTTGTCTTTCCTCTGTTTACTTAACCTTGCTCACTAACAAGCTGCTTTTGTTTTGTACATTTTAATGTCTGACAGAATTTGATCCACAGATCCTTTTTGAGAGAACAATCTGCATTTAGCTGAAGATACCCTGGGGTTCAGTGATTACACTTAGCAAAAATGGATAATTATAGTTCAAATAGCAAATTCCATGAAGTACTTAGGCAGCAAAGTGTCCTGTGAAGTATATAAATATTTTCCCTCTAATAAGGTTAAGAAAAGCAAAATATGTATTAGATGGAGGAGTTTTCCAAGTCATAGTTAGACCCATAGCTTCCTACAGAACAGCCTTTAGGAGATCAGAGCACTCATCTTACTCCCTTTTCACTGGCTTCAGTGAAACTGAGTTTTTGTGGATTCAACTTTCTTCAAGGCACAGACCCTATTCTCATTTGTTTGGTGGAAAGTGTATATCATACTGCTGATGAAAAGAAAACTCACTTGCTTTGCAGAGAGTCCATAGCAGAGTCAAGAATTTCTGCATTTTACCTCCAAAGGCATGCAGTACATACTGCATCCTTGCATACTGCTGTTGTTTCAGTATTCCTAGAGAGGGAAAACAGTTCTGGGGCATGGAGATCAATATGGAAAAATCCTTGCAAAGCTAAAGAGTTCCCTCTGTGAATCCTTGACTTTGAAATCTATGGGCGCACCTAATAAAAAAAAATAAACTGCCAATGAAAAGCTGTGTTTGTTTTCTGTGCCAGTTTCTCTGACATCTGAGGTATGGCGCAAGAGTACACTTTATACACTAGAACCACAAAATATATTCTATGTACAAGAGTTAAAATAAAGGATGACTTTCATAAAGAGAGAGAATTAATCAGCCAGAGCACTTGGGTAGCTCTCCCTTAAGAACCTGTCAATGATGGCTTCACAAGGCCTTCATAAGGAGTGCTACCCTTGAACTATAAACAGAGATCTGCAGAACGATGTTTGTCTAGTGCACATTGCCCAGAAGCAGTGAACCAAGATGCAGAGGTCCAGACATTGTATTCCAGCTGGAGTGCTGGACTGCTTTGAGATGTTTCCTGCCATCAGCTTTTTTCTGGTGCTCTTGTTGATAAACAAAGGTAAACACACAATGGAGAAAGTAACTAAGAGGGAACTCTCTCAAAGCTTGTGCCCATTAGCACAAAAAGCTTAGCCATTTTAAACAGAAGCAGGTCAGAAATGTGCAGCCAAACTCTGCATTTCCTACTTGGATGAACATTGCTGCCTGCTCACTGGGGCTGTGTTTTTGGAAGTGCGTAGTTTGTGTGTTGGCTTCCAAATCTGGGATGTGGCTTACTCTCAGAATCCCAGTGGGAGCTGCTAGTGGGATTCTTTTTATCAACTCCTTTCTCTGATGACACTTGGAGCTGTCTCTTCTTCACAGGCTGATGCTGCCAGCTCTGTTCCCTTTTCCGGAGCTGGACTATGGCATCCAAACAGCCTGAGTCAAGACTTGGGCTTTTGCTTCTGCTGTTGCCATTGGCAGTGTCCAGTCCCTCTGAGAGCCCTGCTTTCTCCACCTTGGAAGTGTTGTTTTATGAAAAGTCCTGATCAGTCAGGAGTTCCCAGCATGCAGGGTTCCAAAAGAAAAGCTGGTATGCATGGGAACTGAAGAGGGAGAGATGGTCCTCCAGCTCTGTCCTCCCTTTCTAGAAAATAATTCTGAATGAGTGAAGTGGGTTTGGTAAAAAGTAGCTGGAATGTTTCTTGCCCTGCTTTCTTTGTTGCCTCTCAGGAGTTTGTGTCTTTTCTGTGGAGTTTAGCCACTGCACATGGAGCAGCAGCTGGAATGCTGTGTTTTAGTGGCAGCCTACTGCATTAAACTGGCACCAGTTTCTGATTTGCTTAATACGCAAACATTCGCTAACCAGAGCCTTCACTCTTCCCAGCCCACTGTGCTTTTTTCTCAGCCAACTAGCTGACTGCTTTTTTTTTCAGATGATTTCCTTGCCATCTGCCGAGCTGATGTTTTAAGAGACCTGATCACTTTTTCCTCATCTAGTTTTGGGGCCTTCATTAGTACTGTTGGAGACATGATGTTGTTTGTATTTGCCTGGTTTCCATAGCCTTCTTTGAGTTCCTTGTATGTTTTCAGGCAGACAGCAATGCAAAATTGAAGACTGTATTGGTTAGTACTCTTCAAATGAAAGTTGTTCAATTTTCTGTTCACCTTATCTGCAAAAAGTATTGACCAAAGCTTGTTATGCCATTTTTCTTGTGCTTATCTAGGAGCTGAGCAGCCAAATAGGAGAATATTTGAAGTCACACAGTACAAGGAATTCACTTGATAGTATTTACCATTTTTTATTTTTCAAATAGTCCCTTTTTGCACAGTAATGATGAGTACCTGAATTTGGACCCTTGGTGGTTTCTGTCATGTGAAAAACCCCGATCCCTCTGGAAATACAGCCCTTACAAGGTGTTTTAAGTGGCTGTACAAAACTGTGGGAACCTTTTGAAAATCTTTGCCATGGGAGTTCAGCCCTGCCTCAGACTGCTGAAGTTTTCTTTCTTTTTCAGAACCTTTGCCAGACGCTCTGGTGTTCAGTGAAAGGCTCCTGCCGCTCCAAACTGGACGCAGCTGCGGATGGCACTCGGTGTGGAGAAAACAAGGTGACTGTCAGCCACTCTGTTTGCAAGCTGTGCTGCCTGCCAAAGTGCAGATAGGAGCTATGAGTAGCTCTGCCATTGTCGAATGGGAAGGAGGGTCATCCTGTGACATCTCCATTTACATTTCCACTTAAGTGTTCAACCCTCATAATCTGAAATAACAAGTAATTCACAGAAATATTTCCCTGTGAGAATGATCTGAAGCTCTTTGTGCTTTCTCTTCTCTCCTCAGTGGTGCTTCTCTGGTGAGTGCATTACAGTAGGGAAGACTCCCGAAGCAATCCATGGCGAGTGGGGCCTTTGGTCGTCCTGGTCCCATTGCACAAGGACATGTGGGGCAGGAGTTCAAAGCGCAGAGCGGCCATGTGATAATCCAGAGTAAGCTGAGTGCACTCTTTCCCTACCTTCTGTTGAAGATTTTTGAGGTGTTTAGAACATTGGAAACTCTTTTATATCAGACTGTCATCAGCAGGTCAAGCCACATCAATACATGTCACAGATACTGACACCTCTCTTCCCAGTTAGATATACCTATGTGAAATTCAGCTGGCTTATCTTTTATAGCAGTCATCTTGCTCTGTGTTTCTTGCTCTCCACAGAGCTTATTTTAACACAAAATCAGTAATAAATAAATAAATAAAAATTATTTAACATTTAGGCTTTGCAGAAATAGTGTAAATATTGCTTTATTAATACTGCAAAGAGTAAATAAATGTCCTTAAACACCAGGTAAGAACAGTTTCTAGCAATCTGATCCTGAGGACTCACCTTTCATGTTTTGTTCTAGTCATCAGCTTTGTTTGAGCTTCAGACACATGAATTTTCAGGTACAGAACATAAAAGGCAGAATTCCCTACTACATATCTAGAGTTCATGAAGACTCCACATCTCATTTTCACAAATCAATAACAGCAGGAGTAATTTGTCTTTTTAGAGAGGACTGTCAAATGCACTGCAAGTATGGGATTTAAAGAAGTCCATTTGATAGGTTAATTTGTTGTGAGCTCAGCTCAGCCAGCCAGGTAATGCCAAGCACTTTCTTGGCATAGAGGAGTTGTCTAGATTTCTGTGCTTCATACTGACATTTTTGAGTACTCAAGTGATGTGAACAGTATCTCCAACCTGTCAAGGATTCAGTCACCTTGTTGTGCTACTGGGACCTGAAATAGGTTGTTAGTTTGTAACTATTTTTCTACCCACGGTCTCATGTCCCAGTCTCAATGTTCCTTTTCTAGACCCCAGTTTGGAGGAGACTACTGCACCGGAGAAAGGAAACGCTATCGCATGTGTAACATCAGCCCCTGCCACAAAGACTTGCCAACCTTCCGTCAGATGCAGTGCAGTGAATTTGATACAGTTCCCTACCAGAACGAATTCTACCACTGGGTTCCCGTCTATAACACAGGTATGAAGCTACAAAATTTCTTAGTATCTTGTATAAAAAGTTAAAGTTACACTCCTATGAGAAACTTCTATGAGGGTGAGAAGTCACCAAACTGTAAGTTTTATAATGAATTAGTGAGAAAAATCTGGTGTGCTCCCATATGCTGATGTGCCTTTTGTGTGCACAAAAAGGCAGTGTCTTCTCTACACGTAGGCATTTTTTCACCTGCTGTGAAAATGGATGTGATTGTAACTAGTTCAGTTCCTGAAAAGATATTGCACTAAGAAAAGCTGTTGAAGTCATGTCTGTACTACTTGCTTAGAATAATCTAAACCATCTTTTCCTGTGTCAGCCACAGAACAAGAAGTAGGGTAGTGTGGCATGGAGCCAGGAGGCATCACTGCATGCAGTGAACAGAGCTCTTCCACTGGACAAATGTGCTTCCTTGCATATCTTTTTGGAAGAAATACTACTTCCAAAACAAGATCTGCATGGTAGGTGTACTTGGACTTGGCATTACAGTGAAGAAATAATATCTGAACTGGTTCAGTATCATGTTGCCCTGTATTGTAGAGGCAGAATCAAAGACTCTGCTTTGTGTCTTGCTTTGGAACAGCTAGTTATTAAATACAAGGGAAATCATTATTAGTGTGTAGTTTGATTCTTGGGTTGTGCATAAATGTAAGGTGTAGATTATCCAATAGAATCACACAATAGTTAGGGTTGGAAGGAATCTCTGGAGATCATCCAGTTCAACACCCTGGACAAGGCAGGGTCACCTGGATCCAGGAACACAGGAACACATCCAGGTGGGTTTGAATGTCTCCAGAGAGGCAAACTCCATCAACTCCTTGGGCAGCTGTTCCAGTGCCCTCCCAACCTCTCTATGTAGAGAAGTTCTTCCACATATTGAAGTAGCATTTCCTGTGTTTTAGTTTATGGCCACTGCTCCTTGTCCTGTCACTGGGCACCACTGAGGAGAGTCTGGCACCATCCCCTTGGCACTGACTTTGAGATATTTATATGCATTGGTGAGACCCAATCTCAGTCTGCTCCTCTCCAGATGGAGCAGGCCCAGCCCCCACAGTCCCTCCTCACAACAGAGAGGCCTTTAATCATCTTTGTGACCTCTGCTGGACCCTCTTCAGTAGCTCCTTGCTTTTCTTGTCCTGAGGAACCCAGAACTGCCAGATCTTCCCAATGCACCCCAGGAGCCCATTGGCCCTTCTGGCTGCCAGGGAACACTGCTGACTGATGGACAACCTATCACCCACCACAACTCCCTGGTCCTTCAGCTGACTTCAGCAGGTCAGACCCATCTGTGCTGGTGCTTGGGGTTATTCCTCCCCAGCAAGGCCCTACACTTGCCCTTTTTGGACCCCATTAAGTTTCTCCCTGCTCAACTCTCCCCCTGTCAAAGTACCATTGAATGGCAGCACAACTTCAGGCGGATCAGCTGGTCTCCACAGTTCCATAGCAGCAGCAAACTTGCTAGCAATGTATTTTTTAATGAAAAAATAAGACAGGATAGGGAAGATCAGGATTAAACTTCCAGTTTCATTTGCTAGTAGTATTTTTCAGCATGTTAATTGCTTTTTCAGTTATTGGCAGTTCTGTATTGATTTCCTAAATTTCAGCTACTGTTTCCATTTCATCTAACAAATACACCATTGAAGATGAAACTAGAGCAGGCAGACTAAAAGGAAAATTTCTGATGAAAGAAAATATGGTTGATAGAGATTTTTCTGGAAGAAATCCCAGTAAAGCCATGACAAATGCTAACAGCTTAATGTTTAGGCCTAAACGGAACTCATAAAATATTTTCTGCGGTCACCTGTCATTGAAATGGAGATTCCAGACCTTTATTACTCAGGGTGTACTACTGCAGGGTACAGCATTCATTCTGTTCATGTTCTCTCTGTGACACAACAATAGAACTGGTAGTTCTGCATGTGCATTTGTTACAGAAGGTCTGTCTTTAAAGGACATTGAGGATCATGAGTCATGCGTGCTTACTGCACGCTGGAAGGCCGGGCTGTGCTCTGTCCGTGCTGTACTTCAAATAGAACTGGTGGGAACTGTACAGACAAACCAGTTCTATTTAAAACACCACGCTGCTGAGACTGAGATACTTCATATAGAAAATTATTTGCAAAATCCTTCAAATATCACGGAGATTTTTCTTCTGTTGCTTGAAAACTTTTTGACTGTTTTCACTCATTTTCTCAGCAGCCAGAATTTCAGCATAGATATATATCCATGTCTTCCCCATTTCCTTGGAGGCCCTTAATGTTTTCACTTTCATTCTGACATTCCAATATATTTATATACTATATTTAAAGTATTTTCTTGCTGCTAAACTCATAACTTTAGGTAAAATTGACTTTCTCAGATAGGCAGGCTCTCCTGGTAACACTCAAATAAACAGAGAGCTGGCCAAATCCTATGCTGATTCTTCATCTGACATCATTGTATGACTGAGAGTGGAAGGCTCTCATGGGCACAGTGCTTCTAGTTTTGTCCAGCCAGCATTACCTAAAATACATCTGAGAGTTTTCCTCCCATCTCAGTTTCAAATATTTTTTCACCTTCTACCAGTGGTTAAGGATGTCCTGGGCAAAATAGCTGCAAATAAGGTCATGAAACAGTGCTGACTCTGGGAGACACAGCAGTTTGAGCCTTCCTTGTATGTGTGTGTCCAAACAAACCAAGACTTTAAACAAAAACAAACCAACAGTGTTTTGTAAACCCGCCACAAAAATGACCTGTTTGATGTTTCAATACTCTGGAGACTTACACACAATGTCCTCTATATGTACACCAACCTTTGTCACTTCCCTTACTTGTTCTCTTAACTTGTGCAACCCAATTTCAAGGGTTTTTCACATCATTCTGTTACTACATTGTCTTGCTGCCAGGGTGGCTTTGGCATTTGTAGTTAATCCTGGCATCCACCAAAGCCACCCTGCTGCTCCCTTCCTCAGCTGGGTAAGGGAGAGAGAATGTAATAAAAGGCTTGAGAGTCGAAGTAAAGGCAGGGAGAGATCACTCACTGTTAATCATTGTGGGCAAGACAGAGTGGACTTGGAGAAATTTCTAATTTATTAGAAATTAAATCAGAGTAGAGTAGTCATGGGAGACAGTATTCCTTGACCCTTTCCAATGCAGTTCTTCCTGAGCTGCTCCAGCATGGATCCTTTCCACAGGCTGCAATCCTTCAAGAAACAGGCTGCTCCAGTGTGGATCCCTGGTCCATGGGTCCTGCCAGGAGCCTGCTCCAGCACAGGCTTCCCATGGGATCACAGCCTCCTTCAGGCATCCCCCTGCTCTGGTGTGGGCTCCTCCAGGGCTGCAGGTGGATCTCTGCTCCCCCCTGGATCTCCAGGGACTGCTGGGCACAGCTGCCTCCCCATGGGCTGCAGGGGAACCTGTGCTTTGGTACCTGGAGCAGCTCCTGCCCCTCCTCCTTCACTGACCTTGTGTCTGCAGAGCTTCTCTCTTACAGTCTCACTCCTCTCTTCCAGCTGCAGTTGTGCAGGATTTTTCCCTTTCTTAAATACATTATCCCACAGGCGTCACTGGTGGTTTGGTCTTTGCCACTCTCTTGGTGGCAGCAGGTCCTTCTTAGATCTGTCTGATCTGGACTCTGACACTACTGGAGGAAGCTTCTGGCAGCTTCTCACAGAGCTACCCCTGTAGTGCCCCTGCTGCCAAAGCCTGGCCACGCAAACCCAGTACAGCTCTTGTTTTGGTATCAGGCATTTTGGGTCCTCTTATGCTGCACTTGGGATATAAAAGGGAAAAAAGCCATAGAAACCCTGAATGCACATACAGCTTTTATGTGGAAGTGCCTATCTGAGGAAATGGATTTGTGAGCCAGTCATTCTGTGACATTTTAAACATTCTCTGTTCTTTCACACAGCTGGAAAAAAAGTGTAGATTATCTGGATGGTCACAATTCCCTTCCTGGGTTTAATTTTGTAGCTTGCATAAAGCAGTTATAAGCAATGTTCCTAGAGTCTTTTCTGTTGTGTAGATTTTAACTTCACAAGAGATGAAAGGCATTTTTAAATAGCTTATGATTTAATAAAACAACCAGCTTTAGCAACCAGTCTCACAGAAAAGCAGTAAGTGACATCTTGCTGTTTCCTAGCCTACCTATGTTTGAGGTTTCAACTGAGAATTTTCTGGTTCACGTGGCTTTATGCCTGTTGGGGAAAATGCATAGTCCTGTTAAAGAATTGCTCTGGACCTCAGAAAGGTCTCAAGCTGGAGCATCAGAGTACCCCTGGGAACCTTAAAATGATGGAGCCCTCCAAGTTCAAGGGTGATAAACTATCCAGCAGCCTCAACAGGATATTTTCTGAATTTTTCTCATGACCCAGGCCCCTATTTTGGCACTTTTGTCAGACTTCAGTATGTATCCACTTCTCTTTCCATCAGACTGACCCCATGTTTATTTATTTCATACCATTTGATAAATTCCATTTCTGTAAGTCTGATAGCTTCTCAGGGCTTAACTTTCATCTATAAGTCCTACATTAACTCATATAATTACCTTTATTTTCTGTATCAGTGCCAAGATCACTTAGTGTACAGTCAGATAGGGGTTGTGTTAAAAATGTTTGAAACTTCATATTTCTTTCAAAATATTTCTGTGTACCAAATAAGATATGTTCTGGTACAGTCACAGGGGCTGAGCTAACAGGATGAAATAATGTTTCTTCTGCCCCTGTTTAAAAATTAAACTTCATTTTAGAGCTCCAGGCTTGGTTCAAGTGATAAGTAGCTTCACCTCAGCTTTTTTTCCTATTTTGCCTGTTTGGTAATTGTCTTTTCTAATTTTCTTTGTTTGGGATTTCCTCAGCCAATTCTGAGTTCTTACAGATATGAGGGTTTGGAGAGAAGAGGCCCACCTCTTTTCTTCCTTGTGAAGTTGGGAAAGATATTGAAGCCTTATCTTCTTCTGACAGACACCTTAATCACGTCCTTCTTAGTCAGGGTAAGCTGGATCCCTCCTGCATGTGAACTCATGGGAATCAGCTGTGAGGTAAACAAATTTAAATTGGGAAGGAAATATGTTCCTTTCTACTTATCTTCATGTTGTTCTGTTTACACTTGGTGAATCTGAACTTTTTAATAATATACAGAGGAGAAAAATATCATATGCCCAGATTTCAGGATTTTCACTCGGCTTTGCTGATTTGCTTCTTCTGTCCCATTCTGATTACAGATAAGTCACTGTGCCCTTTCAGGGAGCTCTGTGGCTTGGGATTCCACTACATCTGTGTTTCTTCTATATATCAGGGGATTGGTCATGTCTCTGGTCAAATTAGCAGCAGGTGTAAGATGTGGACACTGCATATAAAAGCAGGTTGTAATTTTTCTGGGCTGCTGAGTGTTGGTAGCACTTCAGCTAAAATCTTATGTCCAGCTGGGAGCAAGGCACTGTCAGGAAGGATGCAGCCAGACTGAAGAAGTTTACAGGAGAGCAACAGGGAAGTCAGAAAGTCACTGAGAGGGACTTTTTACAGGGGCTGGTAGAGATAAGACATACGGAATGGCTTTAAATTGTCAGAAGGCAGGCTTAGATTAGATATAAGGAAAAAAATCATTACTGTGAGGGTGGTGAGGCACTGGAACACATTGCCCAGAGAAGTGGTGGGTACCCCATCCCTGGAAGTTTTCAAGACCAGGTTGGACAGGGCTTTGGGCACTGTGGTCTAATGGAAGACGTCACTGCCCATGGCAGGGGGCTTGGATGATCCTTAAGATTTCTTTCAGTCCAAAACATTCTACAATTCTGTGATTTGAAAAACAAGGATTGAGAAGAGCAAGTCTTGCTCCAGAAGGGAAAACAAGGAGTGAGTTAAATGCCAGCTACTCAGTGGAACATTTAAGGAGTGTTTAGCACGTGTACCCCTCCTCTGGTAGAGACACATGGTCATTAGTGAGTGCTCACAGATTGGATCTAGTATTTCATGCACATGCTGGATGGCAGGAATTTTTGTATATTTTGGCCTAAAAGTTACAAACATGACTGCCTCGCTGTTAAAATTGCATCATGATTTAATCAAATTTGCTGAAGTAACTGAAACTGAACTAGATGTTTTAATGAGCTCCTTCTGAACAACCCAAGTGTTCCTATTCATCCGAGTTATGTCTTTTTTAGATTTTTGGGTCTGAAATAAGAAAAAAGGCTGAACTCAGTACAGGTCTTCCACAATTTCAGGAAATGTATTTGTTTTCCTTGTGTGTGAGTTTAGTATCTGTTCTGTGTTTAAAATATTAGACATTTGGAGGTCATTGGCTGATTCTGATGCAGTTTATTTACAGTCCTAGAAACACAGAGCCAAGGGCTCTGAGCTCAACCATAATAAATAATAATGATAGATAAATAAATTAATAATTTTAGATAGTGAATGCCAAATACAGTGCTAGTATAATTTCCTCAGTGGTGGCCTAACCTAACCAGCCTTTCTTCAGATGAGAAATCAAATAAATCTCAGATAGAATTGAGCTATGGGTGGAAAAATAAGTACCCTGTAATTTCCAGAAAGGCTTCATAGAAAACATACAGAAACAAAAACAGTAAAAATCTGTGGGTAGGGTCTAATTTTAGATCAGTTAACACAATCAGGAAAAACGGAAAAGCTTTCATACATAGAAAGTATTTGCATATATGAAAGTTTACATGGTTTGCTTTTTTTTTCTTTTGACCTAGGGAATTATTTTTCTTGACAAACTGATTCTGAGATTTACAGCATCATAGGTAGGCCAGGAGTATGTCAGCACTGTCTGCTTCTTCTTTTTCAGTGATTTCTGAAATGAAATTGCTTTTTTTGTCAACACACAGCTAGAAGGAGGTACAGATATCGAACTTCTGTTCTACATATTTCATTAGAAACAATGCAAAGCTGAAATGGCTTTCTGTAAAATCTGTGTCTATCAGGGCAATTCTGAGCATGCAACAGAGTACCTGGAATTGTAGGATTCTCCTTGTCATATTGTGCTTTGTATAGCAAAATGCTATATTGGGAAAGCAGGCAAGGTAAAGCAAAATTTAAAGCACTAAAGTAATAAATTTAATTACATGGCCAGAAAAAGAATTCTGCAGACAGAAATAAAATCACTTGTGTACTTACTGTGATAGCTCTTGTCGAAACAACTGATGGGTGTTATGGCTGGCAGATTTCACAGAGGGGCTGAGGATTGGTAATGATTACAAACTTTATTTTTTTGCCTGAAAATATTTTTTAGCTCCATCTCCACTGATATTCTTGAGCAAAATTCACATCAGCTGGAATTCTACGAGTTGTATAACCATGGCCCATGCATGTGCTCTGGGTCTCATCACCACTGCACTTTATGAAGGTGTTTTCCTTTGAGAAGCAAGAAGCACAACATTGGTGACAGACTTAAGATGCCATTTTTTCTCTGCTGAGAAGAGGGGGAAAAAAAAGCCTTCATTAAGGTTTTGAATTTCCTTTACTGCTCTTTTTTTTTCTAAATTTGTTTTTGTTCCCAATTCTGCAGTGTTTCTGTTTACACTAATGAGATTCACAGTACCAAAGCTCAGGCTGTGGAGGATTCAGTTCTTAAGCTGTGGGAACTTTGAGGGGAGGAACTGTAGTCACCTTTGTGTACTGTGTGGTGTTGTGTGTATGTTGGTGCTGTACAAACCAGACTAATGAGAGAAAACTTTCTTCCTTCAAAAGCATAAATCCTTTTGTTTGAAACTAATTAGTTTATTTACATTATCAGAAGTTTGCTTTTCTCTCATTACCAAAAATTTATTGAAACACAGTTCTTTCTTTGACACAAACAAAGCCAACAAAGGAGAAACAGATAAAAATAAATTCATCAACCAGGATGTGGAAGACATAGTTACACTGCATCCCTCTGAGACCAAGGGAGCAGCTTCTGTCAGCTCTGTCAGGCACAGGATAAAACTCACTCAGCATCATCACCTCTGCAGCACAAAGGGAGATAGTTTTAAAAGGATTCAAAAATGGTGCCTTGAAGTCACTATTGAGTGGTGGGTTTAAGGCCCACTGCTTTTCTCAGTAAAGCACTTCAGGTTGCTGAGTATGAACATATCACTTTAGTGCTGGATGAGTCTGAGGTCTTTGAATAGACCAAAACCTGAAGACAAAACATCTGTTAATGTCCTTCATTAATATGATAGTAGATGATTTTTAATTCAGTCAGATAGTTCTGGTTCTACTGGAGAGTTTTCAGGGAGTGTTACAAAGGCAGGGATTATGTCTGTCTTTGCTTTGAGCCTAATTTGAGCTCTAACTCATCCTACATGCACACAATTTATTTATCAAACTTGTGCCCTTTGGCTCTTCTTACTCCGTAGATGGAATAGATTAAGGCCCTGATCCATTACAGAAAATCTTGTTTCAGAGGCCACTCTCTGTTGCTCTGGAGTTGCTCTTGCTACAACTTTTCTCTTCCCTGTTGCTTCTGTGGGACATGTATCTGAAAATAGCCTGAGTCTGTGAGAGTTGCAATATTATCCCTATTTCATAAGTTGTCAATCAGGAAAAAAAAAAAGAATGTTTGAAATTATTTATTAAGAGCCAACAGGTAGTTGAAAATTATTAACATTGGAGAAGATCAGAAGCAAGCAGCTGATTGCTCTCCTAAAGAGGCACATGGCAGTGATGAAAAGTTTGAATTACCTCTGAAATTAGTCAGTCACCAGCTGGTGGAAAACTTTCTTGTCAGTGTCCTTGGCAATCCACTCCTTCAATAATGACAGCTGGATTTGCTGGTTTCTCATCCCTTTCTCCATCACAGCTGATGGCCTTGATACAGCCCCACTCTGCAGGGGCTGCTGATGTACCGGCGATGGAGAGCACGCAGGTGTGAGGGCACAGCCTCCAGCTGCTTCCCACAAATCCACAATGCTGTTTATCAGGCCTGTGTCACCCTGGATCTGCTCAATTCTTCTAATTCTGCCAGTTCTCACAAATGGCAGAAAAACTGTGCAAATGGTCTGCAAAGACCCTGTGCATTTCACTTCAGTGTCCTGCTGACGTATGGTCTGAGTGTGCTTGTTTTCCTTTCAGCAAACCCCTGTGAGCTCCACTGTCGCCCAGTAGATGGCCATTTTTCAGAGAAGATGCTTGATGCAGTCACTGATGGTACTCCTTGCTTTGAAGGAAGACACAGCCGAGATATCTGTATTAATGGCATGTGTAAGGTATTGGGTATGTTTGCATGTTTCTTTCTCTACAATTTAATTTTAAAATGTTATGGGAAAATGCTTAACCCTTTTTCTTATTGTAGGATCAAGACCAAGTATTCCACTTTATTGCATTTTTATAGCATGTTTATAGCAAAAGCTTTCCAAGTAGACATAAGAGTAATTTCCACCCTTTTTAATGGGTCTATTAGACTGACTGCTGATTACTTTTGGTGCCTTTTAAATCCTCTGGGTTCTCCCATTATTTTAAAACATCAGTTCAAGAAGATCTGTTTCTGATGAGAGGTTTTCACAAAGTAGTGTAGCTTTAAAGTTGTAATTGGTGTCACCACTGCCCGTGGGTTTTTTATGAAAATGAAGTTTAACCATACACGTGTAGCTGCTCTGAGCTGTCTTTTAATAGGATCAGCCTTTGCAGCTGAGGGGAGTAAAAATTATTTTAGTTTACAACATTGAATTGAATAATGTTGTACAGTGAGCTAATGGGTAAACACAGAGTATATGGCTCAATAATGTTGTGTATTGAAAAATAATGGTCTCTGCATATTCTGTGTATTGGTTGCAAATTTCTAGGATCATGTGTGTGTCTGTAGGGCATTTGAAGGAAAGTTCTGTAAATTCTGTAACTTCCACGGCCTTAGCATTGCTTTTAGTCAATTTCTTATAAATAAAATGAGTACTTTTCTTACAGAGGATATATTTACATCTGTGATTTATTTCTTCAAATTGAGGGTTTATGTCCTGTACCTTCTTGAAACCTGATAACTTTTTTGCTTTTAGCATCTTTGGAAACAAAAGCAGGACTTGGTGACTTGTGGAAACTATATTAGGTTATCCAGTATGGGGGTTGTATGCCCCAAGCCATTTAATCATATTAAAATGCAACCAGAAGGCACTTCAAGAAGTTGTCTGTTTCATCCCTTTACAAATTGTGTTCCTTTTTTGACATTTTTTGCATTATTTACTTAAAGACTTCCAGTGATGAAAATTTTACATTTTTAATAGGTGATTGGTACATCCTTTTTAAACTTCTTGTTTTATTAGAATGACAGTGCCTCATAGACCAGTAATAAAAGGTGAGTTTTAAGCTTTCCTTGCAAGACTTGCATTAGTGAAAGGGAGTTACCAAGACCCTGCTCAAGCTCACAGTGAAGAGATCCTGCCTAACTTTGTTGAGAGCCAGGATGGGCCTTTGAATTATGATGGCTTTGAATGGTTCAAGCCAGAATGACTCATATTTTATCATATTGAAACATACACTAGATGTTGCATACCATAGCAGTGATTTTAAACTTCATGTAGAAGAGACCAATTACTAAATTAAGAAAAGCTATCCTTCTGAATCATTCATTTTCTGATTTCCAGCCCCACTGGACTGGCATTACTATGAGTAATTTAAATTTCTATATGCTTTCTATATTGAAACCTTGCCTGTGGCAGTTCAGATTTATACCTATTTTAGAGATAGCAAGACTTAATCCAAATTGAGAGATCAGAGGTGAAAGGGAAGCTGGTCTAATTGGAGTTTGTAGAGCCCAGATACACTCCAGCATTAACAGTTCCGTGGACACAAAGCACTTGTGAGAAATTCCCTCCAAGGTGCTGTCAGTTTTGCACATGGTGACTGCTGCTTCACATCTCCTGGCAAACATTAATTTGAAGTCAGGATCACAGAATGAACAATATAGCCATGCAAAATGAGACCAAATGATGAATAGGTAACCCAAACAGCTCACAGCATTGAAAGATAGCATGCTTTCATCTGAAATAGGTACCCAGCACAACACCTGAGGAGGAGCTTTTTCATAATCTTCATCTAATTTACTAGTATTTGAATCCAGCTAGCTAAGCACAATAGATGTGCTACAAGTCATGGAGAATAGATTTGGAAACGCATTTAATATAATTAGTCTGGTACATCATTCTTGCAGTTTGATTGCAACATGTTGCTAATGATATAGAAAAGATATTTACAGCTGTTAATGTGCTGTTCTGATTTTCAGAACTGTATCTCACAAGAGCACTTCACATTTGTCCTGAGTACTAAAATAACACTTCACTTTGGTCTGAAATGCAGAAAAAAATTAAATTAGTAAGAGATTAGACCCACTGTCTAAATTGCTCACATGTGATTGGTGTGTAGAGTAGTTATTTTTTACCAACCGAGTTCAGGGTTTTCCTGCTGGGTGTATCAAAACAAGATAAATAGATCCAATAAAGAATTTCATTTTCTAAATTCATCTGATTTCAGTCTGATTTTGCAGTTTGTCATGAATTGTTCAGCGCAATCAGAGAAACTGGTCTTACTTTGATGGCTAAATATGGATTGAGATACTTCCTTTTATTTATAAGTATTAATAATATAATTATTAAAAATATATATATATATTTTTTTACTTCATTACCTGTTATACACTGGTTACTTTCCTAGCTGGCCTGACAAAGCCACAGTGTACATCTTCAAGTGAGAAGTACAGACCAACCACAGATTGACTTGATCCTTGTAATTTATCCAATATCTCCTAATTTTTCAGAAGTGCTGCCCATGCAACAGTGCTGAAGGAAGGCTTACAGTGAGGTGTTGTTAGCATGGTAATCCTTTAGAACTTGTCGATTCAAAAACAAGCTAAAATTGTTAACTCATTTGAATGCCTGGCCTATAAAATAGCTGGGTCCTATCAATGTTGATCTTACACAGAAGAAGAGTTGTATCAGAAGATCTGACAAGATCTGTCAAAATTTAATCTCAAATCATCAAGCAATAGTATGACTACTTTGTTTTTTAACTGTATTCCTTAGCACTCATTTTTCAATTGTCATTTTCCACCTTTTATTTTGAAGACCTTTAAAGCACATAGCCTGTATTCCTGTGCTTAAGTTATACATCACTACTGCACTTCTAATTCTTACTAGGTGAGTCAGTTGTTCCCCCAGTGTTAATGAGTGAAGATACTGCCACCAGAGAATGGTTGTTTAGCACTGATACATAGATAATGGGGATTTTTGATTAAGGACAAGCTATCACATCATCTGAAAGTGAAGGCTTACATGTTCTTTGCACTGGAGTGTGCAGATACTGAGGGTGCAGATACTGAGATACTGGAGTGTGCAGATACTGAGGGTGGAGGATCTGGCATCTCTGATGTTTCTAGCAGCCAGTCATCTCCTGCACAGTGTTTTGATAGGCTTAAGTGACCTTCAATCATTCAAATCTGTGGCCTGCTCTCTGTGGTAATTCACAATTGTGATTTTGAGAGACTAACATTGTACTGGAGAATTACACTGCTGTGTAGTACTAGGGAAGGAACCATTTTTTTTCTGTTACTGAAAAGCAGATTACATCACTTGGATTTTTATGCAGTAGCTTCACTGCTTCTCACTATGGTTCAGCTTCCTCCTCCCACTGCTAGTCCAACAGGACATTTGATTCAGATCCATGCAGACAAATTACAAGACAAATTACTGACATCAGGGCACATTTCTTCATGATTTCTTCATTTGAAGACTTAGTGGGAGAGGCAAAATAAGGAAGACCTTAAAGTTAAACGTAGCATTCACTTAATGGATATTCAGGTGGTACATCCAGGCCATAGCCTACAGTGATAGCAAGGACTTTTTGTATCTGCCCTCCACTGCCAATCTGACACAAAAGCCTCTCCCTCTGGAAAAGGAAAAAGGGCAATATCTCTGGCTGTTTTCCATTTAGTCACTGATCAGCAGGAAATAAATTGTTTCTCCTTCCTGTAATTCAGCCTGGCAGTTCAGGTCATTAGATCTGCCTCTGTACTGTGTGCTGTGACCAGAAACAAAGCTGGTCTCAGATGCATTAAAAAACAGCCCTTGGTGAGTGGGACGATGGCAAAGGGCTGCAAGGAGGGATGCTGAGCTGTGCTGCCCATGCCATGGCACACAGTGGTTCCTGTAACACAGCATGGTTCATGGGCAGAGGGTGCACAAGAACACAGGTTTGTAAAACAATCAGAGCCTAATTGATGCTGATATTCTTTCCTGCTTTACAACCTGCATTAGTCTCCAGAATCCCTTTAACAACTCCTTGTCAGAAATTCATCATAGAGTCACAGCATGGTTCAGGTTGGAATAGACTTTAAATATCATCTAGTTCTGGACTGCAAGTGCACATTAATGGGTCATATTGACCTTCTGGAAAGTTTGAGGCATGTTTAGAAAATGCAGCAAGTGCATCCACAAGAATAAGAATAATGAGGAAAGCAAGTAAGAAGAAGAATGAAGTATTTTGAAATTATTCTGATGGATGGCAAAAATAGTGTAGGATTCACTGGAGAGATAGAGGAAAACATGGTCTGGAAATTAAAGTTCATGGAAATGTATCTAGAGTAAGTGAATGCTGTTTATTTTGACACATGAGAATATTGCTTTGTGATGGTTTTTAATGGCTTTGTAAGATGAAGCCCTGCTGTTTGATGAGGGTCATGGCAGCACCAGCAGCACTGCAGGGCAGGGAATAAAACAAAGGCTTCTTTTACTGTAGCAGAATAAACTACCCTGCCTCATTCTTGAGTATTCCAAAACCCCAGAAATGTATAGGAATGTTGCATTTATAGATAAGGCTCATGTCTGCTCAGATACAAACTGCTACAAGTATCAGAAGAAACAAACTTCTGCTGTTATTATCGGAAGGGACAAAGGGATTCCCGTCATATTGCAGCAATGCCGTATTTTGGTGCTATAGAGCTGTTGCTGAAGGAAATGGTCAAGTGAAAAGAGCTGAGCTGATGGAGTAAAGCCCATGCAGAAGCACTGAGTGCCACCCCAAAGGCAAGGAAGTGATGATACTGTGGTGCTGCCATCTCAGCTACAGCCAGCGCTGCAGCAGTTCTAATCAGAACTAATTAGTTAAATCTTTGGGGATTTTTACACCACACAGTACTTGGAAGGGAAATAGGCTCAGTGATGTTCATTTCAAAGTATCTGATTAACGGTGTGAACTAGTTAAATTAATTCCGTGTGCAGCCTCTCAAACAGAATGCACAGTTAAATAAAGATGGACAGAAACCTTTTCCAAAACACACATTTTCTACCAGAAAATGATAATTTGGCAAAAATTACACAATTTGAAGACAAGTGATTTTTAGAGACTTTGAAAAAAAGAAGCTCCTAGAAGTCATTAATCATCATTTCTAATAGCAAAGCACAAAGCACAAGAGTTCTATCTTCAGACTTTCCCCACTTTCTGTTCAAGTGTTTGTGTGCATAGTATAGAAAAGAAACCTAAACTTCCATGACTCTCCAGAGTGTCTTATTATTTCTCTGGTCTAATAATAAACTAGATAGCTATGACTTTACTGTTTTCAGATGATTAACAGTTGTATTAATAGCACAGTAGATGTAATGTGGAATGCATCACTGAGAAAACAGTAACACTACAGCCTCTCTAAATTATTAGGAAGTGTTAAACTGGTGAAGGGACAGATCTGAACTCCTGGAAAGATTAAGAAACATCCTGTTCATGTAGCAGTGGCGTCTGTGTATTCTGAAGAGTTGATTAAATCCATCCTTGGTCAGATAGCTATATTCTTGGAGGCAAAAAGTTAGTCACCTTGCTAACATATCCTTATCTCTGTAACCTTCTGTACTGCTCATAAGTGTGGTCCTTTCAGTGGTCCTTGGTGCCAGGATCTGTCTATGTGCAAGACATTACAAACCTTTCATTTTTTGAAAGTGTCCTTCAGTGAAAAGAGGGAGAAGCTAAGGCTGCTGCAGAACCCTTTGACACAGCTGTGACTTTTCAGGGCTGGTGTGAAAGGTGCTGGATATGAATTGTCAGTAAGTGGTGGATGCATCTTTTTTTGAATCTTCTTTAAAGTGATGCAGTTTGGCACCATCTGTAGCTTGAGGCCTTTCCTTACTTCTGTTTTTCACAGTTTCTCTAATTGTTGATCAAATCATTGGCACTTAGACAAATGTTCTGGTGTTTCTTAAACTGAAAATTATAGAAAAATACTAGAGAATGAAGGAGCCTGTATACCTAGGTTAGTCAGATGGATTTTCCTGTCAGAAGCTTGCAGAAAATTACAGTAGCTGATGTACTGAAGGTAAAACAAGATCAATATCAAAAGAGGTTTTATTACATACATTACATCTAACTTCATACATAAGATTTTCATATATCAAGAGAATGTTAGACATGTTGGCAGTTATAACACCTGAAAGCTTATTTTGAGAAAAGTCAACTGAGAAAACCTGTCTTGGGGTGACTTTATGATACTATATCCCCCATCTCAATCTCTTTTGAGACAAAATCTTTACATATTACCAGACTTCTGGCTATTCATCTATATCACAGGCTTCCAGGTATCTTAGATACTATTAACAACCATTAAGTGTTGGACATAATGTTGTGTTCTGCAATCTTGCTTGTTTTTGAGGAGAGGCAGAAAAAAGTCCCGAAACCAAATGAAAATTCTGTTGAAATTTAAAGACATTAGAGTACAGAATTTTTGGGTTGGGCAAGGAAGAAGTTTTTTCCTGACTCAGGATGAATAAATTCTTCTCTCATACGCTGGAAAAATCAGTCATTACTAGAACTTGACCCACTTTATCTTGACCCATGCCCCTGTGCTCGCAAGCTGAGAGTCATTGAAGTAAAACGATGCCCACTGAAGAGTTTCTCTTTGCCAGTGTGGTTGACTGCAGTAGGGATTCTGTGCTGTGAGATGGCCACAAGAAGCTGGCAGAGATTTCTGTTACTGCATTGTATTTCCCAGGAACCTGTGGATGGCTCTATGACATAAGAAAGCAGACACAAATCCTGTCTGTAGTGGCCAGTCCCAGATAATGATGCCATTCATGTGTCACATTTCTGTCTCGAGTGACTGGTCACTACTGCATGTTTTGTGACATGGTGATGGTTATTGTTTGTTTGTTTTTCACCTTGGTGGAATACACTATGCAGGATATATACTACTCCCCTTCTCAGTAGTGCAGTGATAGATGAGCTCTCAGTACTTCATTGTGGAGGCTGCATTTATTCTGACACTGTTTTTCCTTCTAGGCTGTTGGCTGTGATTATGAGATAAATTCCAATGCAACAGAAGACCAGTGTGGAGTTTGCCTGGGAGATGGCTCTGCTTGTCGTACAGTGAAGATGATGTTTAATCAGAGTGAAGGATTTGGTAATATAGGTTCTTCCTTTAAATTCTTCCATTTGTTAAGTCATTTCCCTACGTAAAAATGATTAAAGTGCTTTTCATTGAAAACTGAATGATCATCTGCGTGGGAAATTGCAAATGGGTGTTTCAGTGAATCATGCTTCTGCCAGAAAAAAATGCATACTCTGTGCTTTTTAAGTACACCTGGGTTACAAAACTTGTCAGAGACCCAAGAGGTCCTATGCAAGTTGTGCAGTTAACAACAAAATCCAAAATAGCAAGTGCATTTACAAAGTGAATGTAATTGCCATCTTGAAAAATGTGGACCTAATCTCTGTAAAGTGGAAAGCATCAAGCAAATGCTGGAGTAACTGGCTTGGGGATTTATTTCTAAGCATCATAAAGGGGAGAAGAGTAACTCCCTGCAGGGCTGAAGTGGTCTGAATAAGCACTTGGAGGACTGAGCCTGTCTCTACTGATGGTAGCAAGACATTCAGGCTTTAAATTGACTTGTGTGGGATGAATGGGAGCTAGAGAGTCTGGAAGCAGGAGTGGGACTAAAACTGATTAAATATAGCAGCAAGCCGGGTTGAACAGCTTTCTGTGGAAAACCAGGACAGGAGGGGGAGAGGTGAAAAGACAATATAATAGAATTATATCTCCAGAATAACTGGAGAGCTATGCTTGGAGTAGGGTCTGCAGCTAAAGAAAGAGGCTGATGCAGAGATGAGAAGTCTCACGATCAATAACTGGTACCATTGTAGTGAGGAGGGAGAAGTTTCAGTGCCTTCAGCTTTGGGTTTGTGAGGTTTTTCAAATAAAATAGTTCTGCCTTGTGCAAATATGATTTGTGCTACTAATTTAGAGCTAGTTTGATCGTTTTCTCCAAACTTTGGGGTAAAAGCTTCTGTAATATTTCAGGGGGTTTTTCTGTACTTGAGTTGCTTTTCTTCTCTCTGTGTCGCAAAGATAAACTGTGAAGACAACTGCAATCCTGAAGCAGTTCAGGTTTCATATGTATGTGAGACTTCTTCCAATACTACAGTAATCCTTCAGCCTCAAATGTTTTGCTTCTGCAAATCTAAAATTCACTCTGCCTTTGACTGTGTGGGAGTTTTCCAAGGTTGAAGATGTGAACTTCATTTTTGAGTAACAATTTTACATAAAAGTTCCAGTACTGTAACTTATGAAAGGATAAGTGCCTTTTATTTTATTGAAATTCATTTTGTGTTTTATATTCACTTACCTTTTCCTTGCCACAAGATTCAGTCAGCCTCACTGACAGATGTGAGGGATACTGAGTGTTAAGTAAAATGCTTTCTTTAGATTCAGTAAAAAAATGTATTGATGCTGCGTATTCTCTCCCTTCCATATAAATTTACTCCATTGCAGAATAAAAAAGGAAAAATGTCAGGCAAGGCAGAGGTTGGTGGGCTCTTCAGGACATGTGGTTCTCACTGCACAGGTGTTAAACTGGGAAATGGAAAAAGGCTTTGTTTACAATATCTGTTTTCTTTCTGTGTCTGACAGATGTGTTGTGAGTGTTTTGTCAGATTTTATAGCAGAGTGGTTGTTGAAAAGATTATGTGAACATGAAAACTTCAGGCTCATTAATTCAGCATAGGTAACAAAACTGTACCAAAGCATGCTTCCAGTCACTGGCAAAGAAGATTTGAAAAGTTTTTTTGTGTCCAGTGGCATAGAAAAATACAAAGCCAAACCTATTATATTCTGATTTAAATCTTTGTTCAGAACCTCAGTCCAGCAGGGCCCTTCTTGGTCTAGCAGCTGCAGCAGTTTGTGTTCTCTGACTGACTTGACTGAGTTGCCATGTTTAACTAAAGAAATGCTAGGGAAGAGTTTTAATAATTCAGCTTTTCACTGAAGGTGAAAGGCTGGGCAAGGTGATCAGTTTTACCTGAAGAAGTCTTCTTAGAAGTCTTAGAAGTCATACTGCCTCATGGTCAAAAAGGAAAGTATTGAAATCTGTATTATTACTTGCATTTTCTCTAAAAGTCTTTGTTTTTCTTATGGATGAAAAACGGGAATAGCAATCCAGGGTCATCCAACAGAGCCACAGGCATGGCTGCATCCATTGGTAATGGCTTCTGTTGGAGTTTCATGGAGGAAAACAAATCAGAGGTCTAATGTGAACACAGTGTCTCAGCTGTTGACACTAATATTCACCACCTTGTTTTCAGGGGTTTCGTTTGAAAATCATTTAAGTTGCCTCTGCTGAGCTTTGTGGGCAAAATGGTTGCAGCATGAGCTGGGCATGGAAGAGCAAGAAGGTCAAGCCTGGGTGGAGAAATCATGGTAGTGTCTAGAGCTTGGCACAGAGGAAGGTTGTGCCTCAGGAATGTGTATTTTTAAGAGAGGCTTGCAAATACAACAGGCTGGAGAGTAGAAAGTGAACTGTTTTGATAAGGAGAAACAGTAAGATCTGGTCATCATTTGAACTACAATGCTGTGCTAATGGCCTGAGTAAAACTACTCTTTTCTCACAGAAGTGAGGAAGGAGAAACAAGTTTTCCAGTTCTTGTAGAGCTGTGTGTACAGCAAGGGTTTCATTAATTTGATCATGTCTGTTTTGGGAGCATATAGATTTAATTTTAATTAAAAAGGGAAAGATTAATCTGAGGGTTGCCAATTCACAGGTGTGCAGAAGCACCCACAATAGGTTTGCTCCACGATTTAATGAGCTGTGTGTAGGTAAGACAGCTGACAATTTGACTTTTATTGAATCTTGGATCTCTAGATCCTTATCAAATGAAATCACATAACCAGGAGCAATTACATAAACAGCATCCACAGAATTTTTAAACAAAAATTCATTATGTTGAGTGACAAACTCAAAAGCTTGCTGCTGATTAGCTTTCCTTTCAAAATCAGATAATGTTTACTGGGAATCAGCAAGAGGCTCCGGGAAATAAGGAAGTAATTTAGTTGATGGGGAGGGGTAGGGAGAAGGAAGTGTGATACACTGAATAAATGGTAACTTCCCTTACCAGACAGTTGCAATACATTTAAAATAAGGTTTATGAGCAGCAGTAGGTGATTCAGGCAAAAATAACTATGCAAAATCTTGAAAGGATATACAGGTTTTTGTGTTGCAACAGAATAAAAATTGTTTTATAGTTTTTATGCTTTGTGTTTTGAACAAACGTTATTCTAATTTAATTGAAAAATACCACCCCAACCCAACCCTACTGTAAAAGGACACCAGCATTGCAAAGCCAAGCTGTCAGGATGTGACATAATTAAGATTTTCCATGCTGTGTTCATTTGTCCTGGTTGTAAGTATGCCTTCTAGTCAAGCCTTCAGTTATATAATCACACACTGTTCATAACGTGTCTTCTCTTCACAGAATGAATAGAACATTTGGGAGAATCATTAGGTTTAGTTACTTACAATAGACCTAGAGCACTGATATACTGAATAATAAAAGTCATTCAGTGGGCCTCCAGATTTTGTTACTTCATTCACTTAGAAAAAAACTGATGCACTTAAAAAAAAGAGTTTGGAATTCCAAAGTCAGTCTAGAAGACTTGCAAAAGGTAACATGAAGAAAATGCTCCTTCTTAAACATCAATCACTGGAAATCCATATATGTAATGACCTGAAGTGGACAGATTCTGTTTTGTACCATACTCAGCATATGACATTTTAACCAATGTTTATTTCAGCACAAAAGAGCTGCAAAGAAAATTCAGATGTTAAAGATTCTTGGGCACTTACTTTCAGCAGCAGGTTGTTGTGCAGCACAGAAATACTTCTGGTAGGTGAAGAACATTGATACTGAAGATTGCTTAGCCTGCCCAGTGTGGTTTATCTCACTCATGTGAGTGAGTAATCAAAGGTGATAAGCTGATTTCACAAGAAAGATGAACAGAATGTGAGTCTCAGAATTTAATTCATGACCTCAGAAGGGAGTGATGAGAACAGGGAACTCATGTTCCAGTCTTGAAGTAAACCAGCACAAAGGCAGCTCACACTCCCAATGCACCAGCTTGTAGCAACTTCATCCATCTTATTCCTAGGGCTCAGCTAGGGGCAATAACAATAACACAATAACTGTGTTTGTGTTCAAGAATCTGTATGAACTTCCTATTTTTACAATTTAGTAGCAACAACAATAGCAGCTTCCTGTAAGGTGAGAAGCACAGAGTCTGATGTCACACATTGCCTGTGATGTGAACAAAATTCTGTAATAGACGCTTTGGGTCATTCTTAACACACAGACCAGAAATCTCTAAACAGATAACTACCCATGAAGAGCCCTTGAACTTTGTTATGAAAATAGGCAAATTACAAAAATGTGTTCAGTTTATAGTAGTAATTTGACACATTTGAATAACATCCTTTTTTTTGTTGTTGTTGTAACTTCACAGAGAAGTTACACTGAAGTAAATTTAAGAGAAGGTACATGGAATTCTGTGCATAGCTCTACATTGGGTACAGATGAAAATGTTCTTTGCAAGTTGAAAAAAAACCTATCCCACTACAGGCTGTTAACTTGCTGGAACTCCCTGGCATTTCTCCAGATTACAGTATGCCAGAGCCCTTGGGCATAGTTGTGGAAATGTTGATGCTTATGTGTGGAGTAGACTTCCCCTGGCACAGCTCTGAAAGTCATTCACCTCTGCATCCCTTCTAAATGCCACTGGCATTGCCTAAACACTATATATTAGAAACCCTGACTTGGAAATTACACTATTAACAATGTGAAATACAAGTTCTGTGACAGGACATTTGTATATTTTTTCCAGCAAAGCTGTTGTTTTAATCATTTTACAAACAAGTAAAATGCAGTGACATTTCTGTTGTTCACCTCCGTAAATTTTTCTTGTCTCTTAGGATATGTTGACATTGGGCTAATTCCAAAAGGTGCAAGGGGAATCAAAGTCATGGAAGTTACAGAATCTGGAAATTTCCTTGCTGTGCGAAGCAAAGACCCAGAAAAATACTACCTGAATGGAGGCTTTATCATCCAGTGGAATGGTGAATACAAAGTGGCAGGCACAATATTTCAGTATGACAGAACAGGAGATCTAGAAAATCTGACTGCTCCAGGACCCACCAATGAATCAATATGGATTCAGGTAAAGGGGAGATCACGAGCAGAACCTGATCATTTGGATGGCAGCAGAATGTGCTGGGGCCCTGGAAGTGGGGCTGGGAAAATATATATGTTGGTGTGCATATAAACCACCATTAATGTACTGTCTTGAAAAAAAAAAAATAATTGAGCTGTTTTGGAGAGAAATAAGCGCCTTGCTTTTGAGGGTTGTTCATCCTGCCTAAAAACACATCCTGTATCATTCTCCAGTATTTGTTAAAGGCTGGTGTAATCCTCTGCTGCCACTAGAACAGGGATCCTGACACCTATAGCTGGACAGTCCCTTGCCAAACTTTCTTGTCTCTTGTACCAAATTTTTGCAACACATGGCTGTGATGTGAACCAGATCCAGATGAAAAATAAGTTGTCACAGAAAGGGAGCTATGTCAGGCTGTGAACAGTGAGAGCTAGGGATGGCTGACAGCAGTGACAGCTTACACAGAGCAAGAAAAGCATTACATAGACGGGTTAATAGCTTATGGTAAGTGAAACTGACCCATTTAACATCCACAGAGGCTGCTTTCTTTTGTTTCTTTCATGTTGCTTTATGGATTCTGACTTAAACATAAGCAGCTTCTGTCAGTTCTGAAAAAATAATTTGGAATTGGCCTTTGATCTTTGAAAGTATCTCTCATGGCTTGCTTGCACATGTATCCACCATGCAATTAAAACAAGTATTAGGGGTGTGATGGGATACCACTTTCTTCCTTTGAATGGCTGGTGAGAAGACATAACTAATTAGTGCTCAGACTTCACTTCTAGTACAATTGGGAAGAAGAGTAAAATTTCATGGCTGAAGTCTTTTATCCTTTGATGATGTTTACTTTCTCCCTCTCAAGTAAATTTCTTGAGTGCCTCTTCTCAGCTGGAATTTTTCTTCCTAATTCAGAAACACTGAAAAATAATATTAAAGCAGTGTCTGAATAGCATCTGTAATTTTCTGACTTAATGGTTGTTTTGTAACAGCTATTTCAGAAGGTAGGAAAATTATAATTTATAATGGGGATAGGCAATAGCTCTTAATCAGCAGCATAGGGATGCTTTGGATGGACTTTGCATTATCTTTTCTTATAGTCAATAGAATACCAATTATGGTGACCCATTTATTCCCACCTGTATTTGCAGAAGTGCACAGTAAACAGCTGTGTCTTTGAAAGATTGATGTATGCCACTGTCGACACAGAGGTGGGAATTCTGCAAGTCTCTTTCTCTGAACTGGTAGCGGACTCCAGGATGGGCAGTTTTAATTCCTGCAGTTCCACACTTTGCAAGCCTTTGACTGGTAGATTATTAATTAAACAATTAATAAACCCCACTCTCTCTAGCTGCTTTTTCAAGAAACTAACCCTGGAATCGAGTATGAGTACACTGTACGTAAAGAAGAAAGTAATGAGAATGAGATTGGAGAGCCAGAGTATTTTTGGCAATATGGAGAGTGGACAGCCTGCAGTGTTACCTGTGGAAGAGGTAATTCCTCATTTCCTTTTTCTCCTTCTGTTTGCTTTCATTATAGACATAGTCCTCAAAGAGGTAATGTTATTTAATCTGTATTTGGTGGGAAATTAGGTCACGTGGTTACAAAAATAATGTGAGGAATAACTTGTTTACTTTGAGGGTGGCAGAGCACTGGAACAGAGAGGCTGTGGAGTCTCCTTCTCTGAGACATTCAAAGTCTGCCTGGTTGTGATCCTGTGCAGCTTGCTCCAGCTGACCCTGCTTCAGCAGAGGGGTTGGACTACATAATCTCCAACCCCAGCTATTCTGTGATTTTCTGAATAATGCATGTTGACTTCTAAATAAAAATTTTTAAAATTATGTAAGTCAGGTTTCTAAACACCTGCCCTGAAATTCTCAGCTTCTGTGAACCAAAATAAGAAGGTACAGCTTCCTTTCCCTCAAAATCTTTTGTCAATATTCTTCACCATAGTCCTTCTTTCCAGCAATACAAATTTATGACCTACTATTGTTTCCCCATTAAGTCTTTTCAATATAATAACTATAAAAAATATTCTTCATTTCATCACTTGACAAGTAACAACTCTTTTTTGTGCATTGCTCAATAATTACTTAATTGTAATTAGTCTTGAGAACTTCCATGTCTTTGCCAGTTTGGGAGTGGCTTGGATACCACTGCAGTTATATTGTAGTTCTGTGCAGCACGTTAAAGCAGACAAGCAGAATGGTGACTGTAAAGTAGGATTTAAGAACAGGTCTAGAAGTTGGCTTCTGGCAACTCACACAGAATGCTATAAGGAGAACTTCCTCTAAAGCAGCTAACATGAATGAGATAAAGTTAATATTTGTAGTAAATCAACAATAAGGATAAAGAGACCAAATCTTCACATTAGTATTTTTTTTTTTATTCATCAATTGCAGAAATAATTTTGAACATGGAAAAGTTTGAATATGAAGGGAAGTCTGAACTTGGAGGAAAGGAGTTGTAGCCTTCTGAATTAGCTCTTGATTTTCACAGGACAGTGAAAGATTTCTGGAGAAAAAACCATAACCTTGTTTTTTGACCATTCTGTACAGTCAAAAAACTGTACAGAAGAGCAGAAGATCAGTGTTACAAACAGACCAATAATATGAGAAAGGCCTTTTCTAATGCTAGAGTATTGTTAGTGGGTTTTGGTAATTACTGCTTTTTTAACTGCTTTGTGGAAGGAACAAGTATTTTAACAAATGCACTTGTGATTCTAAAATTAGTGATGACTGCAGGAGTAACAATTTTACATCACTTCAGGAAGACACTAAAGTAATGCATTTTCAGTGGTTTGGACAAAAGGCATTTTATGGCCTAATTTTATAAGATTAAGAAAAGAAAAACTTTTAGAAGCCTAGTGTAAAATATTCCATCCAAATAACATCAACATATCATTTAAAAAATACTTTTGTATCTATAATCAATGTAGTATAGAAATGTGTGTTCATTCATATATATCTATGCTTGAGTAGACAGATGATGTGATTTGTTTTCTTGGCTTTTTGCTTTAAGAAGAGTCTCTCAGCATGAAACTCTGTGTGTTTTCTGGTGGGGAGACACCCACCAGTTTCTTTAAATAGGTGCACAAAACAAGTGTTTTACTTAATTGTGTGCTGTAGGTTTTAGTCCTGATACCTGCCTACTTGTGAGTCGTGTTTAATGTAAAAATGGTTGTGATAAAAAGGGGAGAGGAGGGAAATGTGTTAGTAGACTGTTTATTATGCTGTTCTGAGGTTCTTTTTACATTAGCTGCAGTTTTCCCAGAACTGTTTCTCACTAGGTAAATTGTAGTCCTGTGTACTCTCTTCTGCATAACAAACTGTATGATAGGGCTTTGATTTTTAACTGCCACGTGGGTTCCTTAGATAGAGAGCTCTGGTATATGAGGTTTTTCAGTTTTTATTTGCTAATTGACTTCTTCTGTTTGCTGCATTTGTGCTTTTCATAAATGTTTTTTGAGCTTATTGCCTTTGTATAAGCAGAAATAAATAATGTGTTTCAGAGAAGATTATGGATTTGGTGAAATCAGTTGGAAGGGGAACTGAGAGGTGGAGCCCTGTTCAGGAAGGGCACAGACACCTCACCAGTTCTCTGTGTTCCTTCATGGGCAGAAGAAAAGAAACAAATAAACCTCTAGCCCTCTTTCCTCTGAGATACAGATGTTTAGGAAAGTAACTGGACAGGTCTAAAGAAGGACATAGTTAACTAATGCAGTGATGCAGTCAGGGTATTGTCTCTCACTCCCTGCCCATTAAAACAGAGAAATCCTGGCACAGAACTCCAAGGGAACACTTGGAGCAGGGAAATTTGATATGCCAATCTGCCTGCAGTTCTCTGCAGGTACATGTTTTATTTGGTTGTGCTCTGGGCCATTGTGGTGTGGACCAGCATCACTGTTCATAGCATTGAGTTTAGAAAACACCTGCAAGATCATGGAGTCTAAGCTTTGTCCAAACACAACCTTGTCAACAAAACCATGGCCCCAGGTGCCACATCCAATTGTTCCTGGAACACTCCCAGGGATGGTGACTGCACCACTTCCCTGGGCACCCTGTTCCAATGCTTGACAACCTGTTCAGTGAAGAAATTCTCCCTGATGTCCAACTGACTTCCAAAGCTTCCTTCTGGCTATGAACAATGTGATTGATTTTATGTGAATGTTCACTCTCTTTAGGTTCAGAACTTACCAGTGTTGGCAGGAACACACTTGTTGTACCAAATCACTGTCATTTGAAGTATTCTGGAAAGTTTATAACATAAAAGTGCACTGAAGTAGACAAGATAATCTTCTGCTATGCATGTGCTGCACAAGTGTTATTGAAGACAAGCCTACAGAGAGATAAATAAGAAAAGCTGTATTTATTTAGCCTAATGTTTGTGATAAATACCTTTTAAGGATTATTACAATTATGTGAACAATAAACCAATATTTTTAGGATAAAAAAGAAGGACCAAGGAAGATGAACTGTTGAACTAACTTTGACAGCCTCACCTAGTGGGAGAAATTGATCCTTAGACTTGTGTTCCCTTGGCAAATGTGGACCTGCCAAAGATCCAGCATAGGTTCTTTTCATCACCACTGGTCAAAACCACAACAACAATTCCAAGGGTAGGTCAGCCTTTGGTAGTCACAGAAATTGGGACAATACAAACAAATGCTTTCTGGAGCCAAGAGAGAAAATTTGCATTAGGGAATAATAAATGGGGCTGCAGACAGGGCAATAGACTGATACAGGAAAGCTTCATCAGTCCTAAGAGAAAAACTATGATTTTAGCCCTATGGTGCAGCTCCTTATCCATGAGAAATCTATTTGGAAGAAGTTCCAGTGATGAATAAAGACTTTGTAGAGTAAAGCTGTCTCTTCATTCAGAAGAGACATTCTCTTCAGTTCCCTGGACATATTTTTCCCCAGATTATTGGCCTCAAGGTAGCACCATGCCATGCCCTGACACATATCCTTCTCCAGCTCCACTGCAGCGGAGAAATAGAAGATTCAAATGTTTTCATGTGTTCTCATGTTCCTTCATGTGTTCCCATTTATTGTAGTGTCAAAGAAGGCTCTGGTCAGTCTATTGTACCACTGCACGGGAGAAAAATACTCACTGAAAAAACAATGTTTTCTGTGGCAAGTATGCCTAATACTGCATACAGAGAAAAGGAGAACACATGGCAATACCTGATACTCATTTGCAGTGTAGAAAATAATAAATTACATTACTATCCAGTTCATGGCAAACAAGTGTCAAAAGGGGATAAATTGTAGCAAAAGTCATAAGGCTTTCTTCTGTCCTCAGTGCAGGACAGGTTGAATCTCTTCCTGCCATTTGCTTTATGCTTTATGAAAGGAATTGCTTTGCAGTCAGAATGTGTGCACACTGGTGTCCTGCAAACTGCTGCACCCTCTAGACAAGAGCTGTCCCACCAGAGTCTGCACTCAAGACAACAGGTAGAGCCTTTTAAATTAAGAATAAAAAAAGCTTTTTTACATGCAGACTAAATTAAATGTGTCACTGAGTTTCTTTTTTAGACCATCTACCTATTAATCCTTCTTTAAATAATCAAGAAATGAGTAAAGTTGGAATTACAAGTATAAATCTTTCCTCTTTCTCTAAAAGGCTTTAATCTTGTTTCTTAGAACCAGCTTTTAGTGGCATTAAATGTAACAAAAAGAATAGAACAGGACAGCCACAACTAAGAATAGTAGCCAATATAAAAAAATTGTTTCTCCATAGATAGCATAAGTAATTGGCAGATTTTCAAAGCTCTGCAGAAGGACTTAACCTGGAGATTTTTGGGGGGTTAACTGTTATGTGCCCTCTAAATCCTTCACAACCTTCATAAAGGATGCTTTGCAAAATTGTCTCCAAGTGTTCCTAAACTTGCAGTTTAGAATTGATTTTAAATACAAAGGCCACTCTGTTTCCATTCACTGCTGTGGGTCTGAGTTTTATAGCACTGAGTATGTGTAGCTAATGTAAAGATTGCCACTTGTATTCTGTGCATAACTTGTGCATGAACAGAATATAATTTGTTCATTCAAATACGAAGTGAACTCCTTGCAGAGTATCTAAGTGCACAACTCAATTACATGTTCAAATGAGCTCTAAAATCAAATATGTTTTTTTCTCAAACATCTTTTATACATTTGCTTATGATCCTTCATTTCTGTTGTTTACAGCCCAAACTGAGGGCTCTGCAGCATCAAGATTTCTAATCTCTCTTTCAAAAGCCTTTCACACCCAGATGACTTTGAACTGGTACCTTTCTTTGCAAACCAAGTGAGAAATCAACATCTGTGTGGGTCAGCCTCACATCTAAAGAGTCATGCATTAGGGATGAAGTGTTACAGAGAAGTATAAGGAATCTCTTAGCAGATTTAGTGAAATGAAGATTATTCTCTGATCTGATGATTATCTTTCTATGTTTCTCCTGTCTTTCCCCAAAGTTGTTTTTTTCACAGAGCTGAGATAGTCCACATCTGGTGAACCAGTCAGCATTAAGGTCAGAGAGAAGTAAAAGCCTTCTGTGAAGTGAAGGGAGGAAAACAGCTACCTCTCAAAACCCTTTAGAAATAAAGTTTAGGTTTCAAATATTACTGAGGTTTCAGTATATTTAGAATTTTTAATCTGTGGCTTAAATAGGATACTACCCACTTAAGTTATATAACTGTGTAAATACTTGCTAGGGCTGGGTGAGTAGTGAGTAGCTGTCTACTTATGCAGTGTTTTCTATTTTAACTTGTTCAAGCTAATAAAAACAACTGTTTCGTTATGTCATAACATGTAAACATACATTTATATGTGTGTATGGATATATGTGTATAGGATTCTTTCCAGCTTTGGAGCTGAACTACCAGAGATTTCGAAAGTACAGTGGGAGTTCACATAACTTTCATAAAGAAGTTGTTTGTTAGAATAAAATAGTTTGTTGATGTCAGCTGATCATTTTATGAGAATGTACAGCTTCAAAGCAAAACTTGTACAAAGGTTTATAGGGGCTTTAAAGTGAATTGCAGCAGCTGAAATGACACTAAAAAATTTATCAAAGCAAAAGATTTTTTGTTGTTTGTATTTGGAACAGCAACATATCATGATTTTGAAAGGGATAGATACATTTCTGGGAACTGCTTTGTTTACAGTTAGCAGAAAGGTTGCTAAATTTTCTAGTCATATTTATACCAGAGCATAAAAGAAAGCACTGCTCCCTGGGAGTCCTACACTGAGCCAAAAAAGCTTTCTCCTGCTTCAATTCACCTACAAATAAGAGATCACCATGTCCAAACTTACCTCAGTCTTTCAGCAGCTTCCACACCATGGACCCTGCAGCTTGAATGGCTCAGTCTCTTAATCTTCCCTTACAGGGGACACTGATCACTGTTCTAGAGGATCAGCCTTTGTATCTGACTGGAGGAAAGTCAGTCATCAAATCTTGTGCTGGATTCAGCAGTTGTTTTATATGTCTCTGTCAGAAGTCTGAAAGTAATCAGAGTGAAAGCATTTCCTCACACACCTGATGTTCTCAGGTGGTAAAAAAGGGGACATAGGTTTCCATTGATTTCTATGAAATGATGTGAATATGCATCCAAAACTCTTTTCTGTGTTGTTGAGCCAGCGCAGGATTAATGATTGGATTTATTGATCCTACAAGGCTTTTCCAACCTCAACATTTTTATGATCCTATGTGTCTATATGTTGCAGGGGAATATATTAGTATTTCCCAATTATTTTCTATGGATTGATGTTCTTATCTTCCACACAGTTTCCCACATTACTTGTTAGGAGGCCTGAGGAAAGGAAAAATTTGTTTCCTAAGCATAATGCAAAGTAGCCTGACACTTACCCTTGATGCAGTGATAACAGTGCTGTTAGGCCCTGTGCATCCCAGGAGAAGGATAAAAGTCCTAGAGATGCAGTGATCTACCATGTATGTATTAATTGCTGTGAATTAATTGCACAGTTAATTTAATGAGAGTTAATAAATACTTTTCCAGTCTTTTTAATACTTAAAATTTGCTTGTACTGTTTTAATGCCTCCATATCAGACTCATTGCTACCTTTCAAACTGTTATATTGCAATACTTCTGTTTGCGTTGAATTTGAGGCATGAGATCTGCCTCAAATTATTGCAAAACTATAGGGAAGCATGCCCCTGGAAAATGGCTTTCTGTAGATTCAAACTAGGGTGATGTAGTATTTTGATTCATGTTTCTTTCTGTTAAATAAGTGGGATTTTGTAGAAATGGAAATGTTAGGAAATAACCCAGATTGTTTGTATGGATTGTTTCTCTGTGTCTCTTCATCACTGTGCTTTGCCTCTTATGCTGAACCTTGTGTATTTTTACTTAGAAAATAGAAGACCCTTTTCATGATCAATTTCAGTCAAAATGTGTACCAAAACTTCTTAAAAGTTGAATTCACATAAAGTGACAGCATTATTCTGTGACTCTGGTTTGTGTTCTGCTTAAACAGCCTTCCAAATGAACAAACAAAATGTCAGCAAAACCAGGCTTGCTGTGAATAGTCTGATGCTGCTGTGTTTCCTCTTGTCTGTGGGTAACTCAAGAACCCTTTATAGCCATTTAAACCTGCTCGAGGGTCTGCAGGAGCCATTTCTGAGGCCAACAAACACATTAAGCAAAGCGTTTTCTAATTTGTCACTTGAGCTCTGATCTGATCCAGAAGAGCTCTGCTTAACCTTTCCAGCTTGGCGGAAGGATGCAGCAGTCCGGGGATATGTGCAGTTCTCCCCAGGCTGTGGGGGTTCCTGCTCCATTCTTTGTGTCTGTGTGTGTGTGTGTGTGTCTCTGGCAGGCGTGCGGCGGCAGATCGCCCACTGCGTGTGGAGGGGCAGCGGAGCCATCAAGAACTCCTTCTGTGACCCAGCAACGCAGCCCAACGGGCGGCAGAAGAAGTGCCACCAGCAGGACTGCCCGCCCAGGTAACAGCTTCTGGGGGGCCCTGGGGGTGGCAGACAGCATCCTTACTCAAAGTGGGGTGTTCCTGGTGCCAGGCCAGAACATCCACAGCCTTCCATGGTGTCATGGTGAGGGCTGCCACACCTTGCAGAGCAAGGTGCCAGAAACCCCATAATAAACAAAATCAGAAGTGAGAGACATCCTGAGAGGCTTCTAAGGCAAGTTACTGAGCAGCCTGTGCTGAAAATGGCAGAGGTTCTCTCATGTATGCAGATACTGTTTTCATTTGGTTTGGGTGCAGGTGTGCCTGAAGACCTTATAGGTACTTATTTAAAAACTATATTCTTGGCTTAGCTCAAGTGAGCTAAGAAGAATTGCTGTGTGTACCAAAAACAGTTAGCAGAGCCTTTAGACATCGTTTTTCAGTATTTTTTGATACACCTTTGTGTTTTTTATGAGAGGTGTTGAGTGGAAATGCCTACTTCTAAAACTAATTTTTGCACTTTCTTTTTAACACAGTATTTGGCATTTTTTTGTTATGTACCCTCTTACTTTTAATTTTGAGTGAAGTGCAGTTTTCTTCATTCTGAGATCACATGGGAATAATTCTTTCATTTCTCACAACATTGTCTTAATTTACATTCATCTCTGTTTTTTCTGTGCTACCATTTTAGCCAGTACTCTAAGGAAGATTAAACATTCCAGGTGCCTGCAGAACTGTGGGCTTGCACAACAGGTACAGATTTTCTGAAAGAGATCAATATTGGATTTTGTTTCATGCTTTGGTACTTTGTTTTTGTCTCCTATTGTCTTTGAAAGTTGTTTTTCATGGTGTACACAAAGGTAAACTAGTCTTTCCCTAGTAACACTAGTTCAGTCAGAATCAAATCAAAGCAATGAGTCTTTGGAGTTCATTGTGTTGCATTTCCCAGTGGTGAATTTCATGAAACTTTGATGTTAAAAGTTCTGCATGGTTGTTGGTTTTATTAGTTGTTTCCGAGTATCTTCACAACAGTATATGATGCTTCTGTGGGAGTTACATCTTTGTGCTCGCAGCACAGACTACCAGCATTTCGTAATTCTTTGTAGATTTCCAGGAAATTAATTGACAGTAGACCAAACTTTTTAATTACTTGACTAGTTAAGAGCTGAGACTACCCATACACACTGAGGTGTTTTTTATGGCACATATAAACTGTATTATCAGTTTAAAAAGTCCTAATTAAATCAATTTATGCCATTTGTTCTAAGTGACAGCATTATTCAGACCTTCTTTTGAAAGGGAGGGGAATTTGTCCCTTGTTGAGCAGATTGCAGAGTTATATAAACCAAACTCCTCTGCAGACCAGGCAGAGAAGCACTCATGTGCTGACAACCTGAGATGCTTCTTGAGCTCATTCTGTGCTGCAGGGGAAATCACAAGTCCTTCTGAGGACAGCAAAATCACAACAAAGTGCAGTGCAGGAAAACCATATGTATCTAATTCAAGAGTCATGTTGCATATTTATTTTTCTTAGTAACACAAAAGTGACTGTAGGAGCTTGACCAAGGGTCTGAGTCCCTGTTCTGGCTCCCAGCAGGGCCTACATGCCTAAGGAGTAAGTCAAACATAAATCAGATTTCTTTGTAATGCTCTTCCAGCTTCCAACTGGTTTTAGTTCAAGGCATTTCCAGAGGTTTTTATGGCTTGTCTAATCAGTAACCTCCAATGAACCTCACTCATCCAGTCTCCCTCTACAGCCTTGAAAAACTTCTATTGTATACAACTTCCTTTGCAAAAAGTGCCATGGTTCTAGTGCCTGTATGAAGCACCACCACATTTTAACTGTTTTGAACCTGGCTCTCACTATTTTCTGTTGGTGGCCCTGAGTTTTTGTGTCAGAAGAGATGTCAGCAAAGAACAGATTATTGCTCACTCTTCCCAAGCCCTTCCTTTTCTAATCTGCTCTCTGTTCCATGCTGTAGTCCCAGCATGGGGTGAGTTGGTGTTCACTTTTCCCTGGCAGATGTGGCACCCCTGATCCAGACAGATGGTCACTAATCTTCCTTTGAAACCCAAGACAGCTTAGTGCAGTCTGTTGGTCCTAAAGAAAGTGTGAGTGTTGGAGGCCGGTGTGACTGTCCCACGTGGCATTATATGGGATAACTTGGAGTCCACGTGAAGCTGCTGAGGACAAAGTGTTCCATAGAGAGGTGGCTAAATTCTGTGCTGCAGGTGAGGACAGTGCTGTTAAACACAACACTGCAGGAGACCTTGGTTTAGTGGTGCAGCCAACAGAGCTGAAATCGCTGGATGTCCTTGTACTTCCCAACAGTGAACCAGGTGTTTTACAGTACACTCTATCCAGAAAATGCTGGTTGCTCCTTGCTAAATCACACTGATGAAAAAAATGCTGCCAGACCACTAAATAAGAAATAGATAATTTATCAAAAAGAAGCTACAGATGAAGGATAAAATGGTTGTGGCTCTCACAAACTGATTTTATCTCATTAGTCTATTTCAGGAAGTCATTTAAGTTACAGACTTCTAAGCCTTAACATTCTTATTTGTCAGCTGATTTGCTCTGTATTTATTTTATGCTTATTATTACACTTACTTTCTCCTAAATAATTCAGAGGAAAATTTTAAAAATATTAAAAATATCATAATACATGTATGCCGTGTTTTGATTCAGAACAAAAGAAAGGTGGCTGGACAGCTGAGAGTTTAAGTGTCATGCAGCCACTCATGCACTACTTCAGTGATACTGCTTAGGGGCAGTACATTGGGACTGTAGTGTAAATGCATGCTTTTTTACAAAATTAAGCTATGGAGTATGGTTTCCAGTTCGGTTGTTAAGCAGGTATTTAGTCCCATAGGTGTTAATTTTAAAATTAATGGATACTACTTGAAAAAGAGTGACTTTTTAACTACTTATAGCATTGTGAATAAAGTTTTGCTTTCCCTTGTAAAAAAAGTTGTCTGGAGCCTTTTTAACTTGACTACCCACTTGAATAGAGTAACCATAAATAGATTATTTTACAAGTACTTGGAATCTCCTGCTTTTTATCTGTTGTTATTGTGTTGTCCTGCTTCCAGACTGCTTAGTATACTTCCAACAGCATAATAAGAATAGAAATTCTTAGATAATTCTTCATAATAAGAATAGAAATTCTTGGTCTCTATTCCAATGCACAGGGTGAGAATCTGTTGGTATTTGCTGTGCCTGATGCTGGAAAAATACATAATAAAAGCCAACAGTATCTCTTTAGGTGTGACATTCCATGGTGGGAAGGAAGGAACATTCAGCCCCTTAGCCCCAAAATCCCATGCTACTGGAATCAACAGGATTCACACATCATTCACCACACATCTCCTATGTATAGATGAGGACTATGTCATAGGCTCATAGCTAAAACTTTTAAACTTGTAATTTGTTACTAGACTTAGAAATCCAGTTTGTAATAAAAAGATAAGTCTCATTTAAGGCAGCTGAATGCCACCTGAAAGAAAGAGATTTCCTTCCTATCTCTGTCCCAGGCTTGATGGCAGAAGAGCTGAGCACTCACTCCTGCAGCTCAAAACTACCTGAGGTTATGTTTTCACCAGACAGGCTGTTCTCTATTTTGACAGTCTGAGGAAAATTAGTGCTTATGCAAATTAATTAATTAATAAAATTGTGCATTTTGCTTGTTTGTTTGTTTGCTACCACAATCTTTCCATGCCATGCCTGCCTGTGGAGATAAGACAGTCATTTCACATTTGCAGGGATATATTGATGCATTAATACTTAAGAACCACTCACTTGCTGTAGCAGTAAATGCCAAAGGTACAATCAGAAACCAAAGGTAGGAAGAAGTATTGGGTGGTGACTTCCATGAGGCTTTAGTTTCCACCAGGTTGTCCCAGTCTCTCACCACAGTCTTTAGCTTGGCTGGGAGATCCAACAGCTTGGTCATTTCATCTCAGAAGTTTCATGCTTGGAGCTTGGAATGATGTGTTAGTTCTGGATGTGAGTTCAGCAGTCATGTCCAGTTTTGGTTATGCCTCTGCAGTGTGAGGAGACAGCAAAAGCTCCAAGATAAGCAGAGTTTAGAAAAGCAGTCACTCACATGCTGCTCTCTTCTCTGTGGTCCAGAGCCTGCTCTGGGGCATCCTGTACCAGAACAGAAAAATGGATGTTGGCTCTTTTGCCATCTTTGTTTGCCTTTATTCCCCTTTGGCTGAGATGCCACAGTTCAGGTCCTCAAGCAGAAACCACAAAGAGACAGGAGCACAGGTGAATCCAGGTCAGGTTTTTGACCCTTGGATGTTTAAGGCATATACATGTACCCCAAGATGAAATAGGAAAACACAACATCAAAAGTTCCAGTTACTGATGGCAGTAAACTTCCAGTTAGAGCAAGTCTTTTTTGAAGTTACCTGCACTGAGTGAGGAAGAAGTCTACAGAAAAAATTACCCGTCTGACTGTTGGGTTTTTTTGATCATGAAGATGGGAAAATGGAATAGGATAGAATCTTAATTCTGGGATTTTCTAACTGTGGAGCACCTGACTTTTTTGACTACTTACACAGCTTCTAAAAGCGTTTTGTGTGCAACAGTTAATCATATACCATTACTGCTGCTGAATGCAGGTTCTGTGGTAAGCTCTGATAATTTATTGCTTGGAGTTTGGTATTTCAACATGCCAATTGTTAAACCCTCAGTCACAGCCATTTGAAAATGTTGAGGGGGAAGAGGTGTCAGTTTAGCATATCTGTACCTTGAAATATGAAATCCGGTCCCATTAAAATTAATAGAGCAATTCACATATTTATGTTCCATTTGTGCTGAAATGCCAGCAATTTACAAGATTATAGAAGAGATAAAATTGTAAAGAAGATGCAAGAGCTGATAACAACCCTGAAGTGGCTTGATTCAGGTGGTGCTAATTTTTTTTTTTTTTTATTGTTGTCTTCTGCTGAGGTGTACTTACTTTTTCTATTTACTTGTTAGAGTTCCTTTGTTGTTTGCAGACCTGGAAGAACAAGAAACAATCTGAAAGTAGGCAGATGAGGAGGAGGAAGATATTTTGGGGTCTTTTTAAGTTTAATTTGGTTCAGAGATCTTACCATTGGGCTGTGGTGGCAGTGGACCACATTCTGGAGCAAAGCAGTCAGTGCCACAAAGGTCTTTGGGGCTTTTAAAAGGAAATGCTGTATATATAGATTACCAAACAGGAAGAAGATAAGTGTAGGTACCACAGAGAGGACAAGATGGCTGCACAAATAAGCTTTATTGTAGTTTGATGCCTCTGAGTCTAGGTTGTTTGGGTTGTTTTTTCTTTAATTATTAGGAATAGATACCAGTGCCTTCCACATCAGTGGCAGCTCATTTGCAGTGGAAGTAAAAATGAATTAAGGAACATGAAAACTTACAGTGGGGAGGGGAGAGAGATTATCAGCAAAGACAAAGCATAAAAACTGTTATAAATCTGGATGCTGAGCTTTGGTGTAATGATCAGAATAGGATTATTTTGTCTCCAAGTTCATGGACCTTAAAAGGAAAAAAACCAAAACAATAGAATGCTGTTGGTCATAAGCCAAAAGCAATTTTTTCTGCCTTTTTTCCTAGAAAGGTGTTTTTTAACACATTTTAGACTCGGTGATCTTGAAGGTCTCTTCCAACCTAGTGATTTTGTGATATTCCTGCTTTGTTTTCATTATAAGGCTTTGCTGTGACCTCCTTGAAAACTCCAGAGCAGGCAATGTTGTTTAGGAGCTTTTGTGGCTTACAGTTTATAGATCTGGGCCAGATTTTTTATGCAACACCTTGAAGTTGTGTGCTTGCTTAGGGCATGCTTAACTGAAGGAAAAAGGCTTTTCATGTTTTTTTTTTTCTTATTTTTTTCAACTTTAAAGAAAAACCTTTAGGTAATGTCACAGTTGATGCCAGTGCTTCTCAAACTGTAGAAACCCAGAAATTTCTGCTCTCCTTTCATATAATGGGAGGCAGATAATGCAGGAGCACAATCTGCTCTGGGTCAGCATGAGAAAAAGTAGTTGGATGATGCTGGAGAAATGCTAAGGTGAACCAAATGTAAAGGGAGCAGCTCTTGTTGGTAGGGTGATTTGCATTGGAAAATACTGTTCCAGAGGAAAGAGTTGCCCTTAGTTTGGTGGAAAATTTCATACCACAGTATGGAAGACTGACTTTAATCATGACAGAGACACATAAGGGCCTCATTTCTACTTCTTGAAGGAATGAAGTACAGAAAAGTCTGGTGCAGACCTGGACCCCATGCCAAGAGGGACAGTACTGCGGATCCCACACAGAATAGCTCTGAGTAACCTGATTTTGGGGCTGTGTACCACACTGCTTCCCCCAGTGGGAGCAGGCCATGTGAAGATAACCCTTATGGAGAGCCAGTTTGAGTACTGGTGCAGTACTGGCTGCTTGGACATGGGTAAAGGGACCTTTTCCATTTCTGTGCTCTTGTTATAGACTCCCCAAATGATTCTCATTTGTTAACTCTTCTGTACTGAGGGAGCAGTAAACAGAAAACCAATAGAATAGAGCAAATAAATTACTTTCTTAAGTAGATTTTCTAGCAGTTCCTCAAATTTGGATTTGAAGGACTACCTACTCAGTAGATTTCTATATTTTATTGAAGCATAATGCTTAGTGCCTACTTCTGTCTGGAAATCCTGCCTAATTCTGTCTTCTGTCTTTGACTGACTGGTACTAGAGCACAGGGTGGATGGGAGAGCTTGAGTGACCTGAACTTAATGTGAAGAGCATATATCTGAGCCCAGATTTTAAATTTCTTTTTCTTACAGTCTCAGACATTTTCATTGATTTGCTGCTGGTTTTCAGGTGGTGGGTAGGGGAATGGCAGAAATGTTCAACCACGTGTGGCCCAACAGGCCAGAAGAAGAGAACTGTACTTTGCATCCAGACAGTGGGATCTGATGAGCAGGCACTGGATGTCATGGAGTGCCAGCACCTGCTTAAACCAAAGACCCATCTGTCATGCAACAGAGATATCTTGTGCCCGTCCGACTGGACTGTGAGCAACTGGACTGAGGTAAATTCATGTCAGCAGAAACACTGAATTTTATCTCAAAATCACCTATTATAGTCAACAGAGACAACCAATGACCTGCTGTTTTGGCTTTTTAAACTTTTTCTAAAATACTTTTTTGTTGTTTAATGTGTTCACAAATCCTTTGTGCAGAAAAAAAGAAAAAGCAGCTCTGCTTTTTAAAGGCTTTAGGAAGTGTTGCATGTTAACTTGCTGAGCTTTTGGGACTGCAGCACATAGTGTGCTTAGTGCTGAAGAGTCTGTGTGAGGGCAATTGCTGCTGTGGGCCAGACTGGGGTGATGACTACTGTCATCTCTGTAGGTCAACAAAGTGTTTTTAAATTCTTTACATTCATATCTCTTGCATCCAAGACTCTGCCTTTTTCCCCATAGCTTTGGGAACATATGGGAATCGTTCAAAGCTGCACCAAGAGGTTCAGGTTGGACACTGGGAAGCATTTCCCTGCTGGGAGGGTGGTCAAACACTGGAACAGGCTGCCTAGAGAGTGTTTGATGTCCCAAGCCTGTCACGGTTTAAGAGAGCATTTGGACAATGCCCTTAGCAGCATGCTTTGACTTTTGGTCAGCCATGAAGTGATCAGGCAGTTGGAGTAGATGATTTTTGAGGATCCCTTCCAGCTGTAAATACTGTCTTCCCTTCTCTTTTGAAAACTCCTCTCTCATCTTTCTCCTCAGTCTTTTTTTGCTTTAGACTCACTGCTATGAGAACAGTCACCTACTGAACTAAAAAAATCTTGTTAATCTTGTAAAAATATTGGATTGCTTTATGCTGCTCACACACCATCATCACAGAATGTTGTTTTATGAATTGAGTAACCCCCATGTTTTAAGTACCTATGAAAAAATAGATTGAGCTTACATGACTAGCAAAACAATTATATAGGAATGTGCACTGCCAGTGCTCATGTGCTCTTGGATTTTAGTTACAACTTCCTGGCAGAAATACATTTTTGCACCTTCAGAAACTGGAGAGATAATGTAGCACAGGCTATTTCACCTGCACAAATTATAGGAGCTGATGAACCTATTTACTGTGAGGCTACTCTGGTTGCTTTACTGCTCCAGAGCTGATGTTATTTTACAGCTGCAAACAACAAAGTGCCCCAGCAACACAAAGTCACTGGTGTTTCTACTGCCCCATGATCCAGTCTAGCTCTCAAATGTGGCAGGGGCAATAAAGTCCTGGGAAAAGGAGAGTTCATCACTTCATGTTGAGGTTAGGCTGGTTAGGCTTCCTTGCTTCCTATGAAGAATTCTTCCAGTAGGTTTTTTGTAACATCTCCATTCCTACTCAACAAGACAACCTTAGTATCTCAAACCAGAGAAGTGTGATTTTACAAAATCCTTAGTGTGACAGCTGCTGAAGTCATGTCAGTACCTGTGGGCCAGAGGGTGAAAAACATGACAGAAAGGCTGGGTCGTCTTAGCTCCCAGCACCCTCTATGCACAACTGCTCTCATTTAAATAGAAGCCAATTACTTTCAGTAGGAAGAGACATGCCAGTAGCTCTGGCAGCAGTTCATGGTTGTACTAAGACTGAATGAAAAATCCATTTAATAAAGTCAGCGAGGGTCTGTGAGCTGCCTGGATCACAGAGCTGGTCTGTGGCACTGTGAGCAGCACTGAGCCAGTCAGGTGTGGGCATGATTCCAGGTTTTAGTCTGTGTTTTTACAAATCTGGTGGAAAAGGTATTGGCTAAGATGACTTTGCGAGTCAATGAAGAAATCAAATTCTATTGTATTACTTTGATATTTTGTCTTTATCGTGTAGGCTTTTTTCACTGCTCTTTCCCCAGTGTGACATTTACTGCCAAAAAATTTGTAAAGAGCTCCATGGTAGCAGAACATCACTAGAATGAAAGGCTTGTTCTTCAGGAAAAGCTTTGTAATTGATTATTTGTCATGATGCTTCTTTATTATAAACAAAGGTTGTCTGATACTTCTGTGCAGCAGAGTGAAGAAGGGAGATGCATTAATTCTGTTTCATTTGCAGTGCACAGTCACTTGTGGTGGTGGAATAAGGACTCGTAGTGTCACTTGTGCCAAAAATAATGATGAGCCGTGTGATAGTTCCAAGAGACCAAACTCTAAGGCCCTGTGTGGTCTTCAGCAATGCCCTCATGCTGGAAGATTTCTGATGCCCCCACAGGCACCCAGAAGAGGCAAGATCATAATCAGAAAAACAACTGCTGATCCTGAACGGAGTCTTCCTCGCAGAATACCCAGACCAAACCCCAGGTTCCATACAACAACAGAAACACCCAAGCATGAAAGTGTAACTCCCTGTCTGCCTACGTCCTCTGGTTTGGTCAATGTCTCAGGAAAAGAGGGAGCAGACAACAGGACATTACAAAATAATTCTGCTGAATCGAGTGATGTTTACAATTATACAATTGTTTCTACTGAAAATAGCTCATATCAAAATAGTACTTCATGGCCTTTTCATAACAGCTTAAGTACTGAAATTATAAGGCATGCTGAAAACACTTCTAGAAGTGAGCCAGTTTCTACTGCAGAAAGTGAGATGCAAAGAAGTGAGGAGACTCCTGTTTCCTCTTTTACCAGTAATCCAGAAATAACTTCCAGCTATGACTACTTAACTGAGGAATCTGACAGCACTGATTGGCCACTTGGAGCCAGCAAGAAAACAGTTGATCTCTTTTACAGCACAGAACTCAATCCTGAAATCAGGACCAGAAGCACAACCTTGGACACTGCCTCTCCTGTCTCTCAGAATGAGAGTGTGACTTCTCAGTCCCCACCAGCATCTCATCACCCTTCTGTGCCTGCTCCTGTTAGCAGAGCAGCACAAGGGCTGCCTTTTCCAACAGCAGCACACTATGTCAGCCTGCAAGTTGATGTGCCTATTGTAGAGGTAACTACCCCACAAGCACTGGTTACAGAAATGCCCACAGAGCTTGGTCACCCACCGAGAGACCAGACTGAGAGCAGAGAAGAAATAAAGCTGCCTGACACCATAACTACCAGCACACAGTCCTCAGCTCCCAAGCATGCTCTGAGCAACCAAAGTGCAGCATCTGAGGGTGCTCTAATGAATGTCACAGACAACAGACACGTAATAACATCCAACAGTTTGCCCAGTGATGCCTACTGGATAGTAGGGAACTGGAGTGAGGTAAGTTATTTTTTGTTCATAAGAAGTGGAGAGTGTGAACAACTGCCTGAAACACTCCTGAGGAAATGAAGATTCGTAGTTTGTCACAATTTTCTGAAATCAGTATCGTACGTATGAAATATTTATCACAAAATAAGTGATAGCTTGGGATATCTAGGATTAGGTTGCTTACAGTGAATTAATATAGTCATCACAAAGCCTGGCCATATTTTACAAAGTTTTACTTAGTATCATACCCACTGTAAAGATTTATTTTTATATAAACAGAGTTCCTTTTATGCTAATGGATTTTATATTCTTGAACCCATGATGCCTAAAGTGAGAGATGTTGGTGTCTGAACTAATCATCTCATTTTTTGATGGTCTTTTTTACCAAGCTAAAGAGGGTCAGGACTGGAAACCTCCTAGTGCTGATCTGCCTCTGTGTCTCAGCATTGATGGAGAATGTTATCAAAGATCTGTTTCTTTGTGCCTGTTTGCTCTTGGTCTGCTGGGAGCGATTCACAATCATAGAAATGCAGAAATTCAGGGCCAGAAAGGACAGCATAAGATGACTAAGTGTATCCTATGTCAGTGGAGGAATATCTAGACCCCCGAGATCGTGTTGGATGCAGACAGTGGTGAGACCTCTGCTCTGTCCCCAGTACTTGTTCAGGGTATGCACTCCTGATAGCAGTTTGAACTTTCAACTTGTGCCTTCCTGTGGCCAGGCGAGAATGGCCTTAGCTTCCTTTCCATGTTCTAGTGGGACTGGTGAAGCATTCCCTTCTGCACATACCCTTGTAAGAGACGACCTGCTTTTAGATCTGTTTTCACAAGGAACATCAAAGGAACATGGCCCCAAGCCCCCACAGCCCGAGCAAAGGCCTGTCATGCAGAGATTCTACAGTCTGTCCTACTCATTCATTATCCACCTTGAAATATTTTCCTTATACATAACCAACATCTTCCATACTGAAAATGAAGATTTTCCTTTTTTTTTTTATATGCAGACTGTGGAGGAAAATTACCTTCTTAATAACTCTTTTGGGGTCTGACATCTAAATTATTTTGAGATTTTCCTTGTGTTCTCTAAATATCTGGGGACTCCATTGTTCTTGTCTGGTCTTGCTTCAGTTTCATCACACATTTTTTATCAGTGATGTTCATTGTGGCCCCAGTGGACACATGACATATAAAATCAGATAATTACTATCATTTTATTTATTACTCTCTTTATGAATGCAGAAATGAGATTTGTCTTGTTTTGTGACCGTCGTGCTTTGATGTATTCAATTTGTGGTCCATTGTAAACCCTGTAAAATTGTAAATATTTCTAGATCAGCAGAAATTCTCAATTACATTTGGGAACTATGTGTGTTGTGTGAATGTATGCATAAGAATGTTTCCCTAAATGTAGTATTTTGCATCTATTTTTTATTTCAGACTACTGGTTTCTTACAGTTTTTGTTGTGCTGAGGTGTCATTGGATTCAAATTTCAACATTCCTGCTTACTCTCCCAGCTTCTTATCATGTTCAAATATCTCAAATACATGCTTTCTTTCCTCATTCAGTTAGTTAATGAAAAGGCTGAGGAGAGCCTGGCATTGGACAGAGCCCTGCAGAACCATTTTTGAACAGTCTGTTCATTTTGACATTGAACCACTGAGAACCACTTTATTACAGTTTTTCAGTTAGTTGAACACCATTAGTCTTGTAATTAATAATACCTAAACTGTATTTCCATTTGCTAAAAGAGTGCTTTGCACAGTCACGTAAAGATGCATCACACCAGCCAGTTTCTTATTTCCATTAAGCCATGTTCCCCTGTCAGAAAAGGATATTAGACTCAATTGAATTATTTCTTCTAGATAGGTCCATGTGGGCTTTTATATTGCTTTATCATCTTCATCAGTATTTGCCATTTTGATCTTTATTGTTTAATAACTTGGTTTTTATCTTCTTGTGAAGTCAGCTTGGGTTACGCATTCCATTAGACCACAGATAGGATTTTTTGTTTTCCTCGAGATAAATTGAAAGATGCTCTTATCTAATCCTCTGTGACTTTTCCAATCTATTATAAAAATTCCCAACAGCACAAGGATTATTGAATGAACATTTGAATGAATTTAGAGATAAGGTTAATACATTTGGTTTCACAGAACTAATGAAGACAATTTGAGGATACTTAATGCATCTAACTTCGTTATTCTTTAATAATTAAGTAATCTTTTGCTACTCTCATTCAAGCTGTTGTTTCTTGTTAAAATAAACTTTACGGGAAGTGTGCCACATTGAACTTCATTTTTCAGATTTGAAGAAGTCATCAAAAAGAATTTATGTAGTCTTCATCTTTGGAGATATTCTGAAGCCATCTGGACATGGTTCTGGGTAAATGCCTCTAGGTGGCCCTACTTGAGCAGAGATTGTTTCCAATTTCAACCATTCCATATTTCTGCTAATAAAGTCAGCTATTCTCTTTCTCATTAAATGAATGTTATTTATTTCACATACACACTTTGCATCTGACATTCACAGAACCTTTTCTTTTTTGTTCATTACATTTATTTAATTTTCAGTCTACAGTTTTCTGACTTTATTTTTGCTCTTTCTGTTTGCCCATCCTTAGTAAAACTTTTAATCTGTTTTTAGATGACATCTCTCCAAGGCATTGGCATTTCAAGACCACTGCACCTATCCTGATGAATATCTTGCTGAGCTCTTTCTCTTTTAGTAGCTGCAAGTATTTTGACACAGCTTTGCTCTGTAGGAGATGTCCATACTGGTAAATAAATAGTGCCAAGAACAGTGATAGTCACTGAGTTGGAAAGGTGTGACAGGGCTGGCACTTGCCCCTTCAAGGGAGGGCACTAATTTGAGTAGGGCAAAACAGTGCCCTACATCCACTTCCACCAGTGCTTGTCTGTAACTTTTACTTCCTTTCCTACTTCTTTCCTGGGCCATTCTGGGCTATCACATTTCCCTTTATAAGAGCATTCTGCTAGCAAAGATACCCCGTTCCTACCAGACCAGCTCATTCTAACAGCCCCTTTGCAATTGGTCATGTAAAGACTGCACTTTCTCCCTCTGTGACAGACATCTACTGTGCCAAGAGAAAGTCTTGGTTCCCAAATGACAAAGGGAAAAGCAGTATGTTTTCAGAAACTTAGCATCAAACAACATTCAAGAAACGTAAGGCTTGATCCTGAAACAATTTAAAGTATCATGCCTTTCTCTCCTGACCCCATGCCTGCAGTAAACAGGGTTTGAAAGAATTCTGCTGTTTCACCTTCCTCAGACAAGAACATATATCTTCCTCAGTGTGATCTGCACAGCATCAACTGTGGAGCCATCTTTGCTTCTCATGTGTGCTCAGAATGGGGCTTTAGTCAAAGACTAAGCATCCCTTCAGTAAAGTCTTGGTGTTGTCAGACTGGTATAGCAAAGCTGGGGAAAGCATCAAGCCAACAGAGAGCAAGACAAGGGCAGTCCGTCCTCTCAGTCAGAAAAGTTGTCTTGGATATGTGTGTCACTAGGCAAAACTGAATATTCCTTTAACAGGACCTTTGTGGCCACTTGGACATGCATCCCAGGAGTCACCATGAGATAAAAAAATCTCCACTGTTGATTTTTTTTCCCTGCCTTAGCTTCAGCTGGAGTTTCCTTATTTTTCCAAGGACACTTACTCAGCATTCCATATTTAACTTTCCCGCTTCCTCACAGGGAGTTCAAACCACACAGTGGCATTTTCTTTATTCATCATTTTGCTGATCTAACTCAAGGTTATTTATGCTGTTTCTCATGCCAGCTACAGGCTGAGTAGTGTGTGTAGAATTAGGCTCTACATGTATAGTTCACTGACCTGCCCTTTCTAAGGCAGAAAAAGGTAAAAAAAGGTGTCTCCAAACACTTTTCAACTCCTCTGCTTCAGAATACAATGACAGTATTTGGGGTTTTTTGTGAGTAGTGTGCACTCTTGGGATATGGACTGGAATAATCAATGTTCTCTTTCCTCAGACACAAAAATCCTCCCAAATGTTGAAAACACTCAGCCACTTACTGAATTAACAATTTAGAGAAACATTTTCCTGTACAGTTTTCCTAAGATTCTCAGATATTTATTCAAGATTTTCAACATCATGCACTCAATTAGCTATCTCATCAGCAGTATTAGCGGTAGAGTGAGACCAATGCTGAAGATTTGATGTAATTATATTTTACTTTGGATCCCCAAAGATAAAAGAAGAAAACAGTGAAACAGCTGGTACAGATTTAGAATGTCTTGGTAAGCAGGGGTTTGCCAAAGAAAAGAAGTGTATAGTATAAATCAGGATTGGTTTTGTCTTAAGAAACCAAAAAAAGCCCTCCTTCAGAATGTTAAGTGAAATTTAGGTGAATTTGAAATATTTTTTTGGCTATCTCCAGTCTCATATCATCTAAAATGGCTCTAGATATTTGTACTTAGGTTCCAGGATTGTTTCCAGAATGATGTACTAATGTTGAGTTTGTCCCTGGCCCTCTTGCCCTCGTGCAGTGCTCTACGACCTGTGGAATGGGCGCTTTCTGGAGACATGTGGAGTGCAGCAGCAGGAACACATCTCACTGTCAGGACATGAAAAAGCCTGATCCTGCAAGGAGGTGTTATCTCCGCCCATGTGCTAGCTGGAAAACAGGAAATTGGAGCAAGGTAACTTCATTCAGAGCTGTGTGTGAACAGTAAGCTTGCAAATTTCAGTCAGTATGAAATTCTAAATACTTCATTTTTAAAACAATTATTTACTCAGTGAATGCATACATGATTCCCAGTTGACCATTCAGCTCTAATTTACTAATTTCCTGACCAAGTTATATCTGGAAACACATCTGCTGTGAATTTTGTCCTTCCTGTGGTGGGTTGTGCTCATTAACTCTTGCATCTACAGCCAAAGCAGGACTTCCTGCTCATGTTGCATAGAGATGACAGGGAAAAGCTGTACATAGTTGCTTGTGGCATCTTTTTAATCTCTGCCTCCAGGGGCATATCCTAATTTTAAGAAGCAGTGGGAATTTGGGAGAGGGAGTTGTTGTGCTCCTATTCACTCTTGTCATCATGTACTATCTCTTTTTACATTACATGGTCTGTTCCCCATTCATGTAACCTCTAGGTTTTACATTACATTTACATTTACAACGGAAAGAAAATAAAGGCAAATTGTACTAGACAGAATGCATGCTGTTTGTAGGATTCTGCTTAGTCCTAGTTTTGTAGCCATAGTCAAGGGACAGGAGAGTGTCCAGGGTGCTAAGTGGAACCCAAAGAATTGTGCTTGAGTCCCATTTTGGTATTTTAAGCTGTGTGAAGAACACCTGGAAGTACTTTGGTGACTTTTTGAAGCTTATTACATTTTGTCTTCATGCAGTCTGAAAATTGAGTTTCAAACCACAGGTTATTTTTCAAGACTAAAAAGAGATAATCTACAAAATTCTGTTTTAAATATTGTTGATTGAATAAGGAAGAAGATAGGTGTCTCAAAGTTTTCCAGTACAGACCATTTTTGTGGACAATTGGCCACAGTTGTTGCCATTGGGCTAGAGGGCAGGTTGATACAAATATAAGGTTATAGCTAAAAAACCTGTGTTATTATTGAGCTCTTAGACATAAAATTGATTTGTACAGGAATTACATGCCTCTTTAGAAAGTTCAGGAAAGGCCAAGGCTTTACATAACTACATTTAAGCCCTTGAAATTAATTTTGAAAGATACATAGACATCCTGCCCTCGCAGCTGCAGTAGGGCAATTTCACCTTCACTTTTTCTTCATAAATGTCATTGCTCTTGCAACAAGTGAATGATGGTCATGTCACAAAAAATAGCTAGCAATCGGGTTTAATGATAAAATATAACAGGAAGCAAATATTTTAAAATGTCAGGCCAGTTATGAAACAAGTTTGAGGCAAGAGGCTTCTCCTATCAGATTTGTGTTACCTTCCTTATTTTCCATCAAGGGAACTATACAAACCTAATCACAGTTTCATACATAAAAATGGTTAAATTTTGCTTTACAGGTGGCAGTTGTTTTTTGTTACTCATTTCAAACATTTTTAAGAAATGTCGCCACACATGATGTCTGGGTTCCCTGCTAGTGCTGTAGAGCTTTTTCTCTTCTTCTACTCTCATTTAATTTTTCCCCTCCCCTAAGAGAAAGGTGCTTCAGACTAAATCTTAAAGTCTGTCTTTGGTGCCAGATATAATTTGCATATATTTTGAGACTGCTGTACTCAGTTTCTTATGCGCTTACTTCTGTTCACCGTTTCTATCCAGTCAGAAATATGTCCTGTGGACAAGAGATGGGATTCCCTTTCCTTCCATTCTTCATCTCTTAGGGCAAGTTTTACATTCAGGTTCCTTGCTCAGCTAAAGGATGCTCATTTGTGCAAAGGAGAACAGAATCAATTGCTATTGCATCATACTGGTAAAGGTGAAAAGTGATGTTAGAAGCTTTCAGTGCTGCAGTTGGAATTAGCTTTAATTCTGCTTGAAGACAAAACACATATTTTTCCTTATCCCTGGGTGTGGAGGCTCAAAGGCCTGCCAGTGGGGCAGTGATACCTCAACCCTGGAGGGGCAAAAACAAGTAAAGAGAGACACCTGTCCAAGATTAGGGCGAGAAGAGCCTCCCTCCCATAGGCCTCTGCAGACTCATGTTAATGTTTTAAGTTCTATCGGTACATACAGTTGAACCCATCCCTGTTCAGCCCCTCTTCACCTTATTTGTAAGTTCCCTAGAATGTTCCCCGTTTTCTGATCCCTATTGGCCCTGATTTGCTGCATTGTTCCACCCCTGTTGTCCTGTTGGTTCCCCTAGTTGGCTGCCCCTCCTCTGCACCACTTTTACCTGTTCGTATTGACCCTCGACCCTCAGATCCACCCCTTTTCCCAATATTTAACCCTGTTCCCTCAACCCAGTTTCATCTTTGTCCCTGGACTTCCTTCAAGGCTCAGTAAAGGCTCAGAATTCTCTGCAAAAGAATGTATAAAAGAATGTATAAAAGAATGTCTTTGCCTGCTCTGTCAGCAATTTTAGCAAGCGTGTGCTGGGCCCCAAAAGTGCAGGTTGCTCTCAGGAATCTGCTGAAGTGCACTTCTTGACCTGGGTGGCAACTTCAGTTCTTCCTCAAGAGCAGGAAATGTCCTGAATTTTGGTGCCTGGAGACAGGACCTGATGATGCTGCATGAGGCTTGGAAGAAGCTGTGCCTAGAAAAAGGAGGCTGGAAGGGTTCACATAGCTCCTCATCAGAGCTCTAAGCTGAGCATTGATTTCACAGGCTTTGAGTGGGGCTCAGGGAGCCTCTCCCTTCCCTCCCACCCTCTCAAACTGAGGCTGCTCTTGGGGTATGGAATCTCCTGGTGCCATGGAGGGACAAGGAAGGTGAGGGTGGGAAACTGCTACTCACTCCTCTCGTCTCACTGAAGCAACTAAGGAACTGACAATATCCCTGCATATAGAATCCATTTTTTGTATTTATTGCATTATGACTCTTTCACTGTGACATTTTTGTAAACAGCTGGCAAGATTTCCTGATTAGATACGTACCCATATTATTCCTGGCCATAGCAGTGTAGCAGGGGAAGTACTTACATGGCATGTTCAAGCTGCTGTGAGGAAAACCAGTGTTTGAGCCCCACGACGGATTGGTGTTACAGTAAACTGGAAATTCCTTCTGTTCAGGATGCTCAAAGCTCAGGCTGTCCTCCTGCTCTGTGTCTGGGGAAGGTACAGTCCCTCAGCAGATCATCATGTGCCCCTCTCTGTTTTGTGTACAGTGCTCTGTGAATTGCAGCGGAGGCTTCAAGACCCGAGACGTTCACTGCATTGATGTTCGGGAAAAGCGGCTGCTCAGGCCTTTCCATTGCCAGCTACTCGGCTATAAACCACAGTTCAACACTAGTTGTAACACAGAACCTTGCTTGCAATGGCATGTGGAGTCCTGGAGTGAGGTACTGTTCTTTAAAAGAAGCTTTGTGAATCAGCAGTTTCCCTTCAGGTAACAGCAGCTGTTGGAAGCCGTGCTGTCAGGTAGAATTCTGCTCCAAGGAAGACACACAGCCTGTGAGCTCTTGTGTATGGCTACAGCAAAAATTAGCACAGGTGTTCATAAGGCTTCACAGAATCATTCTTAGGACTGTGTGTGATTTACAGCTGGAGCTGTAAATTACCATACCCTGAAAGGGAGAAGCAGATGGCCTGGAAGAAAATGTGTTCCAGCAATCCTATTGGATCAGTAAACGTGGTTCATTTATATGAATCCTTTTTGCTGCTGTTTTAATGTTGCCTTCTCATTATTGCAAATTTAGAATTTTCCTTTACACTTTTGGACTGAAATTTTATGGAGCAAAGGCTTACACCAGACATAATATAAATCTGACTTTTGGGTCCCTTTGTAATATAAATCTGTGCCAACAAACTCAGAGGCAGCCAGGCACATATTTATGTCAGCTAAAGCACGTGGCCTGATTATATTTTAGGATTTAGCTCCACTGAAAGCAGCTCTGGAGAAAGTGTCTTGATGTTTGCAGCCCTGTGTACCTAGTGCTTTGGGATTTTAAGGGAGGTGATCACATTTTCTTTACAGAGTACCAGCAAATCACACCTGGAGGAGACCAGGGTATGCTGTCAGCACAATAAGCAGGGGTTGGAAAAATAAAAACAGCCAAATGATTGCATTTGATTGCCACTTAAAATAATTTATAAAAACACTAGTCCAACCCTGGCAGTTGTCCTCATGTTAAGGACGCTGGATAGAAATGGATTGAAAAGGTTCATTTATCACATGTCATCTATATTGTTCTGTCCATACAATTCCTTGTAGGACAGTAACAGTACATTATTCAAAGTATATTCGATACCTTGTTTCATATCAGAGTATGAAATACTTTGTGTATTTCAAGCAGACCCTACTACAGACTTAGTGAAAAAATAGTAAGAAATCAGTGGCTATGTAATTCTAGGATGTAGACAGAAGAATGTTTAAAAAATAACCTGGGTCACTATCTTTGCTGACACTTTTACTACCAAAGAGTTCAGTTGTTGTATGGATTGAATTTTAATGTCCCAAACCAATTCATAAAAATGAGATGCTGCATTTTATGAACTTGTTCTTTCTTCATTTAATATTACAGATTAATCCTGCAGACATATGACTTCTAATTCTTGTTTGAGATGCTACTGGTGTTGGTGATGCTGATGAGCAGTTCTGTGCTGCCTGTTCTGTGTTGCCTGTTCTGTGTTGCCTGTTCTGTGTTGCCACTTCTACTCTGCCCTTTAGTCCTTCCAGTATTATGTGCCAGGAGCAGATTTTCGAGTGTCATATTTTTCTCAGTCTCTTTCCAAGCACATGCAATAAGTGTCTCAGTGCAGAGCTTTTCTTCATGCCTGGACTTCAGGTCTTGATGTGCTGGCTAGCCTGTACATCTTTCTAAACCCATGGGCCTGTGACTCTGGATTCTTGTTATCTGTGGCCCCACATTTCTGAATGAACATGTCCAGCCATCTTTGTGATCTGTTTCTGGTTCCTCACCCTTTCCTGGCTCTCTCTGACTGTGCCCCTCTTTTGCCAGTGTTCGAGGACGTGTGGTGGTGGCCAGCAGGAGCGGCACATCTCCTGCCCGCGGGAAGGGCACTGTGACTGGACCCAAAGACCTGACACCACTGTGTCGTGTAACAGCCAGCCTTGCACACAGTGGATTCACCAGGCCTGGAGCCCGGTAGGATTCAGTTTATTTCTGTTTTACTTTTTGTCATGAGTTGGCCACATTGGGTCATGTTATCCACTTGTCTCTCAACATCAGCGCCTGTGGCAAGTACAGTTTTTATGCACAGCTGAAGCTGCAGGAGAAGAACTTCTGAAAACATTACTGCACATTTCATAGCCAGCCCATGTTCCTTCAGGTGACAGATATTGTAGCTTCTATTTTTTGTTGCTTTATTAGATGTCATTGGAAGTCTGGGATTTTTTTATCTTGTCTAAGAACAAAGAAATTTTACCAGTAACATTCTTCCACTGCACGTTTGAAATTTTCCACTGTTTGAAGCTATTGAGGGGATTGGGTGAACCTCAAAACAACTTTGGGGAATATTGTACTTGCCTACACAAAGAGAAATTCTGAATTTTTGCCAATTGTCTCCTACTTAGTACCTGGAAATTTTATTGACAAATATGAGGTATATCTTTGGGGAACCTTCCAGTATCTGCTATACATATTTATCTATAAGGAAACTAGTATATCTAATAAACCTTTCTCTCTAGTTTCCTTAATAAACACTGCATACATTACAAGAGCTCCACACAGAAGAATGGGATACTGAAGGAATGCTAAAAGCAGGAGCCACAAATCAGAAAACACTGTAATCTCATTTAAGACAGAAAATTCAATTAGTTGCTTTTGACACAGGCCATTAGATGAGACATGACTATTATGTAATGTAGAGTTAGTGTAACACTTACATATGGAAATGAAACACATAAAATTAGCAACAGAATACCAAACATTATACCAACTACTTTACTTATTAATCCCATATCAATGTATTCATTAATGATTTTACTTTATAAAAATCTATTTTAAACATCAATATAAAGTTTTTGCAAGAATACTTAAGGTATTTCAGTGTACCTCATGCCAGCACTATTGTGCTTCATGTACAGAGATACACATTAGAGAGGGGATAATTTGCAGAAAAATGGCAGAGGTTCCACTCCTGTCTTTATCTCTTGTGCTTCATTTACTGACATTCTCTATCTGCTGAATTCTTTATCTCATTTATCTGCTGGCATTATTTATCTGTACAGAAAAAAAAATTGAAACTAATCAGGATTCTCAGGCGCTCTGGGAAGTCACTAGAGTCAAGTACATTTACAGAATGGTACAGGAAGATATTTTAAAAGTGTTTGTGTTTTATGGCCTTCTGTGTGCAGCCAGAACAAGCATCTGGCAGTTCTTTCATGATCACAAAAAAAGGGTAACCTCTGTTTGAAAGCCAGGAAAGAAACAAAACCTTTTGAGGCTTTTTTAAAAATCTTAGCTTGGTCATTTAAAGACCTAACATTACAATTGGTTATTCATGTTTAACTTAGATATTCAGAAAACACAGGAAGCAAAAACCATCCTAATTTGTATGAATTTGGTTTATGAGTCTCTTATATTGTTGAACTGACACTGCAAAGTAATCCTTTTCCTCCTCTGTAGAAAACAGTCCTCTCCCCCCTATTTACACATTCCAAGATGCTGTGTTTGTACTATTTACCCTCTACTGTATCCTGCCAAATGTGACCACAATGCACCATGGTGGTGTCTGGTTGGAGCATACAGTACACAGAGTACTGTAATGCCATTGCTTCTGGATCACATAGCAGTTTTAGCTTCCTGTCACATCACAGCTCAACTATTGTCATGTTACAAAGTTTCCATGAAAAAAAATTTATGTATGTTAAAATTTTTCAGTGTTCTGTTTCTTGTGGAGGGGGAATTCAGCAAAGAACTGTGGAATGCATGAATACAGAAACTAATGAAACTGAAGATGACAGTATGTGCACGGATAAACCCAAGCCCACAAAACATCAGAAATGTAATCTGCAAGACTGCAGGAAAAATACAGGTAAAGTAATACACCTGCATGGAACAGTTTTCTCTCAGTTTGTGCTGAGATTCTGCAATAAGTGAGAGCTGACTCAATCTATCAGCTTCTTCTGAGTAGTGTGGGCTCAGTGATTACAGGTCACCGTGGCCTGCTACTGCTCAGCTGCTCTGTTGGCAGTACCACACTGTTTTCTCTTCCAGCACTTCTGGCCTTGTGCTGCCATGGTGGGGAGTGCAGCCTCGGAGCATGCATCCCTAATTTATGATGGCACAGCTAAATTAGTAGGTCTGCTTGTGCTGGCCTGTTTTAGGTACCTCATGCTGCAATGAGGGCTGTGGAAGGACACACAGTGAGTCCAAACTGATGCAATTTCTTAAGATAGATCGCTCTATGGAAGCTGTAAGTTCTGGACCGGGAGTGCAAGCAAGAAAATTCTAACAGATACTGTAAAAAAAACAACAGTGTCCCACGTGGTGAGACTGTTGAAATCAAGAGGTGGAGAGAAGTACTCTTGTGAGTACTTGTGGGGGTGTCCTGTACCTTCAAAGGAGACCAGCTGTGTACATGGTTTACAGCCCAAAAAAAAGGCATCAGGGGAAGGGGGAAGCTTATGGAAGGATACACATCTTTATGTGCAGTCTGTGTACTGCTGTATCCAGCAGGTCCCCTCTAAGAACAGCAATGGCTCACAGTTCTAGAAAAACTTCCAAAGTTTTAGAAAAAGTTGTAGAAAAACTTTCAGAAGCCTTTTGGAGCATGATCTTCTCTATTAGTCAGTGCTAAGGGTCTAATCTGAGAGTGAGACAATGGTTTGAATCCTGAGGGTAGTGCAGATCTGACATGCTCTTGAGAGTGATGCATCAGTCCTGCTGCTTTTCAAAGAGTTTTAGCACATGTTTTTCCCTGGGGTGGATTGGTCTGCTTGTTTCCTGTCCCTCCCATGTTCAGCAAGATAGAGTCAGATAAATACCGCCTACACATATTAGTAATAGTTCCTTCTGTGAATAAAAGCTCAAGCAGCCTGTAAAACATAAGAAATGCCCTGCTGGGTAAGCACTGGTCTGTGCAGCCCACCCTTATGTCTCCAACAATGGCATTAAAAAATGCTGCTTAGTAGGAATGCAGGAGCTTGGTGTTTTCCTGAGATTCATTTCCGTGATAGTCCTCCAGCATTCCCAACTGACATATATTAGGACTATTAAGAGTTCTCCATGTAGTGCATTTTTATTTAAACTTCCTTTAATATGTTGCAAACTCTTTTTGATGCTGTGATGCTGTCTGCTTCCACCCTCTCGGGGCAGCAAGTTGACAGAATCATGGAATCGTCAAGGTTGGAAGAGACCCTGCAGTCCAACCACGCACCCAGCAGTGCCCCTGTAACCCCCTGAACCACCAAAGCACATCACCCAGTGCCAGATCCAGACACCTCGTACACCTCCAGGGATGGTGACTCCACCACCTCCCCAAGCAGCCTATTCAATGCCTGACCACCCTAACAGTGAAAAATTTTTTCTAAAGTTATTCTGAACCTCCCCTGTCTCAGCTTAAGGCCATTCCTCTTGTCCTCTCACTGTAGGTGTGGCAAAGCAGGCTGACCCCCACCTCACTACAAACTCCTTTCAGGTAACTGTACAGACCTGTAATCCCCTGGATCATCCTTCTGACCCTCCTGTAAATGGACATTAAATTTGCTAGTTTCCAGTCAGCTGGAAGGTTAACCAGGACTGCTGGTAGGTGACTGAGAGTGGTTTGGCAAGTTTTCTCACACTGATTTCCTCGTTACTCTGGGACAAGTCTCATCTGGGGCTGTAGACTTGTGAGTGTCTCAATTGGCAAAACATGTCCCTAACCATCTCCTCCTGAATTATGGCAGCTTTGTTCTGCTGCCTATCCCTAACTTCCAGCTCTGGGGGCTGGATATCCTGAGGACAGCTATTCTAGGAGTTCACAGCTTGGTGTGAAAAAAACCTGCTTTCATCTGTTTTAAACTACCTTTATACAAGTTTTCATTGAGTTTCTCCAATTTCAGTGTTGAGGGGTTTGCTGGAGAACAGCCTTGCTAATATACCATCTTCTTGCTTTTGCACACCTTGTCTTCTCACAGCTGAGGACCTTCAGTTTCTGATACCTGTCTAAATCTGGCCCATCTCAGTTCATTAGAGCTTCCAGGGACCTATCAGACAGCAGCAGTCCCTGCTGTACTCTGATGCTGCAGGAATTAAAGCATAGCCAAGCTGAACATGCATGTGCACTGTCTGTGCTCTCCTGCCTGCCCTGACTGGCTGTGCAGCACTCTGCCAGCCCATGCTGCTTGTCTTAGGGGCAGTTACAAGAATGCAAAAGTACCAAACCCAAATCATTGCTGCCAGACTTTCTCTGGCAGTCCTTATCAGCAGAAAAGTCAAAGTGGAAAACATAGATCAGCTGTATCTGGCACAAAAGTAGACTCGCTCAACAGTCATGAGTGCTGTGTTTTCCAAAACAGAAGGTCTTGTGTTCACTAAAAGATCCTAGAATTTCAGAGCGAGGTCAAGCTGACCCATAATACAGGGAAGAGAAAGCCACCATAAGAAAGACCCTTAATAGACACAAGTGTCTGGCACAAATAAAAATTCTAGAAATACAGGGAGTGTGTCAGCAAATTACAGCTAATTCTTATCATCTTCTTCCCCACAGGGCTGCCCTGCAGCAAAGACCAGCTGTCAGTTCACTTCTGCCAGAGGCTGAAAGGCATTGGCAAGTGCTTGCTGCCATCAATACAGACTCAGTGCTGCTTCACATGTAGTCAGCCCCGAATTAGAAGCAAAGCAAGACATGGAGATCAGCGAGGCTTCAAACAGCAAAATTACACTAAATCTAGAAGAAAACCACCTCAAAACCAAGGGAACAACAACCAAGCAGCTTGGCAGTAGCTGTTTCTTTTCTTGTTTCCTTGAATAGAGCTTCTGTTTACAGGTTTTGTGTTCCTTACGTTTTTCTGAACCATCCAGCATAAATGGAAATCTGTGATCAAAACTGGGAAAATACATTGCCTAGGGTTATCAGTCATAATTTACTGCTTCAGTTTTTCTCTGTAATAGTCCTAAAATTGTAACATAATTTTCCATGTACCAGCAGCTAGTATTTCTTAGGCATGCATAGGCACTAGAAACAGGCTTGCAAGAATTTTCTGATTTTTTGTAATGAGTGCTTAACTTGTTCTTCCAACTCTTTTCCAAAACCTACTTGAAACACCAGCCCTGCTTATTCAAGAGTGCTTAGTGAAGGTGGCCCTTGGGGCAACAGACATACCTGTGCCATGGGCCAGTTCTCTTAATGCTCACTTGCCTTTCTTTTTTAGGAATAAAGGTGGAGTGGAAGTTTTTCTCTAAATTCATTGCTCACTTCATAAATTTAAAAGCAGAGTTTTGTAAAAACTGCTTGTGATAGGCAGGATGAATTGAAATACTGTTTTTTTTCAGGAAGAAAAAAAAATATTAGCTCAGTACTTGACTGAACCTCTAAAGGATACCTCAGCCATAACCTGTTCTTGACAGTTTTCTTCTGCTACAAATGTCTTGCTGTAAATTGAAAATCCCATAACATATGGGATGTTAAGTTCCCAAATATGTTTTAAGCAGCATTTCTTGGTACCACAAAAGCCAAGTTGTTTGCATCTACCACCTTAATAGTCATAAAATCATTTAGGTTGGAAAAGACCTTTAAGATCAACAAGTCCAACCTCTAACCCAGTGCTGCCAAGTCCACACCCCTAAGTGCCATGTCTGCTCATATTTTCTACACATTTAGGGGAGAAACCAGCAATATCTTTTAGACAGTTTTATACATTCCATCTGATAGAATAATTTTAGTATAAAGGAAAAATGGGTTTTGCAGATCTTTTGCTAGACAGACAGTAACATTCTTAACTATCATCTATAGTTCCTCTCCATTTAAAATCAACTATCCAAGGCCATTTGAGATTAGATAACACAACCAAGTCAAAACTATGTCCAGTCTCTATAGCTGCAGGTATTCAGATACAAATGGTACATGTCAGCAGGGCACAAAAAGCTGTCTGGAAATTGATGGAACATAGTGGTTGTACCAGCTAATTCTGCAACTAAAATTTAACCTCAACACTTACCCTTTGGAAAGGGTGGTGTTCTCCCTCTCTTGACTTCTCACTTCCACCAGTTTCATGTCAGTGGTCAGCTCCATTTAGTTCAAGAATGTTACAGATACTGAACAGAGGAATCAGGAAGCTTCACTGTAGTGGTTTCCACCTTTTACAGCGCAAAGAGTAAAGGGGTCACATAGTGAGAAAGCAAAAGACTTCTAAGCTGATGTAGGTAAGGAGAATTGGAGGTTGAGTCTTTTGCATTTAGAAACTGGAATCTTTCTGTTGTTTGACAAATGAAAAAGGAAGGAGCAATGAGGTAGCCCAGATAAACAGTTTTTCTAATTTCATGTTAACTTACATGATAGAATTCAATTTTACAGACCTTGTCTGCAGCTTCTGATATGGCATGCATGCATTTCAGGTGGAAATGTCTCATGCTACATTTTCAAATCAATTTTTCTCCATCAGAATAAAGGCCAGCTAGCAACTGGAAACCCTGTAATTCACACAGATATTCAGTGATAAAGCTATTGTTTCATCCAATATCTCCCAACAGAGCATAAACCCACATTCACAAGAGCACTCTACCACCTCAGTTACAGCGGATTTTTCCCGCAGTGTAAATCCATAATCACAGTGGAGCTGAGGGCTGCTGGAACAGTAATCTGAGGCCCAGAATAGTATCTGCGTAGCTCAGGCCTCAGGCATAAGGGCACCACTAGCCAAATAGCGTATCTGTTTTGCTAGTGATGAAATTGCCAAAACAAACTTCAGGGAACCAAGACTGGACCCTTTGAACAAAGCTGGGTATTTTGAAGACAGCTGGACGAGAGAAGACATTTATATTCCTTTGGAATTCAGTAGGATTTGGACACCTTCGTTCTTCTGGCTTTTTTGAAAAATCTCAGATTTTCACCCTACTTTACCCTACCTTACAATTTCAGACTGTAGTACAGGTAAATGCACATTTTATGTAGTATATGGTGAGACACATGGTCATGAATCCAAGTGTCACTGTGGTTACAGAACTATAACTAGCAGTAGCTTTTTTTTTTTCTAGACAGGCCTTTATGAAAGTTAATAGAAGTATTTCAGCCTGGCTATAATGTATTAACCTAATGGTGGCCACGAGTCGAATTATCATTTTTCAAAGGTTTGTGTCCTTTGGCTAAGGACTTACTTCTTCACTTGAAGTCTCTGGGAGTTCAAAATATGCAGCATGGTAAGGTTAGATTCAGTAACCTCTGTGATGGCAATATAACCCCAGTTTTAGGTGCTGATAAAACAAAACCCACTGTTTAAAATGTGGTGCTAGGTTAACATGGGGATGACTTGCAGTGGTGCACGTGTGTGTATGCACACACTCTTAAAATAGTCTGTGTCTGTGGTGTTGCTGGCCAATGCCAGACATGATGCTTTTAAGTTTCACAGTTTGCTTCTCTCCTTCTGGGGACCCTTTGAGCAATAGAAATCTGGGCAGTTCTTACTCCTCTGGGCACAGAAATACTGAATCATGTGCAGGAGTAGAAGTGTCCCGCCTGATTCAGGAAGAATTTGGGCAGGGCTTGGGCTGGGGCTGCATGGTGTAGAGCAGTTCCCTGACAGCCAAACAACCTGGACTGGTGGGCAGTGCAGGTGCTCCTCACATTCCCAGAAGAATTCCATGGGATTTGGGCAGGACAGAGTTGTGTGTCAGATTACTCTGTGTAGAGGTGCCTGCATAACACTTTATCCAGAGGTCAGCAGAAGGAGGCCACCAGGTATGTGGGCTAATGAGAAAAGAGCTGACTGAGTGGATATGGTGCAGGTTGGAGGAAAATACCTGCAAGAGTTATCCTTTCCAGTGCTCCTTAGGGCTAGTATAGAGTTAAACCAATTCTGCCTTCATTGTTTTCTTCAGGGAGCTATTATTTCATTTGAAATGAATAAAAAGTGAATAAATGATATTATGGACATTAGTCAGAATAATCTTTCTACCCAGGGAAATACAGTCATTACTGTTTCTCAGCTTAAAACTTTAGGGAAAATACTGTGACAACAGGAACCTTTTTAACAGAGCAGTGCCACTGCTATTATGACACAACTGTTCTTAAGTAAAGGTGGATTTATAATCTAAACCCAGATGGTCAATAGTCTCAAAACTGAATTGAATACTAACTGCAGAGGTGTATTAATATTATATTATTGTATTAGCCCGAGACACATCAGCTTCAACAGATTGCTCAGGAAAAAAATGTGTATTTGTCACATTCACAGCTTGTTCTAACATTTCAAGGTTTAAAAAGCAAACTATGATGACATATTTGTTTCAAGCTTCAATAAATGGCATTGCATATGTTTGATGTCTCTGGTTTTTTGTGTTTCCAGTGCAAGAAGATTTGTACAGTGAAATTTCCAGGAAAAAAACAAAAGTTTAAAAAATATTTTTTATACGCCAGGGATCCCCATCACCGAATTGTTTTGGTGCTTGATACTCCAGCATAAAAGAGATCATTAAAATGGGTGAGGGGAAAAAGTAGAAGAATAGGACATGGTGCTGAGTAGAAATATACACTAAAAGGCTTCATTACTTCCTGTGAAACAGAGGAAATCTTACCACTTCTAGTCTAAGCAGGTATGTCTTAATTTATTGCTGATTCAGTCTATTACAGAATTAATTATTTTTTTAATAGACAGAAAACTAACAGACATAAGACTTAAATAATGAATAAGGACATACACAGGAATAAGGACAAAAAGAGACTACTAGTAGGTAAATACAGCATGAGGTTGAAGATACCTATTAATGTTACAGACAGTGAAGAAATAATTTAGGATTCAATATCTCTTACCATCCAGTTGTTGGTGGAGTGCACATGGAGATCCTTTCCCTCAGTCCCCAGGGAAGCAACCACAGAACCTGTGTTCAGACTCCAGGGAAAGGTCTTCAACACTTTGAGGGTGTGTGTGTATGTAGAAGGTTTCTGCCTTGGTGACAACTCATGTGTGTTTTGCAGTTTGTAAAACAAGAGTCAGTCAAGAATATCTCTTTTATCTCTTCCCACAACTTCTCCCCAGACTAAGAGGTTGATCCTTAGCTAAGGCCTGTGCTCCTTTGGCACTGGAGATGCAGTCTTGCTGAACCTTTCAACCCAAATTATCTCTTTATGTCCTACCTGTGATAAAAGCGGGGGTAGATGTCCTGCCACAAGCACCCACCAAAGGAACTGCCTGTTGGCTGCCAACATCAGCTGAAATTAAAACTGTGGTGACAGGATGAGGTAGGAGAAAGTGATTTCAGGTGGGGTGTTCCAGACAGAGGTACTTGATACAGCAGAACTGATAGTTTAATTTTGTGGATATAGAAACACAGTATGTTGCAGACTTAAGAGGGAGAAATTTCAGCTCTGCTGAATGTCCTATCCTTGTTTTCAGAGGGTTCTCATATTCCCTGGAGAACAGGAGTTGGTGCCAGACCAACTGGTTGGTTGGTGCCAAGGTCCCTTCCTTGGACTGGCTGATCTGACTGTTTTTCAGAATGATGACTAATAAGAAACATGGATTATTGCTGCTGCCCAGCACTGCAGCCTCCCTCGCTCTTATTCTGTCAGTAAAATATGGGGAGCCCACATGAGGATACCACTTATTTCTGTCCCTGATTGATCCCAACCTTCTCTTTTCTCTTAGTGAACAAATGCAGATACCTCCAGCACACTCACAGGGACAAAACCTGGGACATGTCAACCAAGGAGAAGAAGTTTCTCCTACAGATGCAGTGATTACCTGTATTAGTAGGTACTATTTAACCAAGTCTTAACCAGCACTAAGACCTAGGGAATGAGAAATAAACACAGGACCCTCAGAGTGGCCAACCACAGTCTGTAAGCTGTGGTGTCAGGGTTTTTAAAGGAATCTCTGGAAACCAAGGAGCTGATAAATAACCTGAGTATCACTCAATGCCAACTGGGTATCACAAACTAATAAAAAAGAAAATATCAAGATTATTGAAGGCTTCTCCTAATTCACTGTTACCATTATGAGTCATCAAGTTATTGTTTGCTAGATCAAAGTTAAAGATTTGGGACAGAGGAAAGTAATTTCCTGGAGAGACTGGATGTTTTGGAAGGCAGTCTTTTGTTGGATCTCTGGAGTTACCTCTATCTCTGCCATGTTACAAGCAGGCAAGATAGTCTGTATTCAGTGGCTTTAACTGGGGCCTGAGCCATCAGAGAATGAATTTTAAAATCTCAGGATAGTTTGGGTTGGAAGAAACCTAAAAGATGATCTTGTTTCAAAACCCTGCTGTGGCCAGGGACACCTTCCACTAGACCAGGGTGCTCAAAGCCTTATGCAGACTTGAACACTTCCAGGGATGGGGCATCCACAGCATCTCTGGGCAATCTGTGCCAGTGCCTCACCACCCTCAAAGGGAAGAATTTCTTCCTAATATCTATTCTAAACCTACCCTTTATCAGTTAGAAGCCATTCCCCCTTCTCCTGTCACAAGATGCTTTTACAAATAATCTCTCTCCATTGTTCTTGTCAGCTCCTCTCAGGTACTGGAAGGCCACAGTTAGGTCACCCCAAATCCTTTTCTTGTCCAGGCTGAACAATCTCAGCTTTCTCAGCCTTCCCTCACAGCCAAGGTGCTCCAGTTCTAAACAACCTGGTGACCTCCTCTGTGCTGGCTCCAGCAGGTCCCTGTCCCTCCTGTGCAGGGACCCCAGCTCTGGATGCTCCAGCTGGGTGTCAGAGCAGAGGGGCAGAATCCCCTCCCTCCCCTGCTGCCCACGGGGCTCTGGATGCAGCCCAGGACACGTTTGGCTCTCTGGGCTGTGAGTGCCATGGCCAGGGCAGTCTGGGTAAAGGCCACTGCAGTTTACTGTGGTGCTGGTGTTAAGGAAAGCTCCCACTTGCAACACTGGTGTACTTGAGTGATGGCAAATATGGCATTAATGGGAAAATGCCATAAGGAAAACTCCAGGGTGAGGGAAGCTGATCAGTGAACTATCAGAGAGTTAATGTTTTATTGCAAGCCCATCAGGAATCACTGTGAACAGAAGTGCAGTGAACCTTCAAGCTCCCCACATGGTTATTTATACAGATGGCAGTCATGGAAATATTATGTTTTCTGTTTATTCTCCTATATCTTTTATATTTTTTATTTATCTGTTTCATACAAGAGCTGAACTAAAGAAGCTTGACATTTAATTACCACTGTGTTCGCTTGGAGGTTTATTTCCTTGTTGTTTGTCTCTGGAAGTAAAAATATTGTTGGGTTATAACATATGGGAGCATGAATCAGACTCATAACAAACAGTGCTGGCTGATAAAATTACTGTCCTGTGCTGCAATGCCTATCTGAAAGCTAATGAATGGTAGTCTTTTCCAAATTCTTTTCTATGTGACTCTGTCACTTGTCCCAGCCCTCATGGGACACACCCTGGCCCTGGCAGTCATTGCAAATCACTGGATTACCACACACACTGGAAGACAAATGAGATTTTTTTTCCCCTAGCAGCTGTGGACATAGAAGTGACTGATTTTATCATCCTGCCCATCTGATGAGATGTTGAGCCCAGCTGGTCTCAGCTTCACAGCCCTGTAAAGCTGAAGTTTTGCTTTGCAGCTAAACTGAGGGGAGGTTTTATATATCCCTCTTGGCAGCAAGTGCTCCCTGTGTGCCACCTGGATGCTGAGAGTTCCCTGTTGCTCCCAGGCCACTTCATTTCTGTTCTTGCCTTGCAGAGGCTGCAGCTGCCAGATCCTGCTGTAGTTAATGGGAGCAAGACTGTGTCTTGGTAATTATTGTTGTTAGATGATCAGCAGGCTTCAGATTTTGGCTGAAGCTTCTTGCTGGCACCCTCTGCCTTCCCTCAAGGATGTTCTGATTGACCAGGGTACCCTGTTTATGTGAGGACCCTGCTGGGAGCAGGCAGCACTGGCCTGTGTGAGGGTGCAGAGGCTTTGGATCTGCTCCTCTGCCTTGGCTCCTCTGCCTTTCCAACACCCACTGGGACCCAGCATCATGCCTGACCTGCAGTCACCCTCCAAATGGGAAATGTGTCCTTCATGCCTTGTTGGACTCATGGTATCCCAAAGAGTTGTGAGATGGAAAGCACAAAAACATTATCTGCTGAGCTCAACAAATCGTTTGGGCAACCCATGTCTCAGGGCTCACTGACTGCTGTTGCAGCAAGCATGTGAGGAGGTAAAAAGTGCCACTAATACATTGGAAACTTTGTTCAGAGAGCTTTTATTCTGGTGCTGTGAGTGACATGGCCATGACCTTTATTAGGTCTGAAACTGCAGAAAGATAACCAAAACTGGAGTTGAAATTTTCCATCCAATAATGCGTTTGTCCGTGTAAATGGGAAGCAGAAGTGGGAACAAGCTATGCTAGAAAGTTTAGTTTCTGAAGAGTAGAGTATTGGAGTGTATAATTTTTTCATTAATTCAGGTTTTGTGAGTAACCATGAATAATGGCAAAACTGACAGTTCCATATTTCTGAAAGGAAATGTTCTTTTTGAGGGGTGTTGATCAGTGCTCTTCACAGGACAGAGGCTGTTGGGTAATTTGTCTTCCAGTTGTTACTCCCTTGGAGTTCACATTTGGATGAGTGTCTCCACTGCAGTTTTGTGCAGGATGCTGGAGGGGACCCTTTCCTGTATTTCCTCTTGACAGAGTTTTCCAGCATATAGTGACAATTAGGACAGCACAAACAGCATAATGTCTTGACCATAAATTACCTGTGTGGGATTTTTGTTCAAATACATAATCAATCCACTGAGGAAGAAAGAATTATGCAGAAAAGCAATTTATTTTCTGGTGGCCAGATATGTTGTGCTGGTTTCATACAGGAAATCTGCTGAGCTCAGAACTGAAAGCTGATGGTTACCCTGGATGTATTTTACTGGCCAACAGCTGTGAGAAGCTGGTGCTGAATTGGCTTTGTAGTTACCAAGTGCCCCCAGACATATTTAGAGGGTGTGTCTGACTGACACTGTTTGTGCACACACACAAAGCTCTTAGGTGCTTGAGCCAGAAGACCTTTTATAGAGAAAGTAATAAAATAAATCTCTGAAGGAAGAACATTGTGTGTCCTCTGTAACAGCCCATGACACCTGTCTCTCTCGAAGGAGAGCTGCCTGCTGAGATGAAGATATGCAGGATATGGAGTGCCAAACTCACTGTAAATTAGAACTACAAGGATGACAGGTTTTTTTCTTCTCTTTCATTATCTTTATTTATTCAGAGAATGACTGTAAATATTTAGCCCTTGATTAGTGAATTAAGGTTGCTGGTAAGAGGGCTTTTGTGTCCTTAACAGTACTGATTTTGTTCTTGATCTGACTTTGTTCTGCTCAAAGGAAAACAATGTTCTTAGTTTGATCTATGTGGAGGTTGTGTCCTGGTAGAAGCAACACATTTTGCATGCTCATGAGCTGGGCTGCTCAGATGACATTTCGTTTAGGGAGAGAGATGGATTTGACGAGTGGTCTGTTAGATGGATTTTGAAGTGGTTGGATAGTAGCATCCAGAGGGTAGAGATCAACACCTTTGACCCCTCAGTGGCAAGTGGGACCCCCAGAGGTCCTTACTGGAACCAGTGTTGTATCTTCATTAATGACACAGAAAAGGGATCGGGTGAACCCTCAGCAAGTTTGCAGATGACACCGAGCTGAGGCATGAGGACACACCTGAAGGACAGGAAGCCATCCAGAGGGACCTGGACAAGCTTGAGGAGCAGCCCATGGGAACATCATGAGGTTGAACAAGTGCTGGTGCTGCAGCTGGGTGAGAGCAGCCCCCGGTATCAGCACAGGCTGGGCATGAACAGACCCAGAGCAGCCCTGCCCAGAAGGACCTGGGGGTGCTGGTGGGTGAGAGGCTGGACATGCCCTGGCCATGGCACTCACAGCCCAGAGAGCCAAACGTGTCCTGGGCTGCATCCAGAGCCCCGTGGGCAGCAGGGGAGGGAGGGGATTCTGCCCCTGTGCTCTGCTCTGCTGAGACCCAGCTGGAGCATCCAGAGCTGGGGTCCCTGCACAGGAGGGACAGGGACCTGCTGGAGCCAGCACAGAGGAGGCCACCAAGGTGATCAGAGGGATGGAGCACCTGTCAAAGCCAGATTGGATGGGACTCTGAGTAATCTGATCTAGTGGAAAGTGTCCCTAACCATGGCAGGGGGTTGAAACAAGATGATTAAGTTTCTTCTAACCCAAACCATTCTGTGACTGAAGCACCATTCTATGACTGATTTTTCAAGACTTCTGTTTTTTGCTAGCTGCCATTTTTGTACTTTCTTCTTCCAAACTCAGGACTGTGCTCTTTCTTTCCAGGCCAGGAATAGGTACAGCTTCCATTAAAAATCTATTTCACAGTGGAGTGCTTGCAAACTTTGGTCAAATCGCCTCTCTCTTCCCTTAAATGAGATAAATACACTGAGCTTCTTCAGGCTTATTCCATGGCTTCAATTTTTTCTGCTCTTGTTGAATGCTTAAAAATATAATTTTGAAGTGCAGATGCACAAACTTGCAAAACTCAATTTTTCACTGCACAGAACACTGGTATTCTGTTACTTTTTCAGCCTCAAATTTTAGTTATTACACCTTTTCCATTACATTATAAACACAAAATCAGATGGTAGTTTGTGGTTACTATGATGCTATTTCCCAGTGTCATGAACTTCAGCATACAGCCCCACTTTGTATATGACCTGTCATCTTTCCTTTTCCTTTCTTTATGTAAGTAGATTTTTGAATTCCACCAACTTCAGCAAGTGACCCAGTTCACCCTATCTAACCAATTTTCCTCATTTACTGTCTTGCCAATTTTTGTCTCATTGGGAAATATGCTCTGCATTGATTTTCTGTTTTCTTCCAGATCACCAACGAAGATGTTTAATGGCAGGAATATCTTTCTACAGGAGTAAAAGGTTTGGTTGACATTCCCCTTTTATTTTTATGATGAATTCTGAATGTGTTTGTGCTTGACTTAGTGATAGTTTTTGTGATCAAAACATCGCATGGGTCAAGTCAAAATTTTTCATAGATGTCTTTTGCCTCATTTAACCCAACTTGTCTGCTAGAGGAAAGCTGTATGAGGACTGTGGTTGTGCTGGGTTGGAGAATCAAGCTAGCATAAATCACAGCCCTAACCTTTGTCTCACTGAAGTTTCAACCTCAAGGCACACTCAAAACATGCTCAACAACAGCTTTGAAATGTCTTTAATGTCAGATTTATGTTAGCATAACCACTGAGGCACCTTTGAGTCAGATGGATGGTTTCTGTCTTAAATATCCAAACTGGGAAGGAAATAAAATAAAAGATTCATAGAGATCTATTGCTGGACATGCTTTTCTGTTGCCTTTTGACACCTCTATCTACGCATTTGGAAACAGGAATTTTGAAAACTTAAGCAGCTGCTGTTCCATCCACCTACAGAGTGGATCAGGAACTCCACTCTGAGAATCAAGGCTCTTGAAATTTGCTACAGCAGAGAAAATATCTGGCTTTTCTTCACAGTAATGGCTGGTAGGCTGCCTGTAAAGCTTCAGCTTACAAATATAAATGTTCTTATGACATCCCCTAAGCTGTCTGCCAGGAACTTGCAGGCCCAGTGCTTACAACTGGGTGAGGCCTTGCTATGAAAAAAGGGCTTATGATGTGATCCAGAGTTTGAAGGTCTTCTTGAGCCAATACTTCTGTGTGCCTGAGGGTTTGATCAGCAATAGAAGATGGGGTACTCCAGGGTCATGTTGGAAAAGGTGCATCCCAACCCCACCATGCTACCTTGGTGCACACAAGCATTCATCCAGAGCCTTCCTGCTGTTCCCCAGGGACCATTAGCTGGCCATGGCTCCTACAAAGTTAAACCAAATTGAGGAAGGAAGGAAAACTGGCAAGGGAGCTGGCTGTCCTTATCACTGCAGTAACTGAGCAAGTAATCCCAAATACCTCTACAGCTGAAAGCAGGAACAGAGCTGCTTTTGATCTATTCTACCTTAGAAACAGCGTAGAAAGGGAAGTATTTTGTTTTATTTGCAGCTATTTTGGTGCAAAAGAAAGCAACTTGGAGTTCTGGAAAGTAGTGAGAGGTTCCAGGTAACACAGATCTTGTTATGAATCCAGGTGCTCTTTGGATCTGCTTGACTGTGTAGTGCTAAGCTGTGGTCCCTCCAGGTGGATCCCAAAAGCATAGCCATAGACTTATGGTCAGGCAAAATATCCGTGGAAAGCTCCAAAGCAGTGGTTGTCATTGGTGACTGATAAATTGAAGTCAAAATATGTGCAGTTTTCAAAAGAAAAAGAAATTTCATTGTGTCAGTGAAAGACTTGTCACTTTCCTTTGTGCTACCACTGTTTGAGCTTGTGGATAAGGAATAATTTGCCTCTGAATTGACTACTTTTGGAACACTTACCTTTGATGATCAAGGCTCTGAGTCATTTATGACCAAAAATGCCTTTTTCTATACAAAATAATACACTATTTCAAAAGTCAGTGGTACTTAGCTTGTAAAAAAGTCTAGGCCATTCAAAGCTAGCAGTTCAGGAGCTTTTTATTGAGTAAAAAGATCCTTCACTGAAGATACTTCGTTCAACTCTGAGAAGATCAGAATTCATTTTAAAAATGTGTATTATAGAATGAGTGACATCTTATTAGATAAAAGATCATAGCTATCATTTTCCTTTCATAGAAAAGATGTAGCAAATTTGTAGTTACTACTGGAAAGTTGATAAGCAATTAAAACCTTGGCCTGTGTCTATTTGTTTGATCCCATGTGCAGCCCTAGCAGCTACTGAGAAATAACACTTAACGTGTTTCTGAAATTATGGTGTTAACTCTGATATCCTGTCTAATTTCCTTTCTGCGCCTACATTTGCCCTCCAAATACTGGAGGGGTCCTGCGTGGTAACTGATGAGCTGTGCTATCATTCACTATTGCTCTTTGCTGTTGAATTGCTTCTATATGCTGTGTGTTACATGGCAGTGGATGTTATTTATTAACACATGCAATTCCATAAAAAAACATGATTCATATGAAATTGCTATCTGTGACATCTGAAGACAGTCCTAAAATGATGTGCTGAACATGATCTCAACTTCAAGTACTAAGTCATGCTCCTTTGAAGAAGAAGCTGAATAAAACTGAACTGCAATTCATAAATTTTTCAACAGTGAGGTGCTTTCCCTTTCCCCATTTTTTAAATGAGAAATGAACTTACAATTGCTTTACATTTCTTTTCTTGAAATTCCATCTCTGTTCATATAAAAAAACAACTTTGCAAAGCTTTAGATAATTTTGAATGAAGTTTCAGGTGTTGAGCTAAATATACCTTGGATGAAATGTTTATGACTTTAAGTACCCAAGCTGAAAACTGTTCTGATAAGAGTGCACAGGTTTTTACTGAACAGGTGTCTGCATGTGTATCCTTTCCAGTCTCCAGCTGAACTCCTTTAGCCACCTGCTGTTATTATTTCTGCTGTTATGCTGCTATTCTATTTCCATCACATCTGAAGCAGCATGTATGATTTCTTCCTAACAGACTTCCTTCATCATCTTTGTGACCCTTGATGGTGCTCCCTCCAGTACCTCTGTGTTATTTCTGCTGGGGAGCCCACCACATCGTGCAGCACTCCAGATGTGTCTCACCAGGCTGAGCAGAGAGGAAGGAGCTTCTCCCCTGACCTGCTGGCAGTGCCCTGCCCGATGGAGCCCAGGATGGCCTTTGCTGCACAGGCCCATTTCTGGCTCAGGTTTACCTTGTCCCCAGCTCCTTCTCTGCTTTCCAGTCGGTTGGACTCCAGCCTATGCTGGTACAGGGAGTGCAGGAATTTGCATTTCCCTTTGTCCAGGTGCCTGAGGTTCCTGTCAGCCCATTTCTCCAGCCCATTGAGGACCCCTTAAACGGTGGCACAAACCCCTGGTGTTGAGCCACTCCTCACAGTGTGAACGTGCTGAGAGTGCACTGTCTCATCATCCACATCACTGATGAAGACATTGAACAGGACTGGTCCCAGTGTTAGCCTCAGGGCACATCACCAGCCACTGCTCTTTGCTATTAATCACAGCCCTTTTATTTCAGACACCTCCCACACCCACTTACTCAGTCCATGCTCCACAAATTTGTCAGTAATGGTGCTACAGAAGACAGGAGCAAAAGCCCTGCTAAAGCTGAGACAGACTTCAGGTAGGTATTCAGGTGGGTGTTCAGATGTTCAGCTCCTCAGACAGAGGAGTTGAAGTTGTATTCACAAAAATCTCTTTGCTGACAGTCCCCACAGCTGCAACTCAAAAGTAAAAGGTTGTCAAAAGCAAGAATGGACTAGCAACATACCCAGCAAGTTCAGCCCTTTTCAGAGTGTGAAACAAAAAAATGTCGTGTCACAATTCAGTCCTCAGTCTTCTCATTCTGCATTTACTGAAGGGTAATTGTGAGCCAAATGGTTTTTGCAGCTGTGATGGAGAAAAGAAAACCAGCTTATCTTACACTGAGTCATGTCTGAGGATGGAAACTATTGGGCTGCAGTTCTTTAATGAGATTAATTTTTATGAAATTCCTGGATGCTGCTATTACACCCCTTAATCCTTGCTGAGGGTGGTGGTGCTGCCACCCTTGCCCAGCACCTCCCCTCCACCAGCTCTTCCCTTCTCTTGAGAAGCAATGCTTCCTGTCAAGAATAAATGCCTCTTTTTATAGTCCTGCAAAAATCCAACAATAATTAAAACCTGTGGAGAGAAACATCTCTCCACCTCCACCCTGAAGACTGAAAGCCCTTTGAGGGAGGAAGGGAAAAAGTAAATTGCTATTTTTGTCCTTTTCAAGAGGATTATATGGATCTTTCTGCACACTCCAGAACCACGTAGCAACATCTTCTTTGCTCACTCAATTTCTGAAGTTGCTCTTACATAACAGAATAGAATCAAAAGGAGAAAAAGTGATACTGAGTCCAAAGCACCATGCACAGCAGGCTGAGTTAATTGGGACTGGAGAAGAAAAGGCTTTGGGGTGAACCAGTTGAGTCATTACAGTAGCTAAAGGAAACCTACAAGATCAATGGAGAGAGACTTTTAGAAGAATTTGGAGTAACAGGACAAAGTGGAATGGCTTCAAACTGACAGAGGGCAGATTTAGATTAGATATTAGGAAGAAAATCTTTACTGGGATGGTGTTAAGGCACTGGAACAGATTGCTTAGAGCAACTGGATTCCCTGGTCCTGAAGATGTTCAGTGCCAGGCTGGATGTTGCTCTGAGCAACCTGATCTAGTGGGGGGAAAGTAATCAGCAGGTTAGACTTTGTTTTTTCCAGATTTATTTATCCATTACAGTTTCTGAAGATAGTTGTCTCCTGGAGAACTGAACACCTTCTATTGATCAAAGCAGTTTAAGGGCACTGCTGGTATTTTGAGCACTGAATCAATGATGGGCCTGACATACCATAAGTGAGGGTAAACCAGGGAAGGACAGATTTATTGACTGATTTTAGCTTTTGTAACTCTTGAAGCAGCACCTCTCTGGGCTACCAGGACTCCTCTCTACAAATGGTGGGCAGCTTTTGGGTCAAACCAGCACTTGAAGTATGGGGGAAGAGAGCTGAGGTGCCAGTGAGTCACTGTCTCAAGATGTAAATAAAACTATGCAGTGACTTGGACAAGGGCTGATCATGACTGCAATTTAAACAGCTGAGCAGCTCCATCATTTTCAAAATGCAAAAAAGTTATGACCATGTCTCTCTTTCTGTGGCTGATCCTTGCTGTTGTGATGTGAAAAACTGGGTCAGGGCATAGTGCAGCTGGTGAGAGTGTGTGGTGCAAGAAAAGCAATCCCAGTGTGCTGTTTGCAGTGCTGCAGACAGACTCTCACCTCTGCACACACACAGGCATGGCTGCTCGTTCTTCTGACAAAGGGAACTCATAAAAAGCACTGCGTGGCAGAGCAAACAGAAGAGGTGGTGCAGTGTAGGGAGCAGAGCCCTGTTTGCCAAGCCCCAAGGTCCAGCTCTTCCAGGGCTGGGCAGGGTGACAGGGATTAAGTCAGTGCAGTGCTGTGCACTCCTGGTGCCCCCACATAATTAGATCACCATCACTTCAGAGCAGAGCCTGCTTCTGTACAGATTTGAACAATGAGGTTTTGATCTTGTTGGGGTTCCTTGGCACCACATTAATACTATTTTATTAAACATTTTATAAGATTTACTGCCACATCTGCAGGACGATTCTTAAGAAAGCTGACCCTGTGATGAAGGGAAAGAGCAGAGGATGGGAAATTGAAACTTTAATCTGGTTTTCTTTTTTTTATAGTTTTGAGTCAGACATTTATTCCTTCTGCTGGCATAAACCCCTGGCTTGCACAGGTCAGATATCAGGGAACTAAGATTTTCAGAAATTCTCTTGAGATTGCTCTGGTACTATTGTGATGCATTTTGTGTCTCTGATAGAGATAATCGAATTAGGTTCATATTATCATGTTCAAAAGGTGGCTACATAAAAAGAATATAAATGACAGTCCATAACCAAATGGTATTGTCACAAGGGCTTGAAGCTGAGAATGAACTGGCTGTCCAGCTGTGCTGGGGAAGAGGAAGGAGTTGCAGAGAGGACCTATTTAGCAGCTCATTACACATATGCAAGCAGAGGTGTCACTGCCCCTGTTTTGGGTTGACACACACAGCTCAGCTCCACACTGTCTCTTCCTCTGTTATCTAAGATGGCATCTGTGCTAGGAGAGTGGGGAGAGCAAACCCCCACCACTCCCTGAGCCCTGGCACAGGTGTCTGTGCCTTCCTAGCAGCCCCCAGTACAGCAAGCCCATAAATACCAGTCTGAGCAAGTGAGATGGATTAGCTGTGGGTGAGTGGTAATTTCACCAAGATCAGCCTGTTGTTTGGGGCTCTGGTCCATAACTCTGCAGTACCTGGAGGTTGGAATATTCTTCAGCACAGCCCAGCACTGGCCCCTGCTCTGAGCACAGCTGGGCATGGCCAGGGAGGCAGCTGGAGCACACAGCTGTCAGAATGTAGCCTGAGTGTGAGTTAAGAGCAGTTTAATAACATCAGTAGCACCTCAGCCCTGTGGAAAAGCTTGGAATCTGTCCTCAGAGCTGTGCCTTCTCCTGAACTGGGAAAGGTTGGTACAGCTGGACCCTTCCTTACCTGCCTCCTCTTACCTGGCACATGCGGATCTGAGCAAGTGTTTCAAGAACATTTTAAAATCTTCCCAAATGTTTGTCCTTTGCAGCCAGACATGCCATAGATGTTCTCTGTGCCATATTAGAGGGGAAAAGAGAGTTTTGGCCTTGGAGATACAATTCCTGGCATATCCTTTTTGGTAGTAGAGGTGATGTTGTAGAGGAGGTTCTCCATTAGCCAGGGACTCTGGGTAAAAACTGGAAAGGAAAATTGATTTTCAGAAGTTTCTCACTAGGCTCTGAGTTGGGGAAGAGCCTCCCTGGGTTATCCTCACTTGCACCTTGGTTGTTTCAGGTATAATTCCTGTAGCAGTTTGACAAAGCCCATTTGTGAAAGGGAAAGTGAACCATGCAAATAGTGGCTTCTGAGAGCTTGGCTTTGCCTCTGCCTGGAGCCTTGCCTGGTGCTGGCTGCAAAGTGGTGCAGAGGTGTAAACGGGCAGGTAACAGCCCTCCTTCTCCATTCCAGGTCTGAGTTTAAAAGCACTCCCTTGTTTACTGTACTCTGCTGTCTCCTCCTCTTCCTGTCCCTCTCTCACACAATTCCTGCATCTTTTTCCTTCTCCCACTTCAGTACAAGCCAAATTGTCTCCTGTTTGCTGTTCAGAAAAGCTGAAATGTGCTCCCTCGCAGTTTCCCAGCAGTGGCAGTGCTTTATCCTGGTTACAGCAAAACGGGACAAGAATGCTGTCAGTGTTTTGACCTCCAGCAGGTTCTTCACTTACTGTGAAGAGGCATGCTGAAAATGAAATATTATATACATACCAATACCTCTCTCCATTTAAAGTTTCATGGATAGCACTATTTCTTAGCAAAGCAATACTTGCTTTTCTTCAATGACCAGAAAGCAAAATAGCATTATTTGGTGTATCTTAATTCATGAGCAAACTGATGTCACAAAGTAGAGCTGCTACTCTCTTCCCTTCACTTGGAAACACTGATAGTCAGAGTGACAGCTTGCCATATAGTTCCCCTGCATTATCTCCCATGCATAAAGATGATTGAAACCATTTTATGAGTGATATATGATACTGGTTCTGATGAGTTTGCTAATTACAGGATAACAGATTATTCTGTAAACAGGGCACTGCTTTGCAAAGCATGCTGTCAGGAACAAAAAGCCATACACCAAAGTGTTGTACTCTGTGCTTCGCCAGAGCATCTTGAAAACACAGGATCTAGCTGCTGAGAGCTCAAGATTCATTAAAACAGAAATAGAAAAACTCTAGCTTTATACTTTATATGCTGCGGGTGAGAAGAGAGCGCCTCTGTCCTGTTAAGTATTAATGTGTTTGAAATCCCCAATAAGAGTCCCAGATCTGTTTGGTAGCCCAGGCCCTGTTTTGTCTGTTTCCTTACTGTCTTCACTTTTCTCCTGTCTTTTTCTACATAGGAGATACTCAAAACTCCTCTTTGCTCTTCTTTGGATGTTGGGGATTTGGGTCTGAGCCCCTTCAGGCAGAGGAGGGAGCTGAATGAAGGAATGGCACATCTGGGACAGGGACTCAGAGTATGACAAGCAGCAAGTTTCAAGAAGAGTAAGATAATACCTCTACAATTTAGGTACTTCAGGGCCAGGCTGCAGCTAGTTGCAGAATTCCCACCTGTAAATCCAGGATGATACAAGTTCATGTATCATATGAGGAAATGAAGTTTTGTTGTTTGATGGCTGTTTCTAGTCAGAGCTTGAAAGCCTTGTCTATGGAAAAAGTGTGATACTGAAAACAACCAAAACTAACTTGTCATTGTCATTGGAACATAAAGCCCAAACATTCTGAAATAATTCTTATTTCCACCCTGTGAACAATCACAGAAAAATGTCTGGCAGGAAAATATACAAATAGCTCAGCCTGCTGATGCTGAGAAGTTAGGGTCAGAAAGGAAGAAATTGATAAAGTGAATATATAGTCAGTTCTGGGATTATCTGTTCAAAGACATAAAATGGTTTAAAAATCCTAAAGAAAGAAATGGGATTTTTTTCCTAAATAAACCTGTATTTGATCTCTGTGTGCTATTACTATGATCTGAATGTGGTTTAGACTCCACCTGATCCCTCTTCTGACACCACCTATCCTGATGTGAGGAGCAGAACTCAAAAATATTTGCATGTTAACTCATTTCCCATAGCTAAATACAAGGCTTATTAAGAAATGTCATTGTGTGATTATTAAATCTCAGATGGCAATGGCTTCTTGGAAAGGTATGCTCAGCAATTCAACCCATTTTGGTATTTCAATGACTGCACCAACAAAAGGTGTCTTTTCAAAAAATCATATTCATTCAAAGCTGTTCCAGTGTGCAGCCTGACATCCTTGCAGATACTCAGAGATTTCACATCTTTTATGTGACTATATCCCAGTAAAGGAAAAAACACAGAGGAATTTTCCTTTTATTGCAATGTGCTTTAGACAGGTTACAGTCAGTCCCTGAAACATGCAATTGGAAAACCACACATCAAACATAAGATTGTCATTCTGAATCTAAGCTCTTGCAGAGTATCAAGTTAACCTGTGCTGATGTTGCCATACACACTCAGTGTCCAAGGGTAAATTAAAAAATGAAGAGTCACGTTTCAGGAATGCAATCAAATCAATAAAAGTCTGGTTTAAAAACCTATTTCTTTTTGTGATGGATAGCAAAAGGTATTCTAAGTGTCAGCCCCAAAATGGCACGCAGTGAACATACTCTCTTCTAATCTGTGAGACAAACCTTTCACAAGGTGGGATGTTCTGACTCCAAGGAGCTCAATTGTACTTTGCATCTGGATGTCAACAGGGAGAGCATGGAATGTCTTTGTTCCATATTTCTTGTCTCATCTCTGCTTCCTTCCAGTTTCTCCTTGTCCCTGTGGGGATCTCAGGGAGGCAATTCCAAAGACTCTGGGGAAGACGAGGCTGTCTCATGATGCATCTCTGTCATGGTTAATACAGAGATGATAGATAGATAGATAGATAGATAGATAGATAGATAGATAGATAGATAGATAGATAGATAGATAGAGTTTTGTTGGTTTTTGTTTGATTGAGGGTTTTTTGTTCGTAGGGGTTTTTTTGTGGTTTTTTAAATTATTATATTATTTTTTTTCCTTTTGGGATGCTGAACACTTCAGGTTTGGTTGGTGGCATTTTTCCCAGTTTTCACAGCTACTCTCTGTGCAACTCAGCATTTTTTTGTTTGTGGAAGAGCTTTGTGATCCAGTTTGAAGGCTGAGGTTTTCAGAGGGATACAGGTACTTGATGTACTGAAACCAAACATGTAGCACAGATGATTTACCCTCAATGACTGAGAACACTACAAAATGTCCCTGGCTGCCCCGGTTTATCTGAGCACATGTTCTTGCAGTGATTTATCAGAAGCTGTTAATGCACGCCTTACTCCAGGGACTACATAAAAAAAATTAAACAGAAAACTTTTGGTTCAAGTCCAAATGTATCTCATTCTGTATGAGCATGCTCAATCACAGTGGCTAACAAGGCATCAGCTGCATCCAGACAACTGTGAAAAAATATTCCTGTCCAAGGCAGATGGAAGGCACTAGTGTGTAGAAAGGCTGAATGATTTTATAAATTCTCTTTAAGCATCAATCCCTAAATTCTGTGCTTTTAAAATAAGTGTAGCCTTTAGCAATTCTTAATTTCATCACATCAGTTTATCATTGTCAGATTTGAGGGTGAACTGCTTAGATTTTTGCCAGAGATGACTGCAATTCAGAAATGATGGAGAAGGCAATAATGAAATTACACAGGACATGAGCTGAAGACCTCAAATGAGTTTTCAAAGACCACTTAATCTTGGTCTTGTCTCACAAGGGAAAAGTTAGACTTAATGAAACAATTCCCTTTTATCAAGGAGCATGTATGGACTGGGTTTGGAAGCAGTGGGAAAAATGTAGTCAAGCAAGACTGACTAAGTAACGGTGCCTACAGCAATTCACAGTTTATCTCACAGCTGGGTTCTCCCCAAAGCTGATGCTGCACTGCTTCTAGAGGAATTGATAGCTGACTGAATCTCAATACTGGAAATGCATCAGACTGACCCAGTGGTGTAATGGAGTAAGTTTTATCATCCCAAGATATGACAGGAAGCACCTCAGTGGAATTACTCTTCATAGTAGCAGCATCCAAGTGCTCTGATCCAAGGGAAACTCTTTCAGGGAAGTTTGCAGAACTGAGGAGCTACACAGAACACTGAATCCTGGCACAGTGATTCCTGACAGATAAAGAAATTACTGCCAAACATTATTTGTATATAGTTGGATGATCTATAAATAAGGTATCTTCCCTGTCATTCCATGTGCCTCCTCACTTTTTGCATTTCAGCAAAGCTTTTGATACTGT